>NC_044401.1:39382127-40019170 GCF_006542625.1 Nomascus leucogenys | reverse complement strand
CCCACTCTAGGTTCCCACGCCGCCCCTAATCCTGCTTGAAGCAGCCCTGAGAAACATCGCCCATTCTCTCTCCATACCACCCCCAAACATTTTTGCCGCCCCAACACTTCAACACTATTTTGTTTTATTTTTCTTATTAATATAAGAAGGTAGGAATGTCAGGCCTCTGAGCCCAAGCCCAGCCATCGCATCCCCTGGGACTTCCACGTATACGCCCAGATGGCCTGAAGTAACTGAAGATCCACAAAAGAAGTAAAAATAGCCTTAACTGATGGCATTCCACCATTGTAATTTGTTCCTGTCCCACCCTAACTGATCAATGTACTTTGTAATCTCCCCCACCCTTAAGAAGGTTCTTTGTAATTCTCTCCACCCTTGAGAACCTACTTTGTGAGATCCACCCCTGCCCGAAAAACATCCCTCTTAACTTCACCGCCTATCCCCAAACCTACAAGAACTAATGATAATCCACCACCCTTCATGACTCTCTTCTGGGACTCAGCCCACCTGCACCCAGATGAAATAAACAGCCATGTTGCTCACACAAAGCCTGTTTGATGGTCTCTTCACACGGACACGCATGAAACACACACATACACATATACACATACACACACACACACACACACACATCTCCTGGATTTAGAGCAAACCTTCATGACCTCTTCTCTTGTCTTCATTTTTATCTATATTTCTAACTATGAAATTACTATTTATTTGAATTGAAGATCCTAAGATAATTGAATATTTATTTTCTCTATTACATGTGAAGTATGTTAAGAATTTAAAATTTCAATAATAAGGATGAGACAAACAAAAACCTTTAAAATAATTTCATAGCTGAGGTCATCAAAACTGTACTATTCCCAGAATTTAATGATCCAAGTTTTTTTTGTCCCTCTTTCAATACTGCAGAATGGTTACAAAATTTATTTTGGAATTTTAGCATAAAATTTATGCTATTTTAGTGCCTAATTCACATCCTTGGGAGAAAAAATTAGTTTACCTTTGTACTGGTTATTTAGACTCAGTTTCAAATTACAGGTACTCACAGGCACCAGCTTAAGCAATATGGAATATTTATTACAATGATGCTAGAATATCTCATAGAATTGAAGGGTAGGCATAAATTTAGTTCTCTGGAACTGCCTGGAGACAGAAGCTAGGAGGTTTTATGCCTCTCTTTGTGCCTGTTTCAATTTTCTCCTTCTCAAGGATCCGCTGATTCCCATTTTCCTGACCACATAGAGAAACAACAACAACAACAAAACATGGCCGCGGATGAACCCCGAGTTGACACGTTGCTCCCTGGAGCAGACTTTTCTCTTTTCAGTCTCAACTTCAAATTCCCAGGATTGAACCGTGAATAGCTTAGGCTAAGTCACTGTCTTTGGGGGATGGACTCTGATGGCCCTGCTCTGTCAGGCCTGGTGACAGGACAAGGTCATGTTGTACAAAACAGCTTCCCAGACTGACTATTGCCCTCCTGTGGTGAAATGGGGAAAGCAGCTCCCCAAAAAGGGTGCTATGAAAAGACTAGTCAGAATGAGTTCCCATGAGAAATCAATAATGAATGCAAATTCTGTATTTTGAAATTCCAAAATGAATTAATAGGGAGACCAATGAGTTAAAAAGTCTTGCTTTGCCACCTAATGTGCTTTCCATTTTGGAATGCTATGTAAGGCATCTGCCAGTTACATTAGTCCCTTGGAGGAGCCTCAACATAACAACCAGGTCCATCTTGATCTTGCCAAGTTCTGTTCCCTTTGCATTGGCTAAGCAGTTGATTTACAAGGGATCACTGCCCAGCAGTCTAAGGGGATCAAGGGGAGAACCCCACGCACCAGCGACACACTATGCTGGGTTGTGACAGTCAATCCATCAATGCATTCTTTTCCAGGTGAGTTTGAGTTGAAATCGGTCACCTTGACATTAGAGTCAGTGCAGGTGCAGCAGGCTCTGCAGTAGTAGCTGGACATCAAATAGGTAGAATTATCTCCATAGAGCCCAGGATATACCTGTTTTAGCAGAAATGACCAGTAGAGATACTTCTGATTCAGCACATCCAGACCAATAGAGCTGGGATTGTATGAGGTCGTGTAAGAAAATGACATTTCAGGCCCCAAGTGGCTTCTAAGGCCTGCTCTTACGTTTCCTTATTTACCAGTATATTAAAATATGTTCCCAACACCTGAGAAAAGCTGAATGTGATTCTGTGCTATGCAACTTAAAAGAACCTATTTCATACACTTCTCAGGATGCAAACAATTGACACTGTTAGCGAGACTGAAAGGATGCTCAGATTAGCAGTTAATAATTTTGAAAAGTGTTAGTTTTATGGGTGTTAAAATGAAAAATAGTAGTGATAATAACAATGACAACGGTGCTAACTACTTTATATTGAGTGCTTACTGTGTTCCATTGAAAATACAGGCATTGTCTTAACCTAAACAACACATTGGTCCTATGAGGTTGTTTTAATGTTATCATTCTCATTTTACAAATGAGGAATCTGAGGCTCAGAAAAGTTAAGTTTCCTGAGGTCCCGTAGCCAGGAAATGATGAAGCCAAAAATGTGACACAGAACCTGAGCTCTTAACCACTTTGCTGAACTGCTTCTGCGGGATTTTTAAAAAATATAGAGTATTGAGAACAGATCACAATTTCATTTTGAGAAACCAAGTAAAGTGCAATCTAAAGATGCATACATAAAGGACTCCCAGTAGCGAATATGTGGTTTACCTTTCCACATATTTCCTGAAATATTTGCCCTTGGATACTAATCCTAAAGTATTTCAACATCTGGTTCAAATTACACATTTTGCTTTATCTATAAAACTGCAAAACGTTTTATCATTAGCACCAAGCAAACATGTGTTCCTCATTATGTTTTATTCTATTCATATTGAAATAATTATTAAAATGACATCAGTTTCTCTATTTTCCTTATTTACTTGTACTATTTTAGTAGCAAATAAAGTGTTTTATTGTTAGTATAAAAAGCCGTATTGAAAATTTTGGAAATATTATTCTTTTGTCTTGTTTTTGCAAGTCATCAGCTGTGATAAAGTTTTAAAAAGTTATAACCCAGAGTTTATTAAAAATAACTCCCACTCTAATAAACCTACACTTCCAAATGTCACCAATTATTATTTAAGAGAAATTGAAAAGCCTTTAAAAAATGGCTTGTCTCTCTATTCACCATCCTAGGATTGTTAACGCTGTGGACCACCTCCTTTTTCTAAACTACCAGGAGTTTTAAGAGTGAGAAAAGAAATGTGAAATGGGAAGAGGAAAATGCTATTTGGAACACTGATGTGAAGGAGAACAATCATGCAGCTATAGTAGGTTGCAGGTATGTAAAGATTAAATAAAAATTGTTATGTGTCTTCATTTGTTTTCTGAGTTCATAGAAATGTAGAGATGTTTACTTTGGACAGGAAAGAAATAGAGTGGGAAATTTGGAGGCCTAGATAAGGTAGTGGATGACCTACGAAGCAAAATCCATGATAATGAAAGAGATGGCAAAAGATGTCTCCCCGTTGTTCCCTGTGAAAGGCTGAACATTAGATTTGGGGAAAATGTGACACATTCCTGAAAATGAAAGCGGATAGAAGATAAAGATCAGTACAAATCCAGATAGATGTATAGATTGAGACTGGGAGAAAGGCAGAAGTGAAGACCTCCCTTCTGATTTACCACTGATAGGACAACTACCATCCTCCTTCTGTCCCTTTATGGTCTTTCTCTTGTTCTTGTTTTTCTTCTCTTTTTATTGTTCTTTTAAACAAGCCTAAAATATTTGGTATTGAAGCACAGCTCATTTCTGAGAACACAAAGTTATAATTGGATTTTGGATTTCCATGCTGCAAAATAAAATAATGTTATATTATTTTTGAGATACCAAGAGAGAAAATATTATAATGAATCAAAGACTAGGCTGAAGAAACCTTTGGCAGAAAGAAATTGAAAGCATATATTTTCTTCAACTATATAAAAGTCAAAAAATAAATTAAAAAGACAGAACCCAATACCTATTGGCTCCATTTGGCCATAGCCAGGTTTATACCATACGGCCTAACCCCCTTCACCTGGGAATCTGACACCTGCACTCTTGATTGAAATGATTATCTATAGCATCCTCATTCTTTACTTTTGGAGGTGATTATGAATATTCATTTTTTAGAAAAATCTTGCAACTGTCACTTGTTTTAATAATGGAGAAATTGTTTCAATCATCTGTTAGAACTTTGCGTTTTGAGGGTTGATTCTGAAAATAAAATGACCTGGAATGTTTTCATTTTAGTTGGGATAGGAAAAAACAAAGTGCATACCATGGTACATATGTTCATTGAAATTTTAAATTACTTAATTTTCATCCCATGTGTCCTGAGGATAGTAAAACAAAAGTACTGTTGAAAAACAATTGTAAGACATTTTACACACCATTAAAAAAATAAGTAAATTACTTTAGGGCCCATGTAATACTCTTGGAATTTTGTTTTATCTGAGTAAGTTTCAGACCAAGTCTCTTTAGTTAATTTCATTATCTTTCATCCTGCATTAAAGATAATTACACTGATATTTTTTACATTTGTGGTCTTTTTTATCCACTCTTTGTGAATGCTATTTTTAACTTTTGCTACTTCTACACCCTGAAAGTCCAGAAAGAGCATAACTTTGCATGAAGGCAAACAAACTTTACACATCTTCTGGGACCCCTCTCCCAGAAGGGTGATTTAGTAAATTCATCCCTTGCACCAAATGTTAAACCTCTATTTAGGCAACTGTTAGCAGAAAAATGAAATGCATTTTATTATTCCATATAATGCTAGATTTTAACAAACTATATTATGTTTGTAAAACTACCTAAAGGCAGCTAATGTACATATAAAATGTGTTAAATATTATCTAGGGCTACTAAATGAGATGCTTAACGTTCTTTTGTAGATATCATGATTCATCAGGTTATTTGGTTATTTTTGCTGTTGGAAACACTTTAAATATGTATTCATACAATTTTTTCAAAGATTTTTCAGGATTAAATAATCACTTCAAACAAATTAGAATGAGATGTTTTCAGAGTACGATAAATTGAGTCAATATTCATTTCAACCACTTTCTAATACAATTTTCTTTAATAAAAAATCTGGCAAACTGAAAAGAAATGAAGAAATTATTAATAGATACATAGATGAGCACATACATACATACATACATACATAGATAATTACCATTTTCAGATTCCTTTGCAGATGGACTCCCACACAGCTGTGGTTCCTCTAAGTAGTTATAACTACATCAAATCAGAGGAAGGAAGCAAGCAATGAATGAGAGGAAGCAACTATATCAAGGGATGCTGGCTTCTTATAAAGCATGTAGCACAGGTTCAGTGGGTTTGATGCCTTGCATTCTGGTCTAGTGGAAGTCCTAGCATATAATTCTTAAAATCCTTGGTGCCTAGTACTATAAAAAATAGTGTTGGGGCTTTCATTCGAAGATAATTAAATGATTGAGCTTTTTCTTAACTTCTGTTGTTACTGTCCTTCTTGGAGATCCTTTCAGCTCTCTAAGACTCTAATAAATCTCTTCCTATTTAAGCAAATCACACAGATTAGTAATGAAAGGGACACTGATTTAGGTTAAAAACTACACTTGTAAAAAAAGAGTATCCTAAGTTGGTACCTAGCGATACAGGGGTGAAGCAGAGGAAGGCCAGCTCCTAGAAGGAAAGGAAGAATTAAGTAGGTGGGGAGAGAGAAAGAGAGAGAACCTGAAAGAAAGACTCGGGGTAAGCTGTGGGGAAAGAATGTAATAGCAACAATCCCAGAAATGTCAATGAATCTTTCCAAATACTTAACATTAACGGTGCTGCTCATAAAAGTAGGCTGCCTCGAAATGCAAATTATCCCATGCTATTAGATCTTACTGTAGCAGCCACAGATACCAGCCAGATCACTTCTATTCTCCATTACCACCTATGAAGATTAATATTGAGTGTCAATTTGACTGGACTGATGGATGTGAAGTATTGTTCCTGGGTGTGTCTGTGAGGGTGTTGCCAGAGAAGATAAACATTTTAGTCAGTAGACTGGGGAAGGCAAACGTACCCTCAATCTGGGTGGGCACCACCTAATCAGTTGCCATTGTGGCCGGAATAAAAGCAGACAGAAGAACCTGGAGAGACAAGGCTGGCTTAGTTTCTCAGCCTCCGTCTTTCTCCCTGTTGGATGCTTCCTGCCCTTGAACATCAGACTCCAAGTTAATCAGCTTTGGGACTCTTGGACTCTCAGCCACAGACTGAAGGCTGCACTGTGGGCTTCTGTACTTTGAGGTTTGGGGACTCGGATGGGCTTCCTTTCTCCTCAACTTGCAGATGGCCTATTGTGAGACCTCACCTTGTGATTGTGTGAGTCAAAACTCCTTAATAAACTCCTCTATCCTATGAGCTCTGTCCCTCTAGAGAACCCTGACTAACACACCACCTGTTGTGTCAAATGTGTAGGCTACTTACCCAGCTCACTACTGTCCTCCCTCAGTGTCCCAGAACTCCCCAAGAATTCGTACTCTTGATTGAAAAACAGCAGTTCTGGTGTAGACACATGTTCACCTAGGATAGTGTATACCTTAAATTTTATCAATTTTGTATTTAATTTCTGGACACAGGCATATTTGAGACTAATACATAGGTCCATATCTTATTGTGCTTCTTTTTTTCATGAGTGAAAAACCTTGCCTTCCTGATCTACTTCCTCCTATACCAGTGCTATTATATCTGTTTGGTAGGCCTTTTCCTCTTCTCCTTTAGCTATTTCCTTTAGCTTTAAATGTCTATCCTTCACTGCAGTACCTCTTAAGATTCATCTCCTTCACAAAGACTTTCAAGATTACTATAGCAGGGTATCTCCACATTTACTGAATAATCCTGTAACACCTATTACTATATAAAGATAAGCTACTTTTTATTTTTTGACTGTTTTATTTAATTATGCTACTTTTAATTTTTTGACTATTTTATTTAATTATTTGTTAAATTCCAACTTTTATATTAGACTCAGTGGGTACAAGTGCAGATTTGTTACATGGGTATATTACATGATGCTGAGGTTTGGGATACAATGATTCCATTACCCAGGTAGTGAGCATAGTACCTAACAGCTTTTCAACACGTATCTCCTTCCCTCTCCCCCCGCTCTAGTAGTCCCAGTGTCTATTATTACCATCTTTATGTCCATGTGTACCCAATGTTTAGCTCCCACTTAAAAGAGAGAACATGTGGCATTTGGTTTTCTGTTCCTGTGTTAATTTACTTAGGATAATTGCCTCCAGTCTCATTATATAGCTGCAAAGGACATTATTTCATTATTTTTATGGCTGTACAATATTCCATGGTGGATATATACCACATTTTCTTAATCCAATCCACCGTTGGTTGGCATTTTGGTTGATTCCAGGTCTTTGCTATTGTGAATAGTGCTTCAGTGAACATACAAGTGCATGTATCTTTTTGGTCAAATGATCTATTTTCTTTGAGATATATACACAGTAATTAAATTCTGGGTCGAATGGCAGTCATGTTTTAAGTTGAGAGGTCTCCGGACTGCTTTCCACAGTGACTGGACTAATTTACATTCTTACCAACAGCGTTCTGATTTCTCAGCCTCACCAGCATCTGTTGTTTTTTGATCTTTTAATAGTATCCATTTTAACTGCTGTTAGATGGTATATCATTGTGGTTTTGATTTGCATTCTCTGATGATTAGTGATGTTTATCATTTTCCCAAATGTTTGTTGGCTGCCTGTATGTCTTGTTTGAACAGTGTCTTTTTATGTCTTTTGCCCAGTTTTTAATAAGGTTATTTGATTTTAGCTTCTTAAACTGGTTAAATTATGTATAGATTCCAGATATTAAACCTTAGATGCATAGCTTGTGAACATTTTCTCTCATTCTGTAGGCTGTTTACTCTGATGATGGTTTCTTTTGCTGTGCAGAAGCACTTTAGTATAATTAGATCCCACTTGTATATTTTGTTTTTATTGCAGTTGCTTTTGGGGATTTAGCCAAAATTTTTTTGTCAAAGTCAGTTTCAAGAAGAAAAATTCTTAGGTTGTCTTCTAGGAGTTTTATAGCTTGAGGTCTTACATTTAAATCTCTCATCCACTTTGAGTTAATTTTTGTATATGGTATGGTGAAAGGTAGGGGTCCAGCTTTGATCTTCTTCATATAGCTAGCCAGTCACCATTTATTGAATAGGAAGTTCTCTCCCCATTGCTTGTTTTTCCTGGTCTTGTTGAAGATCAGATGGTCGTAGGTGGGCAGGCTTATTCCTGAGTTTTCTATTCTGTTCCATTGGTTATATGTCTGTTTTTGTACCATTACCATGCTGTTTTGGTTTCTGTAGCTTTATAGTATAATTTAAAGTTAGGTAGTGTGATGCCTCCAGCTTTGTTCTTTTTGCTTAGGATTGCTTTGGCTATTCAGGCTCTTTTCAGTTTCACACGAATTTTAGAATAGTTTTTTCCTAATTCTGTGAAGAATGACACTGGCAATTTGATAAGTGTAGCACTGAATTTGTAAATTGCTTTGGGAAGTATGGGCATTTTAACAATATTGATTCTTTCAGTCCTTGAACATGGAATGTTTTTCCACTTTTTTGTGTCATGTCTGATTTGTTTCAGCAGTGTTTTGTAGTCTTTCTTTGAGAAATCTTTCACTTCTTTGATTTGCTGTATTCCTAGGTATTTCATTTTCCTTGTGGCTACTGTAAGTAGGATTATGTTCTTTATTTCACTCTCAGCCTTGATGTTGTTGGTATAGAAATGCTACTGATTTTTGTACATTGATTTATTTCCTTTATTTAAGTCGTTTATCAGTTCTGAGGAGCCTTTTGGCAGGGTCTTTAGGGTTTTCAAGGTATAGAATCATATTATTTCTTTATTTCACCTGATTGCTCTGGCTGTGACTTCCAGTCCTATGTTAAGCAGGAGTGGTGAGAGTGGGCATCCTTGCCTTGTTCCAATTTCAAGGGGAATGCTTCCAGCTTTTGCCCATTCAGTATGATGTTGGCTGTAGGTTTGTCATAGATTATTCCTATTATTTTTAGGTATGTTAATTCAATGCCTAGCCTGTTGTGAGTTTCTATTTTCCAGGGATATTGGATTTTAGAGAAAGCTTTTTGTGCATCTACTGATATGATCATAGGTTTTTTGCTTTAAATTTTGCTTAAGTGGTGAATCGCATTTATTGATTTGTGTATTTTGAACCAGCTGTGCATCCCAGAAATAAAGCCTACTCGACTGCGTTGTATTAACTCTTTGACGTGCTGCTGGATGCAGTTTGATAATATTTTGTTGAGGATCTTTGTGTCTACGTTCATCAGAGATATTAGCCTGAAGTTTTCTTTTTTGGTTGTGTCTCTGTCACAAAATATGACAGAACACATATTTTCTGGTTGTTGTGTGAAGTGTTCTGTGAATGTCTACTAGATCCAATTGGTCAAGTGTTATGTTTAAGTCCAGAGTTTCTTTGTTAGTTTTCTGCCTCACTAATCTGTCTAATGCTGTCAGTGGGGTGCTGAAGTCTTCCACTATCATTGTGTGGCTAAGTCTTTTTGTAGATCAAGAAGAAGCTGTTTTATGAAATTGGGTAGTCCAATGTTGGGTGCATGTGTATTTAGGATAGTTAAGTTTTCTTGTTGGATTGTACCCTTTATCATTATGTAATGCCTTTCTTTGTTTTCTTAATTGTTAAAGGTTTAAAGTCTGTTTTATCTAACATAAGAATAGTGACTCCTGCTCTTTTTGTTTTTTTCTTTTAGAGGATAGATCTTTTTTTCAACACTTAATTTGAGCCCCTGAGATCATTACATGTGAGATGGATCTTTTGAAGATAGCAGATGGTTGGGTCTTGTCTTTTATCCAGCTTGCCACTCTATGTCTTTTACATGAAGCCATTTGTCCATTTAAATGCAAAGTTAGTTCTAATAAATGAGATATTGATCCTGTCATGTTTTTAGCTGGTTGTTATGCAGACTTGGTTGTGTAGTTTCTCAATAGTGTCTGTGAACTATGTGCTTACATGAGTATTTGTGGTAGCAGGTTTCAAATTTCTTTTGATTCCATGTTTAACAGTCCCTTGAGGACCTCTAGTAAACCTGGTCTAGTGGAAACAAATTCCCTTAACATTTGCTTGCCTGGAAGGATTTTATTTCTCTTTCACTTATGAAGCTTAGTTTGGCAGGGTATGAAATTCTTCTTTGGGAGTTCTTTTCTTTAAGGATGCCGAAAATGGTCCCCAGTGTCTTCTGGCTTCTAAAGTTTCTGATGAAAGTTTCACTGCCAGTCTGATGAGGTTCCCTTTGTACATTACCTGATCCTTCTCTAGCTGCCTTTAAGAGTTTTTCTTTGCATTGATCTCGGTGAATCTGATGACTATGTGTCTTGCGGATGGTCATCTTGTATAGTATCTAGCAGGGGTTCTCTATATTTCTTGAATTTACCCCTCAATCTCTCTTATGAGATTAGGGAGAGTTTTTTTTTTTCTGTGGGCTGTATCCTAAAATATATTTTCCAAGTTATTCTCTCTCCTTCTATTTCAGGGATGCTAGTGAGTCACAAAATTGGTATCTTAATATAACCCCATATTTATTGGAGATTTTGTTCATTTTGTAAAAAAAATTTCTTTATTTTTGTCTGCTTGAGTTGATTTGAGCTTCTGGTTGGTATTTGAGCTTTGAGATTCTTTCCTTGGCCTGGTCTATTCTGCTGTTAATACTTCTGATTTTATTCTGAAATTCTTGTAGTGAGTATTTCAGCTCAAGAAGTTTAGTGTGGGTCTTTCTTAAAACGACTATTTTGTTTTTCAACTCTTAAATTGTTTTATTGGATGCTTGCCTTCCTTGGATTGGGTTTCAACTTTCTTCTGGATCTTGTTATGCTTCCTTGCCATCCAGATTCTGAATTCCATGTCTGTCATTTCAGTAATTTCAGACTAAGAACCCACTGCTGAGGAGCTAGTGGGATCATTTCTGAGGTAAGGGGATACTCTGGCGTTTTGAATTGCCAGAGTTCTTGTGCTGACTTTTTCTCTTCTGGGGGAGCGGGGGTTGTTTCCTTTAACTGTGGCGTAAATTGAGTATACTCAGTTAGCTTCATTACTGGAAGTTTTCAAAGAAATGTTGTTTCTTTGCATGCTGTTACATTCTTGCCTTTGGTTTTGCAGGAGAGTGAATTAGCAATTTTTTTTTTTTTTTTTTATGCCATAGGTTGGGCTGTGATCCACTAGATGATGCTTGAGAGCAATGGACAGTAAATAGGCTCTTACTCAGCCATGTGGCTCCTTTGTGTATCTTCATCTTTGCAGCTGTGCTTTGTGGTGTGAAGGTGAGAGAGGTGACTCCTCCATCACTTCCACTCCTGGGCCTTGGGGGAGCTACCTCTGATCACTAATATTGTGCCCATGTTTTGTTGTTTTGGTTGTTAGGTGTTTTAGGCCATGGGACTCCCTCAGACAGTGGTTCATCTGGGAGAGATTGGCTACACGCTTACCAGAACAGCCCTGTGGAGAGAGGCATGCCCAGTTCCCACACCAGCCCATGAACCTGTGTGACCCACTCCTCTCAGTTTTCTGAGATTGTGAGTTTCTCCATTCCAGTGCTGGGCACAGATCCTGGTTTGGCACTCCAGAGATATGAGTCACAGCCTTGGGGCACCAGGATCTGCTCATGGCTTCCTCCTCTGAACTCTCAGGGTTGGGTTCCAGGTGCACTGAGAGATCTGAAGGGCTTCCAGGCTGCTGGAATGCACTGAGGTGGAGCCAAACACCCAGGCTGGGCAGCAGAGGCTGCACTGTGTATACACACCTGTGAGGCAGCCAGCCAGGAGCACTGGGAGGGGCTGGCAGGCAGGCCTGCATGACAGATGTGCCCTAGTCCTGTGGGTAATTTGGCCCTGCTTTCTCCTGTTCTGGTGGTGAGCTAGGGCCAGAGCCTTTCAGAGGGAGATGGGCAGCCATGGAGGTTGAGCGCCTATGGCCAGGCTCCATCAGAGCTATCCTGTGCACAAAAGTCCCTGGCTCCATGCCTACTCAAGCCCATCTCCATGTAATCTCTGGGGAGATCTTCCTTCAAGCTCAAATGTCTTTTGAGGGAGTGGCATCCCCTGTAGCTAAGATCCCAGAGGTTTATGTCAAGAGTCAGTTACCTGGTCCCTACACTCATTCTTTCCCCAGGGGCTGTTCAGGGCTGGGAGCAAGCCCTAGTGTTCAAGCACCTCACACAGAGTTACCAGCTTCCTCCCTCTTCAGCTTCAGCATCTGCATCTCCAACCACGTTTGGTGTTTTCTCTCTGAAGATCTGTTCAAATTACATTGGTTTAGTTGAAATCCTGGTTTCTCTAAGTGGGAGTGGCACTTCCCAGCTGTATCTAGTTGCCTACCTTGAAACTCCCCCATATGAATTTTAGAAGAGTTTTGTTTAATTCTTTGGAAAATGATGTTGGCAGTTTGATAGAAATAGCATTGAATCTGTCAGTTACATTGGGCAGTATGGCTATTTTAATAATATCGATTCTTCCAATCCATAAGCATGGAATGTTTTGCCATTTGTTTGTGTCATGTCTTATTTCTTCCAGTAGTGTTTTGTAGTTCTCTTTGTAAAGATCTTTTACCTCTTGGGTTAGATGTATTCCTATGTATTTTACTTTTTTCCTGGTTAAGGTGGGATTGTTTCTTTGATTTGGCTTACAGCCTGAACATTATTGGTGTATAGAAATGCTACAGATTTTGTATATTGATTTTGTATTTGAAACTTTACTGAAGTCTTCTTTATCAGCTCAAGGAGCCTTTTGGTGGAGTCTTTAGTGTTTTCTAGGTATAAATCATATTGTCAGCAAACAGAGATAGTTTGAGTTTTTTCTATTGGGATGCCTTTGTTTTCTCTTACCTGATTGCTCTGGGTAGGACTCAGTAATTTATTTTTGATGTATTATCTCATCACAGATTGTAATCTTCTAAAGGGCAGGGATAGAAAATATTTTTGTTTTTCTTGATATACCAGCTTCATAAGGAACTGAAGAAATGTAGTAACATTGACAGAAATAAGCCATTCACATGGCCTCTCATCATAATGATTAAAAACAAATATACCAGAAACTTCTATGTTTCATGCAACCATATTGTCAAAGAAATCACAATCCTTTGCCTCAATGAGGCATGACACTTAAATTTACAAAGGAATCTCTGGGCCTTTGAAATTGCAATGGTAAGAAGTGAGCCACGCATACTGGACAGCCTCAAAGAAAGACATACTGTTCAGTGCTCATCTCAGATATGGCAAGAGATCCTAGGCAAGCAGAATTCTTGCAGGATCTCCTGGATCCTGAGAGCCGGACCCTCTGAGGAAAATGAATAGGGAATTGCCTATTGAAGAAATCACTCAGGGACTCCCAGACTGGCTAATGAAGAAACATACTCCACTGCTGGAGCCAGACCTCAGGCGATTTCTATTAGGTGACATTTGACTACTATGTTTTTCTTATTCTCCTCCGAAAGTATTGAGTCTATAGGGTCCCAGAAGCCACACCTAGACATGATATTCACCTCCCTGTATGCAACGCAGAGACCCTGGGCCTTGAGTTCTAAGCAGAAACTCTATGAGACCTTGCGATTGTTTCCTTTAAGGGAAGGTTATCTTTCTTCTATATGTAGGTGGGAAAAAATGTGTACATTGTTTTTTGGGTGGGCAAAAAAGACAGTTGTTCATCTACCCAATATTTATTCTCCTTTTCTTACCAATATAACCCTGTGCATTGTGCACAGATGAAGGTAAAGGTGGAACAAATTGACACTTAAACAGATGTTGTGTGGGTATTCGAGGTAAGTATTTCTCTCCCCTCCCTGCATTTTCCTTTATACTGTTTAAAATGTGAATATGGTAGTACCCTCAGATTATTTGATTTGCTAGAACAACTCACAGAATTTAGAAGTTTATATTTTCATGCTTATGGTTTATTACAGCAAAATGATACTATGCAAAATCAGCAAAAGGAAAAGGTGTGTGGGACTAAGTCTGAAAACAACCAGCCTCAAGGTTCCAAGATTTCTCTCTGGGTGGAGTTGCAAAAGATGTGCTTAATTTCTCTAGAAAAAAATGTGTAAAGTGTTTTCTATCAGAGAAACTCACCTGTGCCTGAACCTAAGAGTCCAGAGTTTTCATTAGGGGTTGAGCATGTAGGCATTCAGTGCCTCTAGGACTTCCATAGCCTCTCCAGATCCCCAAAGAAAAGCAGGTGTTTAGCATAAATTACTTGGTTTGTACAGTTTATCTAGAAAAACTGGTACAGTGTAGTTAAAGGCAAAAAAACAGCAGAAACAGTCATTAGTTAGAACAAGGAGCTCAATTTCCAGGAGAAGCCAATGGGGCCAGTCCAATCATAAAGACAGGTTTAGTATAGGGATGTGCACAGTCTGAGCAACTCAGAACCACCAAGTTAACTCTTTCCTGGAAGATGGCTGATGCACTGGCAGCCACTTTGTGATTTTGGGAATGGAACCTGAGGGTAACTGAGATGTCTTTCTGGATCCACCCATCCAATCTGAGCCTGGTTAACTTTTCAATTTGTGTGCCTGCATGTGTGTGTGTGTGTGTGTGTGTGTGTGTGTGTGTGTTAGGACAGAGAGAGCGAGAGAGGGAAAGAGAGAGTCCTACCTGTACACCAAAGCTGCTAATAATACTAGTCTCTGTTACCACTGACCAGATCCAATTATTAACTGACACTGAAGTGAGTGCTTATGCTACCTCATTTCTTCAGTTTAAAAATAACAAGAATAAAATATTATTTGAGTAAGGTTTTAGTCATTGATAATTATGACATAATTACAATTAAAGCCATATTTGAATCTTCTCGGAGGCATTCCAGCAGGATGATCTCTAGGGCTCACTACCACTTGCTTTAAGTTGTGATAGTTCAACAAAGAGGTCAGGAGTTATTTTGTAAGGAATCTTGAAGAGCTCTAAATTTCAATTTTCTTTATGGACCAAGGTTAGCTAATGACAATTTCAGGTAAAGAGAAATAAAAAATCATGTTTATATGATTCTGAATGCCAGCTTTGCCAGTGTTATCTTCTCTCCTCCCTTCTCTTTTCTTTCTTTTTCCTCTGTCCCCTGTCTCCTCCTTCATTACATCCCTCAAGTGCTTAGATTCTTCAGAGAGCTCTGAGGACCACAGCAATGACTTGTCTGTACCACTGTCTCTTTAATACTGCTGGAATTTAAGGCAAATATAAAATGCACTGTCCAATGGACCATTCGTATCTTACTTCTTGTTTCTTAGACTGTGCTGTAGGAGTTGGATCATTATGAGTATCAACTCAAATGACATCAGGAGTAAATTGAGAGACAAAAGAGTAATGAAGTTAGAACCTCTTTGGGAGCTGTCTCGACAGGATGGTCAGAGGTTGCAAACTACATTAAACAATTTTTGAAAGGAAGTCTATAAATATATTATTAAAAAAATAACCTGAATTATTACACATGATAACAGCAATCTATATCATGCATCAATGTAAATATATTATATTCTACTTTAGTGATGCTTCTAATTTTAACTTCCCTGAAAATTATTTCTAAGGTTTATGGAGTTTTCCTTTTTGAAAAACTCTTCTGATTTGATTATTTTTTCTAACTCTTTTCGCTTCAAGTGTGTGTTCTTGAACATCACCAAGTTTCATTTTGGGGGAGAGGGTAGAAAATTTCCTTCTAAATTATGGAAAAGTAAAAAGAGTAGCCTTACATTTTCCATTAGTTGAATATTATGCACAAAGTACTGTTACCATCCAATATCTTTTATGTTAAAGCTCTAATGTGATATAATGGATAGATTTTCACCTGTAAGTCTCAGAAATATTTCACTATTGCATCTAATATCTAAAAAAACAGCAATAACAACAACAAAACCTTCTTGTATCTAAAAAAAGATATGCCAAAGATATAAACTAATAGTAATAAAAAAAACAGAGCTTAGCAAATGAAGGTACTTAGTAAATGTGTTTAAATGAATGAAGAACCAGGTGGTTGAAACACTGTACCTCCAAGCAGAGTGCATTGTAGGTGGGTACTTCCTAGCTAATTAATACCCATGGCTAATATGATCATTCAGAACATACTTTACTGATCTGCAGACATGCATTCTCAGTTTTCTATATCGCTTCATGACAGTGGACATTGAACTTCTAGAAAATTCTACATAAAACCTACCTCAACATATCTCTGTATTGGTAGCAAATAATTATTTTATCTTTCAGGTACCTTCCTGAATTTTTATTCAACTCATAATAGTTTTTTTTCCTTTTCCTCATTTCTTTCTATGAACAAATGTCCTTAGTTTAATCACACTCTAAAAGATACTTTAGCCATGATCAAATAATATAAAGTATGTATTTGAACTACCTGTGTTCAGTGACAACATTCAAAGAAAGTTCTATGCAAAATGCATGCCTCACCTTGTGTAGAGCTCAATGAAAGTCAAACATGAATGAGAAAAATGAAGTACAAAATATGGCTTTCAGCCCTGAAATGGCCCAGCTCCTCAGAAGAAAGGTCAAATTGTAAAGGCAAGCCAATATATTTTGCAAAGTATACTGAGGCTACCGCATTTAGAAAGCTAATTTGCCTGACTAAAATTGTGACAAGAACAGAGGTTGGCACAAAAGTCAATACGTATCATAGGGCAGACACTGCAATAAATAATAGAAATGAAGAAGTGAGTGAATTTTATCCAATTTTATTATAAATTAAAGTAAGACTAATATCCTACGTTATTGGCTAAGTGTATCATGCCTATGAAAATGCAGAAAATTACAAGCTGGATGTCAGATAATTTTAGTACTTAATCATTCTCAAAAATGAAAATTGAAAAATGTTTCTGACCTTCACTTTCACGTGTGAGATTCAATACCTGTGCATATCTACAAACGGGCTGTTTTTTTCAAAACATGAGCATAATTGTGCCGTAATGTGCGTAATGAGGATTCGCTCAGATGACACTTCGTCATGTAAAGCTAATGACAGCTCTGTCACATGGGACTGGCTTTATTTTCACAGTACATTTCACAAATAAGGAAACTGAGGCATAAAACAACCTATTTGGAGTAGGTCCCAAGGAAAACCTGTGGTAGCTATCAAATTATGATTCTAGCTACTAGAAGCTGAGAAGGATTCAAAGCCACTCAGTCTTTTCACCTCCTGGGTTTTTATTTCTTGGGCCATGTCACCATGGATATAATGGCTGATGTACATAGGCTAAGAGATTTTCTTTCAGGACAATTTAACCAATTACTCAGAGAGTTGAGGCTATGAAAACCTAGCTTTGGTTCTTAGAATAGCATTTCAAAGGCCTGAGGACGTGGGTCTGTACACAAATGTATACCTGTGCGTTTTTCAAAGTGAAGGGAAGTCAAGTGTATGAAAGAGAAAGCCCACATAAGGCAGTGGACGTTCTTTAGTGGATATGCAGCCACTTTGGCCTTATGGCCATCCTCATAACTGAAACATCTAATCAACCACAGACATGGCTACTGCATATTTTGAATTGTCTAGAAAAAGACTAATTACATTATTTAAAGAAGGTAGTTCAGTACAGATATAACTATATATGATTTCCTAAAATATAAATGCCTTATGAGATTGTCCATTTGAATTAGTCCATAAATATTAAAAATACCTTTCATAGACATGATGTCTAAATTTTATTATCAGTGACAAAATTCAGCTGCAGCCAGAGAAATAATATACTGTTGTCAGTATACTATTTTCAAAACCCTCAAATACTTTTTAATTGCTTTGGGTAAAATCAAGACAGTCTTGGACAAAGCATACAGTCACATGAAAAACAATTTAAAGAGAATGTGGGTGGAAGGGAGAAATAATTGCCTTGATGATGTTTTTGCAGACTGTTGTATGATAATTTTATTTAGCAGCTGCTGTCTCTCAAAATATTGTATGATGTCAGAAATACTGAGTCATGTGTATTCCTAGATCAAGACATTCACTCCAATAAATGTTATCAAAGATGATTCCATCTTGAATTTGAAAAGCAGACCAGGGACACTGGCTTCCTTATTATTGGAAATAAATTGAAATGTAGAAAAATATTAATATGTTTATAAAATTTATGTATGTATATAATCTTTCCAAGAATATCTATAAATAAATGTATATGAATATATGCAATTAACTACACATTTCCATATATATTTGCATATTACAACACATATATAAGCTTATTTCTAGTTAACATATAGTATACAGCAATTACATTTTAAAGTTGTAATTCTATGATTAGATGCATTTAACAAAATAATAACGCTAATGCTGATGCTGTGGATAAACGCTATTTGAGTTGACTTACGCATATGAGGAGAGAAATACATTAGATTTTTGGCAGGAATTGCTCTCTGTTTCCTAACAACGGCTTGCTCAGTTTAATTCCTAACAAGGTCATCACCTAATCCTCAGTAAATTTGAAATCTAAGTTTTAACAGTCAGGAACTGATGTGATGTGTTAACTGCAAACTTGCTTGTTTTGTGAGTTGATAGTCTAAGGTTGAATTGTTTATTCATCTATTAACAATTTAATTAAATGGAGATTGTTATTTTTATTTTTCACTTGGTCAGTTACAACTTATTTATTATTTGTTTTTTTGAGATGAATGGAGTCTCATTCTGTCGCCCAGGCTGAAGTGCAGTGGCGCAATCTTGGCTCACTGCAACCTCCTGCCTCCCAGGTTCAAGGAATTCCCGTCTCAGCCTCCCGAGTAGCTGGGATTACAGGCGTGCGCCACCACACCCAGCCAATTTTTGTATTTTTAGTAGAGATGAGGTTTTGCCATGTTGGCCATGCTGGTCTGAACTCCTGACCTCAGGAGATCCACCCACCTCAGCCTCCCAAAATGCTGGGATTACAGGAGTGAGCCACCACGGCCAGCAAGTTAAAACTTCTTCTCTGTTCTTACGAGGTAGTGTTTATATTGCTATGAGATAACCTCCATGGGGCTGTGTGAAGAGCTATTTAAACACCAGGGAGAGATCCAATTTCACCCTTTCTTCAGCTCCAGTGAAGGTGTCTCCCTGTTGCACACAGTTTTATTAAGAAGAAGCAGTCATCAACATAAAAAGGCAGAGGTCAGAGGTCCCCTCCTGTTTGCTGTCTTCCTCCCTCTTTGTCTGGTCTCACCTCCACCTTTTTGTCTCCATTCCTTTAGGGATCTCCTAAGGTCCACAGAGAACACAAGAGGCAGCAGTGAAACCTGTGCTAAGTGACACCGTGGCCAAGACGTAAGCAGAGTAGATGCTCATAGAAGGCACCAATTCAAGAGGAAACCCACTGTTCACAGTGATACTCACTGCCCTGCCCACGTTTCTGTACACTTGGGCTGTGCAGCACCTCTCCTGTAGTGTCTTATTTTTTACTTCCTGACACATGGCTGCATTGTATTTTTTTTTTTTATTTTTTATTTTTGACAACAGGTTTCGCTTTGGGACTTGCTTCTCAATGTGAGCAGCAGTGATGTGTGAAGTGTGACAAACCGGGACTCAATTCTCCATGTTGCCTTCTTAGTTATGACCTTGAAAACTTTCTCTGCATGGATCTTCAAATAGATACAGTGAGTAAAGTCTTCTAGTAACTTGCATGGTCATGTAAAAGAGCAATAACCTTTCATTGGATTAAACCAGTGATAATATGTGAAAGCTATAAGTATTCTAAGTGTAAAAATGTATACTCATGCCAGATATGAAATAAATGCTCAATAAATGTGTTTTCTCACTCATAATTCAAGCAACATATTTCATTTCAAAGCAAGAGAAGACTTTAGATAGTAATTCTAGCTCTTAAATCTTTGTTTCCTATATAAAATGGGCAGGTTGATTTTTAAAATTCCATTTCTAATAACTTTGAATAAATATCAATATTGTGTGAACATTCTGTTCTAATGTTAAAACACTGACAGAAACTGTGATGCTTAGCTTCAATTCCATTTGATTTTATTTAAGCTGCAGCATTTCAAAAAGCAAAACTTGAATTTTCCATGCACTGAATTCTGTGTTGAATCCATGATAATTAAATGATGTGTAGGCTCTGTATTCAGGCATTTTAAGTAATCTAGAAAGAACAAACAGTATACAGGAGCATATTCATAGGTTACATGCAAATATTACAGCATTTCATATAAGACGTTTGGACATTTGCCAGTCTTGTTATCTGATGGGGGTCCTGGAATCAATCACCTGTGAAAACTGAAGGTCAACTGTAGTTTCCTTTCCTTTTTCTTTTCTTTTCTTTTTTTTTTTTTTTTTTTTTTTTTTTTGAGACAGAGTCTCGCTGTGTCGCCCAGGCTGGAGTGCAGTGGCGCGATCTCGGCTCACTGCAAGCTCTGCCTGCCGGGTTCACGCCATTCTCCTGCCTCAGCCTCCCAACTACAGGCGCCCGCCAACAAGCCCGGCTAATGTTTTGCATCTTTTTAGTAGAGATGGGGTTTCACCGTGTTAGCCAGGACGTGTAGTTTCCTTTCCTACAACACACACAAATACACACACACACACACACACACCCCACATAGTTAAGACTCAGTCATCCTTAAAACTTCAGTTCAAATATTATTTAAATTTTATCTTATTCAGATCAACTTCGTGTCTCAGTTTAGACAGCCTCTCATTCTCCACTGTCCATAATGACCTGTCACGTATCTCTTCCAGCGTTTGTCACGTATCATATACTCATTGCTTTTTCTTTCTTTTTGTTTTTTTAAAACTAGGCTGTTTGTTCCTCTGAGGAGCCTCAATGATTCGTTCATTACTGTATTTCCATTGCCTAACACATATCTGACAAATAGTAAAAGCACAATAGATGCCAGTTAAATGAATGGTAAATATAAATTAATATAAATAAATACATTTTTCTTAAATTATCTGTTGCTTCTCAAGTTTTCTTTTCAGATTATCAATTTATTTAACAAATATTGCATCAATGCTTACTACCTATAAAATGTGGAGCAAGATAATGTAAAACATTTATTTGGAATAAAATTAATTTACGTTATATAAAATTAAATCAGTAATTAAATTATATTTATTAATTTTTATATTCTATCGATTAACATGTGTTGGGTATTTCTCTGTGTGGTATCCTTTTTAAAATGGAAAAATAGCAAACAATGCTCCAATTAGGACACAGGAGACATTGTGATACTCTTAATAAACTGAACACTACTGTAATTCACAATGGTCAATAAAGGAATTCCTTTGTCTTTACTTATGGTCTATGGCTATGCTAGTGTGTTTATGCTTACAATCAAGTAGTTAGTGTGTGGCCTTCAAATATAGAGGGTCTGTCCCAATGGTTTAAGTCACAGTTTTGATGGACCAAAATTAATCAGGGACACTTGGATTCTATTCTTGTGCTTTGCAGTGTTGGCAGCTTTCTAAGATTAGGACAGCTAGTGTTCCCATTAAGCTGTGGATGAGATTATCTTCCAAGCCATTGATAAAGTTTATGACAATAGTGGGCCTGAGAACTGACCCCAGTGGGATGGCTCTCAATATGCAACCCTAGTTTGTCCCATAATCATTGATCATCACCTATAGGTATGACCTTCCCACCAGTTACACACTGACCTTACAAAATATTCCAAATTTCTTCGTGAAAAATGTCATATGAGTCTGTATCAGAGGCCTTACTAGGATCCAGATCTATTAAATGCCTTGCCTTTTTTTTTAGCCATCACTATCACAAAAATATTAAATTGTTCTTGGGTGATTAACTTTCATAAAATCATACTAAGTTATGGGTGACATCTGTGGTTTTTAAAACTATTTGGTGGCTAATAATTTTATGATTCTATCTAGTAGCAATCCAAATATTAAAATTAGGCAGACTAATCTTTACTTACGATCATTTTTCTTTTTTTTCTTTTTTTTTTTTTTCTTTTCGTTAGGGACAGGGATTCGCTCTGTAGCCCAGGCTGGAGTGCAGTGGTATGATCGTAGCTCACTGTAATCTCGAACTGCTGGGCTTCAGTGATCCTCTACCTTATCCTCTTGAGTAGCTGTAATTACAGGTATGAGCTGCCAAGATTGGCTATTTATTTATTTATTTATTTGTAGAAATGGGGTCCCTCTATTTTGCTTAGGCTGGTCAATTTTTTAAATATATTATTTTAAATTCTATACTTTTTCTATTGCAACATGTCCATCCTATATCCTCATACTTCCTAAACCTCTTGCTTTGTCTCCCTGACTTTGCCTATTGTTTCTTCCTCAATATTGCCTCTGTGCTTGATCAGAATTAGCTCAGTCCTGCTGTCATCAAAATCACCTGATTTGTACGCGTTCCAATATTCACATATTAACTTGCCTTTGAAATGTTCCCTTTGAAACGCTTGCTATTTTGAGAAGAAAAACAATTCTACATCCAAAGTGCCTAGCAAAGAGACTAGCAGAGTGTAGGCACTTAATCAGTAAGTACATGCTGTAGGGTTTTATTCTTAGACTTTTCCTTGAATACCACTTTTGTTTTTGCCTTTCCCCAAAACACTATATCTGGTTGATAATGTGCTCCCCAGGAATCCCAGGCAACAGAAAGCATTTGCACATTCTTTGCTCACTGCAAGTGGCCGGATGCAGTAATTTCATCCTCTTCTTCGGTTTTTCTTGACAGAATTTGCTTTCTGTCCTTTAATACAGTCATTTACTGAGCTACCCAGACATTCCTCCTCTGTCCTCAGTGATTTCGGCACCTGGCCTACATTTCCACCCTCTGCCTTGCCTCCTGCAAAGTTGATGACTACAGGGTATAATTCAATCGCTTCACAGCTTTTGCACCTCCTTGACTCCAGTAATTTAATTTCTACCAGCCACAAGCATAACCATATAAACCCTCCGAGTTCACGAACACTGAAATGTTCTATTTTTCTCACATGTAACATGCTCTTACTTCGCATCTAACCATGCTCATCTAAGTATTACTACATTTAGAAAGTAATTTTGGAGACACTGTTAACATGAAGACATTTCAAAAGGGCTTCAATGATCATCTTACAATCAGACAAGCTGCAGTGGGAAGAAGATTTGACTGGAAGGACCTTTACGACAGTTCCAATGCCAGTGAGAGCTTCAAAACTGCCTTCAGATAGTGCTTTTTGACTTTTCATCGAACTCCCATCCTAATCTCTACACCCAGTGACTGCAAACTTATTTCCCTGAAATTTAATTCAATCCCACACATATTTATTAAGCATCTTTTATTCACGAGATACAGTTCTAGGAACTTGGTATAAATCAGGGAGCAAACAGATAAAGCTGGCTGCCATTTTGGCACTTACATCCTTTGCTTGAATTCTCTTGCAGAATGTATCATATATTGTCTTGTATATATTGTTGATAATTTCATGGGGTTTCTGTGTTCAACCGAATCTTAGAACCAGACAATTTATTTTGTTTTCTAGTTTATGTAAAGATTTAAATCTTGGTTTTCTGTTTGTGGACAGGTTAAACAAGAAAATGTTTGGAGTGCCTTGGATAGTGCCTAACATGTAGTAAGCATCATGTCTGTAACCCCAGCACTTTGGAAGGCTGAGGTGGGAGGATTGCTTGAGGCTAAGAGTCTGAGACCAGCATGGCTGTCATAACGAGACTGTGTTTCTACATTAAAAAAAGAAAAATTTTCCTTACCATGATTAGTGTTGGTATTTTAGAGATCATAGTAAAAGTGCTGCATTTAAAATTATGTGCCCAATAAATTGTAAATATTTGTTTTATCAATACTTGTGCATGGTACCTCCTTACTGAATAAGCAGCTGCCTGAAGTCAAAGATTGTCTCTCTCACTCAATCTCTTTTTTTGTGTGATTTCCTATGTAAATGACGCATCATTGACATTCAAAATGTTATTTGCTGCATTAAATTTAGTAAAAATACTATAATTTCATCTTAACTTCCAGGTTTTTATTTATTCTCAAAGTTTTCCAAAATATTTTTAACACCTACCATTTTCAGGAAAAAAAAAAAAACAAAAAAAAAAAAAACCCAAGGAACTAAATGATAAGATATTGTGGATCTAAATATTACTAGGTTTAAAAAATGTCAAATTTCACTCTTCTTCTATTAAGAAAGTTGTATTTGATTTTCTAATTATAATTGAGAGTTACTTGGGGGATAGACAAATCATGATACACAGGAAAGTTTTAGCTCTGCTTATTGAAATGAAATGTAGAACATCTTATTGTCTAAAACTGGATTTTAATTGAAGGAGAGGCAAATCTGAGAAATGTACACATAAGAGGTCATGAGGAGTAGGTTTTTTAAAAAAAGATACAAATAATCTAGTTTGAGGACAGTGAAATTCAGTTTCCGACATTTCCATAGCCCAGGTTTTCTATATTTGGTATGCTAATGACTAATCAAATCACAATCAGTATGCATTTTAAGCCACAATGCAAATACTGAACTTCATTTGGTGATGTAAATACATGATCGTAATTATGGAAATTTTATTGGGTGAAGGGCAGCAAATATTAGCACGACTAATGTGGTCCTTATTTGTGAGGTTCTAACTGCCTCAATCTGCCACAAGTTGCTAAGGAAGCTGTCACGCCGTCTCTATTTTTTCATCGTCATTGCTAAAAAACTGGAAAAGAACAAGTAAATGAGCTAACCTACTTTTACGAAGTCCTCTGCTAGGCTTTTCTAGATAACTTCATGATAACTTTATAATGAAATGGCTCAGTCTATCTTGCTTCAGCACTCTAGGACATCAACATGAATATTTAGAAGTGTCTTATATATAAATAATAAATCATTTCAATAAAAAAGAATCAGATGGCCATTGTTGCATAGGATTATTCTTTAGATTTGCTGCAACATGGTAACTGAGCTTTTCTTTTGAAAGTGTGAGATTTATTTTTCAACACTGACTGATGACAATAGCCTGTCTCTGAAGGAGTTAAACCTAGCTGCTAAGGAAGGCAGTGTTTTATCTCTGTAAGAGCCATTTACTGTACTGTCTTCCACCTTGAATTAGAGGTGTGCAAGATAATCTTATCAATAGTTCAAAGCAAATCCATTTTCGGATTTTGAATTATGAGATAGCACTATATATTGCAGAGTGGTCTCTTGCATTACTTCAAGTTGTTTCTACAATTCTATAAAGTAGATTAGATGTTTGTTAGATGAGAAAACTGAGAGATATAGTTAAATCACCTTGGTCATTTGCCTTAATAGACAAGCTCTCAAATTATTTTCTTAATTTTTAGTCAGAAGGTTGTATTTTTTGCATAGGATGATATCAACATATACTATAACATACAATGTATTACAAAGTTTAAGCATTAGAGAAATACATAATACAGGAAGAGAAAGACCCACATAATCACCTTCTCCTTCCAATAACTGTTTTCAGTTCTCTTCCTTTTTCTACACATAAGAGCTATATATATGTTCATTCTTTTTACTATTTACAAAAATGTAACAATAATGGATTCTATTCTCCACATACTATGAAAAATTTGTTAGAAATTTTTTCTCCCCTTAGTAATAAGGGGAAAAATTATATTATTTCTGTGTGATTGTGTTTTTGTATATGTATTTGGATTATTTTAAGTTTCTACTACTAATAAAAATGTTACAGTAAGAATTCTTGTTTATAGTTTTTTACTCTCAGGTAAACTTTTGTTTAATTTACAAAATGTAGTATGTATCAATAAGTAATACGTAGTTGAATAATGACTAATGTATTTCATTCAATGCACTATGTGAAATAATTATTTCATTCAATTCCTGACAATACACAGGAATTATTGACTAAACGTCAGAAGATGATTTAAAAAAATAAGATCACGTTTTTCTAAATTTAATGTGTGAAAATACCTTTACAACTTTTTTGAAGTAAATTGGTCAATTTGTGTGTATTTAACTCTTTAGTAAACCAAGTAAAAACATATTTATCAAGTATTCACAATGGAAAATGTGTAAGCTACTCACTTGTGGAGGAAGGGAAGAAAAGGAGAAATAAGACTTATTTATCTCTGTTATGCTCCAATCATTGTGTGAGACATTTTTTACTGCCATTCTAAAACCTACAGACCATTATGTACACTATGAATTACTATTAATTTTATTGTAGTACAATTCGATGCTTAAATGGTAAAATAAATGAATAAGCAGATAAATAAAACCCAAGTTTACAAAGTTTGTAAGTGGTAAAGTTGAGATTTGAATCAAATATCTGATCCTAAGATTAAAACTATTCTTATTTCACTATACTGCATGTGATATGAGGCAAACATGAAATGTTTTGTGAGTAAACAGTCTTATCTACTTTGCTTCTAAGTGGCATATCTATAGAGAGAGCTATAGATATGATAAATGGTTTCTTATAACAGGGTGGTTTCATGAATTTAATTTTATGTTTTTCTTCTTGTAAAAAGAAACCTAATTCAGCTGATTGATTTTTTCCACGGGGTACATTAGGGTAAAGTTGTCCATGTTGCAAACTTGGACAGAGACATCATTTTAGAATCCAAATGTTAAGTTTCTATAAAAAGCTAAAAGTAAAAATGTAATCTCTTTAATAAGTCTAGGTTACTACTAACGTTGTGGAGAATGTTAACATGAACATTAATAAAACACTTTGCAGAGCAAAACAATCAAGAAGGATTTGCCAGGAATTAGAGCAACACGATGAAGCATAACATAGACAAAAATTGCTCAAGTTTCTGTATACAAATAGCTCAGAGTGGTTAATGAGGACTCCTATCATATTCTGATAAATTTTAAACCATCAGTTCAGCTCCTGCATATTCAGTACAACCCCCTTTTTATTGTAAGTCCATCTACCCTTACAATCACAGTGGCTGCTTGTTCTCCCACACTTTGAAATAACCATCGAGAATTCATATTTACACAGAGAGATCTTCTGTGAAATCTTATATGTATTCATTTCCTCTTAAGAAATAGTAAAACAGTTGATCACATGTTGCATAAACTCCTCCATGACAGTAAACTGCACATTCATATTAAGTGAAATAAACTATCCCAGATGCCAGAATCCCACTGAGGGAAGTTTTCTGTGAAAGCATGCATTTGTTGCAAAGACATGGACGGCTTATTCCCCAGGAAATATTCATTTACTATAACATCAGGGTTTTTATCGTACCACCTGCAAATTTATTAGAATAAAACACTGTGTTTAAGGAAACTTAACCCTAGCAATCATAAGGCAGAAGCAGTTAATGACAGGTGTCTTTTAAAAGAAAAGCATTGAATGTCATTAAACTAAAGCAAATCACATGCCTCTGATTGTGACTAAATTGTGTAACTATCAGTAATCATTTTCTTCCACAGTTTTGGGGAAGTGCTATTATACATTGAAAGCAAAGGGATCAGTGCCTTGGTAAAGTTTGCCTGAATCTTCGTTTCTTAGTCTTGCCTTTTTGAGTGGTATAAAACATTAGCCCAGGATGTATACATTTTAGAAATGAGCTCATCCTGGTCACTGGTAAGCATCTTGAGTGTTTTGCCAAGCCTATCACCAAAAGGACTCATTCGTATCTCAACAGGAACTGTTCCCACCCACGAAATCCTCTAGATTCTGGAAGATCTCAAGATGTGATTAAGATACAGGGACCCTCCAACACAGACCAACACTTTCCAATTGGTCGTATAGTAGAAACCGATTGAAGAAGGATACTGTTTGCATGGGAATAATCTTGTTTGCCTTTCTTTTACTGTTTACATTTTTTCAGTTGAAAAATATACTAACTATAAAGCTTGATGTTTATGTAAGGATGAGAAACAATGGAAAAGGTAAAGAGAAGAGATTTTATAGCAAAATACCTGGGTTCTGCCTCTGACCAGCTGTATAACCTTGAGCAATTCCTTAACCTTTGGAACTATAGCTGAGCACCAGTATGGGAATTAACAAGCCAATGTATAGAAAGTGTCTTGCACACATTTACGGATTCAAGTAGATTCTTAATCTTAAGAGGTTACAAACAGTTTCCAAGGAACTGATTTTTCATTACAGTGTAGTGAACGAGGCCACTATGAACTTAGACAGTATAATACTCAAGTATGTGTTGGAAAATGAATGACAAACTTGTCCTTGCCAAAAAAAAAAAAAAAAAAAAAAAAAAAGCCCTTGTGTGCTGTCTAGGAGGTCATTTTGTTAGGTCTGGGGATTGTAAAACAAGTTGCTTGAAATTAGGGCATAAATTATGTAGCAGAAAATTTGAGTATTTCAGTGCTATTAAATTAATTGATGACACGAGTGCTTCTTCAAATTGATTCTATAACTCTCTGTTATTGCTCCTGGAATAACTCTCTGTTATTGCTCTGTTCTGCTCCTGGAAAATAACGTCAGCCAGAAGAATTCTGAATACACGAAGTAGATAGAAAGAGTTGCTAAGGACAGCATTAACATTAAGGGACAGTGACCAGATTTCCCTGTAGCTGTTGGTCTGGCATCAGGCCCTCTCTGAGAACATGCAGTTAAAGCCCTCAGGTGTCCATTACGAAGTGCCCAGGTCCAAAACAAATGTTATGGTCACTTTGATGGCACTTTTGCATTAAGGTTTTGGATCTTTTCCTGCTACTCTTTCTCTTTGAGCATACAATGACCACCCAGTGCCTGAAATCTCAAGAGGCCAGGACAATTTCTCCAGATAACTTTTTGGCTCTATGCCAAAAATCTTCACTTCTGGACCTGGGAGTTATGGGTGGTGGGTGGCAGTGAAGCAAGTGCATATGCTTAAAAACTGGCAGAGTTCATTGCACTCAGTACCCTACCGTGCCATGGCGTGCAGGAGCAAAGGCAGAGTTGAAGAGCCAGAAAACCTCTCTTCACCTGTCCCTTGGAAGACTCCCCACACAACTGTGTAACAATACTATACGGCAAGAAACGAGTGATCTGAGCTGAAGGAGAATCCTCTGAGGATTCAACACTGAAATACTTCTAACAATTGTTAAATAGAGTGCATCTTTAAACCAAATGTAATATTATGGATTATGTTTACAAATGAGTGTAAGCAACACAAACCTGACCTTCTCTATGCCCCACCCTGATGAGAAGAAACAGTATGTTTTTATTCAGTTCTATGCATTTTAAAAAATTGTTTTAAATGTTATGTATGCATTACTTTGGTAATACGAAAAATAAAATAATATATAATTTATTATAAATCCACTAGAACCCAATTTGTTTCTAAGAATGTTTCACCCAATCTCCTCAAGTTATGATTAAAGAAGAGTTTGGTAATATCATCATCAGCACAGGATAAAATGGATGTTCATTTTAAATATTTCTTGGCAATACAAGCAGTTTGCTTTCCTATCTATCTATCTATCTATTTACCATCTATCATTTATGGAGTGACTAAGGTGGAAATAGGGCTTTTGTTAAAATGTAGCCCATCAAGGAGTGGGCATCACACTGCTATATGAAAATGGCTGATGGGACAGGTGATGGGGTTCACTGGGTAATATGGTTTGGCTCTGTGTCCCCACCCAAATCTCATCTGGAATTCTAATCCCCATATGTTGGGGCAGGGGCCTCCTGGGAGCTGTTTAGATCATAGCAAATTTCCCCCTTGTTGTTCTTGTGACAGTGAGTGAGTTCCCACAAGATCTGATTGTTGGAAAGTGTGTAGCACTTGCCCCCTTGCTCTCTCTTGCCTGCCACCATGTAAGATGTGCCCTTTGCCATGATTGTAAGTTTCCTGAGTCCTCCTCAGGCATGCAAAACTGTGAGTCAACTGTTATCTGTATAAGTTACCCAGTCTCAGGTAGTATTTTCATAGCACTGTGAGAACAAAGTAATACACTGGTCATGTCTTTTAGCCAACAGTTGTGCCCATACCCACTAAAACGTATTTGTGTAACAGCTAAACAGTTCTTTTTTTTTCCTTACTTTTTATATTGCAGTAATTTCTTGACATAGGTGTTTGGAAACTAGTGGAGAACATTCTCATATACCTATCACCAGGTTTTCCCTAATGTTAAAAACTTATAGAATAATTGTAAAATTATCGAAACTATGAAATTGACATTGCTACAATACTATTACACTACAAGTTATATCTGTTTCGCCAGTTTTTTTACTACTTTTTTTTTTATATTTATGAAAACACTCCAGTGTTCTACACTGCATTTAGTTGCGTATCTCTTTAGTCTCCTCCAAGCTTAGCACCGCAGACTTTCCTGTCTTTCAAAACACTTTGAATAAGTACTGCCCAGTTATTTTGTAGATTGTCCCTTAATTTTGGGGTGTCTGATATGTACTCATGATTAGACTGAAGTTATACATTTTTTAAAATTATATTTTAAATTCTGGTATACATGTGCAGAACATGCAGGTTTGTTAGGTTAAGTATACACGTGCCATGGTGGTTTGCTGCACCCATCAACTACATCTACATTAGGTATTTCTCCTAATGCTATCCCACCCCTCACCACCCCCGACCCCCTGACAGGCCCCAGTGTGTGATGTTCCCCTCCCTATGTCCATGTGTTCTCATTGTTCAACTCCCAATTATGAGTGAGAACATGCAGTGTTTGGTTTTCTGTTCCTGTGTTAGTTTGCTGAGAAGTTTCCAGCTTCATTCATGTCCCTGCAAAGGACATGAACTCATCCTTTTTTTATGGCTGCATAGTATTCCATGGTGTATATCTGCCACATTTTCTTTATCCAGTCTATCATTGATGAGCATTTGGGTTGGTTGCAAGTCTTTGCTATTGTGAATAGTACTGCAATAAACATACATATGCATGTGTCTTTATAGTATAATGACTTATAATCCTTTGGGTATATATCCAGTAATGGGATTGCTGGGTCAAATGATATTTCTAGTTCTAGATCCTTGAGGAATTGCCACACTGTCTTCCACAATGGTTGAACTAATTTGCACTCCCACTAACAACGTAAAAGTGTTCCTATTTCTCCACATCCTGTCAGGCATCTGTTGTTTCCTGACTTTTTAATGATCGCCATTTCAATTGACATGAAATGGTATCTCATTGCGGTTTTGATTTGCATTTCTTTAATGACCAGTGATGATGAGCTTTTTTCATATGTTTGTTGGCCACATAAATGTCTTCTTTTGAGAAGTGTCTGTTCATATCCTTTGCCCACTTTTTGATGGGGTTGTTTTTTTCTTGTAAATTTGTTTAAGTTGTTAATTCTGGATACTAGCCCTTTGTCAGACGGATAGATTGCAAAAATTTTCTCCCATTCTGTAGGTTGCCTGTTCACTCTGCTGATAGTTCCTTTTGCTGTGCAGAAGCTATTTAGTTTAATTAGGCCCCGTTTGTCAATTTTGGTTTTGTTGCCATTGCTTTTGGTGTTTTAGTCATGAAGTCTTTGCCCATGCCTATGTCCTGAATGCTATTGCCTAGATTTTCTTCTAGAGTTTTTATAGTTTTAGGTCTTACATTTAAGCCTTTAATCCATCTTGAGTTAATATTTGTATAAGGTGAAGGAAGGGGTCGAGTTTCCATTTTCTGCATATGGCTAGCCAGTTTTCTCAATACCATTTATTACATAGGGATTCCTTTCCCCATTGCTTGTTTTTATCAGGTTTGTCAAAGATCAGATGGTTGTAGATGTGTGACATTGTTTCTGAGCCCTCTGTTGTGTCCCATTGGTCTATCAGTTTTGGTACCAGTACCATACTGTTTTGGTTACTATAGCCTTATAGTATAGTTTGAAGACTGGTAGCATATGACTCTAGCTTTGTTCTTTTTGCTTAGGATTGTCTTGGCTATATGAGCTCTTTTTTAGGTTCTATATGAAATTTAAAGTAGTTTTTTCTAATTCTGTGAAGAAAGTCAATGGTAGCTTGATGGGGATAGCATTGAATCTATAAATTACTTTGGGCAGTATGGCCATTTTCATGATATTGATTCTTCCTGTCCATGAGCATGGAATACTTTTCCATTTGTTTGTGTCCTCTCTGCTTTCTTTGAGAGTGGTTTGTAGTTCTCCTTGAAGAGGTCCTTCACATTCCTAAGTTGTATTCCTAAGTAAGTAAGTTGTATTCCTAGGATTTTATTCTCTTTGTAGCAATTGTGAACGGGAGTTATTATTGGTGTATAGGAATGCTTGTGATTTTTGCACATTGATTTTGTATCCTGAGATTTTGCTAAAGTTGCTTATCAGCTTAAGGAGATTTTGGGCTGAGGTGATGGGGTTTTCTAAATGTACAATCATGTCATCTGCAAACAGAGACAATTTGACTTCCTCTCTTCCTATTCAAATACCTTTATTCCTAATTCTTGCCTGACTGCCCTGGTCAGAACTTCCAATACTATGTTAAATAGGAGTGATGAGAGAAGACATCTTGTTTTTTGCCAGTTTCCGAAAGGAATACTTCCAGCTTTTGCCCATTCAGTTTGATATTGGCTGTGGGTTTGTCATAAATAGCTCTTATTATTTTGAGATACGTCCCATCAATACACAGTTTGTTGAGAGTTTTTAGCTTGAAGGGGTGTTGAATATTATCAAAGGTATTTTCTGCATCTGTTGAGATAATCATGTGGTTTTTGTCTTTGGTTCTGTTTATGTGATGGATTACATTGATTGATTTGCATATGTTGAACCAGCCTTGAATCCCGGGCATGAAGCCGACTTGATCATGGTGGATAAGCTTTTTGATGTGCCGCTGGATTCAGTTTGCCAGTATTTTATTGAGGATTTTCACATCAATGTTCATCAGGGATATTGGCCTGAAATTTTCTTTTTTTTGTTGTATCTCTGCCACGTTTTGGTAACAGGCTCATACTGGCCTCGTAACATGAGTTAGGGAGGAGTCCCTCTTTTTCTATTGTTTGGAATAGTTTTAGAAGGAATGGTACAGCTCCCTTTTGTACCTCTGGTAGAATTCGGCTGTGAATCTGTCTGGTCTTGGGCTTTTTTTTGGTTGGTAGGCTATTAACTACTGTCTCAATTTCAGAACTTGTTATTGGTCTACTCAGAGATTTGATTTCTTCCTGGTTTGGTCTTTGGAGGGTATGTGTCCAGGAATTTACCCATTTCTTCTAGATTTTCTAGTTCATTTGTGTAGAGGTGTTTATAATATTCTCTGATGGTGATTTATATTTCTGTGGGATCAGTGGTGATATCCCCTTTATCATTTTTTATTATGTCAATCTGATTCTTTCTTTTCTTCTTTATTATTCTGGCTAGTGGTCTATTTTGTTAATCTTATCAAAAAACCAGCCCCTGGATTCACTGAGTTTTTGAAGGTTTTTTTGTGTCTCTATCTCCTTCAGTTCTGCTCTGATCTTAGTTATTTCTTGTCTTTTGCTAGCTTTTGAATTTGTTTGCTCTTGCTTCTCTAGTTCTTTTAATTTCGATGTTAGTGTGTCGATTTTAGATCTTTCCCACTGTCTCCTGTGGGCATTTAGTGCTATAAATTTCCCTCTAAACACTTATTTAGCTGTGCCCCAGAGATGCTGGTACATTGCGTTTTTGTTCTCATTGGTTTCAAATCACTTATTTATTTCTGCCTTAATTTCGTTATTTACTCAGTAGTCATTCAGAGACAGGTTGTTCAGTTTCCATGTAGTTGTGAGGTTTTGAGTGAGTTTCTTAATCCTGAGTTCTAGTTTGATTGCACTGTGGTCTGACAGACAGTTTGTTATGATTTGTGTTCTTTTGCATTTGCTGAGGAGAGCTTTACTTCCAACTATGTGGTCAATTTTGGAATAAGTGTGACGTGGTGCTGAGAAGAATGTATGTTCTGTTGATTACTGGTGGAGAGTTCTGTAGATGTCTGTTAGGTCCGCTTGGTGCAGAGCTGAGTTCAAGTCCTGGATATCCTTGTTAGCTTTCTGTCTCCTTGATCTGTCTAATGTTGACAGTGGGGTGTTAAAGTCTCCCATTATTATTGTGTGGGAGTCTAAGTCTCTTTGTAGGTCTCCAAGGACTTGCTTTATGAGTCTGGGTGCTCCTGTGTTGGGTGCATATATATTTAGGACAGTTAGCTCTTCTTGTTGAATTGATGCCGTTACCATTATAATGCCCTTCTTTGTCTTTTCTGATCTTTGCTGGTTTAAAGTCTGTTTTATCAGAGACTAGGATTGCAACCCCTGCTTTTCCTTTCTCTTTCCATTTGCTTGGTAAATCCTCCTCCATCCCTTTATTTTGAGTTATGTTTGTCTTTTCATGTGAGATGGGTCTCCTGAATACAGCACACTGATGGGTCTTGACTCATTATCTAATTTGCCAGTCTGTGTCTTTTAACTGTGGCATTTTGCCCATTTACATTTAACGTTAATTTTTTTATGTGTGAATCTGATTCTGTCACTACGATGCTAGCTGGTTATTTTGCCCATTAGTTCATGCAGTTTTGTCATAGTTTTGATGGTCTTTACAATTTGATATGCTTTTGCAGTGGCTGGTATGGGTTTTTCCTTTCCATGTTCAGTGCTTCCTTCATGAGCTCTTGTAAGTCAGGCCTGGTGGTGACAAAAATCTCTCAGCATTTGCTTGTCTGTAGAGGATTTTATTTCTCCTTCACTTATGAAGCTTAGTTTGGCTGGATATGAAATTCTGGGTTGAAAATTCTTTTCTTTAAGAATGTTGAATATTGGCCCCCAATCTCTTCTGGCTTGTAGGGTTTCTGCTGAGAGACCTGCTGTTAGTCTGATGGGCTTCCCTTTGTGGGTAACCCGACCTTTCTTTCTGGCTGCCCTTAACATTTTTTCCTTCATTTCAACCTTGGTGAATCTGACAATTATCTGTTTTGGGGTTGCAGTTCTCGAGCAGAATCTATATTTCCTGAATTTGAATGTTGGCCTGTCTTCCTAGGTTGGGGAAGTTCTCCTGGATAATGTCCTGAAGAGTGTTTTCCAACTTGGTTCCATTTTTCCCATCACTTTCAGGTACACTAATCAAACATAGGTTTGGTCTTTTCATATAGTCCCATAATTCTTGGAGGCTTTGTTAGTTCGTTTTAATTCTTTTTTCTCTAATCTTGTCTTCATGCTTTATTTCATTAAGTTGATCTTCAATCTCCGATACCTTTCTTCCACACGATCAATTTGGCTATTGATATTTGTCTATGCTTCACGAAATTCTGATGGTGTTTTCTTAGTTCTATTAGGTCATTTATGTTCTTCTCTAAACTGGTTATTACAGTTAGCAATCCCTCTAACCTTTTTTCAAGGTTCTTAAGTTCCTTGCATTGGGTTAGAACATGCTCCTTTAGCTTGGAGGAGTTTATTATCCACCTTCTGAAACCTACTTCTGTCAATTTGCCAAACTCATTCTCCATCCAGTTTTGCTCCCTTCCTAGTGAGGAGCTTTGTTCCTTTGGAGGAGAAGAGGCATTCTGGTTTTAGGAATTTTCAGCCTTTCTGTGCTGTTTTTTTTTTTTTTTTTTTTTTTTTCTCATTTTCATGGATTTATCTACCTTTGATTTTGGTGGGGGACCTTCGGATGGGGTTTCCGTGTGGACATCCTTTTTGTTTATGTTGATGCTATTCCTTTCTGTTTGTTAGCTTTCCTTCTAACAGTCAAGTTCCTTTGCTGCAGGTCTGTTGGAGTTTGCTGGAGGTCCACTCCAGGCCCTGTTTGCCTGGGTTTCACCAGTGGAGGCTGCGGAACAGCAAAGATTGCTGCCTGTTCCTCTGAAAGCTTCATCCCAGAGGGGTACCTGCCATATGCCATCTGGAGCTGTACTGTATGAGGTGTCTGTTGATTCCTGCTGGAGGTGTCTCTCAGTCAGGAGGCATGGGAGTCAGGGACCCACTTGAGGATGCAGTCTGTCCCTTAGCACAGCTTGAGCACTGTTCTAGGAGATGTGCTTTTCTCTTCAGACCTGGCAGGCAGGAACGTTTAAGTCTGCTGAAGCCGCACCCACAGCCACCCTTTCTCCTAGATGCTCTGCCCCAGGGAGATGGGAGTTTTATCTATAAGCTCCTGATTAGGGCTGCTGCCTTTCTTTCAGAGATGCACTGCCCAGAGGGAAGGAATCCAGAGAGGCAGTCTGGCTACAGCAGCTTTGTGGAGCTGCAGTGGGCTCTGCCCAGTTCGAACTTCAGGAGGCTTTTTGAGTTACTGTGAGGGGAAACCACCTACTCAAGCCTCAGTAATGGTGGATGCCCCTCCCCCCACCAAGTTTGAGCATCCCAGGTCAACTTCAGACTGCTGTGCTGGAAGCATGAATTTCAAGCCACTGGATCTTAGCTTGTTGGACTCTGTGGGGGTGGGATCCACTGAGCTAGACCACTTGGCTCCCTGGCTTCAGCCTTCTTTCCAGGGCAGTGAATGGTTCTGTCTTACTGGCATTCCAGGAGCCACTGAGGTATGAAAAAAAACTCCTACAGCTAGCTCGGTGTCTGTCCAAATGGCCGCCCAGCTTTGTGCATGAAACCCAGGGCCCTGGTGGTATAGGCACCTGAGGGAATCTCCTGGTCTGTGGGTTGCGAAGACCATGGGAAAAGTGTAGTATCTGGGCTGGAGTGCACCGCTCCTCACAGCACAGTCCCTCATGGCTTCCGTTGGCTAGGGGAGGGAGTTCCCTGACCCCTTGTGCTTCCCAGGAGAGGCAACGCCTCACCTTGCTTCTGCTTGCCCTCTGTGGGCTGCACTCACTGTCTAACCAGTCCCAGTGAGATGAGCCTGGGACCTTAGTTGGAAATGCAGAAATCACCAGCCTTCTGCATTGGTCTTGCTGGGAGCTGCAAACCGGGGCTGTCCTTATTCGGCCTCTCTTACCAGCCCCCTCTAATATTCATTTTTTAAATTCCTTTTATAGTACATTGGATAATGGTCATACACAGATATTTAGTCCTAATCCCTGGAATTTGTAAATGTGACCTAAATGGAAAAAGTGTCATTGCAAATATAATTAAGAATTTTGATACCATATGAGGTGATTCCCTTGTATTACCCAGATGGGACCTAAATACAACCAAATGTAATGGCAAAAGCCGTAATCACTTTTGCAGCAAACTACTAGCTTCTAGGAACTGTGAAAAAATAAATTTTTGTTATTTTAAGCCACTGGGTTTGTGTCAATTTTTTATAGTGGCCTCAGGAAATTAACACATCCTTCCTGGTCTTTCCTGTCTTGCTGGCTATTAATTTGAAATTGGGGATATTTTGAAGGACAGTCTTGTTTGGGAGAGGAGGCATGCCTTTTCATGCCAATTCTCAATGTTAACTCACCCCTGGATAACTAGTAATTAATCTATTAATCTTAAATGTACTTAGAAAAGCCTGGGTTGCCATATCATTTTATAAGGGTGGGTAAATATTTTGGCATGGTGAATTTTTCTTACATTACAGATAATATTTGATGGCATGATGAACTAAAGAAATGCTGGGATTTAAAAAAAAATACCACAACACACCAAAGAAAAAGCAAATATTTGGCAAGGATGCTTTTCTCAGTAACCTGACATGCCTGTTCGTCTACAACCCACACCATTTTACTGAATTATTCCTAATAGGTTAAAATATTTCTATTAGATTAAAATATTTCTATTAGGTTTACCGGGAGAATCTGGATAGTGGAATACACATTTTTATTTTTATTATCTAGTTTAATTCAACAACACATAATGAAGCATATAAATATGTATGTATGCATGAGTAGCCAAAGTGGTTGGGATACAGATCAGGGAGATCCAGCACCTAATTTTAAATTGTTTCTATTCAACAGTAAAATAGATTTGAGTTAAATAATTTTTATGGCTAGAGATATGTATCAAATAATTTTACACATGAAAAAACAGTATCAAATATGATTAACAATAATACAAATATTTTAAGTGCACTTTAGTACTTCTATTGTGATTTGGATCCAGAATTTTTAAAGAGCTTCAATCTGCTCAAACTTGAAAAACACATTTGTATACACAAGCAAAACACCAAACTCCCCTCACATCTCTTTATGTCCCTTCGTGGCTAGGCTCCTGGAAATTTTATTTGTCATCATGCAATGCCCTCATTTCTCTCCCCCCATGCACAAGAGGAAGTTGAAATCAGCCTTCTCACCTCACCCCTTCAATGATACTGTCAGGCAAATGTCATCGATGACTGACTTGCCAAATTAATTCAGTTGTCTTTAAAGTTTTCTTTCACCGTTCCTCTGTTGCATCTGACACTGTTGACTGTTTTCGGCTTGAAACATTCCTCCCTTGTCTAACCATTGAGGTTGGAATGATATACTAGTTTGTTACTTGCCCAAAATATAAACTCTGTAATGTTTGTATAAAAAATTTGATAAATTGCTTTTCTAATTTTATTATCTCATAATTTTGTTATATAATCTGACATGTTTTTAAGTGTAAGAGTATAATAAAATTTGTGCACATACTAATATATAGAAGAGGTCAGGTTGTATAATTTCAAGTTGTTTTATGTTATTTCTCTACTAATTAATACAATATTTTTATAATTATTTACAACAAAATATTTCCTATATTTTCTCTTTAAGAATATGTTGGAGATGAGGTTTATTAAACTTACGTTATAAATTCTTTTTTGAGAGATTACAATTAATATGCTAAAGAAATTGGCAACACATCATCTTTAAACACTTATCATTTGTAAAACTATATATTTTTTAAAATCATGGAGTTTAATTCCAGTTGCAGTTTTATGCTGTACTTTAGTACTCTTCATTTTATTACATTAGTATAAGGTGGTATTCATATGCTTTTAAATTCAGTTCTACTCTAAATGGTTTACATATTCCAAAAATATTGCTTTAGTTTCCTTTTCATTCTATTTATATTCCCAAACTAAGTTACCTTTAAAATATAAATGTTTAGTTCTTTGTAACTCAAAGATAAAAGTATTTTTAAAATCTTGACCTTTATATTGTTTCTTCCATCATTCGATACTTTTTCAAATCTTAAATAAGTGGAAAAATAATTTTATTTTAATTTTTAAAACTTTTATGAATACATAATAGTTGTACATACTTAAGGGGTACATATGATATTTTGATACAAGTACACAATGTGTAATGATCAAATTAGGGTAATCAGGAAATCCATCATCTAAAATATTTATCATTTCTTTGTGTTAGGAATATTCCAATTCCACTCCTTTAGTTAATTTTAAAAATACAGTAAATTATTATTAGCTGTAGTCATCCAATTGTGATACCAAACACTAGATCTTACTTTTTCTGATTGTATTTTTCTACCCATTAATCAACCCCTTTTAATTCCCCCAGCCCCAGGACTCTTCCCAGGCATTGGTAACCATAATTCTACTCTGTCTCCAGGAGACTGATGTTTTAGCATTCACTTGTAAGTGTGAACATGCAACATTTGTCTTTCACTTTCCACTGCTTCATCTGACAGTGCTTCTTGGCTTATTTCACTTAACAAAATGGCCTTCAGTTCTATCTATGTTGTTGCAAGTAATGAAATTCCATTCATTTTTCACGGGTAAATAACAATCCATTGTATATATGTGCCGCATTTTCTTTATCCATTCATCTGATGATGGACACTTTGATTGATTCTGTATCTTGGCTATTGTGCATAGTGCTGTAATGACCATGGAATGTGGATATATCTTTGACACACTGATTTCCTTTTTTAAAAATGTATACTCAGTGGTAGAATTGCTGGATCATACAGCAGTTTTTTGTTTTTTTTTTGGCTTTTTGAGGAATTCCATACTGTTTTCTAGAGTGGCTGCACTAATTTACATTACCCCCAACAGTGTATGAATGTTCTGCTTTCTCCATATCTTCATCAGCATTCATTATTTTTTTGCATTTTTGATAAAAGCCATTTTAACTGTGGTGAAATTATATCTTAATGTGATATTTTTAAGGTAAATAACTTTATGTCAAGAATTTTTAAAAATGTAAGACTATCTCCCCAAAGTAGTCTGGGCAAATTTCCAAAATAAATGGGCTCTAAATGCAGGGTCAGGCCTTCAGGATCAATTTCATCTCTTCATTTCTAATACAAAAAAAACATAGATTACCCAAATTCCTATATTTTAAGTTTTCTAGCACAAGCTGGGTCAAATTCTTTGGGACTTTTGTTTAAAATTGTGAAATATATTGAACTTTTAAAAGGTGAATTAAATATGTGTGTGTGTGTGTATAATTTAACAATAATTAAATGATCTTCAAATTTTTACCAGTCAGATTAATATAATATTACTAGCATATTAAAATGCCACCGTGTGTCTTTCCATTTTGGCACCTATTTTTCTATCATGCAGAATTTGGATTCCTGGCTCATTTGTTTTTCCATCATACTCCTGTTGGATTTTCTTCTAAGAAACAGAAAGACATGAGATTGAAGAATTGTTCAACTCAGGTTATAGATGAATGGCATTCCCAAGAAATTAGAGAAAGTATCAACAAACTCCTACAGCATGCCAGGAAATCAACCAATCCAAATTGAGGCAGAAGGCCGGCAATTCAAGGAAAGAGATCTCAAAAAAAAAAAAAAAGTGAATAGATTCCTTGGGATATATATTGTATGTTAGGGGAGTTTAAACTTCTGACAAAGATTTGAGGATGAATGAAAAGACTAAGTAAATAGGAATTAATTTAGTTATCAACTCCAATATGATAATGACAAAAGAAGGGACATGTAACGAGGTTACATGTTACAGATTATCTGTAAATAAAACTTATAAAGATGAAATACTATAAATCTCAATTATTATTTAAAAATAATATTGCAATGAATCTGGTAAGCTGTGGGACTCAGGGGATTTTATGTGTTTATGTGTATTTGCATCTTTGTGAATTTATTTTTGTGTACAAAATGTGGAGCATCAATAAGAGCTAAATATTCTTCCTATATTTAGTAAGTCAACAAATTAGAGCTCAGAAAATAAGGAAAAACAATAAAAACATGACAGTTAATAACTACACAAATATAAAAAAAACAGCTAAAGTGTTAAAAATAATTTGCTTCTCCAAGAGAGGCATTAAGGATGAATATTTGACTTTAATCCTTTCTCTAAGGATTCCAGAAAAAAATCAACATCTAAAATGATATACAATAAATATCCTATCCATAAATATTCTCATCTATATTCTATGTGCTTATTCTTGTTTTTTTCTTTTTCTTTTTTTGAGACAGAGTCTCACCCTGTTGCCCAGCCTGGAGTGCAGTGGCAGTCTAGGCACACTGCAACCTCCACCTCCACCTAGGTTCAGGCGATTCTTGTGACTCATCCTCATGAGTAGCTAGGTTTACAGGCATGCAACACCATGCCCAGTTAATTTTTGTAGTTTTAGTAAAGACGGCATTTTACCATGTTGCCAGGCTTGTCTCAAACTCCTCAAGATTTGCTATCTTGAGTGAGAAATGATTTGTTTGCCAAACTAGTTTCTGTTCATTTATATAATAATTAAATTGGTGTAATTTGGATCTTTTAACCTGATTTATTTTTTTGACAGAATGGTCAGTAAAGACAACCATCATATGATATATATTTAGCCTTTACATCATTTTATGAAAATATTTGCATTTATAGTAAACTTACTGGCACTAAACTATATAGAAATATTTGCATTAATATCTCCCATTTATTTTTATTCTTAATAATCTATCCTTAGCTTCCTGTATTCCAGGAACCAAGTATTTGCTGTTGCTTCTCCATAAGGTAAGAAACAGATGTAGACCTCCAACTCTACCTCCTTTTCATATTAAATTATGCTCTACTGGCTTCCTGGGCTACTTGAAAATTCATGAAAATGGATTAAAATTACATCATTTTTTGAGTAATATTTATAGTATTTAAATTTTCTTCTTCCAAGTTTTATCACTTCTGGGCAATTGGCTATAGCTTTTATAGCTAGTGAATTTGTTCTCTCTAGAATTAGATTGGTTTGCCCTTTAGAAAAAAAAAATTGTAGTTTCATCTGTGATTTAAAACGATCTTTATTAGATTCTAAAATATTTCTGTTAGGTCAGTGTTTCTGAAGTTACTAGAGTCATATTTTTTGTTGCACCCACAGCAGATCCAAGATACAACCAAAGATATTTTCCACTAAAATGCTGTCGATTATTTTTATAAATTTGATGACAATATAATCCAATGTAAATAGTAATAGCATTATCTAACTTTCCTATTTTTAAAGGAATATGTTAAATCCTTACTTAAAGAATATTTTAAGTCCCAGAACTTACTATAATTTTGACTTAGCAAATATATCACTAATTAGATGAATGGGTCTGTGCTCACTATTGATCTCTATAGCTTTGAATAATAAATAGCAATGGCATCTGCTTATAGGCACCCAAAGCTTTGTGTGACTTCCAAGTATTGAATTATGTATTTCATATAAATGGATTTTGTATTTTATGGGTTACTTTCTTCCAATATAATTTCCACCTGAATTCAATTTTCATGTGAGGAGTCAGCTATCACAGCCATAGACAACTATATAGGATACAAGGGAAAATTAATGCATATTGGTAATCTAGATGACCAAACATCCATCCATATTTGAAGTAATTTGTTGGGGAAAGTATTCACTCATGTAGTTTTTGAATGTGGTAATCAAATGTGACCAAAATGCAATATGCTGTAAGGGAAATTCATGCAAATAAAAACACTTTCAAGTGTAATTTAAATCCTTAAATATATAATAGATTAAAAAGGGAAGTAAATGATTTTACTAGGACATTCTTATTTTCTGAGAACAATCTTATTAAGAGAAATCAATTGTACTTCCCCTACAAAATGTATTTTTTAAATGTAAAATAAAATACAGTATAAATAAACTAAGTCTGATATAGTATGGCATTTAAAACTATTTTTATATATTTAAAACTCATGTCATACCAGTTGTGAGACAAACAAATAAACATAATTCACTAAAAAGATTTTTATTTTTTATACAATTCTTCATGCACTTTCAGTCCCTAGGTACATAGTTTTAATTTCTGACAGGACAATATTCAGTACCTAGTTATGTTTTACCACCGTATTTTAAATATTATTACGTTGCAATAAAGGAAGTATCAGTTACCTTGTATGATAGGTTAGTAGTGCTAACTTAACCACTGTGTTTACTCCTTTGTCTTTATTAAAAAGTTATGTAACTCTCCCATTACATATAGATTTAATGAACCTTTATGATCATAAGCAAAGTCAATGTAACATTTAATTTTTTAAATATATACAAATTATTTTTATCACCCTTTATATTTTAAAATGAGGTAACATACAAGTGAAAATAAATTATTTTTTAATAAAGTTTTACATATTATATACAATATTTGTAGTGCATCAGTCAGAGAGATAATCCCCAGAGATGTGTATCAAGCATTATTGCTAAGTGAACTACATGATATCACTATATTTGCACACGTAAAGTTTACAGGTTATATCAATATATTTGCACGCATAAAGTGTACAGTTTAGTGGGCACTTTGTTATCCTCAGAGAGAGGACAAACTTGTTTAATCATTATTGTAGATGTTTGACTCTGGATATTAAAGAGAAAATTTTGCCCAATTTTGCTATGCTGAAGAGACAATTTAATGAGTAAAATAATGCAGAATGCTTAAAAGATATTTTTTTGAGCATGGAAAACCAGCTTTATGAAACTTGAAGTGTTATATGAGAGGCACCCCCATATGTGATATGGCATAAGTTGTCTTGGTACAGTGTTTCAGGGTACCTTTATGAAGGTTATACAGGAAAAATGAATTGCAATTCGCATATCAAGTTTTCATTATAAAAAGAAAGAAAATCACCCTTTGTCATGTCAGTAAAGGTATTTTTTTTTTTTTTTTTTGGAGACGCAGTCTTACTCTGTCACCCAGGCTGAAGTGGGATGGCTCACCGCAACTCTACCTCCTGGATTCAAGTGATTCTCTTGCTTCAGCCTCCTGAGTAGCTGGGATTACAGATGCACACCACCACGCCTGGCTAATTTTTCTATTTTTAAGTAGAGACGGGTTTTACCATGTTGTCCAGGCTGGTCTCGAACTCCTGACCTCCGGTGATCCTCCCACCCTGGCCTCCCAAAGTGCTGGCAAGCATTTTAAAGGTGGCTAATTAATATGACAATATGAATAATCAAAATCAATAGGCATGTACTGTGTGCCAAATACTGATAAACACTATGAATTATTCAATTTAGTTTAATTGATTATGGTGATGTCTACACAACAACAATAGCAAAGTATTCTAATACAGCAAAAAAGTGACTCAGAGGTATTTTTAGATATTTGAAAAGTTTGTGTGACGTAACATGCGGCTTACTCAATTGATTGCATACATGCAGATGGTTAAGCCTTTGTTTCCTTCCTTGACTTTTTGATTAACAAAAAGTTAATCAACACTTTTTGATTAACAACAAAAACAACAACAAAAAATCCAGTATTTTAAACACTCTGTTAACTGCAAAACCATTGGGAAATGTTTTTCGTCAAGACAAAAAGAATGAATAAGACCTGCTATTTAATAGCACAACAGTCAATATTTAATAGACTCTTTAATAGACGACAGTCAATAATGACTCAATTGTACATTTTAAAATAACTTAAAAGTGTAACTGGATTGTTTGTAACTCAAAGAAGAAATGCTTGAGGGAATGGATGCCCCTTTTCCATAATGTGCTTATTTCCCGTTGCATGCCTGTATGAAAACATCTCATGTACCCCGTAAATATATACACCTACTATGTACCTACGTGAATTATATACAATTTAAGAAAAATGACAGTATAGTAAATTCAAGTGTGATACAGCTCTCTTTTCTACAATGATAGAGAAAATACAAGGAGAGAGTGAGACCCAAAATCAAAGAATGGAGATGAGTTACTTCACATATTCATGGCCCAATTAAGGAATAGAAAATCAGTATAAATACCTCTAAGACTAGAGAAAAATTTCATTTGCGTATGACCATAGGAGAAACTGAATAATATGATTCTATCATTCTAGCTCAATGCAGTCATCTCAGCTTCCCTTGTGGTATGTGTGTACTGGAGGAGAGGAATAAAGAATTAAATAATAGGCAGCAAGGAAGGAAGAAAAAAGCACAGTCATGCATTTTTCCAGTTTTCCTGACTATAACACAGTTCCATGAATATAAATAGATGTATGATTGTATATGTAAATATTAAGTTAAAATAAAAAAATAAATTGTAGGATCAACATTTATTGGATGCTCACAGAGAAAAAAAGTATCTGAGAGAGCCAACTTGGGGAAGCCTGGAAAATTCAGTGAAAACTGGACATCTGATCCTCACGCTTCTAACCCAATTAACTTTCATCAATTGGACCATAAGCTTTATGTAAATAGTCTTGGAAATAATGGCAACAGAACTAAATAAAAATGGGTTTTTGGATATCATAAATCACATAAAGTTTGTGGGCTGCTAGAATCCCTTGTGACTTTTACATTGAAGATCTCTGAGGGGCAGCTGATGCTGTCATAGTGAGAAGAAAAATCACATATGTATGATGTGTCATGGTGGACCATTCCAGTGGTGAAAGAACAGTCAGAACTGTTCTTTCTTGGAGTCCTTCCCTTTGAGATGAAAAATAATCCTGTCTGGCTGCATATCTCTAAGGAGAAGTTTCTTTCGCAGCTGGAGCAGGCCCTTTTCTAAGAGCCAGCGAAAATATCTCTACCCCAAGAAGAAATCACAAGCCTTCCTGAACTTCTTTGTGTCTCTTTGCTGCTCAAGGTCAAATGAAAGGAAACAGACCATCAGCTTTTAAGAGAAGTGTGTACAGGAAATGACTATTTACTTGACATGTGTCTGTACTGAAAATTCAAGTATCAGGAGACCTCTAAAGCTGGTACTTTTTAAATTTAGGTTAGCTGTTCTAATTTGTTTATTATCTTGTGAAACACTGACACATTAAATGTGATTCTCTAATGGTTTGTAATGGGTCATATGAGACATGTAAAGCCAAAAAATTGTTACTCTTCATTACATCCCTTCAAGCAAGATGAAATTCTGAATCATAATTAGTTTTGTATACACTAATTAATAATATACCATGAAAACTTGAAAAATAAATAGTCAACAGAGAACCTTTTCTACTGATTTCATTTGTAAGCCAAAAGACTACACCAGCCTCCTAAATATTGGCAATACATTTTTGCTTGTTTTTTAAACAATAAATGTGAAAATACCTGGATTACAGGCTCTATAAACTTGAAGTATATGTTTTCTGGCTATTTCAACATACGATTTTTGTTGTCATGGTTGTTTGGCCCAGCACTAATATTTATTTAGACCTTCACCTGACCCTTGCTGTTGCATATTAGTTAGACAACTTTTGCTTACAAGTGATAGAATAAAATGATGCCTGAGAAGGTGCTGGTTGACTAACAATCAATGACTGGATAAGAATTCAGATGAAGTTTGTTTTTACTTGCTATCTCTCTATCTCTATCTCTATCTCTATCTCTATCTCTACCTCTACCTCTACCTCTCCTTCTTCCTTTTCTCATTTCCTTCTACTGTGGATGAAAATTCAAAACAAGAGAGTAAGTTGGAAGCTAGCTGCCACAACTTCTAATTCTCCCACTACTGTAACTTCACTAACTCTAGTAGAAAAGTCCCAGAGAAGACTGTGATTGGCCTAACTACATCGCACACCTACCCCCAACCAATCTCTGTAGTATAGGATTGAGAAGGTCTAATTGGTCAAGCTGGGTCATAAGTCCACTCCTGTCATGGGGATGGGATACCAGCTTTAACAGCACCACTACCCCCATGATACAGTTAGGCTTTGTGTCCCCACCCAAACCTCATCTTGAATTGTAGGTATTCCCAGGTATCAAGGGAAAAACTAGGTGGAGGTAAACTGAATCATGGGGTTGGTTTCCCCCACGCTGTTCTTATGATAGTGACTGCGTTCTCATGAGATCTGATGATTTTATAACGGACTCTTTCCCCTTCGCTCGGCATTTCTCCTTCCTGCCTCCTTTTGAAGAAGGTGCCTTGCTTCTGCTTCACCTTCTGCCATGATTGTAAGTTTCCTGAGGCTTCCCCAGCCCTATTAAACTGCGAGTCAATTAAACCTCTTTTCCTTAAAAATTACCCAGTCTCAGGTAGTTCTTTATAGCAGTACGACAATAGACTAATACACCCCACTAGGACCAAGGCATTAAAGATGCAGTGTCTCCTTAAACGAAAAGCTGCTGGACACACTGCTCATGTTCACTGTGGCCAGAACTTAAATCACTAGAACTTACAAAGCAACCCTGTATGTGTCGATATTAAAACTGTTATTTATTACTACAGTAATATATTAGGGTCCAGTCAGAAAGTGACACCAGTAATTATTTTAACAGAGAAAATTTAATATAGAGAACTAGTGAAATCAGTACTGAAAGGCTGAAAAAACGAAGGCAACACTGAAGTATCTGAGAGGGGGAACTGCAAGAAGCAGCTACCGTCTCTCAGTCTGAGAAAACCCGCTTTAAAAATAAAAAGCTGGGATTATTAGAAGCTAGAAGAGCCAACAAGTATATGAAAAAATGCTCCACATCATTAATCACCGAGGACACGCAAATTAACACCACAGTGAAATATCACCTCACACCTATTAAAACAGCTATGATCAAAAAGTCAAAAGATACACGCTGGTGACGATGTGCTGGAAGGAACCCGTGCACTGTTGGTGGGAAGGTAAATCAGTACAGCCATTATGGAAAAGAGCATGGAGGTTCCTCCAAAAGTTAAAATAGAACCACTGTATTATTCAGCAGTCCTACTACTGGGTATATATCCAAAAACCATAAAATTAGTTTGCCAAAGAGATTTTTGCAGACCCATGTTCATTACAGCATTATTCACAATAGCCAAGATATGTAAACAATCTAAATATCTTTCAATGCAAGAATTGAGTTTTTAAAGTGTAATGCACACACACATACACACACAAATTGAGTACTATTCACCCTTAGAAAAGAAGGAAATTCTGTCATTTCCCATACATGGATAAACCTAAAGGACTTTTATGTTAAATGAAATAAACCAGGCACAAAAAGACAACATACCACATGATCTCAGTTACATGTGGAATGTAAAAGAGTCAGACTCATGGAAACAGAGAATAAAATGCTGATTACCAGAGGCTGGGGAGGGATGGAGGGGTGGGGAAAGGATTGTGGAGGTGTTGGTCAAAGGACAAAAAAATTCAGCTAGAAAGGAGGAATAACTTCAAAAGATCTATTGTACATCGTGATAACTGCAGTTAATAACAATATATTTTGCATTTGAAAATTACTGAGAGTAGATTTTAAGTGTTTTTATCACCAAAAAATAAGTGAGGTAATAGGTATATTAAATAACTTGATTTTGTCATCTCACAAAGTATACATGTATCAAAAGATTATGTTGTATATTATGAATATATATAATTTTTACTTGTCAATTAAAGAAAATAGTTTTAGAAAGGTTAACTTATTCATACAAAAAAGAGTAAAAGCTAGAAGATTGGGTCAGATGTAGAACCCAGAACTCGGAGGAGGGAGTATTAGCCCACTAATGCTGGTATCTGTGAGGGGCCATATCTGTTCTTGAGATGGAAAAACTGACCTGGAAACAGATGTTAAATATTACTGTTGAAGTAACACTGAAAGGAAGAGAATGCAAAACGCGGACTAAGTTTCTTCTTCCTCTTCCTCTTTCAGCCTTCCAGTCCCTTTCTAGTTCCCCCTATTGGCCGAGCCTGAGGAGATCTCAGGTGGCAAAGTAGAAACGTGGTTTAAAATTCCCCAGACAGCGCCACAAAGAAGAGCATAAAAGGGTGCCTTCGAAGCTGTGAGACAACAGCTTGATAACCAGCACATCAATGACGGCAACATCCGTTCTGCATCAGCTGGAGAATATTTTGTGCATCCACAGTGGTTTTTATCTGTATCTATAGACACAATAGTAATTAGAGCATATATATCTATGTGCAAATTGCTACCGGCTATCTGTTGCACTCAATCCTTTCTCACCACTAGTTTCTTTAAACTTTGTAGTTTGACACCAAGTTCTTTCTATTCCGGTTGGATATTTCTGGAATCATATTCTACTTAAACTTTGGAGCATGTTCACCATGTTTTCAGAAACGGAAATTTCTGAAGCTTTTCTTTAGATTATAAATTTGGAACTGCCAGCAGTTCCTTCTGAGAGAACAGGTCCAACCAGGTTCATCATTTTCTTTAATAGTATTTTTTCCCTCTGCCTCAATGGTTGCAGCTTAAAAAGGAGCTGCACAAGCCTCATCTCTGTACTTTGGCCTGGCAAGGAATACGCTGACAATTGGGGCGAAGACTTCTTTGGTGGCTATCTTTCTTGGAATTTCTCACCCCAATCTCCCTCATATATTGGGGAATTTATTACAAAAACTGGACATTTGAAGTTCTCTGAGAACAGTGTTAAAATCCAGCATATTTAAACAGAAACAATTTTTTACAGGGGTTTTGTGTCCTTTAAGTTCATACTAAACATTTTGTTTTAAAAAATACCAGTTTTTTAATTTTCAAAGAAATTATTGTTTGAATTTAATTCTACTTGTTTTCTTTTCTTTCTTTTTTTTCAATATACATTTACTTTCTCCATAGGATATTTCGAACAATGTATCAGAAATACTGAAATATTTGGATGATTTTATAGTCAGCCTTAAAATTGATAGATACAAAAAAACAGAAATTAGTATTTTATGACAATAAAGATATCCTGAATTCTATCAGGAGTACTGCAGCAACCTTGATAAGCCTGCATAAATGATTTGTTTTTGAAAATTCACTAAATAGCAGTGGAAAAGTTTAATGTGGAATCTAACCACAGCTAATTATACATATTAGCTATGTTGAGTAGTTTGCTAGCCCAGATAACCTTTAAACTTTGGCTGTAATGGTAATTTACCTAATGGAAAAGCTTAATAGAAATATTATAACAAATGTACCTCCTTAGGTTTACTGAGATTGAATTGGGAAGTTAGAAGACATGAATGTGCTGTGCACACATACTGACAGAAAATCATGTTATTTTAATGATTCATAATTTCTAATTAGCCATGATTATTCTGAGTGGCTGTGGATATACATTTTAATTGTATCACATACTGTAATTTCCAATTTCCGCAGAGACGCTGATGAAGTGAAAGTCGTATTGCGAAGTCATCATTTAAATATTTGAGAAATGGAATGCTTTAAGAGGGATGAATTTCCACTGCTTAATTATAATTTGTATTGATCTCAGAAGTCAGTTTTGCCTGGTAATACAGATGGCTGTCTTTCTTCCCTTCCCTAGCTCAACATCATTCTGGGAATCTGAAAATGTGTTGACTTTCTCTCAGTGGGTGGATAGAAAGCAGTGCTTCTATCATGCATTCAGCATTTTAAAAGACAAGAGAATGTTTAGAGAAGCTGAAACAGGGCAAGTGGAGCAACGAAGAAAATATCTTTTTTATAGTTTGATAGTATAGTTTGGGCTGAAATTGAATGCTGGAGTTTCATTGAAAGCCTCACCTTCATATTCATATTATACAAGATTATTTGATAGAGCCACCTGAAGAATACTTAATCAAATTCAGCTTGTTTGTAGGATTTAAATTTGAAAAGAGTTGGTAGTTCTGCAAACAAAAGACAATTGCTTGAGTGAGACATGTCTCCCAACAGCTTGTGCTGTGAGAAGAGGAAATAAAGCAGGTTATTAAATGTGTATCTCCATGATGAGTAGAATTACGTGAAACTGTTTGATGGTCTCCTCCAGATGTAAGGACATTTTATGTACTTTGTAGATCTTGGAATATACGGCACATATGAGCTGAAACAAGTCTATTTAAGACAGTCCTCTTGAAAGCGTAAACATCTCTGTTCATTAGAGGCCCAGAAACTCAATATAATAATTAATATCCACTAAGCCAACACAAGGAACAGTTTCTTAACTTGGGATTTTATGAAATCAAGCAGGGGATTGGTTATGAACAAACATACCTGCATTTGGGTTGATAAATAGGTATGATTTACAAAAGGGTTAACCAAAGCAAAAACTACTTATCTAAAGTATAGATGATATTTAGTGGAGTCTGGGGCGATTTTTCATGTCCTCTTTACCAAGGAAATGATGATAACACTTACTAAGATATAACCAAGAGAATAATCTCTGCCTTAGATTTTTCAGATTTGGATTTCTCTTTTTGTATTGTTTGATTTGATTTATACCTTTCATGTTTGTCTTGTGCAATAGCAATATGTTTAGTTATAGACCTTCCATATATAGATCCTAGTTACTAATTGCAAAAAAGATTGCTTGAAATTTACTTAAATTACTGTCACAATGCTAAGTAAAATTGTTATGAATTCTGAAAAATGCATTAATAGGTTTATTTAGTTAACAAACATTCATCCATACATAGATCATGTATATACTATTATACTTACTTCAAATTACCAAAACATTCTCATAGCTATTGCAATTAAAAGAAATATAAGTGGAAATATACTTATTTCAGTGCCTGAAACACACTTCGAATTCTATTATTTGTATTATCATTATGTATTCCCTAATAAGAACTATAAGTAGGATAAGGCACTGACATTAAAATAGTATATGTTATCCTTACCTTCTTGAAATCTATGGTTTAGCAGCAAAATCACACAATTACAAAATAAAATAAATAAAAGTTAATAAGTCCTATAATAGTCCAAGTTTAGGTAGCCTTGAAAATACATAACAGGATCAAGTTATCTAAACTAATGGGTGACCTTCTTTTTGTATGGCTGAAGCTCTTTATGCAAATAGTCTCAGTGCCCAATAAATTCTTCTTAAATAAAAGAATGGCTTAATTTGAGCTTTCTCTGTCCCATTTCCAATTTGTTTTCAATGTTTCCTACATTCCCTCTTTGCACATATATTTTACTTTCCAATCTTTTCATGGGTAAAAGCCCCTTTTATTTGGTGAGAGTTGAAGGAGCAAGTTATGCTCCTTGCTAACTATTTTTAAAACCTTCTAATTATCTTCTCTACATGCAGCAACTTAGAGATTTAATTGTTTTGCCATTTTGCACCCAATGCTAATTAAGTTAATTTCTTTTATATGTAGTATTTTATTACTTCACATAGATCCTAGGGTAGAGATATAGACAGCTACAGAGACAGATTAGCTTAAAGTTAACCTTCCTGAGAAAAAAGCAAAAATGCCTATATTGAGGGTTTATCACTGGAGACACCAGTGATCAATGACCTTTCTACAAAAGAAGACAAGGTTATCAAAAAAGAACGGGTCTTCAAATTACAATCACAAGTCAAAGCGACATTTCCCAATTCCTCTGAAGTGAAGCCATTTAACTACCAGTTCAAGGACCTCAAAGATTCCATCACTGAGCTTGGAGGGGATGAGGGTGATGTTTGTAAACATCGCAGACAACTTTTGCCCTCTGTGTCCATCTATGAATATTTCTGGAGAGAGGATCTATACTTTTTAATCTATTTGTCAAATGGGGCCATGACTCTAAAATGGCAAGAATCCCTGGCCTCAAGGGTGTGACAAGTCAACTGAAATCTATAAGAGGGCACCAAATGACCTGAGATGTAGCACCAAGTTGTCTCTTCCAGTTGGAACTAGATGGCTAGTGGTGAGCCCCTGTACTACTTTCTTTCAAAACTCAACAGGATTCATCACAAGTCACTTTTCAGTATGAGCCAAGCACCAAAAATGTCTCTATTATGACAGTTTCCTTAAAGATTAGCTGGTTGATTTGAAACATGAAAATCTTTCTAGCAGGTGGGTTTCTCCAAAGAAGTTAGTAGGAAAATAACATGAGGAGATTGAAAGGAAAATCTTTATGACATTCGATGCAGTCTGCGAGTGCTTTTCATGTTACATAGCGGGGACACATGGGGATATTGCATTATACCTGTTATGCCATGGTATATTGTGTGACCTGATAGCCTGAGGATACCTTGAACTTACAGGACACTCAGCCCTACTGGAGTGTCATCTTTATACATAGGTAGCAGAGATATGCCACTAACTTTGTGTGACCCTGTATAATCTCATGAGTGGCAGCATTTTGTAGTTATCAAGAGCTCAGACTCGAAGCCAGTTTTCCTGGGCTCAAATACTGGCCCTGTAATTTAGTTGCTCTCCTATTCTGAGGAACTTTCTTAATTATCTCTACCTCATTGCAAAATAAGGATAATAGTTGTGTTACCTGCTGGATGGGATAGGTTTTAGAATTAAATGTTATTATTTGTTAAGTACTTAAAAGGGTATCTGGCACATAGTAAGCAGTATTATGTTGAAAATAAAATCTGGTTCTTAAAGTCCATGTTGCTAGAAAGGTAATATCTACATTCCTGGTGATACGGTTTGGCTCTGTGTCCCCACCCAAATCTCATCTCGAACTGTAATCCCCACATGTCGAGAGAGGGGCCTGTAATCCCCATGTGTCAAGGGAGGGAGGTGATTGGATCATGCGTGCTGTTTCCCTCATGCTGTCTCATTACAGTGAGTGAGGTCTCATGAGATCTGATGGTTTTATAAGCATCTGGCATTTCCCTTGCTTGCACTTCTCTCTTGCCACCTTCTGAAGAAGGTCCTTTCTTCACCTTCGCCTTTGCTGTGATTGTAAGTTTCCTGAGGCTTCCCCAGTCATGTGGAACTGTGAGTCAATTAAACCTCTTTCCTTATAAATTACCCAGTCTCAGGTAGTATCTTTATACCACTGTAAGAACAGATTAATAGAGCTAGAATTCTTCGTTTTTATTTATTTGATTGCCAGATACCACCGCTCTCCACTGAGTCTTTGAACCTCTCTACTGCCTGCTGCAGCAAAAATTTTTGGGTGAGACAAGAAGAATGAAAAGTGGTCCCAGGTGCTAAACCAGATGTAGTCCTGGCCACTAGAGCAATTGTTATGAAAATATATTTCAGAAACTACTGCTTGTTGGGGTTAGGGGAAGGTTTGCTGTAAGGAGTAGGAAAGGGCCAACAGAAAGAAAGGGCACTCTCAAAAGAAGATGACAGGAATACGGTTTTGGGGAACTTATCAATGTTAGTGATTTTGCCTAGATTTTACAGTTCAAAAAATCTTGGATAATTCAAACATACATTGTCCTAAGGGTATCTTGGTGATGGGGATAAACAAGGAGTTCATGATATAATCAGAACCTGACTCAAGAGGCAGTTCCTTAACTTCAGAATGAACACTTTTTCCTAAACCTTGAGATATACAAATAAATGATACCATGCTTCATTCTTTAATCTTAAACCTCTTTATTTAAAAATGAATCACTTCTCAATCTCTTAATCTAATTTGAGCCAAAAGACACTGGGATATTCTTTAGTAATACTTTTAAATTGATCTCTTTAAATGAAAGTGGTGAAAAATTTTTCTCTATGTTGTCGTGCATTGCTGACCTCAGCAGTGAGATGCTGCAGCTGTAATTCCAACTGGAATCTCTCGCTGTACTGAAGATTTCTAGTTACTAAAGATTTTAAATTAGTGTGTTCCCAGTGGTTAGTAGAGTAGTATCGTAAGTTCCATTGAAACTCCTTCTCAATCAAGTTTATCACTGAAGGAAATTTTCTGGATAAATCAAGTCCCCTAATGATAGTATTGATAAAATAGATTGTGCAAAGACTGATTATGTAAAAATTATCCTCCTAATTTATTTTGTCTCTGTTCACAGAATAAAGAGATGTATGATGTGATGATTCCCAAATTCGGCTCATCCTGAGAATTATATGGGGAATTAGGCTATGGGGTTTTATTTATTTATTTATTTTTAAATAAATGTTTCAAGTAATTTTAGAGTCAGAAAACATATCAATGTAAAGTAAAGTAAAAATGGTTAAAATTTACTAGAATATTTTGGAGAAGGTAGACAGTTTTGGGGAACTTATAAATATTCTCCTCTGGGCTTTATAATCATTGCTTCTATAGATGAAAAAAATAGAATCAGGAAGCATGAATGAAATTAAAGACTGAAGGATGCAAGCTTTACAAACCAATTCTACTCAACAAAGCTGACACATTTTTACATAATGAAAACAAAAACATAATTGAAAAAAAATATAGCTTTAATTCAAATCCCAAAACAATAACCATTTACCACCTTACTTTAAACTCTTAAAATGTTAGCAGAATTTTGCGAAATTGACAACATGAGAGAAAAAATTATGTATTTGTTTAGTGAAAACTCACAGGAAAATTGGAGACTAATATAGCTTTAAATATCAACTAGGATTCCTCCACAATAGTTGAACAGTTGAATCAGAAATAGCAATTTATTGGCTGAGCACAGTGGCTCACGCGTGTAATCCCAGCACTTTGGGAGGCCGAAGCTGGCAGATCACCTGTGGTCGAGTGTTCGAGACCTCCTTGGCCAACATGATGAAACCTCATCTCTACTAAAAATACAAAAATTAACTGGGTTTAGTGGCGCCTGCCTGTAATCCCAGCTACTTGGGAGGCTGAGGCAGAGAATCGCTTGAACCCGGGAGGCAGAGGTTGCAGTGAGCCGAGATCACGCCACTTCACTCCAGACTGCGAGAGTGAGCGAGACTCCGTCTCAAAAAACAAAACAAAACAGAAACATCAATTTATTGAAATTAGAAAATGGTAAGGGATGAGGCAAAGAAAATTTATGTTTTTTTAAATTATGTTAATAAGATAGATTATGAAAACACATTAACCCCCGAAGAGTCCAAAACTTTTTACCTATAATACAAATCAGTGAATCAGAAGTTACTCATGCTTGATTCCCCATGTCAAATTCCATCCACGGTACTCTCTACTGTCTAAACATAGTCCCATCGCTCCGAATTCCAATACTAACATCTTAATTGAAATTCTTGCCTTCCCAGATCAATGGCCCATGCTTTTCTATAATTCCATCTCTCAGATTTTTAAACTATTTCACTTTTCTAGGTCTCAAACTGGTCTGTAACCTTGTTTTCTCAACGCCTTACTTTATTAGACAAGGTACACACACGCACACACACACACACACACACACGTGGAGAGACAGAGAGCAATTATACAGATACTATACAATCTCTGTCTCATCCGTGTGTATGTATGTATATATATGATTTATTATGAGGAATTGACTCACATGATTATAGAAGCTGAGCTAGAAGTCCCATGATCTTCTTCCTGCAAGGTGGAGAACCAGGAAACCTGGTGATATAAATCCCAATCTGAGAGCAGAAGAATATGAGATGAGATGTCTTAGCTCAAATGGCAAGGCAGAAAAAAAGGAGTGAATTTCTTCTTCCTCTGCCTTTTGTTCTATTCAGGTCCTAAACAGATTCAATGATGCCCACTCATATTGGCTCATACTGGGGAAGGCAATCTACTTTACTGAGTCCAATGATTCAATGCTAATCTCAGCTGGAAACACCCCCGCAGATATACCTCCCACAAAATGTTTAGTTTAGGCACCCCGTGGTTGACATAAAATTAATCATCACACTTACCAACCCCCAAAATGTTTTATAAACTTAAAGGCTTTATGCATGAATGCCAAAGATTATCTTTATAGAGATACTTTTCTTTAATCTCAATTTAGAGACTATTAACCAGAAATACACAACTTCCTTATCTCTCATGCCATAAATCTGCCCCCCACATTTGCATCCATCACCATCATCATCAATATAACTAGGCATTTTGCCATGGTTATAAGCCAAACTGCTCTGGAAACATCATCACAGAAGTTTTTCTTTCTCATTTCGATTTCGACCTTTTTTACTCCCAGCATTTATGTCCCTGAAATGGGAGACATCCTCATTAAACAGAATTTGAGAATGATTTCTAGGCCCTGATCTTTGCATAACTCTATACACTTAGTGACAGATCAGCTCACCGTGGAGGAGTAGGGGGTTCCATTTGTGCAAATTCTTGTTTGTTTTGGTTATCTTGGCCATTTTTTTCATACATGATCATATCATTCTCATTTCGTACTTGAAGACATGGCTAAGAGTCCATACCAGTGATACAACTGGCTACAACTGTGATGTTTTCTTTCTCATTTGTGTTTACTTGCGTATCTTCCAACCAGGTTGCTTCACAGGCAGCTATTAAACACTTGTCTACTTTTGCCACTATTCAAATATTGAAACACTCATAGCTAAGGCTCAAGTAACTGTCTTATTTTGACACCGTTTTGGATTCATGCCCTTATTATTTCCTCTTTTGCATACTTAGAATTCCTGGAAATAATCTGGTCATTTAAATATCAATACGTTAAAATATACTACAAGCAAATAAGAAAATGTAGAGGCCACTTCCAAACCCTCCTCCCTGTCAATGAAGAACCCAACTCTGACTGATAGATACCATAACCAATGGTCTTTCCTTTACAACAAACTGTGTATCTTAGTGCTGCTATAACAAAATATCACAGATCACACAATTTATACACAACAAAAATGTATTTCTCATAGTTCTAAAGGCTGGGAAGCCCAAGATCAGGGTGCTAGCATCTGGTGAGGGCTTTTTAATGCATGCTCACATGGTGGAAGCAGAAGGGCAAAAATAGACAAATACTGTTCTTATATGACAGAAGCGCAGAAGAGAGAGAGCCCACTCCTACAAGCCCTATCTATAGAGCTCTAATTTATTCATGAGGAAGGATCCCTCGTGGCCTAATCACCTCTTAAAGGCCACATCTCCCAATATTGTTGTTCTGGGAATTAAGTTGCAATATGAATTTTGGAGAGAATAAAAGCATTCAAACCATAAAACTGCCTCTTACCTATGGGGTTGAATTTAATTTTACATCTCATTTCTTTTTTGTTTTAAAAGTAACAGAGTATAATAAAGATCAAATTCTGATTTGACTTATTGATGTGAAATCCTAGAATAAAAAATAATGCCCTTATTATATGTCATTTACTGTAAGTTAAATAATGCCATTGTACATCATTTTAAAATAAGTACTATGGAAACCAGTAATAGAAATGGCACTACAATTTTTATGGAACCAAATCTACATAATCAATTCTGTTGAGTGACAGAAATCTATAGGTCAATCTCCAACATCTTTAAAAATATGGGAGTCTTTAACAATCAAAAATGTAATATAATTTGTATTAGAATACCTTACAGTCTGACTGAAAATTTATCCATGAACAAGTAATGGGAAGAAAAAAACATGTATTTCTCATAAGACATGAGAAATATACCAAACACCTAATCAGAGCTTTTTGGATACACCAATAATTGATTTCATGTTTGTAGTGATATAATAGAAAATTTTTATCTGAATATTATCAAGAAGGGATAAATGGAAAATTAGAACAATAAATATGCTCTGATTATCCTTGAAAATAAATATAAAATTTTTATCCTTAATAAAACTCAGATATCCAAGTCAGCCTCCCACTCTTTCGTTTGAATGTTTTTCAGATAATAATTTGACACTATAAAAACTCAGAATGAAACTGACTGTAACAGTAGTCAAATTAATAGAACTAATATAAAATCATATTTTCAATTATAATAAAATTTCTAATACTGGTGATATTTTTTGGGAGCCTATATTGTCCCAAGGACATCATGGCAAATTTAGAGCAAACGAGTTTATCAGTCTTCATTTGTGTAATATTCCTTGTTAAGTGCAGAAATAGGACTACTGATTGTGCATTTATAATTTTAGGTAGAAAGTTGAGTTAAAAGATTATTCAGATTAATTCTGTTGTTTTCATTCTTGTTCCTCAGAGCACTAAAACTTTGGCTTTATCTTTTCCAAACCATCACATATGACTAAAGGATTTATTCTCTACCCTGATCTCTTATGCTTACCCCTGTTTGGGATCTAATCTGCCTCCAATAATTCTTCCCTAACCTCTGTTCATTACCACATAACCAATTATTTATAATGATATATTCTTCCATTTAAGAGAGCAAGAATAAAAGGTTGGGGAGAGAGGAGATAGGGAGAATAAGAACATCCACACTTGCCTGAACATGACTTTATTAATGAGTTGATTCTACATTTTTAATATTTTGTCAACAGACAGACTATGATTCATAGCCCTCAGCACTGTTCCAAAGCACTCCTGATTTCCCAAGAAGCATACCCCTGCCAAATTAATTTACAAAAAACAAGTTTCAACCGACTTTCTTAATGTAATTCCTAATATAATCTTCACTTACAGCTTTATTCACTCATAACCCAGAGTTCTTTTTCTAATGAATACAGACTATTTTTGCATACTTTAGCTAACTTACAAATTTTTTTGAGAGTTGAAAATCATTAATTAGCTTCTGTCAATAGATCCTTTATTAGGTCGCTGTTAACACACATACATCTCTATGACTAGCCTTTCTTACTCTGATTCTATCACTATTACTGTATTACTACTATATTACTATTATTATTACAGAACCTGGGCTAAAGCCCATTATCAAGATATCACAGAAGTTTTTCTTTCTCATTTCGATTGCAGCCCTTTTTCTCCCAGCATTTATGTCCCTGAAATGGGAGACATCCTCATTAAAGAGAATTTGAGAATGATTTCTAGGCCCTGATCTTTGCATAACTCTATACACTTAGTGACAGATCAGCTCACCATGGAGGAGTAGGGGGTTCCATTTGTGCAAATTCTTGTTTGTTTTGGTTATTTTTACCATTTTTTTTCCTACGTGATCATATCATTTTATGATAAAGCCCATCAAGATATGGGCTTTAGCCCAGGTTCTGTCACTAATCACGTGACTAGGGACAAATCCAAGGCATATTACTATGAAACTGAGGAAAGTCAAGTTTGAGCACCCATTACTTGTGCATGCTTCTTGTTACTACAAGGGAACTTATCAATATGATACATGATTATATGTCTTTGTAAAATTTATAGGAGTGGTATATTTCGATGATAATTGATAAGATTAAAGCTTCTTTTTGCTCCAAATTCCCCTTTGTTAGACGTTCCCCCTCATTGGGTCACATTTAAGTGGTCATTAACACTTTTTGGATCTGCCCAGGGAAACGTGAGTTGAGGAGATATTTAACGCAGGTGTATGGGATATATTTATGAGGCTTGTAGTAATTTTTGTAAACAGGTAGGCAGCCCAGTGTGGAATGACTTTTAGAAATATGCTTCCTATCACTGTGTTGCTATAACCAAGATGACGATATGAAGGCATAGAGCCAGTGTGTCAGTTAACTAAAAAACAGTTTTTTACTTTCCTGATTTGTGTGGTGCTTGCAGTATTTAAAATTTTCAATTGCTGTATCCTAATAAGGGGAGTCACATCTCATCATCTTTTTGTATTCTCTTTGTTAGAAGCAAGTGATAAATTCTACCGAATACAAGGACAAGAGATTACACAAAGGTGTGGAAAACAGCAGGCAGGAAATCACCGGGGGGTCATCTGGGAGCATTGACCACCACACACTTTCTTAATTCGTTTTTTTTCTCCAACACTAATAGGATGCATTTGGTTGAAACTCAAATTGAGTAAGCTTAAGCAAAAAGTGTGTGTACTATCCTCAAGGAATCCAAAGAAGCATAGAAAAATGATTACCCGCAAACAAGGATGCTGCTAAACCACAGAAACAATAGGAATCTGGAAATCAGATGCCTCCAGGACCACTTCTTCGCTTTGCTTCCCTTTGCAAGAAAACCCAGCTTAGATGGTTGCCCAGCCCTAGATAATCAACCGTGGTCAAGGGACTGGGTACTCTAATTGGCCTAGATTAGATCAAGTACCCTCTTTGGACTAATAAAATCTGGTTAAGAGACTTCATTTTAAGAGTGTATTAATTGAGCCTGGGAAGTCGAATCTGTGCTGAGCCATGATCACACCACTGCACTCCAGCATGGGCAACAGAGTGAGACACTGGCAAAAAAAAAAAAAAAAAAATCAAACAAAAAAGAAGAATAATAATTTATTAAGTCTTACGCAAGTGGGAGAGACAATTCCCAAAATATGACTGTTAACTCCAGACCACATACAATCATCCTTTGATACACATGGGGATTGGTTCTATGACCCCTAAGAATACCAAAATTTGCAGATACTCAAGTTCCTTGTATAAAATATCATAGTATTTGAGTATAACCTATGCACATCCTCCCATATTCTTTAAATCAGCTCTAGATTAGTTACAATACCAAATTTAATGCCTACATATCACTTCATTCATACAGATACAACACAGCACTCAGCATATGTAAACTCAAGCTCCACTTTGTGAACCTTTGTGGATTTATCTTTCAGAATATTTCCACCCACAGTTTGGTAAATCTACGGATGTGGCACCCACAGATACACAGGGCCAACTCTCGTTTATACATTACAACAAATCTCTAAGAAGTGTTTTTGTTTGTTTTGTCCCTGGAGTAATCACAGGAATTGTTTATTTGTAGTAATGCCATATTGCACGGGAATTTATCTGCTAATACTTGTATATCTACCTAACATACTACCAGACCAAAAACTTCTTAGTAATATGTATCCTAATCATTGTTATAATTCCAGGATTTAGCAGAGTCTGGTACCTGGTAGGTGCTTAACATATAATTATATGATAAAGCAATCACTTATTGAAAAACTAAATCTAACGTTAATATTTAAAAAACTAAATTTAATGTTTCTCGATAGTAGTAGACTGAGCTTGTATGGCAGTTCAGGAGCTCACGTGGTTTGAACTCTGTTCTTTCACAGTGGTTTCACATTTATTGCTTCTTGAAGCCAAGGTAAACACTGAGGAGGGAATTTCCATAGTTTCTTACTTATTAGCAAAGGCTGCCTGGGGTTAATGGCAGTCCAGTTGTGTCAGCCACTTCAAATCTTTCGACAAAGTCAGGCAAATAGAGAAGAGTAGAGGAAAGGTAACTTTTAGTACAAGATTCCAGCAATAATTTAAGATGGAGACAGGGCTGAAAAACAACATCATTGCACATGAAACTATAAACAAGATTTGTCTGTTTTTCTGGATTAGCTGCCCACCACTGGAAGAATCAAGGTGATTCTTGATTAATTCCAATAAAAATTTAGCAACTGTTTTTAATTTCTTCTTTCTTCTTTCTCCTTTCTTAATGTCTCTCCACCTTTTCAAAATCTCTGTTTAATAGAAATATTTGACCTCAAATTTTCATCTCAGGTTTGGAAAAGTATGCAAGCTACAAGCTGTTGCCCTTATTTTTGTAAGTCATGTACTAGAGATCTCCTGTCTATTCCTGGCTCTTCCATCTTTTCTATAGCTGTGTCAACCTTTCTGAATGCTTTCTTTATGTAAAATAAGCAGGTGAAACCAGGTACATAGGAAACTTCTAACTCTAACATTTTGTGGTTTATCTCTTACGTTAATAAAGCAGGTAACACCCGGTCACAGCATATGCCTTCAAAATCAGTTGTTGGAACTTTCTTTTCAAAATTGGATGAGGAGGGAAGTGTACAGAAGGAAAAACACAGTTCATGTGGTAGGGCATTGTAACCTTTACATTGGGATGCTCCCCGTTTGGTCTGTGAGTTTGTGTGCGTGTGCGCGTGCACGCGTGTGTGTGTGTGTGTGTGTGTGTGCATGCGTGCCTGTGTGTGTGGTGCATTTTGCTTATTTTTAAAGTTGATGTTTTTTCTGTGAAATTTGAGTGACTTTATTGTTGCCAATATGAAGAAAGAAAAATTTAAAAGCAGGTAAAAATTGATTTTTATTATTAAGGTAGTTAACTAACGGGGGTAATTCTCAATCTATATCTGAAAAATGTATAAAAACATCAAAGTAATAATTTAAAGTTTCAAAAATTAAATAATACTGCTGTAGGGATCGTAGGAAAAATTTCATCAATTTTTATATAGTTTATTATTAAAAGTTTTTTGAAACAATGGTACAACAATGATTTAACAAGCAATGGTTTATTAAAAATTCTTTAGGATTTAAAGGAAGTACATGAAAACACGGCTGACTTACTCTTCACTGTTTATTCAATAGTACTCCATTTCAATTTTTGTTTCTTTTTTAAATTATCCAAAAGGAGAGTTATCACTCCTAACGCGAAGAAGGGGACATTTAAAGAAAAGACATCCCTCTTTTCCAGCCTAGTCATTTAATTCCCCGCCAAGGAAGCTGGACAGGACTCTGTTCATTTGGAGGCAGGAAGATGGCCAACACGGGATACAAGAAGTTTTCAGAGAAATAATTTTCTCAGTTCTCCAGGGGCTGCTGTATTTCCCATAGGCTCTCCAGTGGAAAGAGTGAAGAATCAAACTCACTGGATTTTGATGCTGGTAATATTAAGATTTTGTTGAAATGAACAAATATCGATTGATTTTAACTTGATCTTCACCTCAGCAAAAATCAATGTTTATTATCATCTTCTCTCTAAACCAAATGCATCTCTAGCTAATAGCATATTTTATGACATCAATTTATTTTGAATTCAAAATAAAAGTGAATCAAGCATTAATACATTATCATTAAGGTCTATGTGAATATTAGAATTAACTCAAGTAAGTTTTATTTCAAACATTTAATGCAATGTGAAATTACTAAAAATTTGAGTAAATAATAAGCTATTTTAAAAGCCCATGATATTAACTCTGTCCTTTTGCCCTTCCGCCTCTCATTACTATTTCACACCTTTGAATATATTTCCAATGTGGCATCAAGTTCTGGATCTATAAAATAGAGGTCATGCTTTTCCCAAAAGAGAACTGTGAAACTTTGACTAACCACAAAAATCACTTTCAGCTTTTTCAACACTGCAATTGTGCCAACTTGCTAATTTTAACTTTTTTTTTCATTTAACTGGGAAATTCAGGAACTTCCTACAAATGCAAAAGCACGTTTTAAAAAATGACACAATGTTATATAAAGTAAAGTAATGTAAGGAACAATCTTTATGAGTAGTTTCCCTAAAAATGTGGCTATGAGTTTCTGGCAGCCATCGGCTTGATATGCATGTTCATTGAAGCTTCTGACCTGAACATGTAACAAGAGAAAGAGAAGGAGAAATAAGATCCCTAGGCAATTTTGGTATGTTATGCTGTTTGAGTATGTTGAAGGGGTAGGGGTCAGAAGTAATAGGTAGGCGTCAAGTGCTGACAGGGTGGGCATTTCTAGTCTAAGGTCAGGCTCAAACTCATCAAGTAGCACCACATAATTGTTTACTTCTGGGAGGACAGAAAAGCAGATGGGTCATGCTGACACAAATCAAGTCATAGACAGGGGTGACTTATTTTGAGAAGAAACGTCATAAATACAAGAAGGCAAACAGGCCCAGCAGTAAATGAAGAGGGGCCTGAAGTATAAGTTATTACCACATCACTATGGAGAGCCTATATTTTATGGCAAGTGGTAGGGAACACGTGTATTATATGTTGAGCTTACACATCTGTCTACATTAGCAAGCAGAGTTTCTTTGAAAACTAAGAATAGCAATTAATATTCTTTCTTGATTTAGCATTTCTAACAAGCAGTTGCCAACAATAACTTGTCTTATTCCGAGCTATCATTCTTAGCATTTTCCTGCCCTGTAAAACTTGCCCCCACAAAGGACAAAAAAGGCACAGATTTCCTCAAACATGGATCGATCTCATTGCATTCCCTTTTCATCTCCATCTTTTTTCTTTCTCTTATCACCTAGCAGTACTTGATGAGTCCATTTTACCACAACCACAGTTCCCATGTCTACTTGTAAAACACCCTACATTTTCTCTTTCATTTTCAAAATGTTTCTCATTCTAATAGGCAAGTGATACTTTATAGAACACTTTTTATAATACCTTCCCCACTGGGTTTTCAATTTGCCCAGTTACTTTTAGATGCATGCTCTAAAATTTTGATGACTTCTGTATTAGTCTGTTTTCATGCTACTGATAAAAACATACCCCAAACTGGGTAATTTATAAAGAAATAGGTTTAATGGACTCACATTTCCACGTGGCTGGGGAGGCCTCACAGTCATGGCAGAAGGCAAAAGACACGTCTTGCATGGTGGCAGACAAGAGCGAATGAGAGCCAAATTAAAGTAGAAACTCCTTATAAAACCATCGGATCTTGTGAGGCTTATTCACTACCACAAGAACTGTATGGAAGAAACTGCCCCCATGTTCAATTACCTCCCACCAGGTCCCTCCCACAACACATGGGAATTATGGGAGCTACAATTCAAGATGAGATTTGGGTGGGGACACAGCCAAACCATGTCAACTTCTATTACATATAAGCTTCTTAATTTTTGTGAATAACCTCATGTGAAGCACCTCATATTTCTCCATTCATGGCGACTATCATCAAAGATCAGTATGAGATACCTTTTTTTTTACTCATTTAATTTATCACTTTCCCCCCATTCCAAAGTTCAATCTCCTTTCTGTACCCCATAGTCAACTCACTCAAATGTGTTTGCTATGTATCTTAAAATTTGTATGCCTCCCTGTATTCTTGTCTGATGTGGATGGTAGACTGCCAACTTTTCACTGTGTTCTCACTTGGCAGAGAGCAGAGAGAGGCAAGCTTTCTCTGGACTCTTATAAGGACACTTTTCTCATCTGAGGGCTGTGCTCTCATGACCTCATCTAATTCTAATTACCTCCCAAATACTCCACCTTCTACTTCTATCAAATTGCAAGGTAAAGTTTCAACATGTGAATTTGGGGCATGCAATCATTCAGTCCACAACACACAATATGTAAATACATAGGAGAAAAATGATAATCTCTGACCATTTATTACATATATATAAATAGTATAGTACATTGATTTGTACAGTTTAGCCTATAATATATCTTTCTTTTTCCTACAAGGGGAAATGTACATTTACAGAAACTTTTCTTCCTAAGATCATATATATCAGGCTAACGAGTGTGGGCCAAGGCTGCATGTATTACTTCTGGCCTGGAATGTTTAATTGCTGTGTTGGGCCCTTCCAAATCTCTATCTTTCCACTCTTCACAATGACTGACAATAATTGAGGTGGGTTATACTTCATCAGTCTCAGAAGAATACAACAAGCAGAGTCATCCTGAGATGGAATGGCAGTGGGAACAAAAATCAGACTTATGTTGTTTCAAGTGTAAGGGATGTAGAAGTTACCGCAACATCACCTCATTTCTCCTGAGTGATACAATCATCATAAATGTTCCTTCCTTGTCTTGTGGGAGAATATTTTTGGGCTGTATAACCAGGAATAGTAACACTCTGTCATAGGATATATGCAGCTTTAATCTGAATACGTACTTCCAGAGTGCTCTTCAGCAAGATTAAGCTGCTCTGGTTTTTCCACATCCCCACTAATAATTATTATTATTCAACTTTCCAGTTTCTACCAATCAGATGATTGTAAAGTGGTAAATTATTTTACTGTAATTTGCATTTCTCTGATTATAAATGAGCTTGAGGATCTCTTCATATATTTGATAGCTATTTGTGTTTCACCGTCTATCACCTGTTCATATCATTTACCCGTACTAGCTTCTTCTCACAGAATATATATATTGAATATGGTATAGCACATAGACTTGTACAATATAGGCTATTTTAATTTTTTTCCTAAAAGGGAAAATATACTTTTACAGATACTTTTCTTTCAAAGATCACTAATAACTATTTCTTACCAAACTGAAAGGACTTTTTTTATACACACTCATCCTTGACATCACTGTAAAATCTGACATGCTGATCTTCCAGCATTGCTTGGAATGTTTTCTTCCTTTGAGTTCTTGGTACCTTCTACATCCTTTATCTATTCTATTCTTATTGCTACCTTTCGACTCCTTTCATAATTCCTTTTAGAGGTTTGTGTTCAGCCTTTTGGTCATATCTCCTTCTGTTCCTTCCCCACAAGGACTCGTGAATTCAGCTATTTCCTTTATATTCGATATGAAATCTCCCACCTGAAACTTTGCTGTTAAGGTTGCAACTCTGACTACTGACCTAACGCCTCTACCAGACTGTTTTATCATTATCTGAAACTCAGCAAGTTAAGATGAAAATAAAACTATCACCTGAAAAAGTATGTTGACTTCATATACACACCATGCATGTCACTTGAAATCATCACTCCTGTCAAGATGGAAACCGTGAAGTAAACTTGGATGTTTAATTCTCTTTTATCTGCTAGCCTGGGTGATGGATTTGGATTTCTCCATTGAGGATATGCTTTTGCTTTACCCTCTTTTCTCTGACACCACTTTTCACTCTCCATTGCTGCTTCGCTACCAAAAAGTTTACCACCTCACACTCAGAGCAATGGAAAGCCTACTGACTAGACACTGCGTCTAGGGTTTTACATGGTTTCACGTTGATGCCACATTTATTATGCTGTTGTTTCTTTATATATTTACAGACATTTTTTGCTTTTTCTAATAAAACAATGCATAGCAATATTCTGTTATTAGAAGAATTAAATAATGAAGAATTGTGTAGAATAACATAGAACATTCCACTTTATATTCACCCGCCCCAGATTAGTCTTCCTATCTTTTTGCCCCAGAGGAAATCACCGAAACTGTTGGTATTTCCAGGTACTTAAAGGGTTCATTTATCCATTTTTATGCATGCATACATAAAGGTTATTTCCGTTGTAATTATCTATAAGTGGGCTGATACTTTTTTTTTAATAGAAATGTTCTTTTTCTTTTTTCACTTAGCCATTTTTTTTGTTTGTTTGTTTTGAGACAGTCTTGCTCTGTCACCCAGGCTGGAGTGCAATGGCAAAATCTCGGCCCACTGCCACCTCTGCCTCCTGGGTTTTAACAATTCTTCTGCCTCAGCCCCCTGAGTAGCTGGGACTACAGGGGCCCCGTCAGCAGCCCCGGCTAATTTTTGTATTTTTAGTGGAGACTGGGTCTCACCATATTGGACAGGCTGATCTCAAATTCCTGACCTTGTGTTCTGCACGCCTCGGCCTCTCAAAGTGCTAGGACTGCAGACGTGAGCCACTGTGCCCGGCCCACTTAGCCTTTTATATAGGAGATCTTTCTATGCTAGAAGATATGGTCAAATCAGGTATAATTCCTGTCCAATGTAAATTACAAGTGGAGGAGAGGAGACTGAAGGCAAAAGAACTGTAGGAAGATTTTACAGTAGTCCAGTTGAGAGTTATTAAAGTTTTCCCTAGGTGAGTACCAAGTAAAATAGGAGAATTGGACATTTCATTTAAGAGTGACTTAGGAGATGTAATTACAATCATATTTGTGGAATGTGTAGTAGATGATGGTGAAAACTCCCAGCTTTCTAGTGCGACAGATGAGAGTATAAGTGATTAAAATAATTAAGATATGAAACCCAGGGGAAAAAAAATCAGACAGAAGAGGCAAGGGATATTGACTCTTGGGAGTGCAAACAACAGGTACATTGACTTCTTTAGACTTTAACTCGTGAGGAATTATAATTTCAGAATTTATATTCCCCCTGGGAATTTGATAATGAAGAGAGGAGTTTTATATTAAAATTGTGCAGCCTTTTTATTACTGGTAATTTATTATCAAAAATTTATTTAATGTATTATAGCAATATTTTCATAGTGTCTTTAATTTCATTGCTTATAAAATCTCAGATAGGCTACATCAGACAGCTTGGCTAGAAACTTTTGGACACGAAATAGTGTGGGGGCTGAATGTAAAGCTTTGGTCACAGAATACATTTAGAGTTAATTTTATTAATACGTTGTTCTGATAAATTTTAAAGCCTTCTAGGTATAAAATCTATCCTTTGCACCAGTGATCCCAAAAGGAGCCACAGTGGATTAGCTTTTTGTAATCAAGGAAGGTAGGGACAGGACTCTCGATATGATATTGTTTGGCTTTGTCCCCACCCAAGTCTCACCTTGAATTGTAATGATCTCCACATGCCAAGGGTAGGGCCAGGTGGAGATAATTGAATCACTGAGCCAGTTTCCCCCATACTGTTCTCATGGTAATGCATAAGTCTCATGAGATCTGATGGTTTTATAAAGGGGAGTTCCCCTGCACAAGCCCTCTTGCCTGCTGCTATGTAAGACATGCCCTTGCTTCTCCTTTGCCTTCCACCATGATTGTGAGGCCTCCCAGCCATGTGGAACTGTGAATCCTTTAAACCTCTGTTTTAGAAATTACCCAGTCTCGGGTATGTCTTTATTATCAGCATGAAAACAGACTAATGCAATAAACTGATACCAGTAGTGGGGTGCTGCTATAAAGAGGACACCCGTGGCTGTGGTTGGCAATTGACTTACTGTTTAAAGCCAGAGGGTTAAAAAAAAAAAAAAAAGTTGAAGGCTGGAGTGGAGTATTTCTTTCTCAGTCCTTCAATTCTCATGATTAAAAAACAAACAAACAAAAACACTCATAGGTTCTTCCTGCTTCTGTGATTACTCCTCCTCTGGAAAGTAGGATTCACTTAGCTGATTGCTAAGTTATCATAAGAAAATGGCATAAAGAGCTATGACCCTTTCATTTCCTCCTCTTCGGGACATAACTTCCTAAAGGAAATATATATCCTACCTTGGTCTGTGACGTGTGGTAAAAGAGGCCTGCTCCCCAAAATGGGAGCTTATATTGCCCAGTACTTCTTTTGACATAATACATAAATATTCCTAAAATGAGATCCATTATTAGGAATTTCCACCAGCCCAAAATATAAGATTTACTCACCAATGTTAGCTTTATTAATTAATAGACCCACATTCTTAGAATATCATTTGCTTTACTTTTTTATTTCTCAACTTGCCTAAAACTTGAGTAAAGGGGGAAAATGATCCTACTTATTGGGAAATACCTGAAACTACAACTGCTTACAGACTCAAGTCTGCTGTGGTAGTGCAACAGCAGCCACAGATAATACATAATGAAATAATTGTGGCTGTGTTCCAAAAACTTTCATTTATGGACACTGAAATTTGATTTTTACATAATTTTCACATCATCAAATATTGTTTTTCTTTTCTTAACCACTTAAAAATGTACAAAGCATTCTTAGCTTGAGGGGACCAGAGTAGACCCACAGACAATAGTTTCTGGACCTTAGTTATAGTGTCAAATACAAGACTGTGGTTATATTATTTCTTCCTCAAGAATTTTCAAAGACTTTATTTTGCATGTTTTAGTCCTTCTTTCTACTACTGGCTTCCAGATACTCCATACTTGGCCTTTCCTACCTTTACAACACCAAAAAGCGTATCATCCCATTGTAGTTTCTAGCACAGTAAATATTTTTTTAAAAAGTCACTAATTAATTTTTTTAAAAATATACTTTATATTTGCTGTGGTTTGAATGTGTCCCCTACAAGTTCATGTGTTGGAAACACAATCCTTCTGCCCTCATAAATGGATTAATGGATTAATGAGCATTCTGCCCTTATGAATGGATGAATGTTGTTATTACAGGAGTGAGTTTGTTATTGAGAATGTAGCTTTTTTATAAAAAGGAGCTCTCTCTCGTGCTGTTGCCTTCTTGCCATGTGTTGGCCTCCACCAAAATATGATTTACCAAGAAGGCCCTGACCAGATGCCAGAACCATGCTCTTGTACTTCACAGCCCCCAGAACAGTAAGTTAAGTAAATTTCTTTTCTTTATTAATTGCCCAGACTGTGGTACTCTGTTATAACAACAGAAAGTCGACTAAGGCTCCACTCTACAGAACTTGTTTCTTCAATATGCTTGTTCACTTTTTCTTTTCTAAATTTAAATATTATCTCTTCTAAGATACCCTATTGAACTACTTTAATTCCATAATATTTCTGTTTTATGCCGAGAAATAGATTTTGGTAGAGGTTAAAATTGAGACTGTTTTCTAGTTACTATTTTATATTATGGTTTTGATAAGAAGATAGAGAAGGAATAAATACAAAATGAACTCCAAATTCAGAAAATGTGGCATTGACATTTAGAGAGTAGTTTTTTTGGGGGAAAGCAGGGAGTTTTACCTTGTTGTGTTTTTATGTAGGAAGATAGTAGCCAATGTATTATTTTAGTATCTTTTTGTGAACAGAATAGAGAAAGCATGTGAAATATCATTTATCTAAACTATTGGCTAAGCATACATTTCCATCACAACAATTCAGTCTCAATATGGTGTAGACCAACAACTTCAGAGGAGGCTATGGGACAGTAAAGTTAAAAATAAAATAGAGCTAAGAAGGAAAAGAGAGGACGAGGCATACCAGTTTATTCATTCTTCCTAGTAGCCTGTAGCAAGCTAGTCCTTTATTTAACTCTCTGTCTTATCTGTGAAAGACAAAGTACATTTTTTGTGATGCATAGTTTTCTAGAGTTTTTTTTTTTTTTTTAAAGGAAAGATGTATTGCAGTAAAAGGGGAAATTTTAAAAGAACGTTTACTCTGCATCCCTCTTGGGCAGCTACAAAGCTCAGTAATATTTTTAATACTCTAAATGAATCACCACCGCAGTTATACTTGTCATCTCAAAGGTGAAAATATTGTTTGGGGAGGAAATTACTTTATGAAAATATTTTCAATGGTTTTCTTTTTTGCATAGTGAGAAATGTTCAGTTTCACATCTCTAGATATCTATTGCCAAATAAGGATCCAAAAATTGTACCAATTTATACTCTCATCAATTATGTATCAAAATAACACATAATCTTTATAAAGGGCATTTTAAAATTCCACTTTTATTTGTACTAAAGTCAGCTTTTTCTCACTCACTCCCCAACGTTAAGTTGAAGTTGAAATGCTATGTCTAAAATTATATTATTTCATTTTTCAACTATTAGCTTGATATTCCTTTTCCAAATTTTTGATTTGACATTTAATTGTTTTTACTTCTTAAACCTAGGAAATTTGTCACTAATCCATTGAAAAAATATGATAATCTCATTTGGATTTTTATTTCCTTATGTCTATAAGTATCAATAATTATATAAAATATTTCTTTTCCTGTATCATCTATCTTTCCTACAAATATTGATATGGTTCTCTTCTGAGGTCCAATAATTTGTTCAGTACCTCACCTTGATTTATTTTACTAGTCACACTTTCTTTTGGAATTAAAGTTATGGTCCCTTTCACCTTCAATGCTTTTCAGGCAATGTTGACTTTTTATTCTGTATCATTGTCAAAAAAATTTTTTTAAGTATTTAGAGAGTTTCTTCTAAGTAACTGCCTTTAATATAGCAAAGCTACTTCTTTTCTAATATTTCAATAGGAAAAAACTAAAATAGAATAATGTCAAATGAAATTCCTTCACTAAAATTCATCATATGTCCTATTCTCTCTGTGTAACATCTTTGCTGCTGTCCTGGTGCACTGCATGCATTTGCCCTTGTTGACAACACGTACAAACGTAGCTTTGAGCTGTGGGCGTGGGCCAAGATGTCCTTGATTTGGTCAAAGCTGCTTGAAAAAGACAGCTATTTTATAAAGAAATGAGCTGGTTTACATTTGTTGGCAAAAGTAGCACATTTAATTAAAATATTTATTTTCAAATGGACATTTCTGAGACTAACTTAATGTTTAGTTGTACTGGAGTCTTTGTATTGCATACAAAGCTAGTATGATAGCAGTTTGCTTAGATATAAAGACGGGGTACCCGTTTCACCAAAAACCTGCATCATAAAGGTTCTCTTAGATGACTATGTCTTTACAGTGGAACTATATCTAGTCCTGCTATGTTAGATTGTTTACTATGCAAACAAAATCTTCATAAGAGTACAAAACTAAGATCAACTATACTATTACAAACGTGTATCTCTCTAATGTCAACATAGGCCTAGCTAAATAGCTATATGCTTGAAAATTAAAGGTATGTCATGTACATGTAGTTATCTTGCTGCTGTAATGCTTTTTAAACAATTATGTCTAAGTAATTTCTTTGTGTGTTTTTGTGATTAAGCATTTTCACATAGTTACATATTTTAATTATGAAAATCAAATGTAAAATATTTTTAAAACTTCTTGACTTTACAGAGCTAGAAGAAAGTCATGATGTAGAGATTCAGAAACTGACAAAAGTCGTATAAGATACAATAATATCTGAATTAAGGCAAACTCATAAAACAGTTTTATTGTCATCTTTTCTGAGTTGCTTTCTAATTTGCTTTTTCTATAAACTCACTTCCCCCTGTCCCTTCTTGCTTTTCTCTGTCATTTTCTGCATAAACAAAAATTAGGACAAGACTTGGAAATAGGAATAAGACTATATCTTGCTGATCAGTTGTAAATGGCAAAATTATTTTCTTGATGGTTTTATACTGTACTCAATGAAAGGAACTTTCATGCCAGGGCTAAGCAGCTAGTTAGCAAAGATGGAAGTAGAATGTAGACAGGAAACATGGAAGTCTAGGAAGGAATCAAGGCACAGATAAAGGCTCAAATTGTGAGAATTCCAAGGACTGAAACAAAACAGTACTAAGGATCTGCAAACCATCCCAATATCAAGAAATATGCATCTAAAATAAAATTCAAACTACATAGACACTGAAGAAATTTGGTGAAAAAGACTGAGAGGTCTTTGACCTCTTGGAACTCACAGTCAAGTGTGGGGCATCAAATCAAACACGAGGAAACAAGTGAAAGTGACCATTTTAGATAGTAAGAAAATACGTCAAAAACAAGTTTATGTGATAGAGATTGCCAGGCGAGGGCTAGGTTAGGCCTCCAGCAAAAGTCTCTCTGAGGAATTGATATTTGGTAGAGTTGAATAATGATGAGATGGAAGGTGGGAACAGGGAGTAGACAGGCACTGAAGAAGAACACAGCTTGTTGTGTCAGAGGAGTGGGAGGAAAAAAAAGTAATAAAGTGTGGCTGGAGTACATTGAGCAAGGAAAAGAGACAGGATGGCAGACAAGTAGGGCAATTTAATAGAGGGCTATAAAATCCAAAGAAATGTATTTATATCTGATACTACTTTTGATGGAACTGAATGAAGGAAAGCATTAGGCAGAATTAGACTACTGGAATGGACCTGACAAAAATAATGGAGGCTTGGATTAGGATAATAGCAGTAGCTAGAAGAAGACAGATTAACATGTTTTTGGTGCATACTCTGTCGATAGCTTTTGCTGATGAATGGATGTACAAAGTGAGGAAAAACAAGGACTTAAGGTAACCTCTTCGGCTTGTTTCCAGAGCATTACCTGGCTGGCGGTATTATTTGCTGAGTTGGGAAAGCTGAGAGAAGAGCAGGCTTGGTTGGGGAAAAAAAATGAGATTTTGGTTTTGTCTACATGAAGTGTCTGATGCTTATTAGAAATACACATAGGAAAATAGATAGTTAAACGTATTAGTCAGGGTTAGTGAAAAGAGTGTGGATTGGAGTCATAAACCTGGGAGCTGTCAGCATATCTCGATGTTATATCAAGCTCTGGGATTGTATGAGATCATCTAGTTGGAAGCATGGAAGTAGACGAGGAGGCCCAAAACGGAGGCCAGTGGTCCAGCACTTCGCGATCAAGCAGAGAAGCAGAATCAATTAAGAGAATACTGAGAATGAGTTCCTGGAGGTAAGAGGAAATCTGAGAAGTGTGATGTGACAGAGGCCAGAAGAGAAAAGTTATAAAAAAGAAAGATAAAATGAGTCAAGTGATATTGAGATCTCAATTAAGAAAAAGCAAAAAAGTAACAAGGGGACTTTTCAGCATGGTGCTCTTTAGTGATGTTGATATGGTTAGGCTCAACAGAGAGGTGGAATGAAGCCTACATGGACTTAACTGGAGCAAGTTTGTGAAAAGAGGAAGTAAAGGAATTACAGACAACTCTTCAAAATGTTTACTATTAATATGGATTGAAAATGTATGTGGAGAGGACATGGAGGACATTGGATATTTAAAGGCTTATAGGAATGATTGAGTAGAAGGAGAGAAATTTCTGATGCAGGAGAGAGAGAGGATATTTGCCTAGCGGGGTATCAACTTTTGATAGAGGGAAGGGCAATTTATCAGTAATAACAAAATAAAGGAAAGAGAGAGAAAAATCCTACTCAGATTTTATGATGAGAAGATGGAGGAGGTTTTTCTTCTGTTTGTGTTTATTTTCTTGTCAGCAGACAGTAAGAGGCTGGAGAAAGTATACAGTGTTCGAGGTAAAAGGAAAAATAATAATTACTTACACAAAGTGTGAAAAATAGGCACTGTTGAGTTCTATTGAAATGTATTGGCCTGATTTTAATTAGATCAATCAGTAAATTTGTTTAGTGTTTTGTTCCCACTGATATTAAGGTTTAGGTACAGACAATAAGTAGGCAGAGAGGTTTAATAGCCTAATCAGTATTATATTTTCAAAATACATATAATAATAAAATAACCAAAGTAAATATTCCCATTCAGACAAGGGGAAAGGATGACCTAATACAGACAGTGGAAGTAGCAATTGTGACATCCTGATGAACAGACATTGTGAGGAACCCCATGTTCTGGATGGAGAGTATCTTCAGTTGACCCTGAGCCGCTCCGGGACAGAGCTTTCTTTGTTTACACCTCTCTATAGCTCCTCATTCTGCCTTCTAGAAAACTCATCCTTTTCTGTTAGTTTTCTGGCCATCACTGAAATAGGCATTGGCAAATGTGACCATCTTGGCCCCGAACTCTTCCTCAGCCCACTTTCTGAACTACGTGGTTCACTGTAGCTTACAAATAATCACAGTCTCTTCTGTGAGGCTGCTAATTCTTTGTCCAATAAATAAATAAATAAATCTCTCTCAAAAATCTTTTTAACAATCTTGTCTAGTTTATTCCAGTGACCTCCATGTGTCAAAATCTATGCTCACTGTTCTTTTCCAAATAGTGTTCTTTTTTTCTAGACATTATTCATAATGTGTGATGTGTGTTTGCTTTCTTAACCCTATCCTCTCTCTTTAGATTTAGTAATGAGTGGGTACCTTGAGCATAATGTTTTTCAGAGGGAAAGCCATAGGCTTTGTCAATTTTCCTAGAGCATTTTTTTCCCCAATTCAAAGTATTTGCTTGGGATTATAACCTGGGTCCTTTTTCAGGAATACCATATAACCAAATCTGAAGATGTACTAGTAAGGATACTGGCCATTTCCTTGATCAAATTCAGCTGCAACTCTAAAATTGTGAACAGGCCCTTGTAGATCCATGTTCTTCTCATCTTTATGTTCTGTCTTTTGGGGTTGAGAAGTAGTTGCCTCTTTCAACCCTGAAACACCCTGATATTATCCATTCTCCCTATTCCTTTCAACGCCTTCTTGAGCTTACCAAGTCTTTTCTGAGCTTATCTGTTTCTTGAGAACATTGTGAAATACGGATTCTTTGTTTTCTGCCATTTTCTAGAGCTACAGGCTGATCTTCTTTCTAAGTTACAAAAAATAACAGTTTTATCCAATATTTTATTATTTCAAGCTCTAATCTTATTTTGTCTACTCTTCAAATTTTTTCTAATTCCTCACCTATATATCACTAAAGACAATCCCACATATTTTAGAATGTTTTCACATGAGCAACATTCCTCCATGTACAAAGTTTAGTATTTTTAGTAGCAGATAGTTCCGAAGTCTCTTACTCACACTGCAGTTTCAAAGCAGGCATTACACGAGGTCCTAGGCAAAATTAGACTCTATCATTGCACATGCTTTTAAAATCTCTGTGGCAGGAAAGAGGACATTGGGATTTCATGTTTAGTTCTTAGAGTAATGCAATGGGAAGATGCCTGGATGGGAGTCATGAGATCTCTGTACAAGCTTCAGTGTATCATGAAGAAGTTTCTCACAGTCTCTGTTGTGGTTGTCACTCAGAAACAATACTAAATTCTCCATCTACTGCAGTCTGGCTCTGCCCCTAAGACTCAGTTGAAAATGTCTAAGTTATTTTTCTCTCTGTCCACATTGTATCTTTAGTATTTTATATGTTCATCACATCTCACCAAGATTATCGCCTGCCAATTAGTACCTTTATTTCCAGAGTGCCTCCCTCTTCCCCAACTCCCCAAACTCACTTCCCGCATGGCTTCAAGAGTGATCAGCCTGCAGAAATGCTTGCTGTTTGTTTAACTGAACTATATGTTCTTGAATGATGTTCTCTATCAATTTGGAAGGAGGTTGGGTGGGGATTCTAGGAAGAGAACAAATCTTTTTTGTTTGTTTTTGGAAGCCACACCTACATCATCACAAGGGAAAAAAAATTTGTGACTTATTTCTATCTTTCCCATCAGGACCAAGTTTAACTGTTTTCATAAAGCTAATCTAATAATTAAAATCATACCAAATGATATGCTTCCAGATGCTATGCCCTCATATATTGGTTTAATTCGGAAGATCTTCATGTTGAAAGTTAGAAAATATTTGAGAATAGAATGCCCACAACTCTCCTTTGCTTGTGGACAAAGTGTGACACATGAGGAGGTATGCTACACTCCAAAAGAACTGCTGAGTTTTCTAATTTATGAAGGCAAATCCAGAAAATATGTGTGGGAATGGCTACTAGGGTTAAAGAACAATAGTGGAAGAAACAAAAAGTTGGATCAAGCTGAATTTATTGACATGGGCTCACTAAGCAGAGACTCTGCATTTAATATTGCAGCTCAAGGAGTTAGAATGGGCTTTAAACCGTTTGATTCACTGGCTCAAACATGGACCAAAAGTGTGGTCCACAGTGAGTAAGTTGGAAATGCCAGTCCCGTCTTAGTTTGATGTAGAGGAAGATTCAAAGGCATGGGGAGACTGGAGTATTAGAGTAGATCTGCCATTTAAGGTCTACCCCTCCACACTGGGAGGGTCCAGAAGGCATACATTTCACTAACACTGTGAGAAATAAATTGAAGAGAGGAGCCCTGGCACCCTTGTAGAGCTCTGTGATCACTCTTCTGTATAGTAAAGATCTTACAGTGGGAACTGCAGTCACTGAATTGGGAAACCTAAATGCAGTGGGAGCACTTGGATCCCAAGGTGGCCAAGTGGTACCACACAGCTACCAAAGGCAAAGAGGATGTGGTTACCGTAGTAGATGGTAGAGTCAAAACAGCAATCAGAAGAGTCTGGCTCATATAGAGCTATCATGGCTGGTTGATCATAGTGTTCCTACAAGCAAAATATACAGGATTCTATCTTAGTCCATTCAGGCTCCTATAACAAAATACTATAAACTGAGTAGCTTATAAACCACAGAAATTTATTTCTTACATTTCTGGAGTCGGGAAAATCCAAAATCAAGACCCTGGGAGATTTGCTGTCCGATGAGGGCCTGTTTCTTTACAGATGACTGTCTTCTCCCTATAACCTCATATAATGAAAATGAGGAGATATCTCTGCCAGTCTTTTTCTATAAAATAACTAATTTCATTCATAAAGGAGCTGTACTCCTGACCTAATCACCTCTGAAAGGCCCCACCTCCTAATATCATCACTTTGGGGATTAGAATTCCAATATATAAATTTTGGGGGTATATAACTTTCAGTTCATTGCAGAAGCCTTCTAAATTCTTATTTCTCCTAAATAAGAATTTAGAATTTAGAATAAGCAGAAAAGTTCTAGGTCAAGTGAACAAAAATCTGACCTGAATTATACAACCAAGAGTCATAACCCCTCAACCAATTGTCAGACTTTAGTCAGAACTCGTTGAATTAAGGTGAAGCCTTAAGAAAGAACCCTGGTACACTGCCAAAAATGTATATTATTAGTCTTTCTCTCAACCCTCCCTAAAGGAAGCTTTGGTTTTAGGATGGTGTGTCAACTTCTAAGTACTTTAAATATTGAATTAGAAACTGGAATTTCTATAATAAAGAAATTTCTATAATAAATAAATGTAGATAGACTTAAGATGTTTGAATGTAGACATGCTTTCTTATTAATTATATAATTAGTAACATATTTTTTAAAATTCTATCGCAATTTTAAAAGACTCTATGGTGTGTTTTCTATTAGATAGCTATGATAAAAAATAATGTTAATGCTCATATTTATTTAGAGCTCTGTTTTGGTATTTTAACTTTGTGTTCTAGGTTATTTCTCAAATAAATGAGAAACTTAATTTGAGGTATGCATATTTGAATATTGGCATGATTGGACATATTCAAGATTATGATTTTTCTCAATATAATTCACAATAACTATTATCCTGAATAGGCAATCAGCAACTTTTTTATTACCTCTCAATTTTCTTTAAAATTTTCTGTTTTTAATATAAAAATTAGAGCGTAGAAGATTTAAGCATGAACCTATTACAAAAAAAATCCACACTCTCGGCTTTGATTTTTACAATAGTACAGATATGTACATGTATGCTAAGAGCAAAACATCTTAGTCAATTTCACTTCCATGATATGGAAAAGAAATGACGGGGTAAAAGTAATATATCTTTGATTTTGGTTCACTTGTTTTTGATTCAAATATATAGCAGCATTCTATTCCATAACCTGAAAATCAATTTAAGGATTTTTCACAGTAAAATCATAATCTCTATTATTCAACTCTTAGGTGACTGAATTAGATAGAATTTCATAATTTGATCCACTTCAGAATTATGTGTTGTCAATAATATTTACGGTTAAATTTTAAAATTTAATAGCAGAAACACAGTGAGCCTGACAAAGCTTGTTAATAGTTGTAGAGTTCTGATGGAAGGATAGGGTATTTTGTAGAATCAGCATGCCAAGGAGAAATATCTCCACTTGTAAGCTTTGTCACAGGAAATTAATTAACAAAGTAATATCATGTCTTAATAGAACACCTTCATATAATTTTGCAGAGCTGAGATTGAGTGTCACTAATATAAGGTAATTAAAAGTAAGTATATTATCAAAACTGACATACAATCTGAAATGATCTGGCAAAAAGGCACATATTTTCCTCAAAAAGGGAAAAATATATTTGACTAAGTTTTTGACATAGTATAGAAAACTTTTTTGATAGGGCATGATCTACACCTTGTTTTATAAAATTTCACTACTAAGCATTGTAAAGATATATAAGAAAATCTATTATTCTGAACCATCAACACTTGTATACTTGCTATTTTTGTCTGAAAAATGTAGCAAAATAAAACTCAATTTGTGAATTAAATTTTTTATAATATAATTTCTGGTAAATTCTGTTAAAGTGTATTGTGCTTGGCAAATTTCCTTAATTTACATTATACAGTTTCAGATAACCTTGGTCAATATTCTAAATCAGCTAGCACCCAACTATACACCTTTAAAAAGAAGCTTGAATAAGTTTATTTTTCTCAGAAGGAAAAACATGTATTTGTATTCTCAAGTCTTTAATAATCAAAATTACGATTCCATAGGATGACACTAGTATTTTTTTTCATTTAGTACCCTCACAAGATAACATTTTTAATTTTTAATTGTTGACAAAACATTTTAAGCAATAAGTATCAGAAAACATAAAGAAAAATAGACACCTGTGACATCTATTAAAAAAACACTTTTTTTCTTTTTATAAACCTGAGATAGTCCAGAAAATGTTTCAATGACATTGTTACAGTTCAACTAGAAGTATCTATTTTTTAACTATTTTGCCTTGATTCCTTCATTAGTTATTAAAGTTTGCTTAGGCTCTGAGCATTATTTCCCTCTTAATATATATTATTTCCTATTATTGATGTATCAATTAACTTGCTACATTAAAAAATAAATCAGGAAAAAATGACAGTGCTTAGGCAAATAAGCCATATAATTATTTCTATCTAGAAACAAAAAAGGTCATATAAAATGGGAAAATTCATAGGACTTAAATGCATGGATGGAGAAAACTCTAAAACTTTATTTAATATGAACATATAAAATTTAATAATTTTGTTCTGAAAGGCACCATAAATCTGTAAGGTGAGCCTAATTCTTTTTTTATTGTGAATTTTCTTTTTAAGCAAAAGTGCATGTCCTTTTTTCCCCCTTATTCACTGTAGAATAAGGCACTTTAGAAAAAGCAGAAAGTATCCTGCTCTCATCTCCCATTTCTCTCTACAATTCTGAGTGTGCTCACTTTATCACACAGGAGCTAGAAGATTCCTGCTTTAAAATATTTATCAATACCATCTCAAACAGCAAGTCTATTGACACCACTTTTCCAACAGTATGTACTTGCTCTGTATGCCTGTGTCATACTTTGGTCATTCTTGCAATCTTTCATTTTTTAAAATTATTTGTATATCTGTTTTGGAGATTTGTGATCCGAGATCTTTGATGTTAGTATTGCAACTGTTTTGGTGTTCCATGAATTGCACCCATGTAAGATGGCTAACTTCACCCATATACGTGTGTGTTCTGACTGCTCCATCAACTAGCTGTTTTCCATCTCTCTCTCTCTCTTTCTCTCTCTCTCTCTTTCTCTCTCTGTCTCTCTCCCTCCTTGGGTCTCCATATTCTCTGAGATACAATGTTGAAATTAGGTCAATTAGTGACCCTACAATGACCTGTAAGTGTTCAGATGAAAGAAGGAGCTACAAGTATGACTGTACTTGCTCTTTCTTTTGCTCAGAGTGCTGTTGCTTTGGCTCTAGTTGCCATTTTCTCATCAATCAGCCCAAAGGCTGTCTCATGTAGATCCTCCTTGGCTACCCAATTTAAAGTAACTCCTATACTCACTCTTTTTCACATTATTCCTCATAATACATTTTTAACATCTAAAATTATCTTGTTCATTTACTGTTTACTTCTACATTGTCTGTCAATCCTCAGTTAAGTGTCATAAAGGCAAAGAGCTTGTCCTGTGTTGCACAGCACTGAGAATATGCCTGTCACGAAGTATGTGTCCCACAAATATTCTGTAATAAGTAAATGAATGAAAGAAATAATTAATGAAGACTGGTCCTGATACATATTCTCCATGTTTCTAATAATAGATAAACTGGATGATGTATTTCTCAATTCTTTAAATCAACTGACATTAAAATGAAAATAGGAGTTCAGTAACAGAAACCAGTACCAAAGCACAAGTTTGGATTTTGTCTGTACCCTACTTGGATATATGATGGCAAATATCTGAAACCACTATTTCACAACAGAAAGAAATACCTTTTAGGATTTAATATGAATCTCAATTTCAATTGGAAATAAATACTATGGCATGAACCAGCCATTCATTTACATGTAACATTAAATTGCATGATTGAAATATTTTATATAAGAATTTAAGGGAAAAACACATGATGTCTGGAATGGATTATTAAATGATTTATAGAACTCACTCTAGAATTTAAAATTTTTTTGTACTTAATCTGAAAAGGAACTAATTTTTTTATAATTCCTGAGATTATAGTGAAATCAAGAAAAAGAATGTTTCAGAAGAAGGAAGTGGTACAGTTAGTGGGGTATTTGGCAGCAGAATATAATGAGATTTGTTTTATTGGTTTCAATTTGCAATGCTAAGAGCAAGTTATCATTGTCTTTTAAAATGTTTATTTATATGGTCAACACTAGCACTGAGCAAATGGGCTTTCGGACTGGCTTGTTGTTGTATTTAGAGAAAATATAATTCAGGCTACAGCCATAGGAATAATTTATTTGCCAGGGTTAAGAAATTGCTCCAAGATATAGGGCCCTTGTACCAAATATTTAAGAGCAAGAATTTACTGCATTGTCTGCTTTTTTTTTTTTTTTTTTTTTTTTGAGACGGAGTCTCGCTCTGTCACCCAGGCTGGAGTGCAGTGGCACGATCTCGGCTCACTGCAAGCTCCGCCTCCCGGGTTCACGCCATTCTCCTGCCTCAGCCTCTCCGAGTAGCTGGGACTACAGGCGCCCGCCACCACGCCCGGCTAATTTTTTGTATTTTTAGTAGAGACGGGGTTTCACCGTGGTCTCGATCTCCTGACCTCGTGATCCGCCCGCCTCGTCTGCTTTTATAAAAGTTTTGCATTCGGAAAAACAGAGTCTAACTAGAGAAATCAAGTAGAATTAGCAATGCGAGCCAAAATATTTCTTCATTATGTTTTTCCTAAGTGTTAAAACTAGTCTTTAGAGAACTCCTGTGCATAAAGAACAAATTCTGCCATTTCTATAGTCAAGGCAATGAAGATACAAAGTTTGGAATTCATGTTTTAGGGTCTGAACTCTCAAGATCTTTCAGGATCTCTTAAAAAGCTTTTCCAAAGCTGTTCAACTTAAGGTTAAAGCAAAATTTTAAATTCTTTATAGTGATCTAAATCCATGAAATTATGGAAAAGATATATGAAAGAGTAAGCTAGAATGAGGATAATGATGATGAAGAGGAGTAGGATAAGGGCCTTAGAATTGTAGAAGGTAAAGGAAGGTATTATAGCAGTGAAGAAAAACAAGATGGGGTACTATCAAATGGCAGACATTTTGATAAATGACTCCATGTTAAAATATGACAATAATATCATGGTCCTCTGTGACAACCTGAGTTAATTGATTAAAGAAAGAGATTACGAACTACAGAGAAGCTCTCTTCCTCGCATCACATGTGCCCAGCTGCTACAGCAGGAGTTTTGACTGAAGTCAACAGAATGGCTTTCTTAGCAGTGAGATCTTTCAGAGAAATGCCCATTTAAACAATTATTCATTCAATCAGCAAATATTTATTAATATCTATGACCTAGGTATGGTGCTATGTGTTGTAGATAAAGTTATAAACACAACAGATAAGGACCCTTCCTTACAGATGAGATATGATGAATAGTAAACAAACTGAAAAAATATAAGAGATTATTATAGATCACATCAATGTCTAAAGGACATAAAAAGGTTGATGTAATAAACAGTAATTATTTACTCTGTCTGGAAAGATTCTGTCTGGAAAGACTCTTTTGAGGAGGTGATTAGAGGTTGTTTAGACATAATACCAATAAGATGAGAATGAGTCTACCATGCAGTGTATGAAAGAGAGAGAAAAAAATTCCTGTATCAAGCAGAAAAAATAATATATTCAATTAAGAGTGACCTGTATCTTTAAGGAACAGAAAAACAACAAAAGGTCCAAGTGGCTGAAATCTGGTCAAGAAAGCACAATAGTATGAAATGAGGTTCAAAAGGAAGCAGATTAGAAAAATCAAATCAATAGTGTTTGGATTTTATTCTACCTCCAAAGAGACTTTTAAATGAAAAGAGTGCTACAATGTGGTTTATACATTTAAAACATCACTCTGGCATCTATACGGAGATAGATGAATGAATATGAAGGCAGGGAGACCAGATAGAAGAGAATTACAGAGAACCAGAAAACATGGCATTGGCTTGTATCAAGAAGGCAGTTGTGGAGATGAAATGACATAGGACACAGAAATACATCAGATATGAGTAGGACTTCCTGATAAATTATACAGAGTTAGAGAAGAGAAATATTCAAGGTTACAGAAAGAAAATGATCAAGGATAAAAAGCAAGCTTGAGTAACAATGCAATTATCTGAGATGGAAAAGATTGAGGCAGGGAAAATTTATTTTGAAAGGTATGGAGAAAGAAGACTAAAGCTTTCCATGTAGATTCTTTAGGATTTTGAGATTGATAGTTACTGTGGAATAAATGTTTGTGTCTCCCAAAATGTTATTTGTTGAAAATCTATTCCCCAATGTGAGGTGTATTAGTTAGTTTCCACACTGCTGACAAAGACATACTGGAGACTAGGCGATTTTCAAAAGAAAGAGGTTTAATGGACTTACAGTTCCACGTGGCTAGGGAGGCCTCACAATCATGGCAGAAGGTGAAAGGCACATCTCACATGGCAGCAGACAAGAGAGCCTGTGCAGGGAAACTCCCACTTATAAAACCTTTACGTCTTGTGAGACTTATTCACTGTCATGAGAACAGCATGGAATAGACCTGCTCCCATGATTCAAATACCTCCCACATGCTCCCTCCCACAACATACACAAATTCAAGATGAGACTTGGGTGGGGACACAGCCAAACCATATCATTCTGCCCCTGGCTCCTACCAAACCTCATGTCCTCACATTTCAAAAACAATCATGCCTTCCCAACAGTCCCCCAAAGTCTTAACTCATTTCAACATTAACTTAAAAGCTCACAGTCCAAAGTCTTATCTGAGAGAAGGCAAGTCCCTTCTGTCTATGAGCCTGTAAAATCAAAAGCAAGTTAGTTACTTCCTAGATACAACGTGGGTACACGCATTGGGTAAATACAGCCATTCCATATGGGAGAAATAGGCCAAACGAAGGGGCTACAGGCCCATACAAGTCCCAAATCCAATAGGGCAGTCAAACCTTAAAGCTCTAAAATGATCTCCTTTGACTCCATGTCTCACATCCAGGTCATGCTGATGCAAGAGGTGGGTTCCCATGGTCTTGGGCAGCTCTGCCCCTATGCCTTTGCAGGGTACAGTCCCCTTCCTGGCTGCTTTCATGGGCTAGCATTGAGTGTCTGCAACTTTTCCAGGTGCACAGTGCAAGCTGTCTGTGGATCTATCATTCTGGGGTCTGGACTAGGCGGTGCCCCAGTAGGGATTTTGTGTGGAGGTCCAATCCCACATTTCCTTTCTGTACTGCCCTAGCAGAGGTTCTCCATGAGTGCCCTGCCCCTGCAGCAAACTTTTGCCTGGGCATCCAGGGATTTTCATACATCTTCTGAAATCTAGGCAGAGGTTCCCAAACCCCAATTCTTGACTTCTGTGCACTCACAAACTCAACACCACGTGTGAGCTGCCAAGGCTTGAGGCTTGCACCCCCTGAAGTCACAGTCCAAGCTCCACGTTTGCCCCTTTCAGTGATGGCTGGAATGGCTGGGATGCAGGGCACCAAGTCCCTAGGCTGCACAGAGCATGGGTACCCTGGGCCCGACCCATGAAACAATTTTTTCCTCCTAGGCCTCTGGGCCTGTGATGGGAGAGGCTGTCACAAAAGTCTTTGATATGCCCTGGAGGTATTTTTCCCCATTGTCTTGGTTGTTAACATTTGTATCCTTGTTACTTTTGCAAATTTCTGCAGCTGGCTTGAATTTCTCCTCAGAAAATGGAATTTTCTTTTCTATCTCATTGTCAGGCTGCAAGTTTACTGAACTTTTATGTTCTGTTTCCCTTTTAAAATTGAACACCTTTAACAGCACCCAAGTCACCTCTTGAGTGCTTTGCTGCTTAGAAATGTCTTCTTCCAGATACCCTAAATCATCTTTCTCAAGTTCAAAGTTCCACAAATCTCTAGGGCAAGGACAAAACGCTGCCAGTCTCTTTGCTAAAATATAACAGGAGCCACCTTTCCTCCAGTTCCCAACAAGTTCCTCATCTCCACCTGAGACCACCTCAGCCTGGATTTCATTATCCATCAGCATTTTTGTCAAAGCTATTCAACAAGTCTCTAGGGAGTTGCAAATTTTCCCACATTTTTCTGTCTTCTGCACCCTCCAAACTGTTCCAAACTCTGCCTGTTACCCAGTTCCAAAGTCGCTTCCACATTTTCGGCTATCTTTTCAGCACTCTACACTCTCCTGCTGCCAATTTACTGTATTACTTTGTTTCCACACTGCTGATAAAGACATACCCGAGATTGAGCTATTTACAAAAGAAAGAGTTCTAATGGACTTACAGTTCCATGTGGCTGGGGAGGCCTCACAATCATGGTGGAAGGTGAAAGGCACATCTCACATGGTGGCAGACAAGAGGAGAGAGCTTGTGCAGGAAAACTCCCCCTTAAAAAACCATCAGATCTCGTGAGACTTATTCACTGTCATGAGAACAGCATGGGGAAGACCTGCTCCCGAGATTCAATTACCTCCCACTGGGTCCCTCTTACAAAGTGTGGGAATTCAAGATGAGATCTGGATGGGGACACAGCCAAACCATATCATGAGGGTATTTGGAGGGGGGTCATTTGAAAGGTAATTAGAGTTAGATAGGTTAGTAGGGTGAAGCCCACATGATGGTGTTAGTGACCTTAATAGGTGTTGGAGGGATCAGAGCTTTCCTTCTCCCTCATGTGAGGACACAGCAAGAAGACAACTACAGTCATACATTGCTTAATGATGACGCTACAGTCAGATAAATGTGCCTTAGGTAACTTTGTTGTTATGTTAACATCATAGAATGTACTTACACAAACTGAGATACTACAGCCTACTATACACCTAGGCTATATGGTATAGCCTCTTGCTCCTAGGCTGCAAAGATCTGTACAGCATGTTAGTGTGCGGAATACTGTAGGCAATTTTAACAGAATGGTAAGTATTTGTGTATCTAAACATGTCCAAACATAAAAAAGGTACAGTAAGAATACAGTATAAAAGATAAAAAATGGTACAGTTGTATATGGCTCTTATCATGAATTGAACTTGCAGAACTGGAACTTGTTCTGGGTGAGTCAGTGAGTGAATGGGGAGTGAATATACCCTACCGTAGACTTTATAAATACTGTACACATATGCTACACTAAATTTATTTAATTTTTTTTCTTTAATAATTAACAGAATACTGTTTTTACCTTATAAAATTTTTAATTTTTAATGTTTTAGCTTTTTTGTAATAACACACCTTAAAATACACACATATTATACAACTTTACAAAAACGTTCTCCTTATTTCCTTATTCTTCCATCAACTTTTTTCCTTTTTTTTTTGCATACTTTTAAAACTTTTTTGTTAAAGCTAAGACACAAACACACACATTAGCCTCAGCCTACGTAGGATCAGGATCATCGATATCACTGTCATCCTCCTCCACATCACATTGTACTGGAAGGCCCTCAGGAGCAATAACACCCATGGAGCTGTCACCCACTCTGATGACAATGCCTTTCTTTGGAACACTTCCTGAAGGATTTTTATACAAGAAGAAGGAACACATTTTAAAATAACAATACAGAGTATAGTATAGTAAATACATACATCAATAACAGAATTATTATCATTATCAAATATATACTGTACATAATTGTATGTCATATATTTTTACATGACTGGCAGTGCAGTAGGTTTGTTTACACCAGCTTCACTACAAGCACATGAGTAAGGCATTATGATGTTAGGATAGCTACAATTCACTAGATGATAGGATTTTTTTAGCTCCATTATAATCCTTTGGGACCATCATCGTATATGTGGTTTATCATTGACTGAAATGTCATATTGCAGCACATGACTGTATCTGCTAGCCAGGAAACAGGCTCTCACCAGAACCTGACCATATCGGCACCCTGATTTAGACCTGCCAACCTCCAGAACTCTGAGAAATAAACTTCTGCTATTTAAGCTACCCAGTGTAAGATAGCCCAAAATGATTAATATATTAGTTTTCAATTTTTCTTCTTCCATTTTCTTTTTTCTTCTTTTTTCTTTTTGAGATGGTGTCTCCCTGTACCGCCTGGGCTGGAGTGCAGTGGTGCGATCTCAGCTCACTGCAACCTCCACCTCCTGGGTTCAAGCAATTCTCCTGACTCAGCCTCCCGAGTAGCTGGGACTTAAAGCATGTGCCACCATGCCTGGCTAATTTTTTGTATTTTTAGTAGAGACGGGGTTTCACCATGTTAGCCAGGATGGTCTCGATTTCCTGATCTCATGATCCACCTGCCTTGGCCCCCCAATGTCCTGGGATTACAGGCGTGAACCACTGCACCCAGCCAATTTTTTCATTTTCTAAACTAATAGAACCTTAATTTTTAGCTATGTATATGGCCACCTGTAGAAAAATTACATCTCCCCAACTCACTGACAGACATGACCATGTGACTTGGAATGCAAGCATAAATGAAGGAATCCAACTCTCAGAATTACCTTAAATGGAAGGAATATGCTCCTCTGATTATTTTGTTCCTCTTCTTCTAATTTGGGCCATGATTGATTAATGACTGACAGATTCACTGACAGTTCGTCTATCAAAAAGAGGGGTCTATTTCCCTGTTTTTTGTATCTATGCTAATTCTAATGAACTCCTAAAGTAATGCTGGTTATTCTGGCTCTTTGATCACACTTAGAGCAGCAAGGATGTAATGGTCATCATTATCATTCTTGATGACTTTTGAAAGGGGAATTTGGCTAGTGTGACAGGTAGTAATTAATACTGAAATGGACTGCAGAGTGAAATGGAAGGTAAGGAAGTATCAATAAATCATAAATCCTCTCTCTGAGAAGTTTTACAGTGAATACTGGGAATGAAATGCTAAGCTATCCAGAGGAGATATGGGATAATGGAGGTGGCTGAGACATGAGACGTGGTGGAAACTGCTTTTATCTTAAGTCAAATAATTCAATTTAGAACCACGTAGATGGAAAAATCAGAATGAAATGGAAGAAACAAAGTCTTAAAGGAAATTGGCAGTTGAGGGAGGCATGTAGTTCAATATGGCCTGGCACAGAGTATGAATGATGGAATGATAGGAGAAACCTTATCATCCTCAACAACCCCTGTCCTCCGTGCACTCACTTTTCTTTTTGTATACTGTTCTATGTTGTTACTTACCCAGTCCAGAGATCAGATATTTCATTCTTTTAAAACATCACTTTTCCGCCTAAGAATGTACTGTTAAGTGAAAAAAAGCAAAGGGCAAAAATGATAGGTGACTGGGTTGGTTGATGGATAGATAGATAGAAAAGAAGGGTAAATAATAACAACTGCCCCTACAAGAATAATAAAGCAGAAAACTGAAATTATTACTGATAGGGTATGAAGAAGAAGGGGAAAAAAAAGGGAAGTGACACTGTTCTGAATGTATCTTTTTACATAGTTTTAACTCTTGGAAGCATGTTAACGTTTTACATAGTCAAAAATTAAATATAATTCAAAACAATGAGAAGAAACAAGAATTAAATTGGAAACAAAGAAACCCAACTTTGTCTCAAAAGGATTATATAGTTACAACAAAAGAATAAAAACAAAGCAAAGGCAAATTAAGGAAAGTTGAATTAAAGCAACTTTTGAACATGGTATATGACCTAAGCTCTGGAGTGAGATGTGGGGATTGAGGGAGGAATGCCAAGAAATGATGAAATCTTTTAGTAGATTTTTTTGTACCGGTACAGATGAAGCAATCCTCAAATTATGATAGGTGATTTGTAGGATTGAGCAAATAAATGTATTGATATTGGTGGAATCCAGGCTCTTACTGTGGTTTAAGGAAAATGTAAATATGGTATGAGGTGAGGGGAGAGAAGAAAGAACCATGTTGGAGTGGATTGCAGTTGGAAACATCAATATGTGTTTAGGTTGTAAACACTAGTTCTGTCTGCTGCCAAGATAAAGAACAAAGGAACTCCAGAGGCAATGAGCATGTCTAGAACCCACATACCCTCTACATTTTCCACGACCAAATAACAGCTATCCTCAGGGAATTTCCAATTCATATTCTAGAACAGGGCATATTAAGATGAGTATGGAATAATTTGTTATACGAGAAACTTGAAATGTGCCTAAAAAAATGATGGAGCCCTGTTAAAAGGGCACTTCCATCATCTTGAAGGTACACCCATTAGCCAAGACTAGAACAAGATGATAAAGCAGAGAGGGTAATGAACTATAAACCACTGGAGAAAAACTAGAATTGAGTGAGTCCATAAATATAATCAATCAATTAATAAGTAAATAAAAGAAGGAAGGAGAAAGGAGTGCTCTTTCTTAAGGTAGAATGCTAATCAATAAAGGCTGAGAAAATCCAGAAGTTAGAAAATCATTACATAAAAGTCATCAAATTTTTTTTCAGTGAAATATGGAGGGGGATTTTGAGGAGGAGCAGGATTTTGCACGGCCTTACAGGGTCTCTCCACAGATCGCTTATGACATGCAAAAAGAAATATGGTAACTCTATAGCAGAGAAACCAGAAATCCCATTATCTGTTGATGCAAATTGACATTGACATTGAGGAATAGAATGATATTGTGAACCTCCTAATGACACCCTGAGAAGGACACAATATCTCCTAGATAGAATTCATATCCAGCATACATGCTCTGAATCTAAATGTGAGAAAAGTTCCAATAAACCCACTAAAACACACTGCTGAAAAGAGACAGGAGGGTTTGTATGCTTCAAAATTTACTACCAGACTGAGGACAGTGGCTCATCTCTGTAATCTCAACACTATGAGAAGCTGAGGTGGAAGGATCACTTGGACCTAGGAGTTTGAGACTAGCCTGGGAAGCATAGTGAGAACCCATCTCTACCTGCCCCAGCAAAAAAAAAAAAAAAAAAAAAAAAAATCATAGCCAGATGTAGTGGCAGGTGCCTGTTGTCCGAGCTACTCAGGAGGCTGAGGTGAGAGGAGTGCTTGAGCCAAGGAGACTGAGGCTGCAGTGAGCCATGATCATGCCACTGCACAGTTGTCTGGGTGACACAGTGATACCTTGTCTCAAAACAAGGAAACAAACAAAAAGAAACTGTCACAAAAGACAAAGTATGTCTGAGATAATGTTCCAGATCACAGAACATGACAAGGAAATGCAATATGTGATTTTGGACTGCATCTTGGACTAAAGGAAGGAAAGCTATAAAGAGCATTACTGACAAAGTTGAAGTATGTCTGGTAGATTACGTAAAGATTATGCCAATTATAAATTTCCAAAAGTTTGTTATGAAAGAATATTCTTGTTCTTAGGAAATACACTGTGAAGCATGTAAGAGTAAAGCAGTAAGAAAAAATGTGCAGATATACAGACATGTAGATGAATACAATGATAAAGAAAATGAGGCAGAATGTTAACAATTTACAAATCTGGATAAAAGATACACAAGAACTCTTTGTACAATACTGCAGCTTCTCTGTGGGCTTGGAATTATTTCCAAGAAAACAGTAAGTAATACAGCATCACTTTCTAGAAATGGGGGTTTTGTCACATACTTCACAATAGACATCCAAACACTTGTGAAGCGGCTATATGAATGAGTTTTAAAAGTGTATATTGCACCCCAAGGGCAATGCCTTTTCTCTACGTTTCTAAATGTACCATCTTCATATGTTCAAAATGTAACGTGATTTCATCAAAGAACAAGAAACTAGACTGATAGGCAAAAATGCAAGACAGAAAGTAGAAAATAATACCAATTACCAAAAGGAAAATATTTTTGAGAAGGCTAGTAGATATGTGCTACAGGTTAGAAAAGGATATATCAAAATTGCTGTGACATTTTCCAACGTTTCTCAAGCATCACGCCTAGCTTAATTATTTAAAAGCTTAAAATATGTAAGTTTAACTCTTCAGAAGCTGTCACTCTCAGTCTCAGCTTGTCTTGACCCTAATATATCAAATTTACCAATGAAAGCAGATTTTATACTGATTTCTCAAAGCAGGAAACCTGCTATAAACTTCAAGAGATATAAAGTTTTGCAACCATACTTGTGTCAAAGATATGAAGAATATTGCAGCATTCTTATTGAGTACTAAATTCAGCTTACGGGTAGTTGAAAATTGATATCCATTACGAAGGGAAATTATAAAGAAATAAACACTCACTGGTATATCATTATTCTTCTATTATTGTAGTTGCATTGCTCATATAAAGAATGTAACAGTATTTAAAGGCCCTTATTTTGAAAATTTTCTTTCTTTCTCACATCGTTCTCCCTCTACTCTGAAAATGAGTTCTGGTACATCATCTGCTTTCAAGTGTGAATAAATATATATTTAATTACTTATTTTTTTAAAAAGCCTACTTTATTGCAATTATGTTGTCATTAATTATATATTACAAATGAGACAGATTGATCTTCACTGGTATATGATGTTTTTGGAAATTATGCTGAATGTGAATTAGATGGTCAGCACTTTGTACTGTATAGAAGACAAACTCTTCTTAAAAGTTTTGAGATGATTTTCTTGCATTTTGCTGTGGTTTTGCTGCTTTTGCCTTCTATCTTGAAATGAGAGGTTAGGCCAACAACTAGACAGGTTTTGCATATTTTAAATGATGATGTTTTGCCTCGAGGTTGTTTCACGCTAGCTGTTCATGGACCCTTTGGGGATTTAAACATTAAAAGAAGGGGAAAGTGCCAAATCTAATTTTATGCACTACCTTATTCTGTTAATTTGAAAGATGTTGGGTTGTCTTAGTTGGAAAAGGTTAATCTCAGGGGTCTGGCTCATAAAACCTGTGCAAACATAGATGACTAATTTGGGTAGTGAAGACAAAAAAAAAGCACATAAACAAATATATATGGTTGAAGGAAGTTAAAGAAAATTCTTTGGAATATTAGACATACATATTTAACAAAACAAATTTAAATATACCATAAAAACTTAGCCCAAAGCAGTGCATAATAGAATAATACTGTGACATTGTCAGTTCTATTGATGTTTATGTGGGAGGTGCAGGAACTACAATGTATTAAGAGTAGGGAAGAAAAGACACTATCTTTTCCTCACCCACTGCAAGGTTCACGGGCTGACAACCCCAGAACAAAAGACAGAATAAAAATAGAAAAATATTACAAATTCATTTAGCTAAGGTTTTACCTGACATGGGAGCCTTCGTAAATGAAGAACAAAAGATACAGGAAAAAAAATCATGCTTAGATTCAATGAAGAATGGACAGTCATGTAGAAGTATAATTGGGCAAAAGTAGTATATGCTCTAATGGCAATAAACTCAGGATGCAGCCAGTGAGGCCTGCCTGTTCAAATTCTTCTTGGTCTCCACGTATAGAGCAAGACACCTGTCACATGAGAATCTTTTGACCTATTTTCATGGGAGAGAGGTCACATAATTTCTCTATAGCCAGCTTTCATACAGAAAGTCAGAAAAAGATTGGAGAGTAACTTTTCTGCTTCTGCTGTTTTCTCAATTTCCAAGATGCCATATTTTGGGGTAGTATGTCTGAGCTCCAACATAAACATCTATGTTATTCCATAACTGATATGGTTGGGTCCTGTCACCACCCAAATCTCATCTTGAATGGTAGCTCCCATAATCCCGACATGTCATGGGAGGGACCTGGTAAGAGATCACTGAATCATGGGGATGGGTTTTACCCATGCTGTTATTGTGATAGTGAATAAGTCTCAAAATATCTGATGTTTGTCTATCGGGCAGTTCCCCTGCACATGTTCTCTTGCCTGCCTCCACGTAAGACGTGGCTTTGCTCTTCCTTCGCCTTCCGCCATGATTTTGTGGTCTCCCCAGCAATGTGGAACTGTGAGTCCATTAAAACTCTTTTTCTTTATAAGTTATCCAGTCTTGGGAATTTCTTCATAGCAGTATAAAATTGGACTAATACAATAACAATGACAAAATTATAGATAGATTGGTTTCTTTATTTCTCACAAGCAAACTATAAGCTATTGTTTTTCTTATTTTATACATGAAGAAATTTTATTCTAGGAATTGAATTAATGTATGAGCTCAAACAGCTCAGAATTGGCAAAACTATGATGTGCCATTTTGTTCAATTCCTCAAAAGAGACAAATTATAGAGTTGTATGTGAACAAGGTTAATGTTATCTGATTTAGTGGCAATGTTTACTATGGCTGGATGAGAGTCATGGAACTTGCTGTTGTTTTACTTTTGACTTTGGAGTATTGAAAAAACTGAAGCTCGGTTCTATGCATGGTTGTGACTCTCTAAGCCCAGATGAACCACTGAACTCTGTGTCCCGACATCACTGTTTGCAAAAGCAGAGTATGAATTAATCTCTATATACCTTCACATTCCATGCACATTAAGCTGACTTCTTACTCTGTAGCTTGTATGGGATTCCCTGTCAGAGACAAATAATGGTAGAAGCAATCCAGGAGCTGGAGTCATATGAGGAAATGCATATCACTTGCTCACAGACTGCTGTGTGTAAAGTTCAAGATGGGTCACCTGGAAGTAGGAACCTTGTTAGCAGCTGAAATAAACATCCCATCCAATGAATCATCTACCCAAAGGTATGAGGCATTCAGAAATAATTCACGTACAAGTATAGAAACAGAGATTGCGTGTCATTAAAAACGAAGAGGCTGGGAGCAGAGGGCAGCAAATATTAACTCATACAATTACTTGAGCTAAGTAGTAGGTAGATGCAGCAATGAGATTAATGGAGAAGGAGGCTGAAGAAGGAAGCCCAGACCTGGCTTGTAGTATTCCTTTTCTGTGTGATTATTACTACTATTTGTTGTAGGTTGAATTGTGTCCCCTCAAAAATATATGTTCAAATTCTAACCTTCAGTACTTGTGAGTGTGATCTTAGAAATAGGGTCCTTGCACATGTAATTAAGTTGAGATCATACTGGAATAGGGCAGAACAAACTAAAAATGGACAGTGGAACAGAACAGAGATTCCAGAAATAAATCCAAATATATAAGTAGTCCCCCTCTTATCTAAAAAGAATATGTTCCCAAATCGCGAGTGGATGCCTAAAACTGCAAATAGTACCCAATTCTATATATACTGTTTTCTCCTACACACATACACCGATTTAAAAAGTTTAATTTATTAATTAGACACAGCAAGAGATTAACAAAAATAACTAATAATAAGATAGAACAATTATAATAATATACTGTAATAAAAGCTATGTGAATGTGGTCTCTCTCTTTCTCAAAATTATTAAGTAAGTTATGTGAATGTGGTCTCTCTCTTTCTCAAAATACTTTATTAAATTGTACTGACCTATTTTCAGACCACATTTGTCTGCAGATAAATGCAACTGCAGAAAGCAAAATTGAAGATAAGGGTGGACTACAGTACAGTTAACTAATTTTTCTTGATTGTGCAGTAGTAAATACAACCACAACGGGAAAAAGATAGTCTCTTAAATAAATGGTGCTAGGAAAACTACATGCAAAAGAATGAGGACTCTTATCTTACACCATACACAAAATTCAACCGAAAATGGATAAAAAAACCTAAATGTAAGCCCTGAAACCATAAAACTCCTAGAAGAGAACACAGGAGAAAAGCTCCTTGGCATTGGCCTTCACAGTATTTTTTTTTTTTTTTTGTATAATACACCAAAAGCTCAGGCTACAAAACTAAAATCAAAGAAGACATAGATGTGGCCAATAGGCATATGAATAGGTGCTCAACATCATCATCATCAGGGAAATATAAACTAAAACCAATATGAGATATAATTTCAAACCTGTTAGTATGGCTATTATCAAAAAGACAAGAAATAACAAGTATTGACAAGAGTTTGAAGAAAAAAAACACTTGTACACTGTTGGTGGGCTGTAGATTGGTGTAGCTATTAATGGAAGTCAGTATGAGAGATCCTAAAGAAATTAAAAATAGAACTACTATATAACCTACAAATTCCTCTTCTGGATATATGCACAAAAGAGGCGAAATCACCATCTGTTATGGTTTGACTGTGTCCCCACCCAAACCTCATCTTGAATTGTAGCTCCCACAATTCCTACATAACATAGGAGGGAACCAGTGGGAAGTAACTGAATCATGGGGGCGCGTCTTTCCCATGCAGTTGTCATGATAGTGAATAAGTCTTACAAGAACTACCGGTTTTATAAAAGTTCCCCTGCACAAGTTTTCTCTTTCCTGCCATCATGTAAGATGTGCCACTGCTCTTCCTTCACTTTCTGCCATGACTGTGAGGCCTCCCCAGCCACGTGGAACTGTGAGTCCATTAAAACTCTTTTTCTTCATACATTACCCAGTCTTGGGTATGTCTTTATCAACAGCATGAAAATGGACTAATGCACTATCTTATATCTGCACTCCATGTTCACTGCAGCATTGTTCACAATAGCTAAGATAGGGAAACAAGCTAAGTGTCCACTGATGAACAAATGAATAAAGAAAATGTTATACATAGGCACAGACACACACACACATATTTACACACAAACAATGGAATATTATTCAGCCATTTAAAAAAAAAGGTTGCAGCATTTGCCACAAAATGAAAGGACCTGGAGGACATTATGCTAAGAACCCAGACACAGAAAGAAAATATCATATTATATCACTTATATGCAGAATCTTTTAAAAAAAAGTCAAACATACAGAGATACAGAATAAAATAGTGGTTATTCAGGGGCAGGAGTCGGGGGAGGAACTGGAAGATGCAATTCAAAGGGTACAAATGAGCAGATATGTAGGATGAAATAGTCTAGAGAGCTTATGTACAACATAAGAACTCTAGTTAATAAAATTGTATTGTATTAGGGATGTTTGTTAAGTAAGTAGATTTCAGCCACTCCGGTCACAAAAATAACTATGTGAGCTGATGAATATGTTGATTTGCTTCACTACAATAATCACTTTACTAATGTCTAGATGTATCCCATAATATCATGTTGTAAACTTCAAATATACATGACGAAATTTATTTTTTTTAAAAAGTAGACCAGGCATGGTGGCTCACGTCTGTAATCCCAGCACTTTGGGAAGCTGAGGAGGGAGGATTATTTGAGATCAGGAATTCGATACGGGCCTGGCCAACATGGTGAAACGCCAGTTCTACTAAAAATACACACAAAAAGTTAGCTGGGTGTGGTGGCTCATGCCTGTTATCCCAGCTACTCCTGAGTCTGAGGCACGAGAATCCCTTGAACCCAGGAGGCAGAGGCTGCAGTGAACCAAGATCATGCTACTGCACTCCACCCTGGATGACAAACTGTCTCAAAAAAAAAAAAAAAAAAAAAAGTAAGGAATTTACAGTCACTGAAGGTTTTAGTATAACGATAATTAGAGTTCAAAATTCAGATATTACTTTCAAGAGTCTGTAAATATCCTTTACAACATAAATTTCTGCTTGCTTCTGTCCTTATAGTAATAGATATAGCTAGAAAGCAGAGCAAAATTTGGGCACACACACAAGGAAGAATGCCATGTGAAGACAGAGGCAGATATTTGAGTGATGCATCTAGGGGCCAGGGAATGTCAAGGATTGTCAGCAACCACCTGTACCTAGAAAGCGGCAATGAAGAAGGAAGAATGCTTCCTTAGAGACTTCATTTCAGACGTCTAGCCCCCAGAATTAAGATAAAATAAATTTCTGTTGCTTTAAGCAACCCGGTTTGTGGCACATTCTGATGGCAGCCTTAGGGACCTACTACATTACTGCCATCATGGTGGCTGTTTCATACAGCCTGAGAAGTTGAGGAGTAGCTTTCTTCCAATTATGCATGCAGGCACTGGGGCGAGTATCCTAAAGGGGCTCAATATTTCTTTGGTTCATTGGTATCCCCCAAACTCAAAGTATGACTCCGCTTTGCTTTCCAAATCCACTACTATTATAGGACCAGAAGCTAGAAGAAATTTTGTGTTTTAAAGAGTATTACAGACTCCTGCAAAAAAACATCTGGATTCAGAATTCTGATTATCTCTATGCTAAAACTACACATTGTGACTGTATTTTCCCCCATTTTACTTTTTGTTTGTTTCCCTAGCTACAAACCCAACTTCATTAAGTAAGAATTAAAGACAAGATAAAGAAAGTCTAATAAGTAGACTTAAGAGTGGGGCAAAAGAGGAAAGGAAAATGAGAACAGGATTATCAAGTAAGTTCAGAGTGATGGATGGGCCACAGATTTTCTTTCTAACAGCATGTATTAAAAACAACAACAAACTAAGTATGTAATTATAGGAAGGCGATACAACAAAACCAATTACTAAGCAGTACTTTTTCTGATACTACGACCAAACAGGAATTTCTTTCAGGACTTTGTTATAAAGAACAAAATTCTTCAGCACACTCTGCAATAGACTTAATGTCAAACTTTAGAGGGCTGTTTTTATAATCATCCTCCACACAGTTTGAGGGTTTCTCTCAAACAACATGGCAGTACCATAATCATAGCTGAACACTTCTGAGCTCAAGCAGTCCTCTCAACTCAACTTCTAGAGTGGACGGGGCTACAGGCGTACACCACAATGTCTGGCTAATTTTTAAATTATTTTTTGATACAGCCAGGGTTTCACTATATTGCCCAGACTGGTATCAAACTCATGATCTTCCTACTTCAGCCTCCCAAAGCTCTGGATTATAGGCATGTGCCACTGTGACTGGCCTTTGGCATTGTTTTAAAAGAGCTGTTTCAGCAGACAATCTGAGGGTAACTGAATATAACTGACCAGGATTTGATCTACTGGATTGGGGATTGACATCTGACCATTGTCCCAAGAGGTTAATGTCCTAAGGTTTGGGGTTGATGTGCTAATCCACATAACCTCCAAAACATCTCCTCCTTTCTTTCCCCGTTTCTTCCCTTCCTTTCTGTTGCCACCTTGCCTCCTGGAAGAACAGTTCATTCATTCTCTCTGACGTCTTTGAATTTCCAGTGGTTATTTGGTTTAGGTCCCGTCGTTGGAACATTCATTGCACTGAGTAAATAAATGTAGAAGGAAATAAATGACTCTATTTCATTTGAGGAGAGGAGTTGCTCATACTATCTACTCATAAAGGGGGCACTAAAATGATGGCAATTACATGGAGATATTGATCAAGGGTCCTGAAACCAAAGAAAGTCTCATAGTGGCCAGTGAAAGAGAAGTGAAGCAGAGGGAACTAACAGCGACCTAAAATAAAAAGTTCTAAATTTTGCTCCAATTCTTCAGCCATTGCTGAAGATTATTTGTGTGAATAAATTTAGGAATCTAGAATTTAACGTAAGACTTCTTTGTGAATCAGAAATTCACGTTTTAGCTTTGGCTCAATGGCTATCATTTTACTTGTGAACATTTAGCCAAGTATGAAAGAAGCTTAATTTCTACATTTGTAAAATAGAAAATAATTGCCCAGGATTACCTTTGGGGAACTCGGAAAACTTGAGATCGTAAATGTGAAAGTACTGTGAACATTATGAAAACCAATAAATATGAGACAATATTGGAATTTCAGTAATCAAGAATGTTGCAGGACTGTGGTCACCCTCTTGTGCTATCATATACTAGAATGTATTCACCCTATCTTACTATAGCTCAGTATCCATTAACCATTCCCACTTTCCCCACCCCCACTTCCAAGCCTCTGGTAATTGCCATTCTATTCATTATCGCCATTAGTTCGATTGTTTTCATTTTTAATTTCCACATATGCGGGAGAACATGTGAAGTATGTATTCATCAAAATTAAAAGTAAAAAAAAAAGAAAAATTTTGTAGGAATGTGGTAACAGAGAAAATCAAATAAAGTGTGGCTGAGATTTCTCTTGCCAGAGTCTATATTTTATCATATTTTAGGCATAAATGGGCTAACTAAATCTCCATTGGAAGTACCATATAATCTCTGTCAAATATGTTAGTAGAAAAATTCAGTATTCTGTGCTGAAAAGTATTCTTCTCCTAAACAGTGTTTTCAAATATTGTTTTATAGGTACCATTTTTATCATGTACAAATATGTAAATCTGGAAAGAAGACACAAAATTACACTATGTTTGCCATGGTAGGACTGTGAATGGTTTATTTGTAAAAGAAATGGCAATCAATGAATATTACTTAAAAGTTGCCCTCATAGGGAAGAATTTCTGCATCTTGAACTAAGGATAAATAATACAATTTAGGTAGAATTTTGCTTTTGGCACCATTCCAAAACGAAAACTTTTGATGCTTTATTATTCACGAAATTTCATAATACTTCACTTTTAGTTGGTCATCATCATAACTTATCATCAAATTATCAAATTGCATTCTTGTGAAAGGCACTATACAAAACAAAATAATGAAGACGCACCCTGCCACTTTTCTGTTCTGTGAAATAATTGTAGAGGAGAGATGTAGTATCTCCAGACTTTTGCTCTCCATCGGGGTTTATTCCTAAGGAAGGAGGGCCTTTCCTATTTTGTATCCTGAAAATGCTGTAATGCAGGAGGGATTTCAGAGAAGACAGGCCACATTGCAGTGTCAAAGGTGGCCCTCTGAAAATGGGAACAATTTCCCTAATCTTTGCCCTGCAGACACCTAGAGACGCACGTGTAAATGCGTCACTCCTTATACACAAGAAACACGCTCAGTACGAGCCAGCAGGAGGCAGCATCTTTGGCAAAAACAAGCCCTAATTCTCCATGAGTTTTCGCCTTTTTTCCAGTTCTCTTGTTCTTATCCTCCTTATCACTTTTAGAAATAATATTTTAGAAATACAATTTAGCAATTATATTGCTAAGTATAAATACAGAAATTATATATGATTATATAATACATATATACAGTATAACTACATATTACATAATAAATATAAACGAAATATAGCACTTATATCGCTACTGTTACAATGGATTAAGCACATGGCAATAATAACAATTACTGTCTTCCTCAAAGAGAAAAAAAATTATCTTTACTCATTACAAGTCCAGGGCTAAGGAGCCCTGAGTCTCTTCTTGGTGCTACCATGAAACAAACCCCCTTACCCAAGGTGCTCTGCTCTTGAGGAAACCTCACCATTAAGACTGATATAGAAGAAATAACCACTGAGCAGCTATAGAGTCATAATTATTTCTGAAGCATATGTGGGTGGTGTTTTAAGAAACAGTAAGGTATGAAATGAAGCCCTTTGCAAGTACTTCACCTGCATTTAAACGTGAACACATATACCTCTGTATATAATTAGATGTAACTGGAATAATACGGGCCCTCCAGGAGAGACGCTATGTTGTTAAAGGGCTTTCAGTTGCTTTCTAAAGAGAATTAAATTTCCTGGAAAATAGAAAGCTTTGTGAAATATGTATTACAAAGGATACATTTTTCCCAACCTCCACTTTTACCTAGTTAGCTAATTATCATTTCCAAATATATACATACACACAAATTCATTCATATATATTCTGCTCAAAACTATTTCAGGAAAAGCAATCAGGTATTTTTAATCTTAAACTATATGTGAATCTACATTTTTTTAAAACGAAAGCAGATTTTAGGTATATCTAAAAAAAGAGTTTTATCATTTCACTGTCCAAGTAAACATCCATAAAATGTCACTAGATATGCATATTAGACCCACAGTTTACCATAGAGGTGGTGGTGGCATTTTGTTTATTTTGCTTCTGAGGGTAGGGATGGAATCTTTTTGGAACCCTGACCAGAGATATTCTTGGACTCATACTCTGTCCTAAATATCTCTACTTCTTTCCACATGCTTTTGGTTCTTCACACCATTTTCTGTTTCTATTTTTGTTTCTCATCCGTATTAGTCAGGATTCTCCAGAGAAACAGAACCAATAGGATGTGTATATGTATCTATACAGAGAATTATTTTAAGGAATTGGCTCGTGGAATTGTGGAGGCTTGGTAGATCCAAAATCTGCAGGGTAGCCTGGCAGGCTGGAGGCACTAGCAAGAAGTGCAGTGTGAGTCCAAAGGCTGTCTGCTGGCACAATTCATTCCTGCTCAAGAGAGGTCAGACTTTGCTCTCTTAAGGCCTTTGACTGACTGGATGAGGCCCAACCACATTAGGGAAGGTAATCTGCTTACTCAATCAATATCCATTGATTTATATATTAATCTCATCCAAAAATGGCCATTACAGAAACATCCAAAATACTATTTGACCAAATATCTGGCTACTGTGGCCCAGCCAAGTTGATACACAAAATTAGCCATCACATTATCTACCGAAAATAGTCATCTTGCCATTGTCCTCTGTGATTCTTTAGAAAGTACTTTTCAAAAGACACAGTAGGGAATGTTTCTCTGTGATAAACCATATGAAGTAGGGGGAAAATATGCCTTGTAATTTAAATCCTAGTTTTACTGTTCTCCAGATGATTTACTTTAGTGAAATTATTTACACAAGGCTTGCTTTTTTATCTGTAAAATGAGGATAGATCTTTCCATTAATTTGCATTTCATTGATTTGCTCCTATTTGAGATATATAGATTGAATTATTAGTTTTCTAGTATCTCCAGCATTAAAAACATTATCTCCAAGCTAAGTTTTTCTTGTTAATTTTTTAAATTTACATTTGTATAGTACCTGAAATTTTCAGTTAGATTATCTCCTTCCAATTCCACTGGATGTGGTGGGTTTTATGGAAAAAAATATCTGGAATCCCCTCCTAGCCAAACCTATTTTCCTTCTGTTTATTTCCTCACTACTTAAATTTTAAATAGAGGAGGATATAAAAGAAGAATAAACACTAAGTAGCAATTACCTATAATAGTCTTAATAGTATAAAATTTAAAACTTTAATGAAAATTGGAGATTATACTTAAAAAGTAAGTTAAACTTCAACAGTAACTAAGACCTATTACAGAAACAAATTCACTTACAAGGAAGTAACAGGAAGACAAAGTTTCAGATGTTTTTCTCAAATTCCAGTTTGATCATTTGGTGTCTCCTTAGCTCTTATCTCTTTCTAAGGGCAACCAGTTGCATTTTAAGTGAAGTTTTAATTATAGTTGTTTGATTAGTAAGTAGTTCTTGAAACTTTAAGACAGAGTTTAGGTTGCTTTGCTATTTAATTCATTCAAAATAGTCTTACATCTTACATTGTGGCCACCCTTTTACTGAGAAGTGCAGTGATATGTACATAGGATATTACAAAAAAAAAAAAAACCAACCAAAACATTGTGACATTGTGAATGTGATAATTACGGGGCTACCGCTGTCATTATTTTAAGAAATTATTACTGGGAGAGAACAAAAGTAGATTTTTGAATGGTTACTAAATAGAGAATTACTTTTCAAGGAAAATTTTGTTCACATTCATTGTCCTAGTGGTATTAAAGAGGAACAAATGTATAGCAAGAAAAAAAATGGTACATTGCTTAGTATGTTTTTCATAATTAAAAATGCATCTATGATTCAAAATGACTGTACTTAAAATCTTCAACTGATATGTAATATATTCACAAATTAGAAGACTATATAAAGTCCAAGGATAAAAAATATATAGAATGCTTACTCATGTGTTCATATAAAAAATTTATATGCATATACACATACATGACATCATATCAAACGATGATGATATATATCAAATACATATCATTTTCCCTCCAGAGAACAATAATTTACTTTCTCTCTTGGTTAAACTTCATCACTATCTTAGGTTTTTCAATCACAAAACTTGTACAGGCATAAAATAATCAACAGTTTTACTCCAGAGTGTGTGCAAATGTTTTCATACAGCTTGGTTATTAACAATAATGACCTCAGCACAATGGATTTCCAGGGGAATTAATGACGGGGGTTAATGGCCCGAGGCAAAGCCAGCCAGTCATGAATCCCTAAGAAATGCCCTGTGCTTTGATCATTATTGCTTCATTACAACATAAAAATAATCAGAAACAATTATAGTCAGAACTATGGGAATAGTTCAGCCTTGAAAATTAACTCTATCAGGCTTGAAGTTGAAGATTCCATTGCTTCCAGTGAATTTAATATAAACAATCCTGAAACTGAAAGAATTAATACAAATGATACAGAAACACAATGTGATCCTGAGTGGCCAATATTCCAAATGAAATCAGAACCGTGGCTGGCTAAGCAAAGAAAGTGAAATGAGCCTGTGCCAATAAAACACCAAGCAAATCAACCTGAACTTAGAATTTTAAAGAGGTATATTTATCTCATGCTCAGAAAAAAGGAAAAAATGATTTCTTCAATGGTACAGTATTCTGATGAATTCCAGTAAAATATTAAAAGAGAAGAAAAAAAGAAAACATAATCCTTTAAAAAATTTTGAAATAAATTCCACTAGTGTGTGTGTGTATATATATATATGTATTTTTTTTTAATTTGGGGGCAGAAATAAAAATTATTCTGCATTTGTACATAATGTAAACCTTTTGCAAAGCAATACATTGTTGCATTAAAAGATGCCTGGGTAAATTCTTGAAATTGAACATGCATATTTCATAAAACGAAGATAACTTTTTTCTGCCATATTTCTCACTAACAATGTCCTCATCAAGAAGACCAGTAACCTTTTCCCATACTTCCTCCACCCTTAAGTGAAAATCAGCATTTGACATAAAGTAGCTCTTTATTAAAAACATTTAGATCTCTTCTCTTTTTTTCCCTTGGCTTTTCTCGTCTCCCAGGTTTATCAAGGTATTGTCTATATAAAAATCATATATATTTAAGATACAAAACTAAAAGTTTTTTGTAAATATATACTGTGGAATGATTACCACAATCAAACTAATTAACATAACCACTACCTCCCACAGTTAGCATTTTTGTGTGTGGGGGGTGTCTTTGTGTGTAATGTGAACTTTAAGTTCTACTTTCTTAGCAAATTTCAAGAATTTTAGCCATTTAGCAAATTTAGCCATTTAGCAAATTTCAAGAATTTTAGCCATTTAGCAAATTTCAAGAAAGCCAGCCATAGCTTTCACGCTGTACATTAGATCTTCAGAACTTATACATCCTGCATAACTGAAGTTCTGTACCCTTCACCCATCTCCCCATCGTCTTTCCCGCCTCCCTGCTCCTGGCAGTCACCATTCTACTCTCTGCTTCTATGAGTGTGTGTTTTTTGGATTTCACATATAAGTGAAATCATGCAGTATTTGTTTTTCTTTTTTTCTTTTTTTTTTTTTGAGATGGAGTCTCGCTCTGTCACCCAGGCTGGAGTGCAGTGGCGCGATCTCAGCTCACTGCAAGCTCCGCCTCCCAGGTTCATGCCATTCTCCTGCCTCAGCCTCCAGAGTGGCTGGGACTACAGGCGCCTGCCACCACGCCCGGCTAATTTTTTGTATTTTTAGTAGAGATGGGGTTTCACTGTGTTAGCCAGGATGGTCTCGATCTCCTGACCTCGTGATCCGCCCACCTCAGCCTCCCAAAGTGCTGGGATTACAAGCGTGAGTCACCGTGCCCGGCCTTGTTTTTGTTTTTGTACCTAGTTCATTTCACTTAGCATAATGTATTCCAGATTCATCTACGTTGTCATAAATGACACAACTTTTCTCTTTTTTAAAGCTGAAAAATAATTCCATTGTATTATATATACCATATTTTCTTTATCTTTTCATCCACTGATAGACACTTGGATTGTTTTCATATGTTGTTATGGTGAATAACACTACAATAAACATGAGAATGCAGATATCTTTTTCAAATACTGATTTTACGTTTCTAAAAATAAGTAATTCAATATCTAGGCTGTTGGAACCTTAAAATACTTTGAGCCTTGAGGAAACATAATTATGGAACCTGGGTCCCCTAAGCAGGCAGCTGTAACCTAAGCAGCTGTAACCTTTGTTGCTCTGATTATAGATTAACCTTTTTCTTTACCTATATTGTTTTGTAAATTGTTGTAAATGACTAAAGAACACCAAGGAAGATGCGTTCCCTCTAAACTGTTGGCCTTTACTGTAGATTAACTTCCCTCTTTTCTTTGTCACACGAAGAATTCATGAGTAGCACATGGTCTAAGATAGAAAGTTACACACAGTCATAAATTGAGAAGGAAATAAAAACGAGCTGTAAAGAAAAGAGAACAAGCTGTAACTAATTAAATTCCTGTAACTTATAAACCATCCTCATATAGAAAACGTTATAATCCTGCTAAGTTTCCTTGTTTTCTGACTAGTTAAGCAAGACTATAACTTTTATCTTCAGATTACTGACCCTATTTTCCTGAAGTCTGTGTTTCCTGGATGACAATCCTCAACTTTTAGCTGAAAGAAACTCTTTAAAACTGAATTTTGATTCTTTCAACTACTTCAGGATGACAACATATAATTAGAAATGGGATTGCTGGGTTATAATGTAGCTCTTTTTAAAATATTTTGAGGCATCTGTAAACTTTCGCGTAATGGCTGTACTAATTTATATCCCTACTAATAGGGTACAAGAGTTCCATCCTTGCCAATATTTGTTATCTTTTCTTTTGGTAACAGTCATCTTAATAGAATGCTATGAGGTGATATGTTTTCATATAAGATATGAGGTGATGTGTCATTATGGTTTTAATTTGCATTTCCCTGATGGTTAGTGACGTAAAGCATCTTTTCATATACCTGTTGGCCATTTATATGTCTTCTTTTGAGATGTCTATTATGGCCCTTTTCCTAGTTTCTAATTGTGTCCTTTTTTTCTCACTATTGAGTTCCTAATATATTTTGCCTACTAATCCCTTGATTCCATAGATTGTCTCTTCACTCTGTTGATTGTTTCTTTTGTTGTGGAGAAATTTTTAGTTTGATGCAATCCCATTTATCTGTTTTTGTTTTGTATCCTACGTTTTTGAGGTCCTATTTAAAAATTCATTACCCAGGTCAATGTCAAGCAGCATTTTCCCTGTTTTCAGCTAGGAGTTTTACAGTTTCATGTTTTAACTTTCTATCTTTAATCCATTTTCAGTTGAGTTTTGTATATGATATGAGATAAGCTCCAATTTTGTTCTTCCATATGTGGATATTCAGTTTTCTTAGCACTATTAATTTGTTAAAGAGATTTTCCTCTTCCTGTTGTGTATTCTTAACACTTTTTTCAAAGGTCATTTGACTGTAAATATATGAATTTACTTCTAGGCTCTCTACTCTGTTCCTTTGGACTATATGTCTGTGTTTATGCCAACATCAGATTGTTTTGATTACTATAGCTTCATAGTGTATTTCAAAATCAGGTAGTGTAATGCCTTTAGCTTTGTTATTATTCAAGATTGCTTTGACTATTTGGGTTGTTTTGTGGTTCCACGTGAATTTTAGGATTTGTTTTCTAAGTCTGTAAAAAATGTCTTTAGAATTTTGATAGAAATTCCACTGAATCTGTTCAACACTTTGGTTAGAATGAACATTTTAATAATAATAACATTTTCAACCCATGAACACAAAAGATTTCCACTTATTTTTGTCTTCAATTTCTTTCATCAGTGTTTTATAGCTTTCAGTAAAAGATCATTCACCTCCTTGGATTCATTTATTCCTAAGTATTGATAGTGATAGGAGGTGGGCAAATTCCTAGGCAGACAGGAATGGGTCCCCAGTGAAACTCAACCTTCGAGCCAAGGACAGTCTAAAGTCTGAAAACCAAACTACAAGTTCCAGATAAATTTGTGGACCAATTGAGAGCTCCCATTCACATTTGGTGTGCTCTCTCCCAGTTGGTCCTTATCCTTCACCTATTTTATATATATCTACCCATATCCTTCCTACACTATTATGCCTATTTCTGAATGGTTCTTTTTCTAGCATAGCCACAGACCCATCAGCATGCACTTACCCGTTTCAAGCCCATGAAAACCCTCAGACTCAGCTTTGTGGCATCAACCCACCTTCAGGTCCCCTCTCACTGTTGAGAGCTTTTCTGTCACTCAGTAAATTCTACTCTGCCTTACTCACTCTCTGGTGTCTGTGTACCTCATTCTTCTAGGCTGTGGGACAAGAACACAGAGCTCGCTGAACTATGGGAGTAAAAGAGCTGCAACATTTCTTGGGGGCTCATCTGGGATTGTTGGAAGGCTGAGTAAAAGCAGACTTACGGCTTTTTACTTTTACTTCTGAGGCTTCTCACCCTCAGAAATTTTCAAAAACAGATAAAATACCAGGCATCTGTCAGCCAGTTAAGAGTGAATAGCGTGGCTGCTGGTCTACAAGACTCAGAGGGTACGCTTGTTGGGAAGGGCTTGGTCAATCCCCCTTAACCCTCAGGTGTTAGGAATGTTGGCCTTGTTCCAATCCACTTTCCTTTCACAAAAGTCTAGCCATTGCATGGGATCGGAATAAGGTCCTAGGGTAAGTGAAGGTATCTGGCTGAGGCTAGACCTTGACATTACTCAAGGGCCCCTAGACCAGCCCCAGTCCATGGCAGCCCATTTGGGTGTCTGACAAAGACTTCCAATCTTTCCTATTGTTTTTTTCCTACTGTTCTTCTGGGAAATGTTGTTATGAGAAATGTTCATGTTAGTGTCTCTTTAAGAAATTGTTTCTTTTCGGAGCAGGATGCCTGGCTATGCCTGATAATGTTAAATAAGATGCCAGCCAAATTGGAATTAGAGGGAAAGCATATGCAGGGACTCCCTGGATCCATCTTAGTCTTGAGCTTCAGACAGTGAAATCAAAGGCAGTTGACGAGGAGGGTCAAGGCTGAGTGTAGGTAAGTGCAACTGCTCCTTCCAGCCTGATCCTCCTCTGGTCATGAATGGCAGTTGCACATGCATCCATGACCAAGGTGAGCCTGAGGGATGTCTCGGACTCTAGGATAGCAGAGGGAAAGACTAAGAGACATCTTTTTCTCCCCCTCTCTTCCCAGATGGTTAGCACACCACCTTCAGCCTGCATTTTTCTCGAGTACATCTTGAGACATTGGGACTCCTCTGATACTCAGACTCTGAAGAGAAGGTGCTTGCAATTTTTCAGTACCAAGGCTTGACCTGGCTATAATTTGGAAGACAGGGAGGCCTAGCCAACTGGGGGATGCATCAATTGTAATACTATCCTACAGCTAGATCTCTTCTGCTGGAGAGAAGGAAAATGATCTGAAATTCCACATATACTGGCCTTCTTGCCCTGTGGGATAATCCCAAGCTCTGTCAGCAATGTAGAATCGACCCTGCACTTATAACAGTGATATCTGTCAAGGCAGATTCAAACCACACATAGGAGAAAAACCAATCTGCATCTTTAGATAAGGAGTCAAAGGCACCTGCACCAGCCCAGGTCCTGGCTCCTCTTGGATCATCTTGTACCCTTTATGTAGGTCCCCATTTAGACCCTCATCCTATTAGAAGAGATCAATATGGACTCACTCTGGAGTCACTTCCTCCTTTACAGGAAATGCCTACTGGATATGATTATTTCAGAGTACAAGTCCCCCTTCTTTACAAGATTTGAAGCAAATGAAAGGGATCTAGGAAAATTTTCTGACAGCCCTGAGAGGTATATTGAAACATTTCAGAACCTTACTCAAGTGTTGGAGCTTTCATGGAAGGATATTATGTTACTCCTCATTCAGGCCCTTACAGCTTCAGAGAAGCAGGCAGCCTTACAGGCCGCTGAGACATTTGGAGATAAAATGATTGTTTATTATTGTGGCACCTCCGAAGAAGGGGAATAAATTAGGGAGCCCTTTCTGATAGGCAAGCAGGCAGTACCCACTGATGATCCTGGATGGGACTCAGACACTGTTCTAGGAAAGTGGCAAAGAAAACATTTTCATGCACGGATATGGGAAGGTCTGAGGAGAATGGCAGCCAAGCCCTTCAATTACACTAAGTTATCAACCATAAACCAAGGGACTGAAGAGAATCCCTCCATGTTTCTGAAAAAATTGAGAGAGGCTTTAATTAAACACACCTCTCTCTCTTTTCTGACTCTATAGAATGACAATTGCTTTTGAAAGACAGGTTTATAACCCAAGCAGACCCAGATGTTAGAATAAAGCTGCAAAAGTTAGCTATTGGACCAGATAGTACTCTACAGAGTCTCCTGAAAGTTGCTACCTCATTCTTTTATAATCAGGACCAGGAGGAAGCCCAAGAAAGGGAGAAAAGAAACTAAAAAAAGGTGGAGGCACTAATAGCCACCATACAGGCATATAAACCCCGGGATCTCCAGGGAGCTTCTCCTTCTATTAGCAACTGTTATTGTTGTGGCTTCTTCATTCCCATAGTTTGGTGAGTGGAAGGAAGGATTACCCAGCGGCTTTTTCACTCCCACTGCTTGGCAAATGGGAGGGTTGCAGCTCTTTTATTCCCACTTCCTGCAGCTCAGCAAATGGAAGGGTAAAAGCTCTTTTGTCCCTGCTACCTACACCTCAATGAATGAGGGTTCACTGAGGGTTATAACTCTATCATTCCTATCACCCAAAGCTTGTTGAGTTTTGGATTCTTGTCCCACAACCAAGAGGAATAAGGTATGCCGACACCAGAGAGTGAGTAAGGAAGAGAAGAATTTGTTTGAGTGACAGAAATAAAGCTCTCAGTGGCAAGAGGGAACCCTGAAAGCAGGTAGCCATTTGGTAAGCTGATTCTGTGATTTTTATAGGCTTAGAGTGGGGCAGTGTGTGCTGATTGGTCCATTGGTGGCCTTGAAAAAACACCATTCAATTGGTTAAAAGGCATCATCCAGAAGGAACCAATCAAGGGAGAGTGGGTGAGACAAGGAGAGAAGTTTTCACTCTGGTCATGGAATCTATCCAAAACTGGCAGTTTGGTTTTCAGGTTCAGGCTGTCTTTGGCTTGAAGGTCAGGCTTCACTGGGGACTTGTCCTTGTCTGCCTAGGAATTTGTCTGTTTCCTGTTGCTGTCATGATCAGTGTGACCAAAGGGGCCACTATGAAAAAGACTGCCATCAGAAGAAGCCCCAACACCCTCTCCAAGCTATAAGGGAGACCACTGCAAGGTGGACTGTCTCTGGAGATGTAGGTCCCGAGGTTCAGAGCCAGCTTCTCAAAAGGTCTGAAAGGACCGATAAGTCCCAGGGCTCTCCTCCCCCACTCTGATGGCTCAAACTTCCATTACATAATCCAGGAGCCCCAGGTGACTCCTGAGGTATTAATAGAAGAAAAGAAGGTAGACTTTCTACTCAATACCAGAGCTGCCATTTCTGTTCTCCTCTCTAATCCAGGCCTCACCTCCTCTCTTGGCATGGCCATGAGGGGCATCTCAGGAAAGCCTTTGAACAATATTTTCCTCAACCCCTTCATTTTAGCTGGGGAGACCTTTTGTTTACTCATGACTTTTAAATCATGCCTGACTGCCTGACTCCTCTGTGAGGCAGGGATATTTTAGCTTGTATGGGAACCACCATCCTTATGGCTACAGGGAAGATTCTTTGCCTCCCCTTGGTGGAGACTGATATTAATCCAGAAATTTGAGCAATCCAGGAAAAAATTGACCAAGCCACAGCAGCCATACCAGTCCAAATCAATCTCAAGGGTCCCACTTCCTTCCCTAACCAAAGACAATATCCCCTAAAAACAGCAGCTAGGAAAGGGCTAGAAGTAATCATTAGTAACCTAAGGATTCAAGGCCTTATTAAACCCTGCAACAGCCCTTGTAATATGCCAATATTGGGGGTACAGAAACCCAGTGGGGAATGGAGACTGGTCCAGAACCTCCACCTTATTAATGAGGCTGTGGTTCCAATTTATCCAGGGGTTTCCAATCCCTATACTTTGTTAACTCAGATACCCAAGGGAACTAAATCATTTACAGCCTTGGATTTAAAAGATGCCATTTTCTGCATACTGTTACACCTCAACTCCCAATATTTGTTTGCATTTGAGGATCCCTCCAACCAGACCTTTACTCAGGTAACCTGGATGGTGTTACCTCAGGGATTCTGAGACAGCCCTGACTTGTTTGGGCAGGCATTGTCAAAAGATCTCTCTGAGTTATTTCATGCTCAAAGGTAAAGTCTTATAATATGTAGATGACATTCTCCTCTGTGCCTCAACTAAGGACATTTCTCAGGAAGGCAGTAGGGCTCTTCTCAATTTTCCTAGTTGACAAAGCACATAAAATTTTAAAGTCCAAGGCTCAGCTCTGTCAGACTTCAGTGAAGTACCTTGGCCTGGTTTTGTCCGAAGGGACCAGGGTGCAGGCAAGGAGAGAATTGAATCCATTTCCTCCTTCCCTCTTCCCAAGACGCTGTGGCAATTAATGGGATTCTTGGGCATTACTGGATTCTGCAGGCTATGGATACCTGGGTACAGAGAAATAGCTCACCCTTTATACCAATTAATAAAAGAAACCTAGAAGTTAGGAACTCACTCCTTGATCTGGGAACCTGGGGCTTTATCAGCCTTTGACCAATTAAAGCAAGCCCTACTTGAGGCACCAGCCCTAGATAGTAGAAGAATATCTGTCTGCAGCTAAGTAGTGTGCAAAACTTTTGGCACCAATCAAGTGAAAAGTTTGCTCAACTTTAATTTTTCAGAGTTGTGTAAGCTGAAACAGTTGAGATGTCTATAGTGTCAGCTATTGTTTGTGCTATTAATCTTCAGGCCTCTTCAATTACGACACAAGCAAGATTATATTTTTTCTCATAAGTTGATGTGGATGGCCTCCCACTGTGAACTTCATTTTCAAGATTATCTTTTCCCTTCTTAAAATGAAGTATCTATTTGTAAACTGATGATTTCATTGTTCCCATAAACTTTTTGTAAAGCATCACTAATTTCACCATTCTTCCACTCAAACTTCACTATACAGTTGATGTTTGTCATTGCTTCAATTTTAGCAGAATTTGTGTTGCTCTCACAGGGGCCTTTTTCAAATTGATGCCTTATCCTCAGTGCTTCAAACTAGATCCTGTTCAGACATGTCATGACAAATTGTTGTGTATTTATTTTAGTATAAGTAATTGAAATCCATGCACAGATTTTTATAATAGCATTTTCCATAAAATTTTGGCTTGTATCTACAAGAAACACACTTTAAATATAAACATATAAATAGGTTAAAAATAAAAGTATGGAAAGAGGTGTATACCATGCAAATAAAATTAAAAACAAAGCCAGAGTAACTATATTACTATCAATGGAAGCAGACTTTAGGAAAACTAAAATTAAAGAAAGACAAAGAGGAATACTATGTAATGATAAAGTGGCCAGTCTTCCAATAAAACTCAATAAATCTGAATGTGTATTCACCTTATAGTATAATTTCAAAATACATGAAACAAAACCTGATAAGAACTGAAAATAAAATGTATCCAATTCACAAAGACAGTTGAAGACTTTAATAGTCATCTTTCAATAACCGATAGAGTAAGTACACACAAAATGTGCTAGCATATAGAGAGACCTGAACAGTACTATCAATCACCTTAACATTGATAGAATATTCCAGCCAACAATAGTAAAATACACATTTATTTCATGTACTTCAAATATTCATCAAGATCTATGTATTAGGAGCCACAAAACATATGCTATTAAATATTAAGAATATAGATATCATGCAAAGTTATGGTTTTAGACCATAAAGAAATTTAAAAGACTATAAAAGGATTAAACTAGAAATCCATTACAAAAAGATATCTAGAAAATTATCAAATGTTTGCAATTTAAAAAATTCATACTTCCATGGGTCAAAGAGGAGATCTAAAATAAATGTAAAAAGTATTATGAAGTAAGTGAAAATAAAATTACAATATATTAGTGTGTGCGGGACGCCGTTAAAGCAGTGCTTTAAGAGAAACTTATGGCATTAAATGCTTACAAGAGAAAAGATGGAAGTTGCAAATCATGAAGCTAAACATCTTTCATAAAAATCTGGGAAGGCCAGGCACAGCGGTTCACACCCATCATCCTGGCACTTTGGGAGGCCAAGGCGGGCTGATTGCTTGAGTCCAGAAGTTCAAGACCAGCCTGGGTGACATGACAAAACCCTGTCTCTACCAAAAATACAACAATTAGCCAGGCGTGGTGGTGTGCACATATAGTCCCACCTACTCAGGAGGCTGAGGTGGGAAGATAACTTGAGCCTGGGTGGCGGAGGTTGTGGTGAAATGAGATTATACCACTTCACTCCAGTCTGGGCAACAGAGGGAGTCCACAACTCACAACAAAACAAAAGCTAGGAAAAACAAAATGAAAGCAAATTACACATTAAGCAAATCAGGAAACGAAATAATAAAGATAGATAACAGCAGAATCAAATACATTTAAAACTAAAAATAATAGAAAATTCAACCAAATCAAAAGTGGCTCCTTTGCAAAGATCAGTTACAATAATAAACATCAACATTGTCCAAAAAAAGAAGAAAGAAAAGAAAAAAAGTCACAGTATACCAATATCAGGAATGTAAAAGAAATCATCACTACAAAGTCCATGGACGCTGATAACAAGGGAACAGCATGAAAAACAAATAGATAAGTAACTATTTGAAAGAAACTGTAATGAACTGCATATTTGTGTCCCTGCCAAGACTCACGTGTTGAAACCCTAGTTCCAATGTGATAATAATTGAAGTGAGACCATAGTTGATGAGAGTGGAGCCCTCATGAATGGGGTTAGTGTTTTTATAAGCAGAATCCAGAGAACTAGCTAGGCTTTTTTTCTGCCATATGTAAAAACATGAAATCAGCAATCTATAATCCAGAAGAGGGTTCGCACCAGAACCCAGACATGCTGGTACCCTGATCTTGAACTTTGAGCCTTCTGAACAATGGGGAATAAATGTATATTCCTTACAAGCCACTCAGTCTATAGTATTTTATTATAGTAGCCTGAACTGATTAAAACAGATATGATCTACAAGACTTCACCCAAGAAGAAATAGATACCCTAAAGATTATTACAATAATTAAAAATTAGGATTAGTACTTATAAATCTTCCAGTGAAAGAAAATTTCATGTACACACAGTTTCACTGATGAAGTCTAGCAAACATTCAAGAAAGAAATAATTCAATTTCTATACAATCTTTTCTAGAAAATAGAAGAGCAGGGAATGCTTGTAAGTTTATTAAATTATTTTATAAGGCCATAGTTACATCAAAACCAAACATAATAAAACATTACAAATCATTATAAGTATGTATAAAAAATCTTCAAAATTGTTATAAATCAATTCTAGCAATATACAAGTAAAGTAAAACAACACTTGACGACCAACCATAGTTTATTCTGTGATTGCAAGACTTGTTTAATATTTGAGTATCAACCAATGTATTTTATCATATTATTAGGTTGGTGCAAAAGGTATTGGGGTTTTTGCCATTACTTTCAATGCCATTACTTTCAGTGGCAAAAACCACAATACCTTTTGCACCAACCTAATAGACTAAATAAGAAGAGACATATGATTATTTCAACAAATGCAGAAAAAAAACTTGACAAACTCCCGATTTCATTAATGATTTAACACTCTCAGCCAACTGAGAATGATGTCCTCAGCCTGGTTAAGAGCATTAACAAAGGACCTGCAGCTAATATCATAAGTAAAGACTTATTTTTCTGCTCTAAGATAGAAAACAAGAGAAGGGTGTCTTATCACTGCTCTTATCACTGGTCTTATCACTGCTATTCACCAACACACTGGAAGTCTTGGCACAATAAAGCAATGAAAGAAAATAAAGGCATCCGGATTGAAAAAGAATATTCAAAACATTCTGCATTCACAGACCATATGATTGTGTATGTATGTAGCCCCAAAGAGTCCACAAAAAAGTCCTAGAATTAAATGAGTTTAGCAAAATTGAAGTGCATAGGTCAACTTATTTAAAAATCTATTGTATTTCTCTATACTCGCAAAGAACAATTGGAATTCAAAACATTAAAAAAATACAATCTTCAATAGCACCTTCCATAGCCATTATTCTTACCCCTCTGACACACACACAGAAAAAATACAACTATTGCCCCATCTAGCTATATATTTTATTCTATTTATGCCCAATTACTGACAGATAATGAATTTCATATTGTCTTCTTCAACACAGCAGCCTAAAATTGAGTTGTGCTTGTAAGAAGATCAACCCACTAGAGACCCTTTTATTATGTATGAGAAAGGCCTGAGGACATAAGAGACCTGAGTTTCGTCTGGAGAGTTGCCTGTTACAATGCAGTCTCCAGCTACCTTATGCACATCTTACCAACAGGCAACTCATGTTTTAGTTGGTTGTAATGTCTCTGAGTAGATAGACACTGGAGATAAGGACAGACACAGCAAGGCAAGCACAGCAAAACACCATCTCATATTTTCCAAAGGAAAAATAATATCACTTAGGGAAATATAAATACAATATACACACACATACGATATACACGCACAATCTCTCTATACACACAATATATACACACACACACATAATATGTATGTATATATAAAACAGCTTTTCTGTCTCTTCTTCACTGAGTATTCCTCAAATACGAGAAAAATAAGATAAGATAGAAGTGGAAAAGAATAAAATTGAGGAATGTTACAATGGAAGTTATAAAGGTAGCTAAGAGAAATTACTATTTGAAAGACATCTACTTTATTATTTTAAGATTATTATGATTTTTATGTTAGAATGGCATTATCCATTTTACCTTTTTTAAAAAATAGAGTCATACTTAATTTTGTTATCAAAGAGTGTCACTAAAAAGTTGTATTCTCCAAATTCATTCCAAGTTTGTGACAGTAGGGAAGGCTGCCACATTGTGGTAAAACAGTATCCTCTTCCCTCAATAATATCAGTAAAATGTGTGTGTAATAGTATCCCATTAAGGCAGATGTTATGCTCATGACTTCCCTTCTTAACACCAAGATCTTAGAAAATATACCAGGTTTTGTTTGTTTGTTTTACTCTTAGCTGTGTTCATTTATGCCTCAGCAAAAATAAAACAAGTGTTTTCAATATTATGTTTCTTGATAAAATCATTTACTTTCACAAAAAGATATTCTCTCTATATGACCTTTAAAGTACTTCTCTTAGAAGTGTTTGCAATAACTGTTCTCAAAATTACTATTCTCTGAAAATATTTATTTTTGTTCACATTCAAGATACACATACACACACAAATAAATCCACAGTGTATTTAAATGTAAAATACAAAGAACAGCTGAATTTCTTACACAATTGAGCAACAATTCATTTTTGAGCAAATATTATGTACTTGGCTCTGTGAGGAATGAAAATAAATTCAGATGGTGGTTTATGCCCACTTCAGGCTTAGTATCTAATTAGAGAGACATGTTTAATATGCGTTAAGCACTAACAAAGTAAATATGTGTGCCATCTTTCATACTGACCAAGAAATCGATGCATCCAGTTTCTTCCTGGAGGAACTTCACATAAAATGATATCCACAGCTTCTCTCTGACTCCAGAGGAAAAGGAGAAGGCTCGTCTGACTGGGGAATTTAGGAGAAGGAGTTCAGCCTCTTTCTCCTTGTCTTATCCTATCCAATCTGCCTGCTGGCCCAGAGCATGCCTAACGATCGGGTCTCTGTCAGACTGTATGTTGTAGTTGTCCAAATCTGTGCTAAAATAATAAGTTAACAGACTCAAAATTAGCTGCAATCTCAGTGCAGCTTAAACTCTAGGTCCAAACTTCCAATTCAACATTTTCTTGTAATAAAGATGATATTTCAAGCCTTATTCATCTCATTTGGTTCTAAATTTGTGTGGGAGGAAGAAACATTAACTTCTGTCACTCTAAAACATCACTTCTGACTATTAACGCAAAGAGAAGTAACAGAAACTGCAGAGCCCTAGGACATGCCAAGAGAAGGTAGAGCCTGACATGGTTTCTACTGGGCCTGGAATGGTTTCTACTGGGCCTGACACGGTTTCTACTGGGCCTGACACGGTTTCTACTGGGCCTGACATGGTTTCTACTGGGCCTGACATGGTTTCTACTGGGCCTGACATGGTTTCTACTGGGCCTGACATGGTTTCTGCTGGGCCTGGAATGGTTTATACCAGGCCTGACATGGTTTCTACTGGGTTGGAAGGATGAGGAAAACTCAATTAAGTGTAAGAGAAAAGGAATTCAAGGCATCTGGATGACACGAGGAGGAAAAATAACCACAGAGGTAGAAATGAAAGTGCTTTATAGGTCGGCCAGGGAAGAAACTGACCTGGCTTTGCTGGATAATTCTCAGGCATTTGTATTGACCATATAAAAACGAAAGCCTTAAAAAAGTAGACCAAAGAATAAAACTTGATTCGACAGGTAACAAGTAAATATTTCATATACTGGAAAGGGGGAATGAAATGATGAAATAGTTTTTTTAAAGATAATTCTGTTCATGATATAAAGGAATTGGATGGGGGAGGGAGGGGAAATGGGCAGATAGACCAAGAGTAAAAGTAGCTGGCAGAAACCGCATAAAGTCTCAGACTTGAACAATCAGAGTGGAATGGAAAGAAAGAAGGACTTTCTTACACAAACTGCCTATGTTTCATGGGAAAATTTGCTCTGTGCACATACCACTTTTAGAAGAGCAGAGAAAATTAGTCCATACTACGGACTTAACCTTTTTTTTTTTTTTTTTTTTTTTAAGACAGAGTCTCACACTGTTGCCCAGGCTGGAGTGCAATGGCACCATCTGGGCTCGCTGCAACCTCTGCCTCCCAGGTCACGCAATCCTCCTGCCTCAGTCTCAAGAGTAGCTGGGATTACAGGCACACACCACCACACCCGGCCAATTTTTTGTATTTTTAGTAGAGGCGGGGTTTCACTATATTGGCCAGACTGGTCTCAAACTCCTGACTTCATGATCCACTCGTCTTGGCCTCCCAAATTGCTGGGATCACAGGTGTGAGCCACCACTCCCAGGCGGACTTTGTATTTGAATGGTGATAGAAATCACTCGGAAAGAGGACTGGATTACAAATGTCCTGATCTGCAGCTTTGATTACCAAGGATTGATTTAGAGAAATTGAAATTTAAAAACTTAAATAGGTGTATGGCATAGTTTTGATCTGTGTCTACATATAAGGAAACTAGGTATTAAATGGAATTTGTTCAGGTTATATAAGTTGTGTACAGCTGGGATGATACCAGGCATATGACTTTCTATGCACAGTTCTCTGTCCACTAAGCCTTGCTGCTATGGGCTTACTAATGCCAATCACATGTTATGGCGTGAATACCTAAAATAATATACAAAATAATTGTGATAAATACCAGGATAGGTTGCCCCTTAGTAACAAGTAAACATATATGATACAGGAAGAGTTCAGGTTATTCAAAGGTAATGCCATTGAGATGTAAAAGATTGATTTCATGTCCCACATAATAATCCTGGATGCCTTTGCTATTTTATATTTGTTCTCTCATTTGAAAAGGCTACATATTTAATCCAGAAAGGAATTTAATCAAGTTGCTTTGGTAGTGATCTGAGGTTTTAGCAGTCTCACCAAATGATACACAGGCCCTGTTATAGCTAATGCATCAGTGGAAATACCCCATATGTAGCTGGGACTAAAGCAGTGTAAACATGTTTGTGTAATGTTTCTAGACCCCCACGCAGCAGTACAACTCGATTGCAAACATCATCCAGAAATCTGCAGCTCCTTTTAGTCACTCTACAAAGAGCTGCTGTGTCTTTGGTTTTAGTGAACAAACAATTTGCTATGTGAACAGCTGAAGCAAGCTGTGTCAACAAGACAGAATTTGAATTATGACATGCTGCTGTGTCTATGAAAGCAGAAGAAGGGAGTACATGATTACGGCCTAGAGCATGTGGTTAGGAAGGGAGTAATGGTATCTCTCCAGCATCAGTTGCTGATGGAAAACATCTGCTTCCTTCCCTGTCCCCTTGAAAGATTCTCTTGGAAAATAGGCCCCTGATGCTATCACTCAGAACCAGGTCAGTTCCCTCATTAGACTTCTGGGGCAATATTTGAATCTGTTGAGAAATCATTAAAAAATAATATGAATAACGTGTGATGGAATAAAAGGGAACGTGATAAGAAAATGTGAAAGCTTACTGCATTCTCAGCCTTAAAATATCGTCTGTGCTTTAGCTCCTAATTTTCACACTTCACAGCTGCTAATGGATCTCAGCGGAACTAAAATAAGACTATTGAAAGCAAGATAGGTCTTTTTGTCATCTCTGTCATGTTTCTTTCGTTGTTCTCACATAGAAAGTTCTTATTTGCCTCCAAGTCCCTTGATATCAGCTTGGTTGCTTTTCTTTTCATTTTCTAACATGAGGCTCTGTCTTCTTTTTGGAGGAAAAACAGTGTCTTCTGCAGCCACCAAAATGATGGAGATAATAAACAATGATGGATATCGATTGCTTTCCATGTCTGGATTGATTGCTGCGAAAGTCATTGGAAACAAAGCAGAGTAGGGAATTTGGTGAGGTGACCTGGTACCAAGAGCTTGAGAGAAATGTTTCAGGTGTTGGAAGACTCCATAGTCTCTCAGATTTGATATGTTTCCAGACAAAACAAACAGCATTCACACAGGCCTCTTCAGATGCTTAACTAGTGTAAGGAACAGAAAATTCTAGCTGATTCATTAATAACACAAGAGATATGAAATTAAAAGGAAAGTGAGGCAGAGTTCACTGTCTTTAAAAGCACTGGTGGCTTTGCATAACATCAACCTTTCTGAGAGAAAGACAGACTCCTGGGGTTTCTCAGACAAATATAGTCTCCAAAAAAGTTTTAAATTCCTTTGTTCATCCTCTGCATTTCCTGTTAGGAGTCTAGAGTTAAATGTCATTTAGATATACTGACAAAACCTCATTTGGAGGTTTTAGACCTTATAACTCCATGGCCAAACTATCCTACTGTACAGTTTATCTTTCATATTTTTTTCTGAGGATGTTTCTAACTGCTGGAGTCAAATACTACTTCCCTGACCAGTTTTGTTGTTGTTGTTTTTGCCTGTATTGCTTTTCTTGTTGTTCTGTTAAGTTTCTCATTTTTTCCTTCATGTTAAGGATGAGGAAATAGTTTATTTGCACAAAGTACAATAATAAGTTTTTAATGACTTTCTTTAGCCTATTTCTATTTCCTATTTTTTCAGATTTTCTACTAGGTAAACATTATAATGTCTCCTTTCAAAAGACCTTGTTAGTAAAAGGCCAACAACGTTCATCTCATCCAACCAATGCTAGCAGGCATTCTAAATATTCTAGTTTCATTATTTCATTGTCTGTCATTATGTAGAAAATTTTTCTAGTACGCCTTCACTGTGACTTATTATCAATAATTTGAACTTATGGCTTCTGCACCAAATAATACAAACTGTAACTTTGATTACGTGGAACTTCTCATGTTGCAATGGCACTTCTGAGTAGAATAGGCCAGAAAAGATATTAACTGCCAACAAAAAATACCAGAAGAAAGATGATTCTTTTCAGAATGTAGACGCAAAGTTAGGCAGAAGATTTATATATAAATACTTCATATCATACTCAACCAACTCAAAGTCTTTTTATTTAAAACAATCACTTCACAAGTATTTGGAATCTTCTAGGTATAATGGAAGGATTATGGGCTTTGTAACTGAATGTAGTTGATTTTGATTAGCTACATGACTTTTGAGATTTACTCTCTCTGAACCTCAGCTCTCGTTTATTAAATGGATTTAATAACAACAACTGCAGAGTGTGGTGGTGAGGATTAAATGAATTTAGGATAGCATCTGGCAACCGGCAAACACACTGAGTATCTATTTCAGGCACTGTAAATGTGCAATTAAAATATAAGTCTACTTCCCTTCTATCAATAAATATTTTAATTTAATAAAGCATCTGACAGCAGGAATTTTATAATTGAGTTGAAAAAAGTGAATAAAACAACATTTGTGTCCAAATACCCAGTGATGGCACAGAGTAAAATTTACCAGAGAAAGAAAAGATGAGAATAATTGGAGAATCTTTGTTTGGTGAATTGAGACTTGAGTTTGGCCATGAATAATACATAGGATTAATAATGATGAAGACAAGAGGGAGGAAACATCAAAGTGAAGTAAACCACATTCAAGAAGGTGTGCTGACAGAAATTGTCATACTGCATTGGGGCAGTGAAATCTGTGTGATGAAAGGACCACTGTGTGTTGGAATAAAAATAAGATTGATATATAAATTTAGTCCAGTTTATGGAGAATTTTGAAAACTATGAAGAATAATTTAGAATTGATGTGGTATATGGTTGGGAGTGAATTTGATTCATTGAGCAGAAAGCAACCTGGTTGTAGTTTAATTCTTATACAGTTGACAAAGAAGAGTTAGAGAGCAAACAACAAGTGAGGCAGCATTTGCTTAGAGTAGGCAGCTCTAAATTTTAGCTTCAGTTGATGGGGAATATTTGGAAGTGAGAGATGGGAAACCACAGTGATAAAATTCCTTGGACTTGTGCAATAGCAATTATAAACAGAAATAGCTATGGTATTTATGGGTTCTATGAGTTGATGTGGAACAGGCTTTGTTAATATACACTGAGTTTCTAATAAATTCCAGACAAAGAGTTCCAAATGAATTAGAACTAATATTTCTCTCAGAATAAGACAAAATGAAACGACATTAAAAATAAGACAATGGAAGATGCATATATAGCAGTACTGGGACCCAGATTTAGTAAGAAATAACCTTACCATTACCAGTGTGTGACAAACATATTGGAAATAATCGGATTACTTGGGTGTTATGGCCAAACATATTGCATAATTTTCTCAATTTCTATTGTCTCACAGATATATATATATATATATATATATATACATACACACATATAAATACACACATATATATACACACATATATGTATGCCATTTTTGTGGGTATATATAGAAAAATATTATGTTAACCACCAGCAAATAAAATATACTTTATTCTACACCTTGAATTAATTTCTTCTTGAATTTTATATAAGTTCTCATTACAAAAAGAATTTCATTTTTAGTAAAACATATGTAAACTCAGTGAGCACAACTGCTATGGCTAGCCATTAATCCTCTTAAAAAGAGAAGCAAGATGAAAGAGAAGTAAGCAGAGAAAGTGGAGAAGGAAAATACATTAGTTAAAAGAAAAGTAAGGACAAAATACCACATAAAATGGAATCCAAGTAATGCAGTGGCATAGGAGCCATGTCAAAGATAACATTTTGAAGTAGGGAGTAAGAGTATCCCATACCTTGACACTCAAAATGGAAGCAAATTGAGAAAAAAAGCAGCATTGATTTTGGTGGCAGGTCACAGGTGGCCTTCTTGATAGCAGTTACCACAAATGGTGAAACTTAAGTGGTAGAGAAACCAGGAACTGTGAATCTAAACTTGGATAAATACAAGTGCTAAGTGCAGACTTGTCCCATAACTCATTAGAAATAACAGTTTTGGGGGGCACCATGGAATATATTGTTTTGAGGAGAAAGGGGTATTTATTTCTGAAGTAGGAGATCTGGGTAATCTTATGGGAAGAGGGAAAGGAGCTAATTCAAAAGATACTGAAAATGCATGGGGATGTGGGTTGGAGGAGTTACTGATAAAACCTAATCTTTTGTAGATGCCAAGATAAAAAGGAATCAAACATTAAAATATGATGCTGGAATAGAAGAGAGCCATTGTTTTTCTCAGAAATGAAAGGGGATTAGAATAAAAGTTTGAATACTTTTTTTAAAAAGTCAGAGTATCTACGATGGAGAACAGGGTAAGAATGGAACAAGAGATGAATATAAGGACGATTGAGCTATAGGTAGGGTTCTCTGAGTTTAGTTACAGTAATTATTATATGTAATCAATTATGTGTATGAACTTTATATAGCAACTTTCAACAAGGTGGAAGACAGAACAGAGGAAACCACAGGTATACACATGATTAAGCATTCAGGAATGCAGTGTAGGCCAAGGAGATGAGTGATTCGAGGGTGCTTTAAAGGGGACTTTGGGATGACAGATCACAATGTTCAGCCAAACCAGAGAGGTGAGTGGACTCAATTTGGTTTTACAAACATTTATGTAAGGTCTCCAGTTTCAAGACCTGGTGCTAGGTCCCAACTAAGTGAAGAAAGAAAAAGACCAGGAAAATGAACAGGTGCTGAAGGATCAGAGGTCACAATGAGAGTAAAGAGTCAAAAAAACACAGAACAGATATGAAAGTGGAAAGTGAAGTGAATTAGAAACTGTAAGTCACAGAAAAATAATTCAAGTTCCAACTCTAGGCAAGGTCTGAGATAGGGCTTTGTCAGTTGGCAACTCTTGAAGTCATGGCAATTGAGAAAGTTAAGAAACTCTGGTGCTAGGATGCCATATAGATATTCAAAGTAATCCATTAAACGCTAAGTAGAAAGGTGTAAAATAGTCTGAGAAAAAAAAACTTATCAATAAAATCAACAATTTACTTTTATAAAACAGTCAAGACTAGTAGCCACAGGAGTTGCAGATAAGAAATATGGAAGACATCATGGACTTCAGGAAAGTAAGTTTTGAATAACAGCAATGATTTCAAAAAGTATTCTAAACCAGCAAGAAAAAATAAGACCTATACTGACCACTCCTCCTAATTTACTCACTCTGAAGGGTCATAGAGTAGATTTGTGTTCAGCTTTGTAAGAAATTGCCAGATAGTCTTAAAAAGTAGTTGTACTATTTTATAATAGCACAAATAATTAGTGAGAGTTGTAGTTGCTCATCAGCTTTATCAAAATTTGGAGTTTTTATTATTTTGAATTTTAATCATTCCAGTGGTTATGTAATGATATCCCATGGTGGCTTTAATTTGCATTTGCCTGATGATTATTGATTTTTAGCACTTTTTCATGTGCTAATTGGCCATTTATGTACCTTTGCTTTATGAAATGTTTGTTTAAATAGTTTGCCTACTTATAATGAGTTGTTTGATATCTCATTATTAAATTGTAAGATTTCATTACATCTCATTTATTATTGTATCTCTCTTCTTTCATTTAGGCATTCTTTAATTTTTGTCAGCAATATTTTGTAGTGTTCAGTGTAAAGCTATTGCACTTGTTTTTTAGGCACCTTATTTTTTATTACAGATTCAGAGGGTATCTGCACAGGTTCTGCAGGTTTGTTACATGGGTCTATTGTGTAATGCTGGGGTTTGGGCTTCTACGGAACCCATCACTCAAATCGTGAAGAGTGAACAGAGTACCCAATAGTTTTTTGATCCTCACCCACCTCTTTCCCTCCCTGCTTTTGGAGTTTTCAGTGTTTATTATTTCCATCTTTATGTCCCTGTGTACCCATTGTTTGTCTCCCCCTTAAATGAGAACATGCAGTATTTGATATTCTCTTTCTGGGTTATTTCACTTAGGATAATGGCCTCGAGCTCCAACCATGTTACTGCAAAAGACATTATTTTCTTCTTTTTTATGGCTGTGTAGTATTCCATGGTGTATATGTACCACATTTTTTTCATCTAATCTACCACTGATGGGCACGTAGGTTGATTCAATGTCTTTGCTATTGTGAATAGTTCTGTAATAACATGCGAGTGCAGGTGTCTTTTTGATACAGCTTTTCCTTTGGGTAGATACCCAGTTGTTAAAATTATCCTTAAAATTTAGGTTTGTTTTGATGCTACCATAAATGCATTTTTAAATCCTTCAGCTTTATTTCTTATTTCCTATTATTTATAAATACAATGAATTTTACACCAACCTTGTATCTTGTGACTTTGCTAAATTCACTTGTTAGTTCTATTACTTGTTTTCTAGATACTTTAATATATTTTACATTAAAAAACAATGTCATCTGTGAATAAAGAGTGCTTTACTACCCCCTTTTTTTTGTCTATTTGCCTTGTATTTCTTTGCCTTGCTTTATTGCATCAGGAAGGACATCCAATACAGTGTTGAATAAAAGTGATGCAGGCAGATATGCTTTGCGCATTACTAATCTTATAGGAAAAGTGGTTAGTCTCTGACCTTTGAATATCATATTAGTCATAGTTATTCTACATATTATTTTCATAAATTGAAGTTCTTCTCTCCTATTCTTATTTACTAAGAGCTATTAGATAAATAATTACTGAATAGTTTCAGATACTTTTTTCTCCCATCTATTGACTTGATAATATGATTTTCCTCTTCTTTCATAAATATGGAAAGCTATACTCACTTTTTTTTTAATGTTAAACCAACTTTGCATTCCTTGTATAATTTCCCAGTTGGTCATTATGTGGATTTAACAGGTATTAATGAATTTGATTTGCTAATATTTTGTAGAGAATTTTTGCATGTATGTTCACAAAGGATATTGGTTTGTAGTTTTCTTTCCTTGTCTCATTTTGTTATCAGGGAAAGTATTGTTTTATTAGACAAACTGCAAGGTTTTCCTATCTAAATTTCTGTAAAAGTTTGCAAAAGATTTGTATCATATTTCCTTTAAATGTTTGATAGAATTTACCAGTAAACCCATCCTGGATTGCAGATTTCTTTGTGAGAAAGTATTGATAATTTCATGTGTGTGTGCGTGTGTGTGTGTGTGTGTTTGAATTTTTTTAGAATTCTGTTTTTGTGTATGCATTTAATTTAGTTAACCTTCTTTGCAGTATTTTCTAGTGGTTATTCTAAGGAATTGCAATGTGTATCTTTAACATTTCACCATTTGCTCAGTGTTAAAACTGTACTACTTCATGTAAAATTTAAGAAATCCCAGCCATATAGGCCCTCACACCTTTCATCCTGTCTGCTTCACTTTTCTGCCATGTTACAGTTATATAAACCACATAATACATATCTATACTTTTAAATAAAATTACATAGATTTTAAAGAAATTAAGAGGGTAAAGCCTTGTATTACATTTACCTTCATATTTACTATTTCCAGTGCTTTTCGTTCTCTTCTGGACATCTGGGCTTCATTTTGTTATCATTTCCCTGTCTTTTAAGAATTTTTTTACAACCTTCCTTATAGTGCTGTTCTTCTGATGATGAATTAGATTATGTTTATCTGTAAAAGTCTGTATCTCCTTTTTTTTCTTGAAAGTTATTTGCAACAGGTATAGACTTCTGGGTTGACAGATTTTTCTCTCAGCACCTTAAGTGTCTTTCCACAGACTTATGCACTCCATTACTTCTTATGAGAAGTCTGCAGTAATTTATATTTTGGAGCTCTTCTTTTTAATGTGTCATTTTTTTCCTCTGGCCAATTTCAAATCATTTTCTTTATGATTTTGTTCAGCAATTTGACTTTCACTAACTTTGGAGAAACTTCTGCATTATTTCTAAATTTCCCCTCTTTATTTATCTTCTCTCCTTTTGAAACTCCAATTAAATATCTGGTAGACCTACTCTATTCCTCCAAGAATAGATCCCCATTTAATTTCTGCCTTTGCTTGATTTCCAGTGCTTTCAGGTAGTGTTTTTATTTTTTTCCCAGTGCTTATAAGCTTTATTATATTTTAAAGTTTAAGTTAGTGGCAGCATGCATGCATTCTCTGTGGAACATTTTTCTTTTTAAATACTTAGTATATGCTATGAAGTCAAATCCCTACCCTCCAAAAAGATTAGGTGAGTTTATTTAATAATTTTACTAATTACTTTAGCACTATGGTTTCAGAAATTTCAGGGAGACTTCTCTAAGATTACATATATGCAAAATAATAATAATATTACCCATCTTAAAGTATTGTTATTAGAATAAAAGAGGTTATACGTAAAACTTATATAACTGTGTCTTGCACATGCAAGTTACTATAAACCATACATTAGGATGATATAATATTTACATCATTGTTAATATTCTCAAAAGGCAATGCTAATCTACTACTTAACAAAACATAATTTTTTACAATTATAGTTATACTTTAAAAAGGCCTTTTCCCTAGCAATATTTGAAACTTTTATTATTTTTATCTCAGTGTGAATGAATTAATCACATTCCTTTCTAGAAGCAAGTTCTGCAGGGGTAGACCAGACCAAGAGGACTAGGTAAGTTCTCAGTGTGTGTCAGCGAGACAGGGGTAAAAGCCAGGGAGCAACAACTGGTTTATTTTTCTTTACTACACACTTCCGTGTTACCATATGACTCTTTAAGACACTATTCTTCATATAACAACCTTTCTCCCCTATACAGATACACACACACACACACAATCAACAACTGCTATTCAGAACACAGGAAGTGGCTAGAGTTTTATGTACTAGTGGGAAACTTTTATCAGAATGATGAGTTGGAGGAAGGTCATCAAATTTCATGATAAATTGCAAGCCAAGGACAAAGGAAAAAGAATGTGCTTTATACAAAACTTTATCTTATTCAAGTCATCTGGCAGAAACAGCCACAGTAGACAGAGCCATTAATTTCTTGGTTTAATAGTTTGAGGTGAATTGCTTCAAGGAATGTTCTGCTCAGAATCAAAGCTATCATAGACCTTTTTAGGCAGCATCATTAAAGGCAGAGTGATTACCTCAGTGGCAATGACTGAATTTTGGATGTAACAGTGAACAAGTGATGTTGGGGATTGCTATCATCATATTTAAAAAAATAACTCTTTAGGCTAATGAGTTTATTAATGGTAAAAGGAACCAATGATCTGAAACTGGGTGGGGAGATTTAAAGGAATTAGTATTAAACGATCTAGCAGAGAAATAAAATTAATTTCAGACCCAAACAGCCTTGGGTTGTAGTAACCATGTTGTGAGACATTATAGACTAGAATAAATGTGACAGTTCTGCTCATTAAATAAGCAAACAGTAAACAAAAGTAGAAATTCTTTAAAATTATTCTTATTATTAGAGTCAAACACATTTATTTATGTAGATGGTCATAAAATGTACAAAAGCTTCTCAACAATTGGATGTCTTTTGCATGTTTTTACAATACACAGGACATGTATTACATTATAATGTGTGTGTGATTTGTAATTCCAGTAAAAATTATGATTTTATTTTAGAAACTCTTCTTCAAAATGCATAGATAAACTTTGGGAGGTGTTACTAAATGGAAAATGTAGACAAAATTTCTTTTACTAATTGTATGAAGGCATAAATACTAAGTGAAGAGCATGAAAATATGAGTCAGCACATGTAGGATTCCAGTAAATAGGTGAAAATATGATTGAACAATGTATTGCAGCTGTAGCTTCTAGCCATTAGCTTCATAAATTCATGCTGAAGTTGTTCTCACCTTTATTTAAGATATTTCATATAATGCTGGAAATTGACCAAGAATACAGTTTTAAAAAGTAATAAATGTCTGCTTAAAATAATCCCTCTGTCAACAAGTGATAAAAAGGGCTTGTTCATAAAAATAATAATATTAAAATACAGTAAATATTAAATGGTGATGAGTTAAACTACTACTGATAAGAAAATACCATTCAAAATATGAATGTTTTTGTGGTTCAGAACAGATGTTCTACAAAGCTAAAATTCATTAAATAGTAAATGGTTTTTAAGTTGATATAATCAAGTAATAATAATGGACATCTCCTCGATTTTGAACTTTGATAACATGCAGTCCTCAACAGCCTAGGCTCACAGAAAAAGAAAACTAAATAAAAATCGACTGATAAAATCATTTTAAGTTAAAATGCAATTTACACATGCCAATGCAATAGGCTAAATGTTTATGCCCCCCCAAAATTCATACGTTAAAATCCTAACCCCTAATGTGATGGTATTAGGAGGTGGAGCTTTTGAGGGGTGATTAAGTCATGAGAGTGGTGCCCTTATGACTAGATTAGTGTCCTTATAAAATCAGCCTCAAATAGCTTCTCACTTTTCCCACCAGGAATACTACAGGGATTAGCATTAAATAATCTAGCATATAAATAAAATCTATTTTACTAACTGAGGACACACTGAGAAGGTTGCATTTTTAAACAAAAAAAGTGAGGCCTCACCAGACACCAAATCTGCTACCACCTTGATCTTGGGCTTCTCAGCCTCAAGAACTATGAGAAACAGATGCCTATTGTTTATAAGCTACTCAGTTTATGGCCTTTTGTTATAGCACTCCAAATGAACTAAGCCAAGAAAAGTATGCTGAATAATTCAGAGAATAAGGCAACTACAAGTATCTTTTTGTTGTTGTTATGAACCTTATAAATTAAGACTAATTTAAAAATTGTGACTTTTCTCCTACATAATAGTCTCCATATTTGTTCCTTCCCCTTAAATACTACCATCCCAAAATCCTAAACATATTTTCCTTAGGAGTCTGATATGGTTTGGCTGTGTCCACACCCAATCTCATCTTGCATCGCAGCTCCCACAATTTTCACATGTCATGGGAGGGACCCAGTGGGAGGTCATTGAATCATGGGGGCAGGTTTTTCTCATGCTGTTCTCATGATAATAAATAAGTCTCATGAGGTCTGATGGTTTTATAAAGGGGAGCTTTCCCACACAAGCTCTTCTTCTCTTACCTGCCACCATCCATGTACGACGTGACTTTGCTCCTCCTTGCCTTCCACCATGATTGTGAGTCCTCTCCAGCCACATGGAACTGAGTCCATTAAAACTCTTTCCTTTATAAATTACCCAATCTCAAGTATGTCTTTATTAGCACCATGAGAACAGACTAATACAGAGTCCAGAGTGTTGATGCCAACACACATACTGAAGGCATCAATGTAAGGGGTGGGCAGACTCCTTTCTTCAAATACCAGGACAAGGAAAACCTTTAACACCTTCAGAAAAATCAGACAATGTTACTAAAAAGCAAAAGCTGCTTAATGACCAGAAGGAAAAAGCAGGTATCATTTCAGAACAAGAGCCCTTATTTTAAGCAATAGAGATGCTTGTTTCTTTAAATAAACTTTTCAAAAATAATGATCAAACGTACGCTAATAACAACCACATGATAAAGATTTTTTTGCAGGTAGAATTCAGATCTTCTTCTATTAGTAATTTAAGAGTATGTTGGAAGAATTTAGCAAACTTTAAGTTCACAATCTTAAAAAGATGCATGAATTATATTTATCTCTCTGTCTTTTCTTTGAAAACAGCATATTTCACTTATAATTTATCAATTTGTTCTTTTTATCTTAGGCTATATGAATGAGATGCTGAAAAATCCCATAAACATGAGAATATTGATGTTAGATAATTCAGGATCAAATTATCCGATGGTTTTCAGGTTTTTTGCCTCATTAGGAGGGTTTAATAGTGACATGTTCTCAATAAAGAACTTTAATTTTGCTGGCATAGACGTAGCTTTTGTCATTATATCTTAGAAAGGATCTTTTACAACTCTTAAGAAGTCGTATCAAAACTTATTATTTGTATCATAAGAGAACAGAAACATTATTACAGAAATACAAAACCAGGTGGCAGATATTTAACAATAATTTATAGAATTAGAGATTTTATCCTGTCTGACCCTAAGTTAATATTTTCTGCTCTCTACATCTAGCTCAGGGGGCCAACACCAAACCAAACACAGGAATGAACAAAGAAACCTGGGAGGGTTTATGCTCTCATTTTCCCAAATATCTGATCACAGGGTAGGTTAACTGGCAGACGATAACACAAAGGTGCTCATACAGGTTAATTGGTGATTAAATAAAACTGTTAGAGGGTTTCTTAGTGAATTCCTGTCATTTTCAAAGTATTTTAAACTGGATGGAATCTCGCCAAGACTTCAAGCTTATGAAACAACGATTCATGGTTATTAAGAGCAAATGCCCTAGAGAGATTAATCTGTGCTATCCCAACAGGCTGACCTTTTCCAAAGACATAGCAATTTAATTATCTACTTTGAAAAGCACAATTATAATAAAATTCAAAACCTGATTTATAATCTCATCTATAATGCATGTAAATAAGAGACTTTGAGTTCCTTTTTCTAGCACTGTTATACATGTATTTGTAACTAATAAGTACTAAATGGTTCTTGCTTTTTAAAACTATGGGGTTTTTATTAAATATCAATATTTAATAAAAATAATATTTCAAATTATGAGTGCTTTTCAGTATGTCTTTATTCTAAATTTTGTATATTACTTGCATGCTGATAAATAAGAGGGTGCTTCTAAAATTTGTGAACCTGGAAACTTGACCTGGATAGAATTTCTGCTCAAGCACAAACTCATTAAATGACGTCTCCCTTCATTTTCTACTTAATGATTCTGTATTTTATTTCATAGAAGCCACAGTAAGGTCTTGAAATTTGTGTCTCAGTATAATGTGGACTTGTAAAAAACATAAATTGTGCTCTTATTCAGCTAATCAATTTTAAATATTTATTGAAGACCTATCTACTTACCACCATAACATCCCCTCCAATCAGAGAAGGGAACATACTTGAAAGCGTACACACACACACACACACACACACACACCCCAAAGAACAACTCCTGTGGTACCAGTCTTCACTAAATACCTTAAATACTTCCACAGTGTGACGTCTGTTTCCTTATAACGTGTTTGAATATTGGAGGAAAAAAATTAAACGTGGTAAAAATAAGTGAAAGGATAAAAATCTAAAATTAATTTAATTTTACCTATTTTCAAATGCTTTATGAAACATTTTAGATACATGTTAGTCAAAAAAGGTAGTAATGATAAGTGTATATAGAATTTTATATACCAAAGTATAAGGTAAAATAACAACAATTCTGAGTTGTTTGGAGAAGGGAGATAAAGAAAGCTCTTATTAATTTCCCAAAAAAAGTTTGTGTTTTTTTTTTTGAAAATGCAGCATCACAAAGTAGTTAATAGCATCCATTTATTTTAAAATGAGATAAAGCATCAAAAAAGGATATTTAACATATATCTAGGAGGTCTTCTAGAGGATGGAAGGGCTATGAGGGAGACTGAGAAAATGGAAATGAGAAAATGATTTTAAAAATATGAAGAGGATTTTCCAGAGCTGAAAAAGGGATGTTTTAGACTAAAACATCCTACCAAGGGCCAAGCAGAATAAAGTTTTAAATGCCTTACACCATACACATCACTGAAAAATTTCAGAATACTAACACTAAACGAAGGTATAAAAAGCTTTCAGAGAACAAGAACAGGTTACCTCCAAAAGAAGAGAACAGAATATCATAGACAAGTGATTAGAAACAGTGGATTTGAAAGTCAATAGAACAGTGCTATCAAAGATTTGATAGAAATGATTTCAAACCTAGAATTCTGCATGTAAGCAAGTCCCTCATAATTTATGAAGGGAAAGTAAACATAATTTTAGAAATATAAGAAGTCAAACAGTTTATGTTCTTTGAATAATTTCTTTAAATAATTACTAAAGAATATTGCCTAGAAAAATGCAAAAGGAATACCAAAAGAAAAAAGCATGATATATAAGGAATGGTAGCTTGAAAAGAAAACCTGGAATAATACATGTTCTGCAGATAGAAAAGTAAAAAAGCAATTGGTCTAATTATAGTGAAATCATGAAAATTATAACTGAATGGCTCAGAGAAGTGTGTCTTCAAGAACGAAGTAAATTCCATTAAACAAACTTTAATGATTAAGATGGTGGAATATCTTAGCAATATGATGAGGAAATCATAATATATTTTTGTCAACAAAGAAAAAATCTTTCATAAACTCTGGAAAAAATGCACAAGAAATTATTGGTCCAAATAATGAAGCAAATTAAATAAGTATTAAAATATGATATAACCTGTATTTCTGGGCTATGCCTTATTCTTATTCTTTTTAAATAAACAATTTGATAGAAGTTTCAAGACATCAACAAACAGAGACCAGTCAAGTCTAACTTTTTTTTTCTAATAAAACAATGCCATATGAGTCAGGCAAGGCTATCGTATGCCACCTAATAAACCCTGGTTTCTCATGACTTTTAACATAATACAAGTTTATTTTATTTCTTGGTTTCATCACAGATGAATAAACCCTGGTGTCTCATTACTTTTAACATAATGCAAGTTTATTTTATTTCTTGGTTTCATCACAGATGAATGTTGATCAAGTTGCCCTTCTTTGTACTTTCCTGCAAATTGCTACCCAGAGAACTATGCTCCTTCCATTGTGTGGGTCTGCAATTCAATGTTCTTGATTTCTAGATGCACTGACAAGAGAAATATTGCAAGATATTTGAGAGGTCTGTCCTAGAAGTGATATCTATCTCTTTCACCCACATTCCACTCAGTTCTATGGCCAACCCAACTTCAGGAGCATATGGATGTGGGTGAACATGACAGTTTCAACTATAATTGCCAAGGAACACTATGGTATTATCTGTATTGGTTGACACCTTTTAGTCTAAGGAGGGAAATCACCAAGTGGCACAGTTCACTTGGTCTTAAAGAGACATGAGTTTGTCTTCACCTTGACACAGAGCTTTGCAAGATTAGCCAGTCAACTCTGTGAAAACAGTGCAATTGTTTCAACCTCATCTATTATCCCCAGGAGCATTAATTATGAGCTATGATGACCCCTAATCACAGCTCTATGACCTCATTTGAGATAGTGTCACTGGGTAGATCCTTCTTTATTCTTAAACAGAAAATCTTAAAAGGCACAAGCATAATATGTGAGAAGAATCAGATGTTTCACATGAATTCCATGTTTTAAAATCTTTCTCCCCTTAATACAAAATGCATAATATTTCTTCCAGAATGCAGAAAAAAGATCTTACTGAGACTCATATTTAAAATGATGGTTTTCAGTTCCAATCTTACTCTCTTTCACGAGAATGAAAAATATTATTAATTATAGAGAATGCTAAAGAATTTCAATCTTCCAAATCAGGCATGATGTTGAGCAATGGAAAATGTAAAATAAATCCATCTGACCTTAAAACGTGCAACATTCTCCTTTGAATGCCCCAAAGGATAGCATTATTTTTTCTTCAGGTCCAATTACTCTAGTTAGCTGCAGAAGTGGTATGTAAATGAACACCAAATTGGCATCAGGGTTTACTGAATTTCAATTTTTAGATCCTATAGGTGAAGCCTAGAATAATTAATTAAAGTGACAGAACAAAACAAAAATGCTATAAACTTAGGTGATGTAAAAGTGAAATGAGGCAAATTAGGTATTTAATTATTCAGGTTAAAACTGAAGAGTAATTTTTTTTAAATTTATAGAACAAGGACTAGAGCTTAGAACCAGAGCAAAAAGTAACAAATACAAGTAATAAAATATAATATCTTACATGGAAAGTTAGTAGCAGGAGACAGGTAATCATGGTGAATTGTCTAGTTTTCTTGTTGGAGAAACAAGATAATGTACAAATATAATAAAGAAAATATATAGATACAGTATGTTATTCAGATTTTGGTTGTTAACCAAAAACCAAATAGCAATGATTAAATCTGGCCACTTCTAGGAAATGAGAATGAGGCGATGAGGCAAATAATATTATGTTTTACTTAATAATCTCTTTATTGTTTAATTTTTTCGCCATGTTAATATCTTACTTTACAATAAAAAGTAACAACTTTGTGATTATAATAATGTCATAAGGTATACACCACACTGGCCTAGGCACTCTTTCTTGGCATGGATTCAAACATGGCCATGAAGTGACTGCATTCATAATTCATGTGAAATATTAAAAGGTAACTTGTTGAAGCCTCTTTGAGATAGATGAATCACTACTAGAAATATATTTCTTAACACTATTTTAATGCCTTTGATAAATGAAAGCTCACTATATTTTAAAGTTGGGATTCCACTTAGTATAACTCTAATCATTTTTATGTTCCTTATTACATATCAAAAGCTACCTTATTTCAATGTTGTCCATCTATTCTTGGGTTAATTACTAGCAAAAATATTTGAATTGGGAGGATTAAATATTAGAAATTAGACTTACAGAAATATTTATATTTCAAAAGTGGCAATAAAACACATTTATACAAATTATACCAGTTTGTTAACAATTCACTAAATCCCATTTAACCACTATAAATGAGCACCGAGGGATGCATCAGTTTTGTCATCTGGTGGAATCGCTCTCCCCTGCTAACAATAATAGACATTGTTATTAAAGTGTACTATGATCCGTGAAGAAGTGCCAACAGCGTATTTTAATTCAATAGAAAATTACCTCCACTGCCACTTTAAGGACAAACAAAACTAAGAAGGGACTAATGTACATCTCCATACTGTTGAAAATGTGTGGTCATTTAGAGGAGATTTATGCTATTGAATATCTATTTTATAAGCTCTTCCAATAGCAGTATCAATCTTGGATTTTCTCTATTATTATGAATTTACGATCATCTTTACTTTGTTGTAATTGTGGGGGTTTTGCCTCCTATTTAACTGCTATTTATCTCAAGGACAAAAGAATATGTCAGTGATGTTTTCATTCTAATAATCCATGTTTACAGATTACATATATCCTTTATAATATGTGTTATAATTTATCTGCAAGAAGAAATCTAAACATAGAATGAACTATAAACTGATAGCTCAGCAAAAGTCCTTTGTGCTCAAACATTTTACATTCCTTCCAAGGGGAAAGAGAGCAAATAGATTCAAAAGTTGATAACATCCCCTCTTGCTTCAGTATTTAGGAGAGACTGTGGCCGCAGTTTGTAAGTGCCTACACCAGCACAGCAAAACCACGTTTCACTGCAGCTTTTGCCACCTGAGGAAGTGGGCCTCACACAGGCCTGCCACCCTCGAGGTCCTGTGGTCCAGTTAGCTGAAGCCTCTTGACTCTTACCGTTCAAAAGCAGCTGGACAGGACACATGCATGTGTGTGTTGGCTCACATTCACATGTTTATGGATGTGAAACTCTAAATATCATCAAAGCTTTCATATTTGATGGTTAAACTTTACCTATCACCCCCCGAATTCCTTAAAATAATCAAAATGATATTTGCTTTTAGGCAAGCAAACATATTATAAGAATAATTTATCTTTTTCAAAAGTAGACAAGGGGGTTCTGGATAGATTGTAGAGGTAAAGAAGTAGTTTATTTTATTCTCCCCAATATCCCTATAAAAACAGATGGATGACATCTACTACAAACTCAGACCATCATTTATCTTCACAAATGAAGAAATGAAAGTGGCTAGAGCCAGGTGTTGAACCCAGGCAGGGCTACTCCAGAGCCCAAGCTCTTGCTGACTATGCTATGCTACAAAATGCGTAGGAGGCTCCCATCACCGTTTTAAAGTTCCGTGGGTTTACTTGATCACTTTTATATAAGGATGGTGGTATGATATGAGCAGAAAAGTAGGATCACTTCCTTTTCAGTGTGCTGTAGGCAGGAAGAAAAATAAGCTTTTACCAGGCAACTTTCTCTTAAAAGTGTCATTTATGTATGTGTGTTTGCTTGTTTGTGTTGTTCCCGTTACTTTCAACAGGGACCACTGGAATATGTTCTGTGATCATCTGGGATCAAGGGATTGCTCAGGCAGATGCCAGCACAACATATCACCAGAAAGTATCCCTCATCTCTACAACTTCATGGTGACAGGAAAAGGAAATGGTTGAAAATGAATGAATCCGAGCATTTAGAGTTGCAATTCTATAATTTGCTGTACAGTGCAAAATTAGAAAATTTTTGTAAAATTTTGCAAAATTATGTAAGCATAATTACATACAAAACCCATAAAAGATGTACTGTGCATTTCTGATACAAAGCTGTGGTGACCTGTTATCAGAGAACTAGTGAAGGATTTTAACCAATATGAATGAAGGAATTGCTATCTAATTTTTCTTTATTCCAGGGACTGTATATTTCTCATTGTTGCTTCAAAACTTCGATTCCTTGATTGGCAAGTTTTCATTTCAGTACCTTTATTACTTGTTCTTAGTCTACATTTCCACATTTCCAGACTTTATATCTATTTTATTTATTTATTTATTTTTAGACCGAGTCTTGCTCTGTCGCCCAGGCCGGAGTACAGTGGCATGATCTTGGCTCACTGCAACCCCCGCCTCCCAGGTTTAACAATTCTCCCTGCCGCAGCCTCCTAAATAGCTGGGATTACAGGCACCCGCCACCACGCCCGGCTAATTTTTGTATACTTGGTTGAGACAGGGTTTCGCCATATTGGCCAGGCTGGTCTCGAACTCCTGACCTCAGGTGATCTGCCCACCTTGGCCTCTCAAAGTGCTGGGATTACAGGTGTGAGTCACTGCGCCCAGCCATCCAGACTTTAAATCTAATCCTGTCCTTATAGATGTGCAAAAATAACTGCTGCTGCCTGCCTTATTACTGCGGAAACGGCGTTCTGATTTTAAAATCTGAGCTCTCTTTGTTCATCTGTATTGTTGCAACAACAGCCTTCTCTTTGCTCCTAGGAGTGATGACGTTTTTTATTCTTGTGTCTTTGGCACAGAGAGACACACTTTTGCATCTAACCTGAACAAAGAATTTCCTTGAGATATTTCCTGTGTTTCTGAACCATTAAACTTCCTCCTAGAAACACTACTTCAACATTAATTAATTTCCAGTTAATTCACTTGTGAAGTCACTAAGGCAAAATGAAAACATCAGCATGAGTTTTCATTCGTTCTTCCTTCTCACCAGACATGAAGGGCCTGGCCATACAGCTTGCTCAGGGGGTTGGCCACTATACTGGACACCAAAGCTTAGAGTTAGGGAATGTAGAGCTGTGAGAGTCAAATGCCAATGCACCATGTCAAAGAGTACCAGATTAAAAACAGGTAGATAATCACACTTCAAATCAATAGTGCAATTCAGGCAAGGAAAACAATGGTTCCTGGTTTGAAAAAAATGCAAGATCAATACCATGAGAACTTGGTGAAGAATTTCCAAAGCAGACAGTGGTGAAGAAACAGAAGAACATCAACAAAACAACACACAGCTAGGAGACTTAACTCATTCAAAAGCGCCTGTACCTGGGAGATTTAGAAGTGTTTTTGAATGAGGACTGAAATAGACATTTTTGTTTCTTTTTTTTTTTTTTTTGACTCTTTAAGCAAGAAAATCATTTCAATAGTAAGAAATCAGGGTGAGACCTCTGTTATGAGAATTTACATTATAATTTGGCAAGCCAATTGGAAAGTACATTTCTGTAATAAGGATAGAGTCAATATAAAAATATAATAACTTTTCTGTTCTCTCGTATCAGCTGCTCTTGGTGAATTTAAGATATGTAAGAATTCCACAACCTTTCTGATGCTTTTTCTTCATTTCAAAAATAAATTTGCGCATTGATGACTGGAGGAATTTGTGTGTCTTTCAAAATTTCACCTAGAATTTTCAAATATATCTAACATCTCATGAAAGGAGAAGCTGTGTATTATACCTATATAAACACAAAATGGAACATAATAATTACTTTTGTCTTTACATGGCAGAGTTAGTGTATTTTTCAGGTATCATATTAACACTAAAAAATTTCAGCCCTTCCCTGAGCCTCCTAAACAGAATCTGTTTTTATTTTCTATTTGTTTATATTTTTAAGTATATCCCACTTATGAAACATTTACATTTGAATAATAAAATTTACCCTTCTGCATTTGAGTGAAAAAGGGAGTCTTTTATTCAAAGTATTTTTAAAAAAATATATAAAACATGTTTCTTTTGGCCTAAAAATGTAGAAAAAATTAACCAACATATGCCTAGTCTTGAAGCCTAGCTATTCAAGGATAAAAATAATAATTTAATTGAAAATTCAATTCATTTTAAAATGTTATTTAATTTTATTTCTGAGGCAGAAGAAAACATTCATAGTTAGTTCTGAATTATCATTGAAAAGCTTACTCTTCTCTCTAAATTCTCATTAACTTTACCATCATTATAATGTCCTCCAATCCTGCTTCACGCAGGAACATAGAGAGCTACCAAGTCTACCAGATGGGACTCCTTCTTTAATGGTCTGTTGAAGGATGGGAATCACTCTTTTCCCTCTAGGATCTGAGCAGTCTGCTGCTCTGGGGGGCCCACATTCTGACAGCTAAGGAAGTGAGAGGCCAAGATCCGAATTACTTATGAAGTGTAAATAGCATACCTGGCACGATGGCACTAAAAATGCCTGCTGAGCTATTGAGTCAGCTGTCGAAAAATAGTGATGTTGGAAAGATGAGTGCTTGACTTTTAATTGTAGCTACCCGTACTGCTTTCACCAGAAATAAAAACTGCACTAAAAGCTTAGCCATTTCTCCACTTCCTACCTCCCACGACAAGACAAGAAAGTGTAAAGGGAAAATACAGAGCAACATGGCAGTGTAAATCCAGATTTGTAAGTTTACCAGGTAATAAAGCCACCAGAAGAGAGAAGTGTACTAGGGAATGCTTTTGTACTATTGTAGACAAAACAACGCTTGAGGGAATAAAATGCTAATAAAAAACCGTGAGTTATGATTATTCCACATGATCATAGTAGCAGAGCTCTCCCAAGGAGATGCATTCATACTCCAATAGTTAGGGAGGAATATTTCTCCTTTCTTTTGAAAGAAGTACATATGACACTGCAAAATCATATTTGAGCCATAAATTCACCCTTCCTTGTCATCTTTTATAAACATGAAATAATTGTTTTGGGTTAGCACATTTAGTAATTCATGCAGCCAGAATCTAAATATGTCCTTCAAAAGACAAATTCAAATTTGCTCAATTTCTATCTGCATAGATTTTTGTCACTGTATCCTGTAACAGCCAACTTATGTAATTGATGAAATTTCTAGATTGTCTCTGGATAATAACACAGCTACACAGCCCATGATTTTAGTTCTTATCTAGTCATGATTTGGTTATTTGAATAAATCAAAGCAAGATTACACTTACTGTCTGAGAAGCAGTGGATATCGTGGAAAATATTCAGACTTTGAAATAAGTTAGCAATAGTTATTTTCAAATCTTTGCTCAATGATTACTTGATGACAACTTTCTGTACATAAACCTTAATTTTTACATTCATAAATTTAGGATTATTTTGGCAGAGATTTGTGAAAACTGAAATGCTAAATTTTAGGTTCCTAGCACATAGCAGATGCATAATATACACTACACAATATCTTTATTATTTTGTAGTTGTGTTATGACAGTAAAAGTCATGATAGGAGGGTTATTTTATTGCTGCTATGACAATATCAGAAACTTAGCACATAAACCAACAGAAATTCATTATCTTCCAGTTCTGAATATCAGAAATTCCACAGCAATCTCAGCAGGCTAAGGTTAAGGTATCATTAGCAGGGGGTATTTTTGTCCGGAGCCTCCAGCAGATAATTCATTTTCTTTGCCTTTTACAGGTTCTAGTGGCCGCCCACATTCCTAGACTCATGGTCCCGTCGTCTGTCTTCAAAGCCAGTAACATCAACTTTGTCGTTTGCTGCTGCTGTCTCTCTGGTTCTCATCTCCACTTTTCTCTTCTCCTTCTAAGGATCTTTGTGATTATATTGGGCCCTGCAAGATGCTCTACCTATTTAAGATGGGTTGATTAGCAACCTTAATTACATCTGCAACCTTAATTCTCCTTTGCCATGTAACATAATATGTTCACAGCTTCCAAAGATTAGGATGCAAACATCTGTGGGCCATTATTTTGCCTACTGCAGATGGCCACAGATACAAGCAATGTCTAGATTGTGCAAATACAAAGAAAGCCAGATATGCGATTCCCATAGTCAGACTGATTGTTTATGTTGTCTGAATTATTGTTGAGAAAAACAGTTTGGTCTAGTTATGGCCTGAAGACTTATAAAATTAAATTCCTGTTTTCTTTTTTTCATGACTGAATCATGATTCCATTTTCTAGTGATGCCTCTGTATTTACTGCCCATCAATAATAGGCCTATTATAGACATATATACCCACCTAAACCAGCTGTCCTTTCTTACTGCAAATCAATATTAATTTCGTTTTGGGGCTTTCACCAGATCAAAAAGACGGGTAGAATATAGCTTTTTCCTTTCTCATTTTTTTGACCTTATCTTAAGGAAGCCTCAGGGAAAAAGAAATCTATTTGATTTATATATTTATGACACATGGTAAAAGATAAAGGGAAAATCAGTCACTATTCTAAGCAGAATAAAAAACTAAATTTTAGTTTTCCTTTAAGATACATGAGGCCATTCTCTTAATATCCAAATTTTTTTCATTAACATCGATGTGATTCACAAAAGTAACTGACAGCAAAAAATAGTATTTGTCACATATTTTCATAAGTGAATTGCTTAAAAGATGTTATAGAGATATCCCATTTTAGCTGAGAAATTTCTCCCAGGCAACTTCTGTCTTCAGGCAAAGGACAGAAAGAACAATTCTCATTCTACCGCCTACTGCAAATAATACTCGGAGCCTCAGTTTCCATAGCTTTCTGGCAGCTGACCTGTCCTGATAAAGAAATGTCTTTCAGACACCTTCACCAGATGACTAAACTGAACAATCATAAGTCAAAAATTGACCGGACTCCAGGAACTGAATCTCGGGGTTCTGTGTAGTCTGAAGAACTCTGTAGTCTATGACAACCACTGCCATTTGGAGAACTGATTACAGAGAAATAGAAAAAGTCTGGCAAATTTATTAATTTTCTCACTAGCCATTAAAAGCTGATAACCTTGGGTAAATTGGATTGGAAATTTTGTCATTCTCCTCTCTGGATTAACATGTGGCTTAGTATAAAACCCAAACAGATAGGATTGCACATTTGCTTCCTCAGTTGGGGCCTAAACAATTGCTCTAGAATTCTTATAGGACCCTTTGACTAAAGGCTTGAAGTCTTAGTTCAGTGCCCATCAAAAGTAAATGAGCATGAAACTCACCCTGGAATCTTGTTGAAATGCACATTCAGTAGGTGTGGGGTGGTGCCTGGAGTTCCACATTTCTGACAAACTCCCAGAAGAAGTTACAGCCAGAGCAACACTTAGTCCACTAAATCCACTGCACTGTGGATTTCTCTACTTTTCTTTCTGTTAAATGTTCTTAATGCATTTTGTCTTCCTCAGTCTGTCCATAACATCTACAGTAATGCAAGACATTTTCAATTTTGCTGATGGATTTCACAATGTAGAATAGGTCATAACCTAAATATGTATTAAATATGTGTTATATTTAACATGAAGAAAATATGGCTGGCATATACCCTTTTAAAGAAAGTTTTTCTTAAAATCTACTTTCCAAGAACCTCTGGTTTCAATTTCTAAACTGTTATTTTTCTATGTTTTAGTATCTAAGTCATTATAAGACACATTTGAACATGTATTATGTATCCTGAGAATAAAAGATGAGCAAGATAATTTTATTGTTTTTAATGATTATAGATGAGAGGATGGGAAAAGGAACTCTGAATCATTGGAGAGAGCTAAAAAGATCTCCCAACAAAATATGTTCCTAACATTTCTAGATGGCACAGTCTAGTTAGGGGGTATAAGTCAACCTTCTATGACAGCCATCAAAAAAAAAAAAATCATGATTCATAATGATTGCCATAAGGACAATCTAGAGGTTCATGGTTCAAAACTGACATGATCAAGCCAGAGGGTACTATCTAAAGAGAACATGTATCCAAAATGGAAAGAGAACATAGCCTTACTAAGACTCTTTTCACCATTTGCATTGACTTATATGGGGATAAATTCAGTGTTAGAGGGGGCCAAGGATGCATCTCTAAGGAGTTTAAAGACTTGAAGGAGAAAATAAAAACATTTAACTCTAGAAAGAATTTGTAATGCTGTAAAAATAATGTCAATTGATATACTTAAACTGGTTTATAATAACAGATTAATGACTAGAAACGAAGTATACCTTCTTAGATCTATTGAAGAATATTTTCCCTTGGATAAGAGCTTACTTCATTTAGACTATAATGACTAGCATATGACTGTACAAATATGTTGTTTTAAAACGCAGGCATATTAAGACTTGAGGTCAGGAATCATAATACACCAGGCAGTTGTAATCCTTTATGATTTAAAGTGTAGCAGACATTGTGGGTGAACCAAGCACAAAAGACAGAGCCATATACAAGAAACTATTTTATGGAAGAGACGGAGTGCATGTCACATAATAAGTAATATTTATATTGTGCCTTTATGAAGGATAAAATTTTGCCATGTGGCATTAAAAGTAATTAAAAGTAATACAACTTAATAATAGTTTAATGAAATGTATAGTTAATTGAGATGTAACATGGGCCAAGATACAATTTTGTGCAGGGACAATGTTAGAAAATCAATTTCTAAAGAATGTTAACTACTCAACATGCCATCTTTCCTTTTATAGTTAACATCATCATAATGCTGAAGAGAAAAACTTTCTGGGTCTTGCCACTACAATTTCTGATACAGAAACTGTGTCCATATTTACTATAGATTTTGGATATCTCTGGAAAATTAGAATTGGGATCAGAGAACACGGATACAGTACAGAAAGTTTTTAATACTGTTCAGCATTGCCCAGTATGTAACGGAATTGAGTAGATGCTCAGAGTGTGCTGCTGCTCTATGAGACCTTCAAGATGGTGGACCCCTTATTTGTTGTGCAGGAAGATAAGAGTAGGATGTGTAAAGTAGGTTCATGGTGCACTGGTTACCAACTCGTCTAAGTCTGGTAAGATAGAACACACTCATACACAACAAATTACAGGAAATGGATTTATTCCTTACAGAAAAGCAGCAAAACAAAACAAAACAAAAACAGAAGCCTAGAATTTATTATGAGTCAGCCTCCAAAGCTCAGAAAAATGTCAGGGGCAGATATTAGTCTCAACTGTTTGTACTTCACAGCTGGGGGACCCTGGAAAGTAGCTTTCTCTAGGTTTTATACCACAGGGTCATCTGACTCACTGAGATACATTGTTGAAGGGCATTCTTTTTCTAGAGCAACCATGGAATGGATTCCAAGCTGTTCCTGCTGGTCCCTCTCAATCTCAGGTTGTTAGATTCCCAGCACATTCTAGTTATTCTTGAGAACTACAAGTGAGAAAGAGAGAACTGGGTTGGTCAAAAACTACCCAGAGAACTGTCCTTCAGGCAGGTGTAGAAAAAGAAAGCCTAGTGGTAATCATAGGGACTTCACGTCTTCATCAAGTTTCATATCCCATGTATTAATCCGTTCTCACACTGCTAATGAAGGTATATCCAAGACTGGATAATTTATAAAGGAAAAAGGTTTAATGGACTCATGATTCCACATGACTAGGGAGGCCTCACAATCATGATGGAAGGCAAAGGAGAAGCAAAGGCATGTCTTACATGGCAGCAGGCAAGAGAACTTGTGCAGAGAAACTCCACTTTATAAAACCATCAGATCTCATGAGACTATTCATTATTATGAGAACAGCATGGGCAAGACTTCTCTCCATGATTCAATTACCTCCCACTGGGTCCTTCCGACGATACATGGGAATTATGGGACCTACCATTCAAGATGAGATTTGGGTGGGGACACAGGCAAACGATATCATCCCACCTCTGCAACTTATTAAGTATATGACCTCTGGTAAGTTACATTTTCTGTACAACTGAGGATGATGACAAAAGTTTCCAAGACATAGAGTGTCTACAATAATTTTTAAATTCCAGAAAATACATGTGCCCAGATTGTAGTCTGTGCTTTAAAACAATGTTAGATATTATCGGGGTCTCCTGTTGTAATGCAGGTTTTTCTTTTATTCATGTATACATCCCCTGTATTATCTTGTCATTTTTCTAAAGTGAGACTTTTATAATTCTTGGTTTTATGTTATTTATTTCCGTTCTTTGTAAAAACTCTATTTGATGAGATTTGTTGTACAGAAGCAAAGTCTTCCATCTTGTTCTCATGCACAGTGACTAATTTGCATTTAATGCAAGCACAGCTCTTTTCAAGCATAAGCATAAAGGCCCATATTAGAATGAACACATCTGTTTATCTGTCCACGAATAGATTTAACTTTGGCTTAAAATATGGCCTGTTTGGTTTTACTATTTAGCTTCTTAAACCAATCACTTCTCTGTAAACTGGCACAATCAATTATCTTTTGGCAGTTGCTTCCAGATTTAAAAATATTTCAAGAGCCATATTCTGCATCCACAATTCTAAAGTTAACTGTGTTTCAGAATGAAGCTGAGGCTATGAACAGAATTATGTTATGTGACAGACCAATTTTTATTTACAATTTATTTATTACCATGTTTTTACAAGTTTGCTTAATTCTCTGTGGATTGACAACAAGACAAAGAACATGGAAGGACTTAGGCATAACACCTTTCCTCACCTGTTTTATCAAGGACAGACTTTGGCCTGATTCATTTTTCAGGTGGTAGGATATATTTTTCATAAGACAGTGATCTCTGTAATTCCTATTCATATACCAAATTAATATCTTAGAAATCTGTTGGAAATTACCAAAGATAACCCATTCTGAAAATAATTACTTGCTATAGCTTTATGTGCATGTATGTGATTAAAACATAAATCAAATGTAAACTGTTTCTTGATGTTCTTCAATAAAGTTAAAAATCACAATCAGTCAACTATCTCTTGAGCTATAATAGAACAAACACAATATAATAATAGTAATACTAATAATAAATATATCGAATATTGAAACAAAAACTTTATCCCATAGTTTAAAAGTCATTTCATTTCTATTTAAATATATGTTTAATGTCTCATTTTTCTCATATACATTTCAAGTAAATTTTATTAAGGTTAATTTACCCATAATAAAATGAAACCATTTTAGAGTACAATTCTGTGAGTGTTGACAAATGTATACAGCTGGCTAATTACCACCACAACCTAGAACATTCCCACCATCCCAGACCACTTTTCCATGTTTCTTTTCTGTCAGTCCTTGCTTCCTTCAGGTTCACCCCCAACCAACAACTGATCTACTTAGGTTGCTATAGATCAGATTTATCTTTTCTAGAGGAACCATATTACATTATATGTACTCTCTTTTGTATGGTTTCTTTTCCTCAGACTAATGATTTTGAGATTCATCCATGTTAAATGTTGTTAGTTTATTCTTTGTTATTTGTGAATAGTATTCCCTTGTGTGAACATGATATAACGTGTTTATTCATTAATTGATAGTTTTTTTGGGTTTTTTTGTTTTTTTGTTTTGTTTTGTTTAGTTTTGCTATTAGGTATAAGACTGTTATAAACATTCAGTACTAGTCTCTGTGTAATCATAGATTTTCATTTACCTTGAGGAGATATCACTAGTGAAATTGCTCAGCCTTCTAATAATTATATGCTTAATTTTGCCTTTTGCTCCACATCTTCACCAACACTTAGATTTTTTTAAAAAATGTTACCCATTCAAGTGAATATTTAATGCTATTGAACCATGGTTGCATTTTCCTGTTGACTCTTGTGATGTGCTGATGCAAGTCTTTTGCCCATTTTAAAATGAGGTACTGTGTCTTTTTCTTTTGAATTGTGCAAGTTCTTTATATGTTATGTATACACATCCTTTGTCACATATATTTACTAAAAATAATTTCTCCCAATCTGTTGTTTACTTCTCATTTCTTAGCAGTGTCTTTGAAGAGCAGAAATCATTAATTCTAATGATGTACAACTTATTTTTTTTTCCTTTTGTGATTACTGCTTTTTGTTTGGTGTTTAAAGATTCTTTACTGACCTCAAGTTTAAAAAGATTTTCTCTCATATTTTCTTCTAGACGTTTTTTAGTTTTAGCGCTTAACTTTAGGTGTATAATCAATTTCTAGCTAATTTTATATTTGAAGTAAGCCAAAAGCTTCTTTTGAGGAAAAGAAGCCAAAAGTAAAAAATCATATTTTGAAGATGGATATCTAATTTTTCCATCATTTGAGGGAAGAGAATCCTCTCCTCCACTTGTTATATTTGTTAAAAATCAATTGGCCATATAGATATGGGTCAATTTCTGTACTCTCTATTCAATTCCATTGATATATTTTTCTGTATTTATGCTGGTATCTCATTGATTTTAGTTACTATAATAAGTCTTAATATCACCTATTAAAAGTCCTCAAATTTGTTCTTCCTTTTCAAAATTATTTTGGCTGCTCTGAGTTCTTTGAATTTCTGTATAAATTTTAGAAGCAGTTTGTTCATTTTTACAAAAAAAAAATATAATTATTTTTTAAAATCTTGTTTTGGGTTACAATACATCTATAAATAAATTGGAGAGAATTGACATGTTAATGATGAATTTCCTAATAAATCTTATTGACATTTTATCTTCATTTATTTAGGTCTTCTTTAAATTATCTTAGCAGTATGATAGTTTTCAGTATACAAGTCTAACATATATCTTGTTAAATTCATACAGAAGTATTTCTTGATTTTAGATGTATTTGTAGATAATTTTGCATTTTAAATTTTATTTTTCAATTGTTCATTGCTATAATATTGACTTTTATATATTAATCTTGTATCTTTGTGACTTTGTTAATCTCAATATTTTTTCAAGTTGCATAAAAGGTATTTTGTAGCTATTTTAGAATTTTTCATGTACACAATTACATCATGTGCAAAGGCAATTATAACTCCCTTTAATATACCTTCTAAACTTACTAGACACTCAAGCATAGTGTTGAATAAAAGAGGTAAAAATGGAATTTTTTTTGTCTTCTTCCCAAGAGAGTGAGTGGGTGAAGGGAATCATTTGGTCTCTCATTATTAAGTTTGATGTTAGCTATAGGTTTTCATAAATGGCCTTTATCAAATGGGGGAAATTTCTTTCTATTCGTAGTAGGCTAAGAAGGTTTTTTTGTTTATTACCAATGAATGTTTAATTTTGTCAAATGCTTTTGCCACATCTATTGAGAAAATTATATTTTTTCTCATTATTTTATTAATACCATGTATTATTTTTTAATACTTTTTGAATGTTAAGCCAATTTTACATTCCTGGGATAAATCCCACTTGGTCATGATGTGTTAACAATTTTGTGTTTTGCTGGATTCACCTTCTTAATATTTGTTGAAGGGTTTTGAATCTGTTTTATAATTTTCTTTTTATGTGATGCCTTTTTTGTTTTCATTATTAGGATTATGTTAATCACATAAAATAAATCAGAAAGTGCATCGTAATCTTATTTCTTGAAAGAACTGTGTACATTGATTTATTCCTTACATGTTGGCTGGAATTGATCGTTGAGGACACCTGGCCCTGAAGCTACCTTTGTGAAAGAGGTTTTTTAGTTATGAATTCAATTTCTCTAACACATATGTGGTCATCTAAGTTTCGTATTTGTTCTTGTGTTAGTTATGGTAATTTATAAGTTTATTTCTAGGAATTTGTCCATTTCATCTATTTTTTCAAGCTTATTGATAACAATTCTTAAATTCCTTACTATGTTGTAATGACTTTTGGAACCATGTGATATCTGCTCTTTTACTCTTACTACTGATGACTTTTGTATATTTTTTGTTTCCTAGTCCATCTAGATGTTTATCAGATCTATTGATTACAAAAAACACAAGTTTTTGTAACCTTTTCAATTAAAATACAGCATATAGATATAGTAAAATACACAAATCTTAAACATATTCCTCAGGAATATTTTACAAATGAATATACTTCCATAACCACCACGCTAGTTCAGACACAGAATTTTATCAGCAATCAAGAGCCTTTATCTTATCATCTTCCAGCCCATACTTCCCCAAAAGTTAACCACTCTTTTAACTTCTACTACCTTCAATTACTTTGCCTGTTTTAGAATCTCATATAAATGAAATCATATGAACTATACTTTATATGCCTGGATTCTTGGTTAATATATTTTTGAGATTCATCCATGTTATTATGCATAGCAGTAGTTAAGTTGCCCATGAAGAAAAAAAAAATAAGCAAAAGAATGAAAAATAGACCGTAGGCTTCCTGCGTCCTTGTGGAGTGTTCTTTCCCACCATTCTCACACTCATTTGTGTGTGAATATCCAGATTCTAAAACTCTTGAGAATACAGACTATTTTCTATACTTCCCAAACAATACATTCACAGTCTTGAATTTTTACTTTTTAATAGAAATGCATTGACCTAGCTGGAATGGTCAAGATTTGTTAGGATTTTACCAGCAAGTAGAAAAAGAACAAAGCTGGGCATTACAGAGGAGTACTGAGTCTTTTCAAGTTACCATCTTACTGACCTTGGATAAGTCACTTAATTTTTCTGAGCCTTACTTTGCTTCTCCATAAAGGAGGAATAGTATGACTTGCCTTATCCTATTCACAGAGATACAGCAGGACTCCAGTAAAAACATGGGAAAGTACTTTGTCAAGAGAAAATAAACACATTTTTTACAAATGTTTTGTTAATATAATAAGTGAAGCATTGAAGCTTAACACCCAAATCTTAAAAGCTAAAAAAAAAATTCCCAGCATTCTCTTTCTGCCAAATCTGTGCCTGTATTCAACTGGGTAGGTAGTGAGGAATGGTTGGGCTGGGCTGGGTCCATTCCCTGAGACACAAACATGCTATGACAGGAGTTATGTGCCAAGACGGGGCAAAGTGGAAAGACAGAAAGAAGTAGAAGTTCCAATATGGGTTTTTTTTTTTAATTCATGAAATATATATTTCTATTAAATGCATTATCACAAAACCACTTCTAGCATTCGAAATTTTTATTTATTTTTAAGTTTACATACAGTAAAATTTACTCTTTCTGGTGCTAGCCACTGGTTTCATTAATTTTCTCTGTTGTTTATCTAATTGTCTTTTTTTTTTTTCTTTTTTTTTAAGACTGAGTGTCGCTCTGTCGCCCAGGCTGGAGTGCAGTGGTGCGATCTCAGCTCACTGCAAGCTCCGCCTCCCGGGTTTACGCCATTCTCCTGCCTTAGCCTCCCCAGTAGCTGGGAGTAGCTGGGACTACAGGCGCCCACCACCACGCCCTAATTTTTTGTATTTTTAGTAGAGACGGAGTTTCACCATGTTGGCCAGGCTGGTCTCGAACTAATGAGCTCAAGTGATCCTCCCATCTCAGCCCCCCCAAAATGCTGGGACTACAGGCATGAACCACTGCTCCCAGCTTGATCTTTCATCCAGGGACTTTGCTAAACTCAAATATTTGTTCAAGTAGTACTTTTTTTTTCTAAAAACAAGATTTTTTTTTGTGTACACATTATGTTTCCTTCAAATAAAGAAAATTTTACCCATCTTCTCCAATCTGGATTATATTTATGTATATGTCACATAACAGATTCGGTATAATTTTCTGTCTTTTACATTTCTTGCAGTTTGTTTTATTGTTGTATATATATATTTTATGGGGTATAGTACATGTGCTCTTGAAACTGATGTATATTTTACTGCTGTTGAATGAGGTGTTCTTTAAATGTCAGTTGGTTCATGTTAAGTAATAAAGTTCACATAGTCGAGATTCTTTATATTATTTTTACTTGTTTTCTCAATTACAGGGAGGGAAGTGCTATAGTTTCTAACTCTAATTGTAGAAACATTGGTTTCTCCTTTCAGCTTTGTCAAGTTTTGCTATATGTGGTTTAAAGCTGTTTTCCATGCGTAATGTTTAGAATTCCTAGGTCTTCTTGAAGAATTAATCCTTTGATCTTTATAAAATGATCTTTATCCCTGGTTATATTTCTTTTTCTAAGTTTGACTTTGTCTGATATTAATATAGCAATTCAACTCCCTTATGTTTAGTGTTTGCATGCTATAGTTTTCTCCCATCATTTCACTGTTAACTTATTGTATGTTTGTATGTAAAGTGCGTTTTTCCTTCCCTTAGTGGTTAATTGTTGTTTCCCAATGTCTGAAAACAGTTGTTGCATAAATATTGCCCCCTTTGTTTTTGTTTACAAAACAAAAATTTGTGTACAGTGGGATAACAAGTTCAGTACCATTATTCCTTCATGGCTGAATGTCTACATGTTTATACATTTTTGTCTTCTGATTGATGTGTCCTGGCATTTTTAGTCTATACACATTGTTACCATCATGTTAATGACTACTGTACCTCCAGAACATAATACTTTTCTTATCTCTTGGTAATCCTCATTTACACGTTGAATAACAGCTTGCATTCTGCTTTATGATTCCAAGTGAAATGAGTATTGACTATATATAAATGGCATTTATCATCATGACGCATTTGGACAAACCTCAAAGAACTAAAATATATATATCTACACACTTTAAAATATGAGCCACAAAATGGATGATAATCTAAGCTCTTCCAATCATGAAACATGGACGAAAAAGACATTCCATGCCTTAAGTATAACAGTAAATACATTCAAAGGTGAATTACAAGTTGATGATAAAAAATTGCTGGCAACTAATTCCAAATGGAAAACGTAATTATTTGCTGAAATATTAAAAATTAATTTTTTATTTATGATATTTAGACATACAAAATAAAATCTCAGTTATATTAAGAATTACATGGAACTTATATTAAAAATCTTGAGGTAGCAATTTCACTAGCAGTTGTGGTTTAAAAGGTTTTACACCACTATAATTGAATATGCCAAATTTCATTTTAGCATGTCAGTATGGCTTCCATATTTGGGATTCTTTTTTTTCACTTGAGCTAGTGAATTTATTCTGTAAAGCTTACATTTTCAAATTTGACCCTTAAACCTTATGAAATTATATATTCTTAATTCTAATAAAAGTTCTTAGTGAATAATTCCCTAAATGTTCAAATATTCTACTAATTTATTTTTCATTCCTTCCATCTTTTTTATGTAATGATATAATACCTTTTTAATTATCTTCTTGGCGCACTGTCTATAGCATTTTTTAAGATAAGTTGATTTCTTACTACTCTAAAATTGATTTCCAGGCAGGTTGATAGTTATATTTTATATATACACACATATACTTTTAATGTATGTATATATGCACACATACATGTGTATATTTAAACATATAGGTAGCTATAGATATAGAGATATAGGTCATTATTTTAAAATCAACATATTAAATCACACCAAAATTTTACAGGATGTGATCATTAGTACAAAAGTTATCTGCTATTGTGGGTCATCTATTATTTACTATCTACTGTTAATGAACAGAATATGATATACAAAAAATAAGTAATTGCATCTTCTAATTTCAGCCACAAAGAGCAGTTTTTGTAATATTTTAAAGTAGTTGTAATAGAAAGAAATTCTGGTAAAAAAAAATCAAATTCTAGGAGACCGAAAATTTCTTACATGTGCCCCTTTTTACAGACAGCCTGTAATTTTATGGAACACTGAACAGGAGATGTGGAAATAAAAGTGTTGGGAATATGGATTTTTAAAAAATAATGTTTATTTTGAAATATTTTAAATTAGAGGAATTTTTTAAAATCACTATAATGAATACTATGTACAAATTCTTAAAATTTTTTTTTTACACTTGTCTTAGTCCATCTGAGCTGCTATAATAAAGGGCCATAGACTGGGTTGTTATAAACAGCAGAACTTTATTTCTTACAGTTCTGGAGATTGGGAAATCCTACATCAAAATGCTAGTAGATTTCATCTGATGAGGGCCCAGTCCCTGATTAATAAACAGCTGTCTTCTCTCTGTGTTCTTAGAAAGCCAAAACTGACAAATGGGATCTAATTAAACTAAAGAGCTTCTGCACAGCAAAAGAAACTACCATCAGAGTGAACAGGCAACCTACAGAATGGGAGAAAATTTTTGCAATCTCCTCATCTGACAAAGGGCTAATATCCAGAATCTACAAAGAACTCCAACACATTTACAAGAAAAAAACAAACAAACCCATCAAAAAGTGGGCAAACGATATGAACAGACACTTCTCAGAAGAAGACATTTATGCAGCCAAAAGACACATGAAAAAATGCTCATCATCACTGGCCATCAGAGAAATGCAAATCAAAACCACAATGAGATACCATCTCACACCAGTTAGAATGGCCATCATTAAAAAGTCAGGAAACAACAGGTGCTGGAGAGCATGTGGAGAAATAGGAATGCTTTTACACTGTTGGTGGGACTGTAAACTAGTTCAACCATTGTGGAAGACGGTGTGGCGATTCCTCAGGGATCTAGAACTAGAAATACCATTTGACCCAGCCATCCCATTACTGGGTATATACCCAAGGGATTATAAATCAAGCTGCTATAAAGACACATGCATACGTATGTTTATTGTGGCACTATTCACAATAGCAAAGACTTGGAACCAACCCAAATGCCCATCAATGACAGATTGGTTTAAGAAGATGTGGCACATACACACCATGGAATACTACGCAGCCATAAAAAATGATGAGTTCATGTCCTTTGTAGGGACATGGATGAAGCTGGAAACCATCATTCTCAGCAAACTATCGCAAGGACAAAAAACCAAACACCGCACGTTCTCACTCATAGGTGGAAACTGAACAATGAGAACACATGGACACAGGAAGGGGAACATCACACACCAGGGCCTGTTGTGGGGTAGGGGAGGGGGGAGGGATAGCATTAGGAGATATACCTAATGTAAATGACAAGTTAATGGGTGCAGCACACCAGCACGGCACATGTATACATATGTAACAAACCTGCAGGTTGTGCACATGTACCCTAAAACCTAAAAGTATAATAATAATAATAAAAAGAAAGTAGTAGGGACAAGGGAGCTCTCTGAGATCTCATTTATAAGGGCACTAATCTCATTCACGACCTCATGGCCTAATTACCTTCCAAAGTTTCACACCTAAATACCATCACACTGGGCTTAGTAGTGAACATATTTTGGGGGAAATAAACATTCAGTCTATAGCAATATTCGTATCATATTTTTAGTGAGTAAATTGTACAGATAAAGGTAAACCCTTTATGTGCTTTTCCTTGCTCCCCAAAGGTAAACATTCTGAATTCACTATTTATAATTGAAGACGGCACAACATACTCAAGAATCCATACATATGTATGGATTCTTTGTATTATATTTTCAAATTTCTATAAGTGGTATCACACTATAGTCACAATTGTACAACTTGATTTTTTTATTTTGCTAAAATATTTATTTGGGATTTGTGTAGTTTTAGTTTTTTACTTTAACTGCTATATACTATTCAAATTATATAAATGTACCCCAATATATGTACCTATTCTCCTGTTGTTAGACATTTAGATGATTTCTAATTTTTCTCTATTACAAAAAAATGTTAAAATGAACATTCTTGCAGGGATATCTTGTGCCATATTTGGGATACTCTCAGACTATATATATAAAAGTGGAATTGCTGGTCCAGGTTATGTCCACCTAAAATATTTCTAAATATAGACAAGTGATTGTACAAATTTTCATGACCACCAGTAGTAAAGGAGAATAAACAAATGAATCAGTATTTTACAAGACTTTCTTTTTTCTTTCTTTTTTTTTTTTTTTTTTTTTTTTTTGGAGTCTCACCTGTAGCCCAGGCTGGAATACATTGGTGTGATCTCAGCTCACTGGAACCTCTGCCTGCTGGATTCAAGGGATTCTCTTGCCTCAGCCTCTCAAGTAGCTGGGATTACAAGTGTGCACCACCATACTCAGCTAATTTTTGTATTTTTAGTAGAGAAGATGGGGTTTCACCATATTGGCCAGGCTGGTCACAAACTCCTGACCTCAAGTGATCCACTTGCCCCAGCCTCCCAAAGTGCTGTGATTACAGGTGTGAGCCACTACGCCTGGTCATTTACAATAATTTTATTGGAATATCTTCTTTATTATACGTAGGAATTTAAATACAATAAATATTTTTATGAGTCTTAAAGTATTTCAGAATAAAATTTAAAATTATTTTTTGGTACATGCTGATATAATTAATTAGCAGAATAATTCTTAGCAGTTAGTAATTCTTCATATGTTCAAAATTCTCCCTGATTCAATAACCTTTATTTATTCAATTAAAGTAGTATAACCCCTTTCTCCCGGCTATATTATGTTTATTTCTTCTATAACAGTGTCAACATAAAAATTTTTTTAGTGACTACTCTCCACACTTCAATTTTTGATGGAAAGTTCTAAAAGCCCTAAGTGGAATGTTTCATACTTCCTGCTGCACACAGCCTTCTGACTTCTCAGTATCATGCTGCATTTCCTTCACACTGGGCTGCCCACTTAATTTGTGTTCCTTTTCATCTCAGGTTACTCCTGTGCTGTCTTTGGCCTCCTGAGATGGATGACGTCTCCTCTTTCCACACCACCTTCCTACAGTGTTCTATGTGCTACAAAAGTAACATGATCAAAGGGACCTGAGGGCTTTATTCCTGATTATGATGTAATTACTTACTGCGGTGACATCTCATTTACCTATATAATCCAGGTCCTCCCCAATCTGACTAATCAATCATTCACAAACTTAGATATTCTTAGCTACAAAGGAGATACACATTTGAAAAGTTTTGATCTAGCCCCAAACAACTTTTAAATGTGTTTTCTTGAGTTTTTGTTGCCTCACATTACCTTGGCTAAGAAATTGGATATATTTATATTAACATAATTGCAATTCAATACTTTGCTTCCTAAATATTCCAGCCAACAGAGACTATTGAAGTTTAAAATACCAGCAAGACAACTCACTATATTCTGTTCTATTTATATTTATATTCTATTTTGTATATTTAATTCTCTATGATTCAAAGACTTGTCTATATTATGCACATTAGCCCACAAAGAATTTACTCAAGAAATTGTTATAGGGTGATGGATTATACCATCATCACACACTAAGCAATGATGCGAGTCATTGTTATATTACTTCAACAATCTCACTGGAAAAAAGTGAACAGACATTTAAAAATATCTTGTATAGCTCTGCTGTTTGTTTCTTATGTTTCCAGATAAATAATCTTCTGTATTCAGAAAATCAAACCCTTTTTTCTTACGTATTTTATTTCATGGCTTTGAGCATTGATTCTGGAGCCTGACCTGGAAAGAATTTTGGTGATATGTAACAAAATAAGATACTATGCAATTATCTTTTTATACAGCAATTCCACTTCAAAGAATCTACCCTAAATGTATGCCTCAAAGAATATGAAAATATATATATGCACACAGTTATTCATATCAACATTGTTTATAATTACAAAATACTGGAAACAATCTAAATACTCAGATATGGAAGAATCGTTGGGTAAGTTATGTTATATACACAAAATGAAAGATCATACAGACATTTTTTGTAAATTGGTATGAGATCATTTCCATGATATATTGTTAAGTAAAAAAATAAAAACTAATTGTAAAAGAATAATTGTATTCTATTCTTCTTACAAGAAAGAAAGAAGTATAAGAAAATACATTTGATATGGTTTGGCTGTGTCCCCACCCAAATATCATCTTGAATTGTAGTTCCTATAATCCCCACAAGTCGTGGGAAGGATCTGTAAGAGGTAATTGAATTATGGGAATGGTTACCCCCATGCTGTTCTCATGATAGTGAGTTCTCATGAGATCTAATGGTTTTATAAAGGGCTTTTTCCTCAGCACTTCTCTCTCCTGCTGCCATATGAAGACGGACATGCTGGCTTACTCTTCCCCCATGATTGTAAGTTTCCTGAGGTCTCTCCAGCCATGCAGAACTGTGAGTCAATTAAACCCCTTTTCTTTATAAATTACTCAGTCTCAGGTATTTCTTCGTAACAGTATGAGAACGTACTAATACACATTGATCTTCTCATTTATGCAAAATAAATACAAGAAGCACTAACCAGAAGCTCAAGAAATTGTTCCCTATGGGGGTGGCAGAGAATGGAATAGAAAGCATGGGGAAATTGGAATATGGTAGTAGGTATGCAGTAGAAACCACACTTCTATAAGTACACCTCTTTGTTTGTGTTTAACTCTTACACTTCAGTAATTTTTCACATGCCCATAATAACAAATAATTGAAAGAAACCAGGGTTGGCCAGGTTGCACGATATGAACAACAAAAAATGGACCTAATTATATTAGAAATGAATAACATAATAATATTTTCACACTGAAGAGGATGGAAAAGAAAATAATTTATCTAAGTAATTTTTGGGGACAATAAACATTTTTATTGGAAAGATGGAAGACTAAAAAAACAAAAAGGAAAAAGAAGAACTGTACAAACTATTGTAGTGAGGTTAGTAAACCTTACGGAGATAAGGTTAACAATTATCTAACTGCCTGATGTGTATAATAGGATTGAACTCATAGGTAAATCTACTGTAGAAAATGAAGGCCCGGCAGTACACAGTGGCTCTTGCCTGTAATCCCAGCACTTTGGGAGGCCAAGAGAGGAAGATTGCTTGAGCTCAGGAGTTTGAGACCAGCCTGGGCAACACGGCAAGACAATATCCCTACAAAATTTTAAAAAATTAGTCAGGCGTGGTGTTGCATGCCTGTGGTCCCAGCTGTCTGGAGACTGAGGGGAGGGGATCTCTTAAGCCGGGAGTGTTGAGGCTGCAGTGAGCCATGTACATGCCACTGCACTACAGCCTGGCTGACAGAGCAGGATCTTGTTTCAAAAAAAAAGGAAAAAAGAGAAAAGAAACTGAAAGCCCATTTTATCTCTACAGTGTAGGATTGAAATCAGAGATGTGAATATGAACTCTTGGTTTAAACAAAAACACACACAGAAAAAATAGATCTATGGCTATGCATGGGTTAGTATACATATATTCTAACTCTGTTGAGAAGTATTAGGAAGTAGTGCTTCCTGATAGTGGTGAGAACACCTAGGTATGGTCTGTCTTCACATTGCCTTCTTTCCTGTGAGTGTGAAATCTCTCTCTTCCTCTCTCTCTTATAAGAATGCATGTAATCACATTTAAGATTCACTGAGATTATCCCAGATAATTTATCATCTCAATGTCCTTACTGTAATCATGTATTTTGGCCATGTAAGATATCATTCGCCTCCAGAGTGTGACAGTTAATTTTTATGTGTCAACTTGTCTAGTCACAGGATTTCCAGAAAGCCGGTTAAACATTATTTCTGGATTTGTGTATGGGGGCATTTCTGAAAATGATCAGGCATTGAATTGGTAGACTAAGTAAACATGTGGCCCTCTCCAGTACAGGTGGGCATCACCAAATTTGTTACTGACCTAACTAGAAAATAAAGGTGGAGGAAGTTCAGATTAACTCTGTCTATCTTGCTGAGATGGGACATCAATCTTCTCCTGCCCTTGGAGCTACAGGTTTCGGGCCTTTGAATGATACCTCCAGCTTTCCTGGGTTTCCAACTTGCAGATGGCATAACATGGGACCTTCCAGTGTCCATAATCATTTAAGCAAATACCTTATAATATGTCATGTGAGTCAAGAAAAGATTCTGTGCGTGTGTGTGTGTGTCTGTGTGTGTAATTTCCTATTGGTGCTCTGTCTGTAGAACCATTCATTACTAATGCACATGCATGAGGACATGGATATCTGTTTTTGGAGAAGAGCGAATTTTCAGCATCCCACCATATTCGCGACTCCATACCAATGTAAATAATTAAAATAAATACATAAATTTTAGAGAAGAAACAGCTCTTCATTAGAAATGAATTCATTTTTTTTAAATGTAGAAGAAATGAAAGAAACAGAAAATCACCTAGGGAAAACACTAAATTAATAAATATAATAGGAAAAATATCCACTGATAGATATGACATCAAGGGGAAAAAGTTCAAGGAAGACATGGATATTCGCATAATCTAAAAGTATTGTAAAGTATTTCTTCAAAGTATATTATCAATTACACCGTGAAAAATAACTTTATCTGCAGAAACCCAGCAGATACTACATAATAAACATGTTAAAGCTAACAGCATGAGTGAACTCCCATTCACAATTGCTACAAAGAGAATAAAATACAACTTAAAGGGATGTGAAGGACCTCTTCAAGGAGAATTACAAACCACCGCTCAAGGAAATAAGAGAGGACACAAATGGAAAAACATCCCATGCTCATGGATAGGAAGAATCAATATCATGAAAATGGTTACACTACCCAAAGTAATTTATAGATTCAATGCTATCCCCATCAAGCTACCATAGACTTTCTTCACAGAATTAGAAAAAACTACTTTAAATTTCATATGGAACCAAAAAACAGTGCACGTAGCGAAGACAATCCTAAGCAAAAGAACAAAGCTGGAAGCATCACGCTACCTGACTTCAAACTATACTACAAGGCTACAGTAACCAAAACAGCATGGTACTGGTACAAATATATAGACCAATGGAACAGAACAGAGGCCTCAGAAATAATGTCACACATCTACAACCATCTGATCTTTGACAAACCTGACAAAAACAAGAAATGGGGAAAGGTTTCCCTATTTAAGAAATAGTGTTGGGAAAATTGGCTAGCCATATGCAGAAAACTGGACCCCTACTTACACCTTATACAAAAATTAACTCAAGATGGATTAAAGACTTAAATGTAAGACCTAAAACCATAAAAACCATAGAAGAAAACCTAGGCAATACCATTCAGGATATAGGCATGGGCAAGGAATTCATGACTAAAACACCAAAAGCAATGGCAACAAAAGCCAAAATTGACAAATGGGATCTAAATAAACCAAAGTGCTTCTGCACAGCAAAAGAAACTATCATCAGAGTGAACAGGTAACCTACAGAATGGGAGAAAATTTTTGCAATCTATCCATCTGACAAAGGGCTAGTATCCAGAATCTATAAGTAACATAACAAATTTACAAGAAAAAAACAAACAACCCCATCAAATGTGGACAAAGACTATGAACAGACACTTCTCAAAAGAAGACATTTATGCAGCCAACAAGCATATGAAAAAAAGCTCATCATCAGTGGTCATTAGATAAATGCAAATCAAAACCAGAATGAGATACCATCTCATGCCAGTTAGAATGGCGATCATTAAAAAGTCAGGAAATAACACATGCTGTAGAGAATGTGGAGAAATAGAAACACTTTTACACTGTTGGTGGGAGTGTAAATTAGTTCACCCACTGTGGAAGACAGTGTGGGGATTCCTCAAGGATCTAGAACCAGAAATACCATTTGATCCAGCAATCCCATTACTTGGCATATACCCAAAGGATTATAAATCATTCTACTATAAAGACACATGCATGCATATGTTTATTGCAGCACTATTCACAATAGCAGACTTGGAACCAACCCAAATGCCCATCAATGATAGACTAAAGAAGATGTGGTACATATACACCATGGAATACCATGCAGCCATAAAAAAACAGATGAGTTCATGTCCTTTGCAGGGACATGGATGAACCTGGAAACCATCACTCTCAGCAAACTAACACAGGAACAGAAAACCAAACATTACATGTTCTCACTCATAATTGGGAGTTGAACAATGAGAATACGTGGACATAGGGAGGGGAACATCACACACAAAGGCCTGTAGGGGGGTGGGGGGCTAGGGGAGGGATAGCATTAGGAGAAATACTTTATGTAGATCACGGGTTGATGGGTGCAGCAAACCACCATGACACGTGTATACCTATGTAACGAACCTGAACGTTCTGCACATGTATCCCAGAACTTAAAAGTATAATAAAAATATATATTAAACAATGAGGGTTGTCAAAGGAGATGTGTATTAATATTTATGTTCATAACAGTTACAGCAAACTGAAAACAGCCCCAATATCCATTATGAATGATAACTGGACATTGGACATTGGATAAACTAATTTGTTATAATCATATAATGAAATACTACTCAGTGATTAAAATAAAAAGAGTGAACCACTGATACATCTGGATGAACCTTATAACATGACACTGAGCAAAAGAAGCCTGACACAATATTCATACCATATAAACCCAGTTATATGCAATTCAGAAAAAGGAAAAATACATGAATAGATATAGAAATCAGAACAGGAAGTTTGAACAGAAGCAGAAAAGGAGATTGACAGAAAGTAAGTATGAAAGAACATTCTAGAATCATAGAAATGTTTTGTTTTTGATAGGAATATTGATTAAATGGACATATACATTTGTTCAAACTCAAGACTGCACATCTGAAATCGGCACATTTATTTTATCTATTTAATAAAGTGAGGGCAAGGACCGAACTGAGAAGTGGATAGAAGAGAAAGAGAACCCACCACCCCAATTCCATTGCAAAATAAATTTCAGGCTTGTGCCTCCATGGAAATTCCCCATACTCCAGACCCTGGAGTATGCTCGCTGGCGTATGATCAAAAACAAGGTCACTCCGATAATCACAAATACATCTGAATTTCTGTCTTACTCAACATTACACTGTTTTGCTTTCTTTAACAATTACCATATCCCCAAAACATTTCAAGAAAATATGTTCTATTGTTTTTACTGCTGGCAGTTTATGATACTACTGGCTAGCCACTACATACCTAGAGCTTATACGATCTGTTTGCAATCAATTTGGCAAAAACTATGACCTTGCTCCCCCATAATACTCTGGTAAATTATGGTTGTCTTATTTCATCCCTCTCCTCATCTTTCCAAGCGAATTTACATAAAAATCCTATAGATTTCCAGTTCATAAAATTATGCTTTCAATACTCTGTACACACATGTATACTTCCACCCCTTTCCAGGTCATCTTAGTCCGATGACCCAGAATATGTTTTTTATTTTCTTTCATTTATTTTCATCATACGATTTTCAATTTGAATTTAACATGTTGTCAAGTGACCTTTATTTTTTCTCCCCTGGCACTAGTTAAATCAGATTCCTTCATGTGTACAGTTACCATTTTTCTTGGTTGGTCTCCCTGAAATTATTATTTTATTTCTATTGGACAAATCAAGGCCTAGATTATTTCTCTTTTTTTAAGAAAAAAAAGTGATAAAAAGACTAGAGCTATACTGTTTTGTAAAGAAAAGAGTTAAGTTTACCTGTAACAAAAATAATAAGAAATGTAAATTATACTGAATTTTAAAGAAACCATATACTTTGAATAAGATTCAAAAATATATTAGACAACATAATTCGAGAAACCAAAAGAGAATAAAAATTATTCCTTAAATGTAGGGGGAAAAGGATTATTTAAAGTGAATAGCTGACAAAATTTGGATTGAATTCCCTACAATAAATGCTTTATGGAGGATCTGGAGGCCTAACTCCCCAATAATTGTAGCAACATGAAATCTGTGTGAGTTCTGAATTATACACCGAGGAGAATCTATAGGGATTTAAGTTGGGTTAGTAAGTGTCAACTTCCTGGGACTCTGAAATAAGCTGGAAATAATTTGCTAAGAATTTTCCTGAATATGAAGTGCCTTTAATAAGATAGTTTGATGAGTAAATGAATCAGAAAATTGAGGACTAAATTTTCCTTACATTTTATACATTTTTGCAATGATAGCAAGGTCAAAACATTTGGACTACAAGTTAAGAACCATCAACTCTTTAGGTAAAGACTAGTAAAACCAAGACATTGTCAGGCACTAAAACAAAATCATGAATCATACTAATACAAATGCAGTTCATGGTCTTAGATCTCACATTTGCGAAGAAAAAACTGGACTGCACTGTTGTGCATATTATGAAAATATGAAGATCAGCAGCAACATTCTGACATTGTGAGGTGTGCAGAAAATCACATGTACTAATAATCAAATATGCAAATTATTTTAAAAATAGTATCAGGTGAATTTAAAGGTTTTTTATTAAACATTATATACTTCCTTTGATTGAATACAATAGAGTTACAGGGACCATTACGCATTTACACATGTTGGAAGCCTCTATTTTCTGTGCCAAAATCCTGTGTGGTTAATGTTTGCTATGATTACAACTTATTGTTATGTTTTACTTTCTTAAACATATTTTGAATAGCAATATAAGCAAATATCCGGAGCAAGGTACTGTCTTTATGAATGCCATAAATAAAGGTGTTACAGCTGAAAAGGACTTCAGATCATCATATATAACACTTTTTCATATATTAATATTTACTCATGTACTCTGGCATATGGAGTACTCATACGTTCCATACATTGTTCTAGGTACTGAGCATACAAAGCAAACATGAGAGACAAGGCAATGGCCTTGACTTTTCCACTGGAAACATCTCTGCTCTCTTCTCAATAGACAAAATCTATGAAGTCATGTTTTTCATGAGGATGTTGAAAACATGCACAAACAAATCTTTTTTTGTATTTATCAATGTATTTATTTATATCTGATAATGTTATGATGACTTAGCCCATAACCAGACTAAACACTTCTGAATCATTTCTGCTTGCTCACTGTACTGCAATACAGAAAGATTTTGTTTGCTCTATGAAATTATTTATTATTATCTTCCATTTTCCTTCTGGATTACCCTGTGAGTATGTAAAACCAGTATCTTCATCATTTATGCCCTCTTCATGTTCTAGAAAAGAATGAAACTTAGAGGTTACTCTACTAAAATCCAAGTTTATCATCAGGTAATCTTAGTAAGTGCCTGATATCTAAATATAATTTTATGCTAATATATAGCTCTGCCTTTCCTCTGGCCCACTCGCCTTCATTCCTGATGCAAAGTCCTGCTGGAGGAGCATCAGGGTGGAACCAAAGGTTATAAAAAGGTGAAGTAAATGCCCTAACATTTAATTTTACATAGTTGAAGGTTTTATTTGGCTCTCTGCATGCTTTATCTGCTGCATAAAAACAATTAATCTCTTTCAGACTAAGGCATCTTACAATTTTGAATTTTATTTTGCAAAATAGAAAACAGTCTTTACTCTGTTGTTCCTTATTGGTGATTCATCAAGTTGATCTCCTCACCAGAATCTTTTATTTTAATATTTTATTGTAAATATTAACAATAAAGGATATTGAAAACTGAGAAATTTTTAATCACCGATTATCATAACTAATTAACATATAAACATGGCCTCTTAAACCTTTAGATCACATAAATCGAAGCGCAGCAACCAGTTAGTTGCACATACATTAAAATAAAATTTTCTACCAAGTTAATTGACTATTGAAAAATACACTAGTATATTTCATAGTATTAGAGAATTTCAATTTATCAAGAGTCAGTATTATATTAAAGTTTCATTAAGGGCCAAAGAAAGTTGTCTTTCAAATCTGCTCACATAAACATTCAGGTTATGTTTTATTTTCAAACCATAGCATTTAATTGGAGGAAAGGGAGAGGAGAGGGAGGTGTCAGTAGGTTTGCAAAGAAGTATTAATTATTAAATCAAAAACAAGTATGTTTGGAAAGAAAACTAACATTTTCCTTTGCACTAAAAATAATAATGCACCCCAGAAAGTATATATCTACACAGCAGTAAATAAAGGCTTCCAGGTGGAAATACTGTAAGGATTATCGGAACTTTTTTGTTTAAATTTTAACTGCCATGTCAGTGGGGAGGCTTTTTATAACAAACAGAATCTACAGCGCAAAATGTATTAAAAATCATTAGCTTCCTTAACAGGAAGTCAAGAAGAAGACAGATGTCATGGATTGTGGATTCACTAGCTTAATGATGTCATCAGGGACTTAAGTTCTCGCCATCCCTCGGCTCTGCTGTTCACATTGTTGGCTTCATTTTAAGGCTAGTTACCCTTGGGATCATAAAGGATCTCAGCAGCAACCAAGAATATGCTTTCTTAGTAACATCCAGTAGAAAGGAATCTCTTCCTTCCTCAAAGAATGTGGCCCTTGCCATAGGTTGAATAGACAGAATTTTAATAATCTGGAAAATGGCATATGCTTGTTGACTAAAGCAAATCGGGAACCACCCAGCTTCTCCAAAATAAAATGAGCTGACTCGTTTGTCACCAACATCTTAACAAATTGAGGTTCTACTAGGAAGGAGAAAGTGGGGAATAGATTCAGGATATGCAAATAGCTATGCTTTCTACAACTGTGGTTCTGTCTCCTCCATGTGATTCTAAGTACATTCCTGATATCCCTTCACTCAACAGATGCTTTGTTGTCCTGCCTGATGGGGAATTTAAAGAAGCATTTTCATTATAGATAAGAAATGAGAAAGAAGTGAGTAGTGAAAAGTAAATATTAAAATGCTGAAAAACCTGACTTGCTATCTTGGATTTAGTAATGGCCATGCTGGGCGTAATCAAAATGTGTATGAAAAGGTTTAGCAAAAAATGACGTGGTTCTGTCTCATAGAGGCACTGTGGACCATAAAACATAATCCATGCAATCAAAAATAATTTCAACATAAATCAAATCCCTTACTTACATTAGTCAAATACCATGAAGGAATCATAATCCCTACAAATACTCTTTATGTTCCCCTTGTTTTTCTCAGCCAGCCTCAGCCTTTATGTACTTTTCCATTCCTTTGTCTCTCCCATCAGACAAACTGAGCACTCTTTTGCTTCCTTCAGTTTGTGGCACTTTAATTCCTTTTCTTCCTATCCAGACTTTTACACATAAAATTTTAGGGTCACTGTTTAGAAGGTGGAAAGGGCTGTTTATACTTATACATTAACATTTTTGTCCTTACGACAACAGAAAAATCAAAGGAGAATTGAATCAAGAGAATGTGAGTAACCAAAAAAATTAAAACTCCCTGTTCACCAAAATTATTTATTCCCAAATAATAAAAACAGATGAAATATTTGAACCAAACTAAGTGCTATTAGCTAAATTAAGCAGAATGAGCATGATGTCAAACTTGTGGAAATTATATAGTTAGCACACACATATACATATTCTTATAACCACAGTTTTTTTTTCTTTTCCTTTTTAGTAACACTCTATTCTGATGATGATACAGAAACAGCAAGCAGTGGGACAGGAATTCTCATACCCCAGCTGCTTATAAGTATGAGACTATTTCTAGACTAGAGCCTTAAATTGCTAATGTCTTTTGATTCTGCACTTTCACTTATTTGAGTCTAACTTAAAGAAAAAGAAACACAATGTAAATAAGACAAAGCCAAATTTATTTTTCTTAATGTCAATGATAAGTACAAATTTAGAAATAATCTAAATATAGAATACAAAGGTAATGGTTAAATAATTCTAGGTCATTCATGAAATAGAACAGAATTTGGCTATTAACAATGGTATTTACAACTCTGAGCAGGCACAACAAGAGATGAAAATGAATTGAGTTCTTAACAATGTTGTTTAGCATTTAACTCACCTAATTTTTAGCACATCCTACTTGGACTTCTTGCTTTGTTTGAATCAATCTGTAGATACTGTCAGCCTAAAGTATTTTAACTAATTCACAAACCAAATCTAAAAATATATTACAAAAATTGCACATTATAACCAATAGGTTTACGTAGAAATTTAAGTCTTTAAAAATATGTGTTTTAAAATATATACATTTACATATACATTTAAATACACATTTCTCTAGACTTCATAAATAAATATTTATGAATATGCATATAAGGGAGAAATAATCTCCCTTGTATTTCCAACATGTTCATTTTATGTATTCAATGCCCATTACTGAATAAAAAGTTATCTTAGTAATCTACAAATAGAAAAAATTTTCCTGAATATGATAAATATACCTATAAAAATATTGCAGATATTTCTTAGTATTTTAAATATTTTCTAACATTCCCTAATTTCTAATATTTAAAAGCTTAGAATAAACAAGGATGTCTGCTATTACTTCTACTTTTCAACATTGTTTTTCAACATCACCACTTATATCAATAACTTAAAATAGTCCTAAAATTCATAACGATTAAGATAAAACTATGTTTTTAATGTAACGTAGTTTCCAACTCAGTCAACTAAAAAAATAAAAAACAAGACAAATTAGGAAGTAGACGTAGGTACCTAGATAAAAATACTACTATGGTTTGGCTTTGTGTTCCCACTCAAATCTCATCTAGAACTGTGGTCCCCATGTGTCTAGGGAGGGAGGTGATTGGATCATGGCGGTGGTTTCCCCTCATGCTGTTCTCATGATAGTGAGTTCTCATGAAATCTGACTTTTATAAGGCAGTTTTCCCTGCTCTCTCTTGCTGTTCTTCTCTCTCCTGCCACCATATAAAGAATGTCCTTGCTTCTCCACTCTCTACCACGATTGTAAGTTTCCTGAGGCCTCCTCAGCCATGTGGAACTGTGAGTCACTTAACCTCTTTCCTTTATGAATTGCCCAGTCTTGGGTATTTCTTTATAGCAAAGTGAAAACAAACTAATACAAATAGTATAATAACAACACATCCAACAACAACAACAAAAAAATCAATGAATCCACCTAGGAGATGTGTGTGGGCTGTGGAAATGAGGTAGTAAACTTCTAACACCAATAAAGTAGAATACAATTTTAATCTACAAAAAGACATGTTTTACTATATAAAAATTGTTATTCTTAATATACGGGTCTATAAAAAGGATCTGAAAAGAGTGGAAAGATACAACCTGTTATAGAAAGGGAAGAATCAACGGTGTAAGGATATCATTTCTCCCCAAATTAACTTTTAAATTAAATGTCTTCCTAATCAAAATCCCAGTGGGAAATTAAAACACTGGTTCAAAAGTTCATCTACTGAAAAAGTGTAAAAGTGTAATTTTTTTAAAGTAAAATATTAATTATGTTAAATATTAAAAAAGATGAAAAATATGCTACTATATTAAAAGTTATAATCAATGAGTAGTAGGAGAATAAATGAATCTCTTTTTTTCTTAAATGAATTTAGATTTTCTACAGTAGACACATCTTTTGAATTTTATTTGAAATATTAACAGAAATCTAAAGCCATAAAATATCTTTAGTTCATGAGATAAAAAGTAAGATACAGATTCAGCAATTAAGAAAAAGCATTTAATTTAATTACAAAACACAATTCCTAATGAATGCTTAATGTAAAAGATTGTGAAGCATTCAAATTTCCTGAAATAGTTTAGAGAAACTTCTCTGTATCAAAGACATCTTATACTGATATGACACTTCTAATAACAATAAAATGCTGACAATTTTTTATATGGATGAAAACTGTAGATTTTCCTATTAAGAACAATTTCAAGTTTATAAGAAGTTATATCAAAACACATCTACATTAATGAATAATTAGTATTCTCTGTGAAGGTGGAGCTTTAAGTAAAAAACTACCCAAAATTTATTCCCATGTTTCTTGATCTCTCAAATATTTCATATTTGAACAACTTGTATAGATCAAAATAAATCAAGAAATTAATTCAGAATAATGTCATATAGAACAAGACCACTTATTATATCATTTAAATCCTCTCAAATCCTCTCTCTGCTTTCTATTACAATTAAATCTTCAACTATTTAGGTATACTATACATTTTTGGTATCACATTTTGTGACCAAAGATTTTTAAATTTTAGTATTATGCAAATATAATAAAAATGAGACACTCTTTTTAGTTATCTTTATTATAAAATTAATATTCTTAAAGAAACAAATGAGCAAAGAAAGAAAAATTGTATTATATGTAAATAGAAAATAAGATATATTTAATGAGGCAAAGCTAGAAAGCACAAACAGTGGAATATAAATCTGCAGTTTTTAAACATGTAGTAGGTTAATAGAATAAACATGACTCTAAAACTGAAATAGGCAGAGACAACAGGATATACGTAATAGTCAAGGAACATTGAATTCCTCAGATAATTAAGACAAAACTATTTATTTTGTCCTAACTATATCTCAGTCTGACCTTGGGGTCTGGTCAGGTTCCCTTGACAAGCTATTAGATTCCTTTTCAGATATTCCAAAGGGCATCCAGGTTTCAGAAGCCAACAGAGAAGAATATCATTATCTTCTCTGTAGATAGAATATATCATAGCTGAATCATGTCACAAGATTTAGGAAACAAGATGCTGACAAGTGTGTTGTATTAGGCAGCAAACTGGATCAGATGCTTGAAATGAATATAAACCTTCGATTTTATTCAAATATCTTAGGAGACGATAAGTGTATCCTGGACTGTATTAGTTCATTCTCACACTGCTAATAAAAGCATACCTGAGACTAGATGACTTATAAAGGAAAAAGGTTTAATTGCCTCACAATTCAGCATGGTTGGGGAGGCCTCACAATCACGGTGGTAGGTGAAGAAAGAGCAAAGGCACATCTTACATGGTGGCAGGATGAGAAGGGAGTGCCAATCAAAGGGCGAAGCCCCTTATAAAACCATCAGATCTTGTGAGAACTCACTCACTATCACAAGAATAGTATGGGGGAAAACACCACCATGATTCAATTATCTCCACTGGGTCCTGCCCTTGACACATGGGAATTATTACAATTCAAGGTGAAATTAGGGTGGAGACAAAGAGCCAAACCATATTATTCTGCACCTGGCCCCTCCCAAACTTCATGTGTTCACATTTCAAAACCAATCATGCCTTCCCAACAGTTCCCCAAAGTCTTAATGCATTTCAGCATTAACTCAAAAGTCCACAGTCCCAAGTCTTCTCTGAGACAAGACAAGTTTTCAAAGCTAATTATGCCTTCCCCAAAATACCCCAAAGTTTTAGCTCATTTCAGCATTAACTCAACAGTTCACAGTCCAAAGTCTCACCTGAGACAAGGCAAGTCCCTTTCCCCCATGAACCTGTAAAATCAAAAGCAAGTTTGTTACTTTCTAGATACAATGGGGGTACAGGCATTGGGTAAATACAGCTGTTCCAAATGGGAGAAATTAGCCAAAATAAAGGGACTGCAGGCCCGATGCAAGTCAGAAATCTAGCAGAGCAGTCAAATCTTAAAGCTCCAAAATTATCTCCTTTGACTCCATGTCTTACTTATATCCACGTCGTGCTGATCCAAGAGGTGGGTTCCCATGATCTTGGGCAGCTCCACCTCTGTGACTTTGCAGGGTACGGCCCTGCTCCTGGCTCCTTTCACAGGCTGGCATTGAGTGTCTGTGGCTTTTCCAGGTGCAAGCTGTTGGTGGATCTAACATTCTGAGGTCTAGAGGATGGTGGTCCTCTTCTCACAGCTCCACTAGCCTGTGCCCCAGTGGGGACTCTGTATGGGGGCTCCCACCCTGCATTTTCCTTCTGCATGAGGTTATCCATGAGGGCTCTGCCCCTGCAGCATACCTCTGCCTGAACTCCAGGCATTTTCATACATCCTCTGAAATCTTGGCGGAGGTTCCCAAACCTCAATACTCGACTTCTGTGCACTGCAGGCTCAACACCATGTGGAAGCTACCAAGTCTTGGGGCTTGCACCCTCTGAAGCAATGGCCTGAGCTCTACGTTGGCCCCTTTTAGCCATGGCTGAGATGCAGGGCACCAAGTCAAGAGACTGCACAAAGCAACAGGACCCTGGGCCCAGCCCAGGAAACTATTATTTTCCTTCTAGGCCTACAGGCTTGTGATGGGAGAGGCTGCCCATGAAGATCTTTGATATCTCCTGGAGACATTTCCCCCATTGTCTTCACAATTAATGTTTGACTCCTTGTTACTTATGTGAATTTCTGCATCTGACTTGAATTTCGCCTCAGAAAATGGGTTTTTCTTTTCTATTGCATTGTCAGGCTGCAAATTCTCTGAACTTTTATGCTCTTCTTGCCTTTTAAACATAAGTTTCAATTCCAAACCGTATCTTTGTGAATACTTAAAACTGAATGCTTTCAACAGCACCCAACTCATATCTCGAATGCTTTGCTGCTTGCAAGTTTCTTCTTCCAGATACCCTAAATCATCTCTGCCAAGTTCAAAGTTCCACAGATCTCTAGGGCAGGGGCAAAATACTGCTACTCTCTTTGCTAAAGCATAACAAGAGTCACCTTTTCTCCAGGTCCCAACAAGTTTCTAACCTCAGCCTGGACCTTATTGTCTATATTACTATCAGCTTTTTGGTCAAAGCTATTAAACAAGTCTCTAGGAAGTTTCAAACTTTCCCACAACTTCCTTTCTTCTGAGCCCTCCAAACTGTTCAAATCTTCAGCCTGTTACCCAGTTTCAAATTCACTTCCACATTTTCAGCTATCTTTTCAACAATGCCCCACACTACCAGTACCAATCTACTGTGTTGGTCCATTCTCATGCTGCTAATAAAGACATACCTGAGACTGGGTAATTTAAAAGGAAAGAGGTTTAATTGACTCATAGCTCAACATGGCTGTGGGGACCTCACAATCATGGCAGTAAGCGAAGGAAGAGCAAAGGCACATCTTACACGGTGGCAGGCAAGAGAAGTGAGAGCCAAGTGAAGGGTGAAGCCCCTTATAAAACCATCAGATCTTGTGAGAACTCACTCACTATCACAAGAACAGTATGCGGGAAACTGCCCCCATGATTCAATTATCTCCACCTGGTCCCACACTTGATACACAGGGATTATTACAATTGAAGGTGAAATTTGGGTGGAGATGCAGAGCCAAACCATATCATGTGCAGAATCAGACATCTTCTGAAAACTAATCCGAAGCCAAAGTTGGATAAGACAGAAACCTCAAATATATTTATTACAAGACATAAAACTAAAGAATGGGGATATAAGTCAGGAGCCAAGAAACATTTTTAAATATATTTTTTAAATTTTTTCTATTATTTATTAAAAATTTTGTGGATACATAGTAGGTACATATATTTATGGGGTGTATGAGATGTTTTCATCCAAACATGCAAGTGAAGTAAGCAAATAATGGATAATGAGGTATTTATCCCCTCAAGCATTTATTCTTTGAGTTACAAACAATCCAATTACATTACTTTGGTTATTTTAAAATATACAATTAGGTTATTATTTACTATAGTCACCCTACTGTGCTATCACATAGAAGGTATTTTTCCTTTTTTTCTGCTTTTTGTTTGTTTGTTTTGTTTTGTTTTGTTTTGTTTTGTTTTTTTGGTACCTCTTAACCATCCCCATCTCCACCACAAACCCCTACTAAACTTTCACAGCCTCTGGTAATTATCCTTTTACTCTTTACGTCCATGAGTTCAATTGATTTGATTTTTAGATCCTACAAATAAATGAGAACATGCGATGTTTGTCTTTATGTGCCTGGCTTATTTCACTTAATCTAATGACCTTCATTTCCATCCATGTTGTTGAGAATGACTGGATCTCATTCTCTTATATGGCTGAATAGTACTCTATTGTGTATATGTACCACATTTTCTATATCCATTCATCTGTTGATGGACACTTAAGTTGCTTCCAAATCTTACCTATTGTAAACAATGCTGCAACAACAGTTGGAGTTCAGATAATCTCTTCAATGTACTGATTTCATTTCCTTTGATATATACCCAGCAGTGGGATTGCTGGAGCATATAGTAGCTCAATTTTTAGTTTTTGGAGGAACCACCAAACTGTTTTCCATAATGATTACACTAATTTACATTCCCACCAACAGTGTGCAAGTGTTCCCTTTTCTCCTCAACAACTTTTGTTATTTCCTGTCTTTTGGATATAAGCCATTTTAACTGGGGTGAGATGATATCTCATTGTAGTTTTGATTTGCATTTTCTCATGTTGAGCACCATTTTGTATGCCTCTTTGCCATTTGTATGTCTTCTTTTGAGAAATGTCTATTCAAATCTTTTGCCCATTTTTTCGATTGAAATGTCAGATTTTTTTCCCTATAGAGTTGTTTGAGCCCCCTTATTTATTCTGATTAGTAATCCCTTTTCAGAGGAATAGTTTGCAAATACTTTCACACATTCTGTGAGTTGTCTCTTCACTTTGTTGATTGTATCCTTGGCTGTACAGAAGCTTTTAAATTTGATGCTATTCCATTTGTCTGTGTTTGCTTTGTCTGTGCTTGCGGGAAATTGTTCAAGAAGTCTTTGCCCAGATCAATGTCCTGAAAATTTCCCCCAAAGTTTTCTTATACTAGATTTATAGTTTGAGGTCTTAGATTTAAGTCTCTAAATTATTTTAATTTGATTTTTGAATATGGTGAGACATAAGGGTCTAGTTTTATTATTTTGTATATGGCTATCCTGTTTTGCCAGTTTTATAATCCAGTTTTATTAAAGAGGCTGTCTTTCTCCCCGTGTATGTTCCTGACACCTTTGACAAAAATGTGTTCACTGTAGGTGTGTGGGTTTGTTTCTCGGCTCTCTATTCTGTTCCATTGGTGTATGTGTCTGTTTTTATGATAGTAACATGCTGTTTTGGTTATACTATTAGCTCTGTGGTATAATTTGAGGTCAGGTAGTATGATTTCTCCAGTTTTGTTCTTTTTGCTTAAGATAACTTTGGCTATTGTGGGTCTTTTGTGGTTCCATATAAAGTTTAGGATTTTTTTTTTCTTATGTGAAGAATGTCATTAGTATTTTGATAGAGATTGTATTCAATCTGTAGATTGCCGTGGGTAGTGTGGACATTGTAACGATATTGATTCTTTCAGTCCATGAACATGGTGCATTTTTTTCATGTTTTGTGTCCTCTTCAATTTCTTTCATCAATGTTTTATAGTTTTCAATATTAGAAATCTCTCACTTCTTTGACTTATTTCTAGGTATTTATGCTTGGCTATTCTTAATGGGATTACTTTTTAAATTTCTTTTTCACATAGTTCACTGTTGATATGTAGAAATGCTACTGATTTCTGTATGTTTATTTTGTATCCTGCAACTTTGCTGAATTTGATTACCAGTTCTAATAGTTTCCTTGCGTAGTTTCCAAATATAAGATTATATCATCAGAAAACAAGGATAATTTGATTTGTTTCATTCTGACTTTGATGCCCTTTATATCTTTCTCTTGTGTGATTGTTCTAGCTAGGACTTCTAGTACCATGTTGCATAACAGTGGTGGTAGCGGACATCCTTGTAATGTTCCAGGTCTTAGAGGAAAGGCTTTCAGTTTCTCCCCACTCAGTATGATACTAACTGTGGGTCTATCATATATGGTTTTTATTCTGTTGATGTATGGTTCTTCTATATTCAGTTATTTGGGGGTTGGTTTTCTTTTTTATCATGAAGGGATGTTGAATTTTATCAAATGCTTTTTCAGCATCAGTTGAAATGGTTATGGTTTTATCCTTCGTTCTGTTGATATGATGTATCACATTTATTGATTTGCATATGTTGAATCATCCTTGGACCCCAGGGATAAATCTCACTTGGTCATAATGAATTATTTTTCTAATGTATTGTTGAATTAAATCTGATAGTATTTTGTTGATTTTTGCATCAATATTTATCAGAGATATTGGGCTGCAGTTTTTTTCTGTGTCTGTGTCTGGTTTTAGTATCAGAGTAATACTTGGAAGTATACCCACCTTCTCTATTTTTCAGAATAGTTTGAGTAGGATTGGTATTAGTTCTTCTTTAAATGTGTGGTGGAGTTCAGCAGTGTTTTCATTAATATTTATTTCAAGAATTTATTTAAATTTTCTTCTTAATTTCTTCATTGATCCACTGATCAGTCAAGAGAATATTGTTTAATTTTGATGTATTTGTATAGTTTTGAAAATTCCTTGTTACTGATTTCTACTTTTATTCCATTATGGTCAGAGAGGGTGCTTGATATTATTTCAAAAAGTTTTTGAATGCTTTAAGACTTATTTTTTACCTAATATATGGTCTATCCTTGAGAATGATCCATGTGCTGAGGAAAAAATGTGTATTCTGCAGCTCCTGGATGAAATATTCTGTAAATATCTGTTAGATCCATTTGATCTATAATGCAGATTCAGTCTGATTTTTTTTTTAATTGTTGTTGTTGATTTTCTGTTGGGAAGATCTGTCTAATGCTGAAAGTGGGGTGTTGAGGCCTCCAGCTACTATCGTATTGTGGCCTATCTCTCTCATTAGCTCTAATAATATTTCCTTTATATACCTAGGTGCTCCAATATTGGGTTCATATATATTTAAAATTGTTATATCCTCTTGCTGAACTAACCCCTTTATCATTATATAGTGACCTTCTTATCTCTTCTTACAGTTTTTGTCTTGAAATCTATTTTGTCTAAGTATAGTGACTCCTGCTCTTATTTGGTTTCCACTGACATGGAACATCTCTTTCCAACCCCTTTTCAGTCTGTGTGTTTCTTTATAGATGAAGGGTGTTTCTTGTAGGCAACAGATCAATGGGTCTTTTTTTATTATTATATATTTAGCCAGTCTTTGTCTTTTGATTGGAGAGTTTGGTCCACTTATATTCAATGTTATTATTGATAACCTCACTCCTGCCATTTTGTTATTTGTTCTCTTGTTGTCTTCTCTTTCTTTCATTCTTTTATATTCAATATTATTATTGATAATCTTACTCCTGCCATTTTGTTATTTGTTCTCTTGTTGTCTTCTCTTTCTTTCATTCCTGTCTTCCTCTAGTTAATATGATTTTCTCTGGTGATATGACTTAGTGTCTTGATTTTTCATTTTTTGTGTAACCACTGTATGTTTTTTGGTTTGAGGTTACCATGAGGCTTGCAAATACTATCTTAAAACCCATTATTTTAATCTGATAACAACTTTACACTACTTGCATAAACAAACAAACAAGCAAAAAGAAATGTAATTAAAAACTCTACCCCTTATCTTCATCCCCCACCTTTTAGCTTTTTGTTATTTCTATTTATGTATTATTGTATTGATTATATCTTAAAAAGTTGTTGTATTTATTAATTTTGATTGGTTCATTGCTTAGTCTTTCTACTTAGGATAAAAGTAGTTCACACACCACACAGTTACAGTGTTATAACATTCTGTTTTTCTGTGTACTTACTATTACCAGTTAATTTTGTACCTTCAGGTGATTATTTATTGCTCATTAGACTTTTTCTTTCTGATTGAAGTAATCCCTTTTGCATTTCTTGTTGGAGGGTCTGGTATTGATGAAATCCCACAGATTTTGTTTGTCTGGAAAGGTCTTTATTTCTCCTTCATGTTTGAAATATATTTTCACTGGATACACTATTCTAGCATAAAACTTATTTTCCTTCAGTGCTTTAAATATGTCATGACACTCTCTCCTGGCCTGTAAGGTTTCCACTGAAAAGTCTGCTGCCGGATGTACTGGAACTCCATTGTATGTTATTTCTTCTTCCTTTTTTTTTCTTGCTGCTTTTAGAATACTTGATTTATTCTTAACCTTTGGGAGTTTAATTATTAAATGCCTTGAAGTAGTCTTCTTTGCGTTAATCTGCTTGGTGTTTTATAACCTTCTTTTACCTGGATATTGGCATCTTTCTCTTGGGAAGTCCTGTTATTATTCCTTTGAATAAACTATCTACTCCTATCTCTTTCTTTACCTCCTCTTTAAGGCCAGTAATTGTTAGATTTGCCCTTTTGAGGCTATTTTCCAGATCCTGTAGGTGTACTTTATTGCTTTTTATTGTTTTTTCTTTTGTCTCCTCTGACTGTGTACTTTCAAATAGCCTGTCTTCAAGCTCACTAATTCATTCTGCTTGATAAATCCTGCTATTAAAAGACTCTAATGCGGCCGGGCGCAGTGGCTCACGCCTGTAATCCCAGCACTTTGGGAGGCCGAGGCGGGCGGATCACAAGGTCAGGAGATCGAGACCATCCTGGCTAACACAGTGAAACCCCATCTCTACTAAAAATACAAAAAATTAGCCAGGTGTGGTGGTGGGCGCCTGTAGTCCCAGCTACTCGGGAGGCTGAGGCAGGAGAATGGCGTGAACCCGGGAGGTGGAGCTTGTAGTGAGCTGAGATCTCGCCACTGCACTCCAGCCTGGGCGACAGAGCGAGACTCCATCTCAAAAAAAAAAAAAAGAAAAGACTCTAATGCATTCTTCAGTATGCCAATTGCATTTTTTAGCTCCAGAATTTCTACCTGATTCTTTATTATTGTAATCTCTTTGTTAAATTTATCTGACAAAATTTATTTGACAAAATTCTAAATTCCTTCTCTGCATTGTCTGGAATTTCTCTGAGTTTTTTCAAAACCACTAATTTGAATTCTCTGTATGAAAGTTCACATATCTCTGTTTTTCCAGAATTGGTCCTTGATGCCTTATTTAGTTCAATTGGTGAGGTGAGGTCATGTTTTCCTGGATGGTGTTAGTGCTAGGAGATATTCTTCGGTGTCTGAGCATTGAAAGTTTAGGTGAACAACATCTTGCTTGAAAGGCTGCTGCTGTGGTTTAAAAAGGGTCAACTTTTTTAAAAATTAAGTTATTCATAGTTTAGAGCATTTGAATAAAGTATGTTTTTGTAAGTAAATTTACTTTTCTCTTTATCTGAGTTCTCCAAAATTTTGATTATTTTATGACAATATAGTTATCTGCATAAGTTTAGTAAGAGTCTTTTAGAACAGAACATTTGGAGACACTGTTTATCTTATGAAGACTTTGGCTAAAATAGCATATTTTAAGGTAAAATTCCAGCAAAGCCAACTTAAGAGGAGCCTATATAAGCATTCAATTATTGCTGCACTGTATGTGAATAATCAGGCAAAGTATAATAAGCTCAAAACTTCTTTTACACACAAATTGGTCTTACTGTAATTTCTCTTTAATAGAAAAGGAAGGCTAGAATGAAAGACAGAAATTGTTTCAAAGGAAAAGTCTAACACTTGATACAAGATTTTAGCCCTAGTGTTTTTTTTTGTTTGTTTTTTGTTTTTTTTTTGAGTGCAGATTGAATCATAAATTATTTCTTGGTTACAATAACTCTCCAGAGAGTACCAGATTATAATTTTTCTTCATATCTTTTGTTGGTACCCTAATGGAATAGGTTTCTATTTCTGTTCTGACACACAAATATGCTTATGATTGTCAAAATATTAATATTATTGATTGAACCTTGTTTTACTTCCAAGGAAACAAAAATCATGGCATTCTGAAGGCCAGAGATGCGACCCTCTCTCATTTGGCATCCCACTGGGCCCAATCTGTTTTTCACTGCAAATGCCCTGCTGCTAAAACTATACAATCACCCTCCCTCTAGGCCCAAGGACTGTCATGGAAGAGGTGGGCACGTGAGATTGTAAGGGCTGATTTTGAGGGACAGAATTAGATCAAGATCAAAAACTCCAAATCAAGGATGGCTGCAAAGATGCCTAAACAGCTAATAGAACAAGGGACTTTGCCTTCTTAGTTATTGTGCCTCACCCTTGCATCCAGTCAGTTTCACAACCTTGCCTTAATTTTAAGGGGTAAAAAATGCTTGTCCACATCCACATCCATTCCTATCTGGCCTAGAACAATTAATGGGCTGTAAGTTATTTCGTTGTGATTATATAGTTCCTAATTGACAAAGTTTTGATTGAATATTGTTGAGGTGAAATAAAATGCTTAAATCTGTGCATTTCTTTAAACATTCAGTCATTCATTTTCTCATTAATTCAACCACTATTTATGAAGCACCAACTGTGCTTGGGTATGGAAATGCAACTGAGAACAAGAAAGTGATATTCTTTTTCACAGAAAACCTAGAAGCGGTTTTCAAGAGTAAGTAAGGCAAATACAATTAAATGGTGATAGTTGAGATGACAGAGAATCACCAATCCCAGGCATGGTAGATCTTTCTAGAGGAGTGGAAGAATAATGTAAAACATGTGATTCAAAAATTAGCAACCGTTAGTCCAGTAAATCATGTTTTCATGTGTGATGTGGGATGGAGGGGCAGGGAAGGCATGCCATGAGAAGTGTTGGAGGCATAACCACAGGAATCCCTGAAGAACTAGAAATTAAAAAGGGTGTGGCTTGTTTGTGGGACTGAAATTCTTCACTCTGGCTGGATCTCAGAGTTTGATGTGAATGGTGAGAGTGTAAAGAGGAAAATAAAACCAGATGCAAAGAGGTTTGTACACGCATTTTGTACACTTTGTAAACCTCAAGATTATGGATTTTTTTTTTCTTGAGATTGGTGACAAGCTGTAGAAAGGTTTAAAGTCAGGGGGTGCCATGATCTACTTCACATTTTAGAGCAATCCCTCTGGCTGCAACAGCACAGGTTACCTTCAAGAATGGAAGGATGGAGTCAGGAAGACCAGATATTGGGGGGCAGGAGTAACGTATTACTTGTAGTAATGTAGTCCCTGTAGTCATTGTAACATGTAGATGGAGGTTGCTGCTCAGTCACTATTACAATGGCCAAAATTGATTATGGCCAAAAATACAAAATAATTATTGTACTTTCATATTTCAGAATTTAAAATCTGTATTATTTCTTTTTTTTTATTTTTGAGACCGAGTCTCGCTCTGTCACCCAGGCTGGAGTGCAGTGGTGCGACCTCCGCTCACTGCAAGCTCCGCCTCCCAGGTTCACGCCATTCTCCTGCCTCAGCCTCTCCGAGTAGCTGGGACTACAGGCACCCGCCACCACGCCCGGCTAATTTTTTTTGTATTTTTAGTAGAGACGGGGTTTCACTGTGGTCTCGATCTCCTGACCTCGTGATCCACCCGCCTCGGCCTCCCAAAGTGCTGGGATTACAAGCATGAGCCACCGCGCCCAGCCTAAAATCTGTATTATTTCTCTGCCTGGTCAATTATCAGCTATATAATTATCTTCTAAAATTTCCCACATTCATCAAATCTGGCCATGCTTTAATCAACACTCAAAAGAGTTACATTTAAAAAATAAAAATAGAATTACATTACTCCCTCTTACAATTATCCACTGTCATCCCATCACTCTTTGGGTAAAGACATTTTTAACATGTCTTTCCATATTCTGTACTACAGCAAACTCTTCAGCTTCTGGCATTATCATTTACAATCTGCCCTCAACACTCCAACCACATTTACCTTTCCGTGGCCACTCTTATCCACCAGAGTAGATTAGTTCCTTTCTCCTAGACAGTCTCATATAATTTGTCTTTTCCTTCTTATGACCGACTGGTATTATAAGCAATGATTGATAGTTCCAGAAATACAGTGAACTGAGCTGATATGAACCCTCCTTTCTTTTACAAACACACTCAAATGATGGATGAAGTATAACAACAAAAACGCTTAAATGCATAAACAACCTCAAAGGAAGAGAAGTTAAATCCCTAGGCTTCAGCACTGAAGAAGAAAATATTAAAGCCAGAGAAATGAGCAAAAACTCACACTGCCATAGCCACTGTGTTTTTTTTAAAACCCAAGTTTAGGATCTGAGGGCTGGTAGCTAGTCTTTCATGTCCATAAATGAATGCCAGGAGATAACTGTAGATAAAATTTATTTCTGTACACGAAGACTGAAGCTGCAAAAGTTGAAAAGAGAACCAGAAAAAGGTAGAAAAGACAATGAGAATATTTTTTATTTCTTTCTAGACACTAAGGAGGCATTGAAAAAAAGGCAGCTATTAAAAATAAAAACTTAAACCTCTTACGTGCGTAATTATTTCAACTAAATCTTCATTTTTACTATGATGCTATAATTCTGAGGCACAAAATTAAAATGGAAACTGGTTTGGGACTGCTTCAGCCACAGCAGAAGTCCATACAAAAATCTTCTGAGACACTTGCAGGACCCCCAGCTTGCCACCAATATTAACATAAAGTCCCAGCTCTTGAGGTGTACAAGATGAGAGTACAGGACCCTTTGCATCTGGCTTTACTTTCCTCTTTAGATTAAACTCTCTCCACTGATATAAAACTTTGAGATCCAGCCAGAGTGAAGAATTTCAGTCCCACAAACAAGCCATACCCTCTTTTTTTTAATATCCCTGGTACTGTAGATATGCCCGTGGCTGTGCCCCGAAGGCTTGTGATGACATGTCCCTTTTCACAAGGTGTTTACTTCATGAGACTCCCATAAAACAAACATGTCTCCTGTACAGATTTAGTTTATCTATACCCCAGATTCAGGCTGGTCTTTCTGCTACTTGGGCCTCAGTTGCTTGTCTTAATTCCTGGGTGAACAACCCTAATGTTGACTCATACTCTTCTTACAGTAAAGTATCCCTGCCGTTTGCTACAAATGTCAGGCACTTCTATGTAGACCAAAGATGACAATACTATATCAATTAACAAAGAAAGACGGCCACAGCAGCATATTCGCCAGAATAGACCTGCGAATATACTACCTTTCTCAGCAGCTTCCCAAAGTGCAAAGGGACACCTTCCCCTAGGAGTAGATTTTTATCAGTCAGAGAAAAAGACAGCAAGAAGACAGCAGATAAATTTCTATCCCTTTATTTCTTTACCAATGGACTCTTCCAAAATGCAGCATCCCATGGAGGCTGCCTGGAGGTAGCATGCATGACTGAGTACAAGCTGTGCTTTGTTGGGAAGCTGTGGACATCTCCGTAATGCATTATCCTATATTTGCTCCAATTCTTTCCCTAGCTCACTTTCCTTTTTCTTTTACCTCTCCTTCCCCAGGTGGTTGCCTCCCAATATAATACAGTCATGTGCTGCATGACAACATTTTGCTAACGATGGCCTGCATGGGTAGTCCTATAAAATTATAATGAAACTGAAAAATTCTCATTGCCTAGTGACATCATAGCCATCTTAACCTTGTACTGCAATGCAATACTCACGTGTTTGTGGTGATCATGGCATAAACAAACCTACTGAGCTCCTGGTCATGTAGAAGTATAGCACATATAATTATGTACAGTACATAAAAGTTGATGATAATGAACAACTATGTTACTGGTTTATGTATTTACTATACTATGATTTTTAGCATTATTTTAGAATGCATTCATTCTACTTATAAAAAAAAAAGCTAACTGTAAAACAGCCTCAGGCAGGTCCTTCAGGAAATATTGCAGAAGGAGGCATTGTTATCGTAGGAGATGACAGCTCCATGTGTGTCACTGCTCCCGAAGACCTTCCAGTGGGACAAGACATGGAGACAGAAGACTGATATTGATGACGCTGACCCAGTGTAGGCCTAGGCTAGTGTGTGTGTATTTGTGTCTTAGCTTTTACCAAAATGAAGTTTAAAAAATTGGTATGATTATTTTTTGTTCTGAATACTTACAAAGAACTTACAAAGAGAGGAAGCATCACGGCACCTCGGTGTGTCTTTTTAAAGCTAACATCACTGAGAAAAAAAAATTAAAACACAGAAAAAGCTATTCTTCTTAAGAAAAAGTTTGAGTGTTTTTAACAAATCTATGAACTGATTTGCAATTTCATGATATCTTTGTTGGTAATGTACCTTCAACTATCCAATCATGTGCACATATTTTGCTGAGCAGGCACTTAATACAGGCTGAATCACCTAGATATATTCAACTGATTACCTGTCTTTATTAGAATACACAGGTGGTTGCTAACTACCTCTCTTAAACTCTAATGATGCATCAATAAATAGAAAGTTATGAAGCAAATTGAGACAATTATCTAAATCATCCTAGCAAAAATTACCATTTTACCTGGAATACTAGGCCAATAAAATATCATTAATTTCTGGAACTTGTGAAGTTTGCCTCTGTTCAGTTAATTAGGAAAATGAGTCTCTAAACAAATTAATAATGTAAACAAGCAGATTGTGGTCTCCACAAGAGTCAAGGGCAAATAACTGCACTCATCTATGTGTAAATTCAGTCAAGGAAGGATAGTTTTGTCATCATAAAGAATATTTTATTATAAAATTTATTATATGATATTAATTGTATAAAATAAACATCACATTAAATTAATGTTATTAAGGAAAATTAGATTTTGAAATATTTTATTCTCATTGCTCTATCTTAACTACTATATTTATTTGAATGTTCTAGTAGCATGTAGAACCTAATCAAATATCAACTCTATAGGGATCTGAAAATACATTGTAGCTATTACTTTGAATTTTCAATGTCAGAAAGTTCATTGTCATAGGTAACCTAGTAAGCATAAATTAATAATTATTTTGAATTTAATTAATTTAAATAATTGTATCATGTACATTAACCAGTTCATGTAATCAAAGTTAAATTTTACATGCCTACTGCAAGAAGTTCTAAATCCCTAATGTACATCTCTAAAAGACCTGATTTCTTTCCCCAGATTTATTTCATCTTTTTTATCCATCCATCTCTTTCTTCCACTAACTAAAGATTCTATCTCAATAGCTAAAAATCAATTGCATCACTAGACCCATTCCATCTATGAGAAAACTCCAGTTCAGAGATGTTAATGACTGTGAGTTAATGACTTCATTAATGCCACACAGCTAATCAGTAAGAAAGAGCCAGGAGTGGAGTCTAGAAACGTCTAACTCCAAATCTATAGTTTTAACACTGCACTATATTTGCCATGTACTGTCTGATATACAAGTCATAAAACTATTTCTCAATTCTCTGGGAAATTTCTACATGCCACTCTTGCTCAGCCTGTTCCATGTACCCAGAGCCTATCACTTATGTCAGCCTTTTGAATTTTACAAGTTCTTTATATCTTATTAAAATAAGATACAATTCCTTATGCCTTTTCCAATTCTTCTCAATATAGAGTGATTTTTCTTTTTGTACAATTCTTAACCATTGGACCTATTCCCTTATTATGCCATTTGTCCTTATTTACCAGCATTGTTTTTACGTTTTTATAGGTATTCTCTCCTCCACTAATTTAGGGGCTCTTTGATGATAGGAATTACCTTGCTATACTTTAAATACACCAAAATTTGTTATGATTGCTGAAGAAGTAAAACCAGAAATTATAATCTACCAATTTTATTCGGTTTAAATAGTGGCATACCTCAGAGATATTGTGGATTCAATTCCAGGCCACTGTAATAAAGCAAGTCAGATGAAGTGTTCGGTTTCCCAGTGCATATAAAAATTATGTTTTTACTACACTGTAGTCTAGTAGGGGTGCAATAGTATTATGTCCATCTTATCATTTCTGCCTATTCAATATGATATTGGCTATGGGTTTGTCATAAATAGCTCTTATTATTTTGAGATATGGTCCATCAATACCTAGTTTATTGAGAGCTTTTAACATAAAGGAATGTTGAATTTTATCAAAGGCCTGTTCTGCGTCTATTGAAATAATCATGTGGTTTTTGTCTTTGGTTTTGTTTATGTGATGGATTGTATTTATTGATTTGAGTATGTTTGAGCCAGCCTTGCATCCCAGGGATGAAGCTGACTTAATGGTGGTGGGTAAGCTTTTTGATGTACCGCTAGATTCGGTTTGCCAGTATTTTATTGAGGATTTTCACATTGATGTTCATCAGGGATATTGGTCTGAAGTTTTCTTTTTTTGGTGTGTCTCTTCCCAGTTTTGGTATCAGGATGATGCTGGCTTCATAAAATGACTTAGGGAGGAATTTCTCCTTTTCCATTGTTTGGAATAGTTTCAGAAGGAATGTTTCCAGCTCCTCTTTGTACATGTGGTAGAATTCAGCTGTGAATCCATCTGGACCTGGGCTTTTTTTGGTCAGTAGGCCATTAATTACTGCCTCAATTTCAGAACTCATTATTGGTCTATTCAGGAATTCAACTTCTTCCTGATTTAATCTTGGGAAGGTGTATGTGTCCAGGAATTTATTCATTTCTTCTAGATTTTCTAGCTTACTTGCACAGAGGTGTTTACAGTATTCTCTGATGGGAGTTGGTATTTCTGTGGAGTTTATCAATTTTTATTTTGTCTATTTGATTCTTCCCTCTGTTCTTCTTTATTATTCTAGCTGGCAGTCTATTTATTTTGTTAATTTTTTCAAAACACCAGATCCTAGATTCATTGATTTTTTTTGGAGAGTTTTTATTTCTCTATCTCCTTCAGTTCTGCTCTTAGTTATTTCTTGTCTTCTTCTAGCTTTTGAATTAGTTTGCTCTTGCCTTTCTAGCTTTTTTAATTGTGATGTTAGGGTGTCAATTTTAGATCTTTCCCACTTTCTGATGTGGGCATTTAGTGATATAAATTTCCCCCTTAACACTGCTGTAGCTGTGTCCCAGAGATTCTGGTACATTGTCTCTTTGTTCTCATTGGTTTCAAAGAACTTCTTGATTTCTGGCTTAATTTCATTATTTACCCAGGAGTCACTCAGGAGCAGGTTGTTCAATTTCCATGAAATTGTGTAGTTTTGAGTGAGTTTCTTAATCTTGAGCTCTAGTTTGGCTGCACTGAGGTCTGAGAGACTGTTATAATTTCAGTTCTTTCGCATTTGCTGATGAGTGTTTTACTTTCACTTATGTGGCTTATTTTAGAATAAGTGCCATGTGGCACTGAGAGAATGTATATTCTGTTGATTTGGGGTGGAGAGTTCGGTAGATGTCTATTAGATCCACTTGATCCAGAGATGAGTTCAAGTCCTGAATATCTTTGTTAATTTTCTGTCTCCTTGATCTTTCTAATATTGACAGTGGGGTGTTAAAGTCTACCACTATTATTGTATGGGAGTCTAAGTCTCTTTGTAGGTCTCTAAGAACTCATTTTTTGAATCTGGGTGCTACTGTAGTGGGTGCATATACATTTAGAATAGTTAGCTCTTCTTGTTGAATTGATCCCTTTACCGTTATGTAATGCCCTTCTTTGTCTTTATTTTTATCTTTGTTGATTTAAAGTCTGTTTTGTCAGAGACTAGGATCGCAACTCCTGCCTTTTTTTTTTCTTTCCATTTGCTTGGTAAATTTTCCCTCATCTCTTTATTTTGAGCCTGTGTGTGTCACTGCACATAAGATGGGTTTCCTGAATACAGCACACCAATGGGTCTTGACTCCTTATCCAATTTGCCAGTCTGTGTCTCTTAATTTGGGCACTTAGCCCATTTACATTTAAGGTTAGTTTTGTTATGTATAAATTTGACCGTCATCATGATGCTATCTGGTTATTTTGCACACTAGTTGATGCAGGTTCTTTGTAGTGTCATTGGTCTTTATACTTCGGTGTGTTTTCGTAGTGGCTGGTACCAGTTTTTCCTTTCCATATTTCGTGCTTCTTTCAGGAGCTCTTGCAAGGCAGGCCTGGTGGGAATGAAATCCCTCAGCATTTGCTTGTCTGGAAAGAATTTTATTTCTTCTTTACTTACGAAGCTTAGTTTGGCTGGATATGAAATTCTGGGTTGAAAATTATTTTCCTTCACAATGTTGAATATTGGCCCCCAATCCCTGCTGAGAGATCCACTGTTAGTCTGATGGGCTTCCCTTTGTAGGTGACCTGGCCTTTCTTTCTGGCTGCCCTTGAAATGTTTTCCTTCATTTTGACCTCAGAGAATCTGATGATTATGTGTCTTGGGGTTGATCTTCTTGCGGAGTTTCTTAGTGGTGTTTTCTGTATTTCCTGAATTTGCATGTTGACCTATCTTGCTAGGTCAGGGAAGTTCTCCTGGACAATATCCTAAAGTTTTCCAGCTTGTTTCCATTCTCCTCACCTCCTTCTGGTACTCCAATCAATTGTAGGCTTGGTCTTTTTACAAAGTCCCATATTTCTTGGAGGCTTTCTTCATTCATTTATATTCTTTTTTCTCTAGTCTTCTCTGCATGCCTTATTTCAGCAAGGTGGTCTTTGAACTTTTATATCCTTTCTTCCACTTGATCAATTTGGCTGTTGATACTTGTGCATGCTTCATGAAATTCTTGTGCTATGTTTTTCAGCTCCATCAGGCCATTTATATTCCTCTCTAAACTGGTTATTCGAGTTAGCAGCTCCTCTAACCTTTTATCAAAATTCTTAGTTTCTTTGCATTGGGTAGAACATGATCCTTTAGCTCAGCGTAGTTTTTTATTACTCATCTCCTGAAGCCTACTTCTGTCAAATCATCCATCTCATCCTCCATCCAGTTCTGCACCCTTGCTGGAGAGATGCTGCAATCACCTGGAGGAGAAGAAGCACTCTGGCCTTTTGGGTTTTCAGTGTTTCTTTGTTGATTCTTTCTCATCTTCGTGAGTTTGTCTAGGTTTGATCTCTGAGGCTGCTGACCCTTGGATGGGGCTTTCGTGGGGGCTTTTTGTTGTTGTTGTTGTTGATACTGTTTATGTTGCTTTCTGTTTGTTTCTTTTTCTTTCAATGGTCAGGTCTTCCTTCTGTAGGGCTGCTGCAGTTTGCTGGGGATTCACTTGAGGCTCTATTCATTTGGTTCACTCCTGTGCCTGGAGATGTCACTCAAGGAGGCTGGAGAACAGCAAAGATGGGTGCCTGCTCCTTCTTCTGGGATCTCTGACCTCGATGAGCACCAACTTGATGCCGGTAGGATCACTCCTACATGGGGCGTCTGACAACCTTTTTTGGAGGGTCTCACTCAGGTGGCACAGGGAACAGGATCTGCTTAACAAAGCATTTTGTCCCTTGGTGGAGGGGCTCCCTAGGGGCTCAGGCCCAGGGAGATCCAGGTTCTATCTCTGAGCCCCTGGCTGGAGTTATTGGAGTTGCTGCAGGGAAGCCCCACCCAGTGAGGAAGGATGAGTCAGGGTCAGGCCTGAAGAGGCACTCTGGCCACAGTCGGCCACAGCCAGTGTGTTGGGCTGTGGTGAACATGTCTTGGGACCAAGTTGTCCAGCCTCCCTGGCTCCAGCAAGGGAAAAGCGTGGCCTTGAGCTATAGAGATGAATGTCGCCCTTCCCCCACCCAGGGAGCTTAGCATGTTAAGCCGTTGTGAGTCCCAGTGCTGGCTGCTGCCCCTCTTCCAAAGAGCTCAAAGGGCTGAGACAGCAGGCAGCCGCAGCTGTGGTGGTGGTCGCCCTTCCGCCTGGGAGCTCAGTAGGCTTGAGTAGATTCCAGCTGAGAGACCACTGAGAATCTGTGAGGCTCCAGGATTGGGACGCTGGTCCCCGGTGGTGTGGGTTCACGAGTGGGATCTTCCGATCAGTGGATTGATCAGTGGATTGCCCAGTTCCGTGGAAAATGCAAGGCTTCCCTGGCTGGGTAGGACGCTCACTCACTGCCTCCCTTGGCTGAGGGATGGGGCTCCCTTACCCTGTGTGGCTCACAGGTGAGCAGTACACCACTCTGCTCTTCCTCCCTCTCTGTGGATCACACCAGCCTCCTAGTCAGTTCTGATGAGAGAACCCAGATACCTTGGTTGCTGGTGAAGTATTCACATGCTTATTATGGTTCTTTTCAATGGGAGCCTCTGATTGCTGCTGTTTCTAGTCAGCCATCTTGCCGCCTCCCGCCTTGACTCTTTTAAGCCAGAGGTTTCTTATTTGCTCATTAGATGTATACCCATATACATCAGAAACATCACTATAGCACATATAGCATTACATAATGTATTTCTTAAATAGTAATATTTGAAAGTCAAAAATATTACTTGTACCCTGGGCTACAGAATGGATGTTGTGTTAACAGTCATGAAAATCACATTAATCTCTTTGTGTATTTCCATTAGAGCTCTTTGGTGCCCAGGTACATTGCCAATGAGTAGTAATATTATGAAGGTATCCTTTTCTCTGAGCAGTAGGTCTCAACAGAGTGCTTCAAATACTTAGTAAACCATGCTGTAAACAGATGTGCTGTCATCCAGGCATTCATCTTTCATTTCTAGAGCACAGGAAGAGTAAATTTAGCATTTTCAGAATGAAAAATGAACATTGGCTGCAAATAAAGTCACTAGCTACATTAGCCTGTAAAAAGACAGTCTGTTCTTCAAAGCCTTGAAGCCAGGCATTGACTTCTCCTCTCCAGCTATGAAAGCCCTAGATAGCATCTCCTTGCAAGGTTCTTTTGTCTACATGGAGAATCTGTTGCTTGGTGCAGCCACCTTGATCAATGATCTTTCTTTCCTAGGTCCTTGCTGCAGCTTCTACATTAGCACTTGCTGCTTCACTTTGCATTGTTACTTTTTGGAAACCGTTTCTTTCCTTAAACCTTAAGAACCAACCTCTGCTAGCTTCAAACATTTCTTTTGTGGCTTTTTCACCTCTCTCAGCCTTCCTATAATTGAAGAGTTAGGGCTTTGCCCTAGATTAGGCTCTGGCTTAAGAGAATGTTGTGGCTGGTTTGATCTTCTATGCAGACCAGTAAAACTTTCTCCATGTCAGCAATAAAACTGTTTTGCTTTCTTATTTGTATGTTCACTGGAGCAGCACGTTTAATTTCCCTCAAGAACTTTTCCCTTTACCACTTGGCTAACTAGCACAAGAGGCATAGCTTTCAGCCTCTCTTAGCTGTTTACATGCCTCCCTCCCTAAGCTTAATCATGCCTCACTTTTAATTTCAAGTGAGAGACTTGCAACTACCTTTCATTTGAACATTTAGAGGCCATTGTAGGGTTATTAATTGGGATAATTTCAATATTGTTGAAATTAGGTAATAGGGATCCCCAAGGAGAGAAAGAGAGATGGAAAAATAGCCAGTGGGTGGAGCATTCAGAACACACACATTTATTAAGCTATTCAAAGTGTACGGGGACGGTTTGTGAAGTTCCAAAACAACTATAATTTTAACATCAAAAATCACTGACCACACATCACCATAGCATGTATAATAATCATCATCATAAAAATAAATGTTTGAAATATTGTGGGAATTTCCAAAATATGACAGATAGATGTGAAGTAAGCACATGCTTTTGGAAAAAACGGCACTCATAGACTTGTTCAGTGCATGGTTGCCATAAGCCTTCAATTTGCAAAAAAAATCAATAAAATAAGATATGCCTCTACAAATTCTAACTATATATTTTTGAAGACTAAAATGTTTTTCTTAACAATTTTTAAATTGCAAAAATGTGTTCACACCTATATTACACATATTTTCCTAGTTTAAACTGTAGTTCCTATATTATCTAAAAGAGCAAATAATATTTTTTAATGAACTTAGAATATTTAGTAATATTCTAAGTTTGGAAAGCAGGGATGAAAGAGAATTGGCATACACACTGTGATAACTGGAGGAACAGAGTGGATGTTATATTTGCTAAGCAGTCTGGGGGGTCTTTGGAGAGAAAATAGGAAAGGGATTAGACTTCACCTGCACTACACTGGACTCAGGTCCTGGGACATCACATTTAGACTACCACGAAGGAAGATGGGTAGAAGCTCTTTTATTGTCTCAGGTGAGAAATGTATTCACTGAAGCAGAAAAGACTTACTGAACGTGAGTTGATTTTAGAATGAGAAGAATAATTTTAGATTGAAACTTGTTGACTTTTTTTTCCTATTCAAGTCTGAGGCAACTGTACACAAGTTTATCAAAAACAGGAGCTCTAAGAAACTGCAAAAAGTCAATAAACATAAATGCTCTTCTGTTTAAAATAGTTAAAAAATCAGAAACTTCTATCATTACAGCGATCTCAAGCATGATTCCAACACCTTGGTAGAAATGGAACCATTTGTTGTTTTAGTAAAAGAAACACAAGCAGTGATGAAGATTAGCAGATTACTATCAGTAATAATAAAAATAGGTGATTCTACAGTTAGAGCAAAATATTTTGGGCTACATAATGAGAAGCTAGAGCAGAGCAACAGAGCTTGGCTGTAACATTACGGGAAAAAGTGATACCCACAGGCAAACATCAAAGGCTGGTAAGTAGAACCAGCCAGCCACCCATATCCCTTATAGGAAATGGGAGGAACTACGAGAAGTAACTAGAATTCCAACAATTCTTCTTGGAAGAACTTACAAAAAGTGTGTCTGCTATTATTATTGTTGTGATCAACCTCTCCTCATTGCCCCATTGTCTAATGCAAAAGTATGTGTTACACATGTAAAATAAGGAGTGCAACGATTACAATGTCATTATTAACTTTTTAATTTTCTTTCAATTATTAAAAAAATAACAAATTAACAAAAATCTAACTTTTCTGAGCCATAAGTCTGAGTTTAAAAATCAGCAGAAGGGTTCTCTGTTGGGCTTTGACTTTCATAAGAACTTCATGATAAACTCCCTGGCTGACACCGTCTTTTGAAAACATGCTTCTCCCCAGGAATGCCCTAGCATGTGCACAATGTGACATGCTGACACTGACCATGACTATTTCCTGTCCTTTCCGTTTAGGCTTGAGTTCATTATATCACCTATTTTCTTATCCTTTCTGGCCTCTACACATTGAATGTCAACTTCTAAACAGCATTAAAAAAAAAATAGTACCACCTGTCTCTGTTCCCAGAGGTAGTCTCATTGGATAGGAAAAGGTCAAAATTAAATTTTCATCCTAGATGAATATTGTGCCCAGATGCTAGCAAGGAGGCCTAAAGTCATTATGAAAAACCTAAAGTGCATATATCAATCTCTAGATGAGCTGATTCATTTCAGATTGTACACTAGCATCCTTCTTTCTCCTGTGTACCTCTTTGGTTAATTATTTCTCCCTGTTATACTATAAATTCCACAAGGTAACCCTGTGGCACCTTTTTTTTTTTTTTTTTGGAAAATAAATCATTATCTTTTGTCAAAGGCATGTGTAATTGCAACAAAATAACAGTTCAAAACTGCTTACAATTGGCTTTTTACATTTGACAAATACTGAAGAGAATAATTGCCTAAAGACAATGTATAACCTTGATTTAAATGACTTATTATGCATACTTCACACGTATACAGTGAAAATAATCTTCCTCCCTCAAAACAGTTCCCCCTGCTGACAAATGAATTTGTTAGATGGAAAACAATGTACATTTATAATTCCCTTGTCTGTTTTATAACTTCATGTATCTTACATCTACTCCCCTTTTACCTCATTGCCCTACTTTTTAAGCCAAGAACTCATTTTTCATCTGTTAACTTTGTAAAATGAATACACAAGTCTGAGGAAAATAAAATATACAATACAAACAGGGTAAGTAAATGAAAATAAGAGTAGTATTCATGTTCTTTCCCTCCCTGTAAATGTACATAACATTGACGCTCTTGTGACGTCTAGATAGAGGGGAGGTAATAGCATGTACTACTGCCAAATAGCATTTAAAGTCCTATCGAACCTCACATTACATATATCCCAATTAAGTAAACTATAGTTTTGCTTCTTCCCCCCTTTCACAACAGACAAATGATTCCTCTCAGAATGTTATGAGGGTTTTGCAAAAACATTTTCAGGATTTACAAATGGTCTGGTGGGTTCATTTCTTGTGACTTTCAAGCTTTCTATCTTAAATGTTATATTGCTAATCAAATGAATTAAAAACCAAACGGGATATTGGGAGAGGGAGGTTTTATTCCCCTCACTTAAGAACATCATTCAACAGGAAAGGAAAATGCCTATTAGAGGGCAAACCAAAAAGACTTCAAAATAGTTGAGAACACCTGTCATGCTTTTTTGTTTTATTAGCTGCTTTTCCCTTAGTAAAATGTAGACTGCAACCATCATTAAATTGTATTTAAAGTTGTGCAGATGGTCAATATTAATAGATGCTTACTTGTATCAAGCTGTCAAAAAGTCCAAAGTAAAAATTGCTCAGTGATGGAATATAAGTAGAGAGGAGTCTTCCAATTGGTCTAAGCAGTTTGATATATGAAGATAGAAAGCCAAATTATTAAGGATCAGAAGTAGAGGGCAAAAGTAGCTGCCTCACAAGCAATGCATTTGGACCTTTTATCAAAAAGAAACATTGATATAAATACAATATGAATCTTGTGGCATAGGAAGGAGGAAAAACACCTCTGCTAACTCAGTGTCTCTCAAATAGGAATCCGTGAATGAAAACCCAGCAATCTTTACAGGGTTCTAGAAATTTGGTATGACAAGTTTTTCAAAATTATATTCATATTTTTAAATAGCATATTTTTACAAGATGTAATTAACCACCATAAAATGTAGTATACTGAGGTACTTCAAAGGTGATGTTTGAATGTCATTGGATGTAACTGGATCCAAATGGATATTTGGATCCAGATATATAGATAACCATTAGATCAGATAGATAGATATGCCCACATATACATATATGCATATGTATGTATATGTGGGTCTATCTATATATCTGTATATACATTCACATATACATGTATATACATGTACTTACATAGAGCGTCTATGTGCCAGGTACTAATCTAAGTGTACAAGAGCAACAAAACAGACAAAGTCTTTGTTCTCAAAGCACTTATATGCCTTTTTTTTTTTTTTTTTCGAGACGGAGTCTCACTCTGTCGCCCAGGCTGGAGTGCAGTGGCACAATCTCGGCTCACTGCAAGCTCCGCCTCCCGGGTTCATGCCATTCTCCTGCCTCAGCCTCTCCAAGTAGCTAGGACTACAAGCGCCCGCCACCACGCCCGGCTAATTTTTTTGTATTTTTAGTAGAGACGGGGTTTCACCGTGGTCTCGATCTCCTGACCTCGTGATCCACCCGCCTCGGCCTCCCAAAGTGCTGGGATTACAAGCGTGAGCCACCGCGCCTGGCCCAGCACTTGTATGTCTTATGAGAATGTATGGGGTAGTTGCAAGTGCCATCCAGGGAATCAAACAGGGCAATGTGATGACAGAACCTGCCTGAGTATTAACAACAGTAAGGTAGTTCAGGAAACCCTTCTACAAAGGGATGATATTTAAACTGAAACACGCATGACGAAAAGGAGCATGCCAAGGAAAAAAAAAAAAAAAAACAGGGTGAAGAGAAATCCAGTCTGAGAGTTTTAGTTCAAGGACTGTCAACAGGAACAAGTTTTATGTGTTTTAGAAGAACAGAGAAGTGTAAAGTGGGTGGGATTTAGTGAGTGTCCATATTAGACAGGTGAATAAAAATCAGGCCATGTGGTCCAGGATAAAAAGTTTTTGAATCATTGAAAAAGCATCCGTGTTTTTAAATTTTAATATTGCTATTTAAAAGATCACTCTGGCTCCTAAGTGGGTAATGGATTATTGAAAGGGAAGGGAAATGAAGACCCTATTCAGGGGTTGTAGCAATCTATTCAAGAAATAAGCACAGCTTATACTACAATGCTAATAGTAGGTACAGAAAGAAGTAGGTGGATTGATTTGGTGAATGTGGGCGAAAGAGAGTAGGGTTTGGGTGACAAGTCTCTGGTAATCCTCTGCTCATACGGACAGGCTGTGTTCTCATTTACCCAGTGGCAAAGAAGCAGAGTTAATCAGTCTGATGGGAGAAAGGATGCTGAAAATAAGAAATTCAAGTTTAGACATTTCAATTTTGAAATGTTTATTATTGGTCATCTAAATGAAAAAGTCAAGTAGGCAAAAAAAAAAAAAAAGGTTCTCAAGTGTTACGGTAATGTTTAGGACAAATCAATGACATGAAAAAAGAATGATAATACCGTCGGATGCTTTAGAATCGTTTAGGAGCCTGTGAGACACTCTTGGAAAAGTAAATGTTCTAATTTATGAACACAGTGCTAAAGTCCTTTGTAAAATGCAGAGCACAGTATCATTCTTTTAAACAACTCACTGGAATTAAAAAATTTTTAAAGCTAAAACCTAAAAAAGCCACGCATGAATAACTTTTATTCAATTTAATAATGTGAACATACTTGCATTTGTAATCTAAATGTTAATAAAATATAATATAGTTAATTTTAAATTATCTTCAAGATATTTCCAAATAGTATTTTCTAAATACATCTTTTGACATTTTAGTATCCATTTATATAGATTCACTTTAAATGTTCAATTTCTACTTGCAAATTTTTTTTTTTTTTTTGAGACAGTTTCACTCTTATTGTTCAGGCTGGAGGGCAATGGCGTGATCTCAGCTCACCACAACCTCCACCTCCCTGATTCAAGTGATTCTCCTGCCTCAGCCTCCCAAGTAGCTGGGATTACAGGCATGTGCCACCACACCCAGCTAATTTATTTATTTATTTATTTTTATTTATTTATTTTTGTATTTTTAGTAGAGATGGGGTTTCTCCCTGTTAGTCAGGCTGGTCTCAAACTCCCGACCTCAGGTGATCTGCCTGCCTTGGCTTCCCAAAGTGCTGGGATTACAGGTGTGAGCCACCGCACCTGGCCCCAAATTTTTTAATATAATTAAGGACCTTCTGTATTAAAACTTATTTATGTATTCCCCTCTTGTTGGATATTTATGTTGTGTCCTAATTTTGGTAGGAAGTGTTAGATATTTTTGACGTTTAAATGAATGTCATGTTTAAGTTAAATGTTAGTTTCAGATAAAATGCTATCAGAAAGCTTGTCCTACTTTTATTAAAAACCTTTTGCTGTGTCAAAATGTTATTCATTCTTCACTTTCCTCCCTCTTTCTACAGAAATTGCAGTTAACAAACTTTCACCAGTGATTTTTCAGTTAATCCGTTTATTGCAGTTTATAAATAGGTTAGATTTATGTTGATGATCTTATTTAAATAAATTCCTTGTACATTTTTCTCCTTCAAACTAAAATATGGTTTTATTTAACTTCTTAGCTTTTAAATAAAAATGTTGGAATGCAATTTAGTTTTAAGAGTTGAATGCTTTGAACAAGTCACAACCCATTATATTTTTGTGGATGGAATACAGGCAAAAGACAGAAAAGCAGACATTTGCTGTTATTTTTAAAGTGTCACTTTTTAAAAAATCACATGTACAGCTGAATCTGGGGAAATAAACATTCTTTATGGATTTTCTCTGATGCTAAAAAATGACTTCATGATAGTTTCTAACAGGAAATAATTCCTTTTATTAAATTACATGTTTCTTTGGTTAACATTAAGCCATGGTTTTTTAATTTAATTTATTTTTTTTTTTTTTTAGATGGAGTTTTGCTCTGCTGCCCAGGCTGGAGTGCAGTGGCATGATCTCAGCTCTTTCTTTGGTTCAAGACCCAGAGAGACAAATGTGATCATTCTAGCCAATTACAGGAATATATCCTAAACCTTCCTTACCTTTACCATTCTTCTATTTTTAACTTGCCAAGTTTTCCTTCTTTCTGAATCCCATATAAAAACTATTAACTAGGGTTGTTAATACACTTGGGCAATTTCTTTTATTTTCATGAATACAAAGTTAGAAATAAAAATTACCCCCAATACATTAAAAAGGGCATTGTAAGTTCTATAACTAAAGGACTTAAAAAAACAGTAAAAATATTTTCATCCTGATTGCAAAATGTCATCCCAATTTTATTGCCATATAACCTGGAATTTACACTTAAATAAAGGGGAGACTAGAAGAAATTCTGAAAGTCAATATAAAATAGATTATTCTAATTACCTAATTTTCTCATAATCTGACAACTTTACTGCCACTGTTAAAGCGCAGACTCTCATCATGTCTTGTCTATCCAAATACAATGTGATAGCTCAAAAATGCAAAAATATATGTCATGTTAAAACATATTTTGCCATAGCAATATTTTCCCAGTTTCTTGTCTTATTAGCACAATTCATATTAAATGGAAACTAATAAATGCATTTTCCAGAAAGATTCAAAGAGAACCAAGCTCGCAAATGCACGTTAGCCCAATTCCAGAATGGTTTCCTCTCTGCGATTGCAACTGATAATTTCACTTTATTACAGACTTCAGGCAACTTCTCTCATATATAAAATCTTAGATGGATTTGGTGCTTTCAGCATCTTGAAAATAAAGCTGTCATGTCTGTTTATTCCTTTCTTTCAAAAGGCTAACATCAATACATGATTTGGGTGTCAAAATAAGTCCTACATGTAAAACAGAAAAAGATGAAGGAAAAGTATTCCTATGGCTAAGGAAGAAACAAATGATCACGAGTTGGTCCTATCATCTCATAAGTAAATGCAAAATGGTAGAGAACTATAAATTAGAGATGAGGGGCTTTCCCTAGAGTGGATGGCACGTTAGGACACTATATCTTACATTGGTTAATCGGTTTCAATTACCTCAATTATTAGGGTCTGTTTTAAACCTTCCCAATAATATAATACTTAAACAGATATTGAAAATATCTCTGGTTTTTATAATAGGATAAATTTCTTTGCTGTCTCTACCAAGCTGTGATCCAAAGGAAAACGATCACTCAATACCATGGAAGAAACAGCATTTTTGGTTCATATTTGTTTCTTTCTTCTTGATGTATTTATTTATCAAGTAAATGAAACCAGTGAAAAATGATGTTAGACATTTCTGTGACAATGTCTTAATGCCAACTAAGGACAATGTCCTTAAATGCCAAAGACCTGGACACATACCCATGACTAGGAAAGAAGATTCTAGAAATGTCTGGTCACGCCAAGAGATGATTTAGTTGTTCTTGCTTTTCTCATTAAAACTTTCAAGGTGAATGAATATGTGCTCCTAAAAAAATCACCATTTAAAATCCTGCTTGTTTGAAACATTTTCAAAGTCAGCCCATTGATACTATCTTAACAGACACACAGCTGGAACTTTTCTCCTATAAATCTAATGACTTTTTCTTTAATACTTTACCTCCTTCAGTTCCGCCTTTCTAGACAGCACAACATACTGAGTGGTGATTTATACCAGGATACAGGCTGTTCTTGCCTTTTCTTTGTCCAGATTGTATGAAGGTCACAGTGAACAACAACTTCTCTCATGTACTTATGTGATATTACAGAAGCCAGGGCTTCTCTCAGCTTGAGTTTATTATTTGGAGATTTGAGTCCAGACTTCTTTAGCTGCTTGATTTATTTCTTGCCTTCCCTTAAAATTAAAAATACTGCTGGTGCCTATATTTCACTGTACGTTTTCATCAAGTTTTTAAGTTTTATTTGCTTTTTTAGATTGCTTCTCCTATGACATCAAGGGGAATGGAAATTGCAGTTTCTTTATCATATTAAATAAATATCATCTCAATATTAAACACAACTCCAGTCTTTATCCATTGGCTTTCTTCTTTCTCTTTTAAGAAACATGGAAGTTTGGGATTGGAAGGAAACTAAAAGTCATCAACCTCAGGTTCTATTTAATGTCGAACATCTGGAGTTCTGCTCAAACATGTCCTGCAATGCGGATCTCATTTCCTCACTAAACAACACATTCCTCTTTCCGAAGTCTCTTACTGTTAAAAGGTTTAACTTTGTAGCAAAACTTAAACTGTTACTTTCATCCATTTTTTGGTACCTTTCCAGAAATATAGAACTTCTAAGTCATCTGTCCTAAAACATCCTTGAAGACAGTTCTTATACCTTCTTTCCTTTATCTGCTCCAAATACTTCCACACCTACACCACAGGTCATTAAGCAACCCACCCAGTGGTAAAGCTTTCTCTTATCAATTTGCTCTAGGTTATCAGCCTTCCTGACATATAAGCCACTAAATCCATACAGCTACATGCAGAATAGGACATAATCATATCAACATTTCATATATTCTATGTATTGTATTACAATTAGTGTAATCTAAACTTAGAATTACCTTTTTTAAAAACCACATTGTATTGTAATTTCTTGCCAATTAAAATCACTAAAATCAAATTATGTAACTTCTATCTTATGTAACCTAAGTAGGGTTCTGTACCTAAATTAGAACAATTGATCACATCTGTTTTGATTACATTTGATCTTGTTGGGTTTAATCTAATCTTTCTTAGAGAATCCTACCAAAGTACCAGGTCAAGGCACAGTGGGACTCAGGTCAGGATTATAAATCATGCTGCTATAAAGACACATGCATACGTATGTTTACTGCAGCACTATTCACAATAGCAAAGATTTGGAACCAACCCAAATGTCCAACAATGATAGACTGGATTAAGAAAATGTGGCAAATATACACCATGGAATACTACGCAGCCATAAAAAATGATGAGTTCATGTCCTTTGTAGGGACATGGATGAAACTGGAAACCATCATTCTCAGCAAACTACCGCAAGGACAAAAAACCAAACACCGCATGTTCTCACCCATAGGTGGGAATTGAACAATGAGAACACATGGACACAGGAAGGGGAACATCACACTCCGGGGCCTGTTGTGGGGTGGGGGGAGGAGGAAGGGATAGCATTTGGAGATATACCTAACGTTAAATGACGAGTTACTGGGTGCAGCACACCAACATGGCACATGTATACATATGTAACTAACATGCACATTGTGCACATGTACCCTAAAACTTAAAGTATAATAAAAAAAAAAAAGAAAAATAAAGCAAGATATAATGAAGACCGAGAAGCCTTTAAAAATAGGCAACTTGTGAATAACCCTACCTTTTACTTGCTCATGGAAAATCTGAAAAAGAAATGAAATAAAAAGAGGAAGAGAATTCTTTCCCAGCCTTTAGACTAGAAAATGTGTGTGCTTTTGTGTGCAGCAGAAAATAGGAAAATATAGTGTCAGGCACTAATTTAATCAACTATGTGTTAATTATTGTATGAACCTAGAAAAAGTTAAATCCTTATCCTTATAATACTTGTTTATGAGTCAGCAATATAATTATTAGATATAAATCCAAAATATTGAGTCATAGAATTTAGTATTTCTATGTGTTGAATATAAGATATCCTAGGAAAAGCAGGTTATGTAATCCATGCACCATTCAGAGAAAAGAGCCCGTATGTAAATTTAGGTCTTTCTGTACATTTAATCAATTTCAAGACAGTAAAAGAATTAGCATGACTATGTTGTCGTAAATAAATAAAGCAATGCAAATGTTCTCTTTGTGGAAGAGGTAGGGCAGAGTGGGCATGGGTTCAATTATCTTACTAAACACAGAAAGTGGAAATTTTATTCCCCAAAAAATTTTTGAGTACCAATTATAGAATGTACCAGTCAGTATTCCAGTCACTAGGCTAACAAACTAACTCCTCACTGCATGGAGCTTACAATCAGAGAAATAACAGAAAAATTAGACAAATATTCACCAGATTATGAAAATAAGAAAAAGAAGAAAAAAGAATGAAATGTGGATAAAGAAATTCAAGTGGATGTGGTATTCCATTTTTAAATAGGATCACACAGTAGTAATGAAATGAAACATTAGAGTACTATTTGAAAGAGGTGGTAAAATGAGTCAAACTAGTACCTGGAAGAAGAACATTCCAGGCAAAATGAACAGCCAATGCAAAGGCTGGAACATCCCTGGGGTATTTAGGAAACTGCAAGAAAGCAATTGTGTACTGAACCTGGTGATCAACAGGCAAAATAATAATAAGATGAGGTGACAGAGATAACGGTGGCCCCAGTTGTAGAGCCTTATAGACCTTTGAAAGACAGGCTTGTACTTTGAGTGAGGTGAGAAGGCACGGACAGACTGAAGAGAAGTGATAATTTGACTTACATTTTAAGAGGATTAGTCTGGCTGCTCTATTGAGCATAGATTGTGGGGTGAGGGCATGTTAGTGGAATCAGGGAAAGAAATGAGAAAGCAATTGCCATAATCTATATGAGAGGCGGTGCTGTCATAAAACAGGGTAGCAGCAACAGCGCTGGTGAAGAGTTGTCAAAATTCCCGAAAATATTTACAAGATAGAATATGTATTAACATCAATTACATTGGAAAGTGTTTGAGAAAGAGAATGATATCCATGTAGATCTTTACTCCTTTAATCTTATCCCCAAGAAAAGTTCAAATAAATCAACTTATGGAATAGTGAGATCTCCAAAAAAATTACAGAGCCAAGAATTCAGCTGTATTTTTTATATCAGAGAATCAATCTTTGATTAAGGTAAGAGCAAATAATTCCTCTCTACTTTTGCCCCATGTATTATATATAATATGCTAAATATTAACCTGGTCTTATAATTATGTGATGGATAAAACTAAATCCAAAAATCTCATCTAACATAACAAGTAAACATAAAAAGCTTAATGATTATAAAATTGCATATATGATTCTTAAATAACAAACTTCAGAGACTTGTTCTTCTGAACAAGACTGAAACTTTTCCCTTTTCTTCAGTTTTTTTTTCTCTCCTGCTGTCAGTGTGGTAAAACATGTCTATTATTTCAAAATAGGAAAATATTTACTGTTGCTTTTTGGCGGTAGAGACTGACACTATATGCTTGTTTTATAGTCTAAAATTAAGGAAGAGATAAGTTACAAACAATGAAATCACGTTCTGTTTTCCTGAAAGTTATAAACATATATCCTCTGGTAGGCAGCTTTATAAACTGGCTCACGGTAATTTCCACCTGCTTCATAGCACTCACATTGTGGTAAAATCCCTTCCCCTTGAGTATGAACTGGATCTTGTGACTTGCTTGGAACAAAAAATAGGTCAAAAGTGATAGATATCACTTCTCTGATTAGGTTACAAAATTCTGTGGCTTCCATCTTGCTAGCATTCTCTCTTACTGGTACTCCCTTTTATGCCCTCTCCTCAGCTAGCTGGTATGTTGTAAGATGCTCTCTGGAAAAGCTCAAAGAACAAGGAACTAAGAAAGGCCTCCAGGCAACAGCTCACGAGGGACTGAGTCCTGCCAATGATGGGGATTCTTCCCAGAAGAGCCCTGAGATGACTGCAGCCCTGTGAGATTGCCAGAACCAGAGGATCCAGAGAAGCCACACCTAGATTCCAGACCCACATGGGAAATAAAAAATCTGTATCGACTTAAACTGCTAGATTTGGGGGTAATATGTTATGCAGCAACAGATAACTAACACACAGTACATTCAGTCCATAAATTAAAGAACTATGAAAACAAGAGTGAATAAACACTTTTAAGTAGATCACTTAATTACTTTAATATGTTGACTTTTTAATGCCATTCCTAAGAGAGAATGGTCAACTATAAATGAAGCAACAAAAATAGGCTTTTGAGAACAATAAACTCAAGTATATCAAGTTGAGGGAATGATTCAGTCAGAATGAGAACATAGTAAACAGCTGAAATGGAAGCTACAGCTTTCCACTTAAGTTTAACACCTATAGTTATATAATAAAAGTGTGGCAGCAACTATGAATTCATTATCATTCTACCCCGTTAATGTTTTGTGATTTTAAGACTCTTTAAACTCAGAGGAGTGTGTTAGATGCCTTTAAGAGTTTGACAAATGGATAGAAATCTTCCTGTTTGCTATTCCTTCCCCTTTTATCTCTGTTTCCATCCCCCAACTGCTAAAATTTAGTCTCACGCTTAAATTATATTGAACAAGAAGACTCATTCCATACTAATAGGCTATAAAGTATTATAAGGCAGATATAATTATCTTCATATATTATAAAGTTAGACATGGAATATAAGCATAGTTTAACATAAATATTGAGTAAAACTATTAATGACACATTCTCTGAGAAGTGTGGTCCATCTCCAGTTACAAACAATGAAAGGATTATAAAGATGGGTTTTTCCTAAGGATTTGATTCCTATGACTCAATGCAATATTCTTGCTTTACACTCAATTACCTTAAACAGTAAGTTCTTGTACAAGTTTAAAACAGAATATTATTCTCAATGCAACTAGCAACCACCCATTAACAGTGGGAAATGGGATAACTAGCTAGTTCTCATGCCTATTTTCAATGTCTTTCACAAGATGTGTGTGACATGAGCTTTATTCTCCTATAGTAGTTCTTCTGGCTACAATTCTCAAAATGTAGAAGACTTCTTTATGCTACAGCTTATAGTTAGCTTATTTAGAAACCCAGTGCTGCTACTTGTTAGCAATGTAATGTTTGGGGAGTTGCCTAATACCTTTGAACTTTAATTTTTGTATCTATAAGATGGTAATCATAAACTAGAGCACAAATGGTTTTTTTAATGTTCATGCAAGATAATAAAAATGGAACTTACAAACTCAAATCTTAATTTAAAAGCATGAGAGTATTAATGTATTATTATGTACTGTGCCACACTACAGTGGAGGAGAAATGAGTACATGAATATTTGCTCTCTCATTTGTGGAAAGAAAAGGGATTATTATAATAAATATGTATTAAACCTAGTAGCAGACTGGTCATTTTAAAATTTGTCTTTCTGCTGATATATTATTAGGAAACATCATGGAAATGTACCTTATTCTAATAAAACCAGTAACATCAAGGAAGATAAGTTAATATCTCTTACAAATAAAGAGTTAACAGTAAGTGGTCCAAATACATTGAATTAAAATAGCAGCTTGTGGTCTTCGCATTTGTATCTTTAAATTCAATCTCAAAATAAATTACTGGAAGTTTTCTCATGGAGCTCACTAAGTCCTTGGCCCTGTATTAGCTCTTGCCATGCACCCTAAGGAGAAGCTTCCTGTGCATTTGACTGCACAGAGATAAAAGACCAGGTAAGCATATTCAAAATACATTTTTTTTCCCTTTAGTGAATAGACGGTAAAGACCTCTGAGATCCTTGTATACCGCTTCTTAGACCACCTAGAATAACTATTTACAGTTGAAGATGGAATTTGCTTAAGAATGGTAGCTAAGGAAAAATGACTTTAATATGAATGAATCAGGTGTCAGTCGGTTTCTGGCACTGTAGGCTCATTTGGAACAATAAAAACCCAGCACTTACTGCACATAGTTTATGATAATTAAGGCCTTCCAGACTGCCCACTTAGTCCTTTAAATAACTTTCTAAACCATACTGTCCTTTATGTCAATAAGAATGCTATAAACATTTAACAAGAAATTTTAGGTAAGATCTGATTTTCTTCAACAATTTAGTTTTAATTTTTTTAATATATGTAAAAGAATTTTATTGTTAGAGGTGACAGAATAAAGGCATTTCTGTGTCACTTTCTTCCCTGAAACCTATAAACTACAAAATGCATGAAGCTCAAATAAGGATTTTCTATCTTCACTGAAGGCATGAAAAACCAACTTGATTGCAAGCCTCAATCTATAAATAACTGCCAAAAACAGTGATATTGGGACCAATTTGTGTCATGAGGCCTAAACTAGATCTCTATATATCTATGCCTGTTTCTCTATGTCTGCGTCTGCGCCTGTGTCTGTGTGTCTGTCTTTGTCTATATCTACATCTACATCTATATGCTAATGTGTACCAAACTAGATGGTACACACTGAAATGTCTGTAACCCTAAATAGTTGAGGATGACTCATCATTTATTTGAGATGAGAAGCTTAATGATCTGAATGGGTTATGAAAAAATCCGCGAGCCTTATTCCACACTGCTGGATGGCAGAAAATGAGGCCAAACAAGGAGTCATCAACACATATTCACAAGAACAAGGCTGCACATAGAAGGAGTGAAGGGGACAATCAGTGTCACAATAGCTGAGCCTGGAACACTACATCCAAAAATCTAAGGCAGTTGAAAACAAAAGCTTATGAGACAATGACTCACTCTAGTCCAAACTTATTTCCGTTTCAACTGAAATGCTCAAAGCAATGAGTTGATGATGGTGTACATACCTGCTCATATTTGATGGGGTAAGAAAGTATTCAGAGACATAATTCCTTCTCATGTTATTCTTCGGCAAAGAGCTTATCCTAACAGCTCTTTTGGCCCCGTTAGAAAATGAGACTTGGAACCAACCCAAATGTCCAACAACAACAGACTGGATTAAGAAAATGTGGCACATATACACCATGGAATACTATGCAGCCATAAAAAATGATGGTTCATGTCCTTTGTAGGGACATGGATGAAACTGGAAATCATCATTCTCAGTAAACTATCGCAAGGTCAAAAAACCAAACACTGCATGTTCTCACTCATAGGTGGGAATTGAACAATGAGAACACATGGACACAGGAAGGGGAACATCACACTCTGGGGCCTGTTGTGGGGTGGGGGGAGGGGGGAGGGACAGCATTAGGAGATACACCTAATGCTAAATGACGAGTTAATGGGTGCAGCACACCAACATGACACATGGATACATATGTAACAAATCTGCACATTGTGCACATGTACCCTAAAACTTAAAGTACAATAATAAAAAAAAAATATGAAAAAAAAGAAAATGAGACAAAATCAGAACGGAATCTGCATGAAAACTAGATAGAGATATTTTAACATAAAAGGAGGACAAATGAAGGGTTATCTATTAGAATAAGAGTTTGTAAGAAAAAAATTAAAATATTTTATATAAATGACATCAAATAAATCTAAAAAGGTGTTTGTTTAAGACAGAGTCTTACTCTGTCCCCCAGGCTGGAGTGTAGTGGCACAACCTTGGTCCACTGCAACTTCCACCTCCAGGGTTCAGACGATTCTCACATCTCAGCCTCCAACTAGCTGGGATTACAAGTGTAAGCCAACATGGCTGGCTCATTTTTGTATTTTTAGTAGAGATGGGATTTTGCCATGTTGGCTTGTCTGGTCTCAAACTCCTGGACTCAAGTGATCTGCCCACTTCGGCCTCCTAAAGTGCTGGGATTATAGGCGTGAGCCAACGCTCCCGGCCAAAAAGACCTTTTTAAGACAAAATATCAAAGAAAAGATAAAAATCAAATAAAAATAATAAAAAAAGAGATAAATAAGCAAAGTAAATCAAAGGTCAGCATAAAAAAAAGAAAAAAAAACATGAAATTAAAAAATCATCTTACAAACAGCAGGATTTATAGTAGACAGAGCTGAAAACATAGAATTGGACATAGAAAAAGAGTTGAGGTAATAGAACCAGATCAAAGTATATTCACGTATCACTGGCAGCCAGAACTTTCAAATAACTTGTCCTTGCATAAGACTTCATAACCCTAGGATAGCTCAGGTTCAGGAAGGGACTCATGAATGGCCAAGGATGAAATTAGCAACACACACTGAGCTGGAAAATCTCAGTCAAAAGTCGACATAATAGGATCAAAATATTTATTCACATCACATCAAAAAAGAAAATAAAATGCAACTTACTTTTCTATAGCTGATGCAATTTTCCTCACGTTTCTCAAGCTCTTGGACAATGGTAAAACTTTAACTTACCCATTTATTTTCTCACTGTCTCTTCTGATATATGCAGACTTTAAACAATCCCTTTCAGGTAAATGCTGACTCCCTCACTCTGCTGCTTCTTTCCATGTCCTCTTAAGATGACATCTTGCTCTGTAAAAGAGATTACTGAGTCTTTATGAAGGTAACACAGAGGGCCTCACATTCACATTTAATCCTTTTGCTGCCCTTTGAATCTTTGATATTCTCTTCAATGATGGCAGCCCTTGTCACCTTGTTACATCTTGCCCTAGGGCAGTGACACCACATACAACCCAACTATGAGGCTTTCAAAGTTGTGGCTAATACATCTTAGACCCAGAAAAGAAAAGTTTCTGCCTTGTGTCCTACCTATACCTTAAAGAGTTGCACTCTGGACCTATTCTAACTGCACCCCTCTCCTGGGGTGAGGAGTCCATTGAGTGATGGAGGCATGAGCCTTGTGCTCACCTTCTAAAACATAGTCTAAGTACACTGGATCTCAGAATTCCATGAACAAATGGGTCCTGAGACCATTTCCAGGCTGAGCACAAGTCTCTTCGCCTGGTCCATCCTTCTAGGGGCAGTCTGTAGCACTTATGTACAGACCTGGGCCGACAAACTTTAAAGTGGCCACATGATCACTGCTTTCTGGTGTTCACATCTTGTATAATCCCCAACACTCTCCCCCTGAGTGTAAGAGGAACCTGTGACTAATTCTAACCAAAAGAGTATGACAAAGGCAATGAGATGTCACTATGTGATTGCATTATGCTATATGACAAAAGTGGTGGTATATCACTGTCATGATTGATTCGAGTGATTAGACTAGATGTTGCTGCCTGACTCATGAGAAAGCCTTACTCTCCTTATTGCCTTCTAGAAAACAAACTATGAATCCTATACCCTCAAGGAAATGAATTCTCTCAACATATTGAGGGGGCTTGGAAGCGAATCCTTCCCCATTTATGCCTGAAGATGAAGATGCTGCTAGGCTGACACCTTAATTGCCATGATCGTAAACTCCTACTTAGAGCACCTGGCTAAACTGTGCCTTGATTACTAACTCAAAGAAACTGTGGGTATAGTTTGTGGTATTTTTTTTGTGCAACATAGAAGACTATTACAGCATCCCTAGGCCAAAGAGGTGGCCAGGGGGAGGGTTGTTGGGAGAACTAAATGCAGTTTGGATATGTAGTATATAGGTGAGACCATTGTTTTTCTATCAAGAAAGTCAGCTGTGAAAAACTGAAAAATGATCATTTTGTTGTAGGAGGAACCCTGCATTACTGAGGCTATAAACCTTATAGCTAAACTTTGAAGGCAAAAGGCTAAAAGGATACATTAAGGGGAAGTAAACATACGGATTTACTAGCAACCAAATGAAAAAAGAATTCAAATAAAATCAGCGAGATATTTTCTTGTTACTTTAATAGAAAACTTTTTAAAATTTAAGTTTGGTGTATGCTGAGTGTAGTTTGCTAGATGTAATCATAACTCATGATCTTAGCTGGCATTCCACCAAAATGGTACAATTTTGAAAGTGCTGCATAGATAAATAACTTTGGAAAATGTCACGTTAGATTACCATGAAAGCAAAAATATCCTGAGGCTGTCCGTACAACAATCACTATAAAACATGTCTACCTACTGCAAAAAGGAAAGCAAAGTTAGATCAAGTGGTCTAAATATAAACATATGTAAACATCTAGCAAAACCAGGAGATTTAACTGAAGTTGCGAGGTAAAGTGAAGAGGAGAATTCAAAGTTATTATGGCTTCTTCTCTTCTCTTATTTCAAATAGTAGTAGACAAGGAAACAGGAGAGGAAGAAGAAAGAGGCAGACATGAAGGTTAGTGCAAGGAGGTCATTTGTGTAAATAGTTGGGAAATTTAGTTTTGAGGATAAGTTGTGCTTATTTCAAGTGTCAGAGAAATCTAGACATGTCTGGTGGCCTAGTGAGGTAGATGCATAAGAAGCTTTTTTATTGAAGGAACAATATGCCCCCTTGGACAGCCCGGAAAGAGAACCTAGCACATAGGTGATGTCCAACCAAAATGCCCGAGATGTTTGTAAATGTCCAGTAAAAAAAAGAAACCTCCAAGTGCTGTTGCCAAGTGACTGACTAAATCTGAATAAATCTGGAGGGAGACTGGGTGGTTAGCAAAGAAAGCCTGTGAGAAGCCAAAAGGTCAATCAGCATCTTCTAAGTTTTGCAGAGAACACAGGACACGTGGTTTCACCAGCCACGCCCCAGTACAGCAGTGAGTAGAACCACATCTGGTGGCAACACAGGTCTTTACCAGGAGGACAGGGTAAGAAAGGGCAGAGAGTAATCTGTGAGCAACAGAAGAAATGTCCAAATTCTTCACCCAGCTTCAATGGGAGTGACTGAAGCGTGCAGACTCCAGGTGGCTGGGGTACGCTGAGATGTGTTTGTCCACACAGGCAAAACACCACACATGGACTACAAAATATAAGCGAAATGGACTTAAAGGGAGCTAGAAGCACAGAAATTCAGGCTGGCAAAAAAAAAAAAAAAAAAAAAGAAAAATAAGGGACATGACTCAGAATATGTCCCTATTTTGTATGCCCAAGATTAATGTGTCCCAGGAGCAGGGGTGAAATGGTCAAATGTGAGTCTTATTTAAAATCTGGCTTATAAATCAAAGTTAATTTTTACTTTAAAAATCCAATTACTTTTTCATTTGTTAGAATTTTATATATAGGGCAATGCCATGTGTGTAAACACATTGTGTGTGTTTGTGTGTGTGTGTGTATCTGTTTATGCATAAAATATCTCTGGAAAGAAACTTGAGCTGATAACAATGATTGCTTCTAGGGAAGGAAACTGGGAAGTGGTTTAGGAAGGGAAAGTTGACTTATTTTTAACTTTGTACACAATTATGTCTTTTGAACATTTTTACCATGCACATATTTCCTATTCATAAAATCCAAAAAATTTAATTATGAACAAAATAGAGCTAAGTCATCATGTTAATGACTTTTTCAGAAACTAAAAATATTATATATATATATATGTCAATAAATGAGAAAACAGCTAATCCTTGTCTTTTATTTATTTATTTTTAAATAGGAGTAAAGATGAGGTTACATGGGTAAACCTATTGTTTCAGAGTAGACAACAGTGTGATTATAAAGATCCCGTCTGGGCACAGTGGCCCATGCCTGTAATCCCAGCACTCTGGGAGGCTGAGACGGGCATATCATCTGAGTTGAGGAGTTCGAGACCAGCCTGGCCAACGTGGTGAAACCCCAGGTGTACTAAAAATACAAAAATTAGCCAGGCATGGTGGCAGGTGCCTGTAATCCCAGCTACTCTGGTGGCTGAGACAGGAGAATCACTAGAACCCAGAAGGCAGAGGTTGCAGTGAGCCAAGATTGTGCCACTGCACTCCAGCCTGGGCGACAAGAGTGAAACTCTGTCTTAAAAAAAAAAAAAAAAAAAAAAAAAAAAAAAAAAAAAAAGATTCCAAAAGTCTTACCAGCCAAAATCCATTTCTCCCTTTAGCCTTCCTGGATCACCATAAAAATGATTTGATTAGGGATGATAACTTTTTAATGTCTCATTTTTATTTTTCCCTACCTTCTAGGAAACTCAGGTGGGCAATGCTAACTTGTAGTCCCTGGTACAAATAATTTTCTATTTCTTCTATACAAATTCTTATCTCTTTTTATCTTTTAGATTAGAGTGGCTATTTTATGTAGTGGTTTTTATTAGTAATCACCTTGAATATGCTCTGGTAGTAGAAACTGCTTAAATTTTAAGAAGTAAAACCAAGTAAAATAATAGATTGGACAACCCATTCCAAGACAATATTTTCAAAAACTCTTAGCTAAAATTATATGTATTAAGCTTCCTAGAGTTCATATGGCAATGCGTATAAATTCCCTTTACAAAAAAAGTGTTTAGTCCTCAGTAATCTGTCTTCAGTTACCAGAGAAAAAATGCTTTGTTGGTCAGTCTTAAAAGAAAGCTAATGACTTCCTGGGCAGGATAAATATAACAGCACATCTTGAAGACATATTGAGAGCTGGCTTACTTTGTAAGTTTGCTCACCTGGGAAGTTATAAACTTAAATTGTCCTTCAAGCATTTTTGAGAGACACTGAACCAGGCCTAAGCACTCAGCAGCATGGGCAAAGGAAGTTTGTATTGGGACTTTTCAAGGTCTGACCTACCTGGTCATATGTCGTTTTCAAGTAAGGGTGCTTTTGCCGCACCACCCCTACTCAAGAGACATTTGGTAATTTCTGGATATATTTGTGGTTGTCACAACGTGGGGTGGAAGGCGAAATTGACATTTATTAGGTAGGGGCCAGGATTACTGCTAAACAACCTACAATGTATAGACTAGCCTCACCACAACAAAAGATTGTTCACTTCAAAATGTCAGTAACAGCCAAGTTGAGAAATCCTGGTCTAGATCTATTCTTCTCTTGGGTTTTGCTGCCTCTCTAGGTGTTGTGCAAGACAATAGGGCACACCTTTCTCTCTTTGCTTTGCTTGATAGTAAGGAGAAAGTGGAGAGCCAAGAGTGGACACACTTCTCACGTTCGGCCTACTTTGGGCTACAATGCTGATATATCAATGCTCAGGAAAACTTTCACACTCTGAGGCTGAGGTATTGAAACAAACAAAATAGTTCTCTGCATGTCATTCTACCAGATTCTTTCCCTGAGGTAAGAGCTTACAGCATGCCATTTGCTTGAATAGAGGGGAAGAATAGGGCAAAATGCAGGCAGGTAAAAAAAAATGGATTAATATTGTTAACAAAATATTATTTCACCCCTCCATATGACAGAAATGTTACAAGGATTCAGGGAGAGAATGTGTGGAGCATCTGGTTTCTTCTGGCATATAAATAGTCTAAAGAAAAGGTGAGAACAGAATACATGTAAGACAAAGGTGCTACTTTGGATGGCAGAATTAGGTGATTATGAAGTCATTGGATGGAATTTGGAAAGCTCAAAAAATCTAGATATTTAAATTCATGGTTCTACTTCAAACCAATGTTTTGTTTTTGGCATTATCTACTTACTCAAATATTTCTTTTAATTAGGGGAGAGAGTAGTATTAACAGTCATCCTTCTTCTTTTTGCTACCTTGTATTTCCCTAGGGCTGCAAATGAATACAAAATTTTTAAGGAATTGAAAAGCAGATATATGGGTTTGGCTAATTTCCATATCTGCTAAAGTATTCTCTAAATGTGTAACACATTAGAAATATACATCATGTTTCCAAAGGACAAGGTAAAAATAGACATGAAACAGAACACACACAGATGTTGAAATTCTAAAATATTAGCAGCACACTTTCACTAATCTTCACGTACCTCCCCTCTTTTTAAATTTTTCGTTAAAAATGATGGACGAATATTTAAGAACACTTTGATATTTCTTTTTAAAACAATGCATATCTAATAATTGCATGTAATGATATACAATCAATTTTTTTAGTGCTATGTGTTGGAAAACGGAATTCATTGATATGATAAACATACACTAGATGCTTCCTCATCATTAGATAAGGAAAGGACAAACAAATTTCTTTTATTTTAACACTTTCTTCTTCTAAGGAAGACTGTAGCAAGAAAATCTATTCTAGGTACAGGTATAAACAGATCATTCATGTAGAAAGACAAAGGAAGAAATACTAAGGACTACGGTACTTACAAAAACTTCACTGTAATGTTCTTTAACTCACACAGACACTAGTAAGCTAGTAGTGTGGTCACAATTGCCTTCCCAGGAAACTACTGAGAGGTGACAACGCGCGAGCAGCCCTGGCTCGCTCTCCGCGCCTCCTCGGCCTCGGCTTCCGCTCTGGCCGCGCTGGAGGAGCCCGTCAGCCTGCGGCTGCGCTGTGGGGGCCCTTCTCCGGGGCTGGCCGAGGCCGGAGCCGGCTCCCTGTGCTGGCGGGGAGGTGTGGAGGGAGAGGCGCAGGCGGGAACCGCGGTTGCGCTCGGATCTCGCGGGCCGGCGGGGGTTCCAGGTGGGCGCCTGCTCAGCAGACCCCGCCCTCGGTGCAGCCCGTAGGCGCCTGCGGGGCTTGATGGGAGGACAAGCTCCCTCTGGACTGCCAGAGTGCCCGGGATAGGTGCCGCCAAGTCCGTGGGGCAGCGCCAGTGAGAGGTGAAGCCGGCTGGGCTTCTGGGAAGGGTGGGGACTTGGAGAACTTTTCTGTCTAGCTAAAGGATTATAAACGCACCAATCAGCTCTCTGTCAAAATGGACCAATCAGCTCTCTGTACAATGGACCAATCTGCTCTCTGTAAAGTGGACCAATCAGCTCTCTGTGAAGTGGACCAATCAGCAGGATGTGGGTGGGGCCAGATAAGGGAATAAAAGCAGGCCACCCAAGCCAGTATTCAAGTTCTTACTACTCAATGCCCTAAGGAAAAACAAAATAAACAAAATCTGGAAAATAACAAAATAGGATTTTCTTTTATTTTAAGAGAGGACTTTTAAGACGTGGGTTTTTCGAAAAAAACCCTTTCCCTGGAGGTTTCAAATATTCAGTATTTAGTCTGAAATTATGAAGATAAGAACTAACAAAGCATACAAAAAATGTCAATTAATAATATTTTGCTCATGTCAAAGTGTGGTAAGGATTTAAAATGCAGCTGTGTGCTTGACTATTTGTAGCAAGGGCATGGCAAGAAGCTAACTACTGAGAGGCTAGGTAGGGACAAGCTTCCTATACCTATATATATTTTTCCTGACTCCATAGTATAGGGACATAATAAAGATCTAAAGATGCTCAATTTTCATGATCTTTTGGAGAAGTGTTTTCTTCCTACTTTCTGAAATAGATCCTTCTGGGTACTTTTTAAAATATCTTTTTCAGTACACCTTAATTACTGGACTTTCTCAAATGTGTCCTAGATTCTCATCTCTTTGTAAGCAACACTCTTTCTCAAAAAGACCTCAATTATCGTATTTTTTTTTAACATCCAAATACACACAACTGCCAAATTCAGATTTTAAGCTCAGATCTCAAGCTTCCCTAGGTCTTGTATATCCAACTATTATGCTTCTGATAACGGTACTTGGGCTTGCAATTCCTCAAGCAAATGCCAGATGATGGTGATAATGTTGTTTGTTTGCATAAACTGTAGGTAAAATACCTTTTTTCCTCTCTACAGTGAAATATGTCAGCAATTTAACAAAATCTAGGAAATTTGGTTTTATATTTCAAATAATGAAATCATATTAGTGATGGTGTTCAGGACATACCGTCTCAAAATATGGCTCCTTGGCATATGGCATATTGAATTTGAGAAAATGGCAGAAGCAGGAAGGTCTCAGACCTTCCCCTGACACTTTCCCTTGAAGCAGGTTATAAAACCTAGAAAGGATTTTCTGACCTTTTCCCAAAGCAAGTCATGAGACCCGCATGTGAGAGGTGCCCTTGCTGTACTCAGAAAAAAAAAGGAGCATCCTTAGCTCCAAAGAACACAGAGGAAATCGAACCAACTGGCCTTGCTAAGTTTCCCTCAGTATACCACACTTAGTTCATACTCTATCCTATGGTATTTATTCACAACTGTTCACTCTTCATCAAACCTATTGTTCAAAAATACCCAGGTTTAACTATTTCATTGGGTCTTCATTTTTTTTGGAGCTTCCCATATATGTAAAATTTTTATTAAATAAACTACGCTTTACACTTGTTAGTCTTTTGTCACAGAGGCCTCAGCCATGAACTTAGAAGGGTAGAAGGAAAAAACATTTTTCCTCCTCTCCATTTGGTTTTTATAAGAGACAATAAAAGGAACACTTATAGGAGAAAGACATGAAAATTCAGCGGCCTAGGCTTACAGCGCCTACCTCTAAATAACCCAATGACTTTCATAATAGCTATTTATCTCTGTCAGTGCGTTTAGAGAACTTATGGAAACTATCAGATATCAGAATTCAGTGCAAAAGTAGAAGTGTCAGGTTTTTCTGTAACTCCTACACTTGCCATTTACTCTCCCCATAGACTTGTAATATTTATCTTTATAACGATAAGGAAAAAACATCACTTTCTGTTACTTTATGCCTATTTCACGTAGTACAGAATAAACCTAATAAAATGATGTTGGGATTGTTCCATAAGGTATTCTAAAACCTCTTCTTCCTAGTAGTTGAATTAGAATTTTTAGTCGTTAATAAGACACATAGCATCATAAAAACACAAAATCTGAAATAAAAAGAAAGATGTTTTGTCCAGGAATCAGAAAAAATATTTTGTCTCAGTTTTGCCATATGCTCCATGAGATCTTGTACTAAGCTTGTCTCACTTACTGCTGACTCTTCTGGGCACCGAGGCACCATACCTAGCAGCTAGCACAGCAGCTAAGAATAAATAGGTGCTTTGTTGACTAAATAATTAGATTTTGGAAATTTTACTTTCTATCAAAATACCACAAATTACTCTTCCATAAAAATGGAAACATTTTCTGAGATCAAATCGTTAATATGAAGATCAAAGGAGATGATGTATTATTTTCATGGTCTGTAAACCCTTAGTGTCATGTCAAATTCTCTGATGTTATTCTTTTTGTTACTAACTAAAGCATACTGGATTCAACAACAACAACAGCAATACAAAATGCTAGAGCTAAAAGCTTTGTAACTAACTATGTCTTCTATCCTGTACACCCCCCACTGCCTTCCCTGCTTAGGCACATAACAGCTTTGAATGATCTGAGCTACCTACGTTCTGCTTTATTTTGCCTCTGCTCCTGAACATGGACAAACAGAATCCAACAGCTTATTTAATGAATGTCACTATAAATTCCTGGTTAGATTGCAATAATACCTCTAAAGTCTCTATTGCTTAAAGCAAAGGCATATTTCTTCTTCACACTTTAGTTTCTTTGGTGTGGGTTCTTTTCCTTGTTGAACTCCAGACACAGCAGCTACTGTTTGGAGCATTTGTCAGTTGTTGTGACAGGAGAAGAGAGGTTTGGAGGGTTTTCACTGGACATGTAAATCTTCTTTCTAGAAGTGGCACTCAGATACTCAATTAATTCATTGTCTGGGAACAGTTGCATGGGGAATAAGAAGAAAGTCTGCCATGGGCTCAGAGGGAGAAGAACTCTGGGGAAATACAGGATGAAGAACCCTAATAGCTATTGCACCTGGATCTTCAGAGAATTCCCTCAAATCCTACTTGTCCTTAATCTTTTCTCTTTGACTTCTGTTTCCCACAAAAGCAATTTCCAACTTTCTCACTTGTTTTCAAACTTCCAGTTTACCAACTATCATCCAGTCTCTTAAGATGTCTGTCCACCTAGTTCATGGAAAACTGGGAGCGCTATCAATACCCACTGGGTGGTAAGCTCTGTGAGAACAGGAATCACACCTGTCTCCTTTGCAATTACCTTTCTGCCTACCATGGTAGCTGTTGTCAAGTAAATATTTATTGAAGGGTTTTTTATTATTACATAAATCTGGACTCTTCTGTTTAGGTTTCAATGATCATTTTTCAATTATTACATAAATCTCTGGTAGGCTAATCAATGGCCCATCAAGAGATATCCAAGTCTGAATGCTTGCACCTTTTAAATGTTAACTTACATGAACTAAAGAGGTCTTTGCAGATGTGATTAAGGATCTTGAGATGAGAACACTTTCCTGAAAAATGTAACCATACACATCTTTATTATATGGAAACAAAGGGATATTGACACACATAAGCACAGAAGATAAGGTGAGAAGATGAAGAAGAGAGAGATGTGAAGATGCTGGCCTTGAGGACTGAACTGTTGTGGCACCTTGGTGCCAGCCAAGGAATGCTGGCACCCATCCAAACCTAGAAGAGGCAAGGAATAGAGTCTTCCCCGGAGCCTCAGGAAGGAGCTTGGCCCTGCTGACCCCTCAATTCCTCTGCCAAGTGATAATGATTTTTAACTTCTGACCTTCAAAAGTGTGATGGAATAAATATGTGTTGCTTTAAGCCATGAATTTTGTGATAATTTGTTATAGGAAACTAATATACATTGGATAGGCTTAACATTTTTATTTTCTAGAATTTGTGCACTGAGCAAAGAAAAAAATTCCTATACTTGAAAATGTTTAATACTAAACCTAGAAGTAAAAAATGTGTTTTGATTTTTATCCACATATACTTGTTACGTTTTGAGGAGTTACAACACTTGCAACGTTGTTTTACTTCCTTGAAATGAGTAGATTTATAAACTTTAGAGTGGAGTCTTCAGAATATCAAAATCAGACTCTGTCTGAATGCACTTGACTGTCTCCCAAATTTCAATGGTTTAAAATATATTCATTATAATTGCTGTGGTTTGTGGAGGTAAAATTGTATATGGTTAAATTTCCACAGTTGCGGTAGCATTGAGGCTTACCAAAATTATGAGTTTGTTTATTGGGTTAACTCCCAGCTCTCTGTTCTTCTGTTTTTACAAATTAATAATATTCTATATGTACTGGTTTTGCTTCTGCATCAGTTCCTAATTTTCTTTTCTTCAAATTACCAAAATATATTGGCATTGTTACAATAAAATGAAAACCTAATCCTTTGCAAAATATAAAGAATATGTAGAACTCTACAAAGTCTTTCAGACTTTCTTTAGAAGCCAGGTTACAAGCATGTAATGTTTCTTTTTCAGGTATGAAAGCAAATGCGATAGTCACATTCAAATGACAGTCACAGAGTCTCATAAAAGCTAAAATACTGAACTGCAATTCAGGTAACTGTTAACAATGGGTTATGGGTTATGTGAAGAAACTGAAACTTTCTCTTACACATCTGCTTACTTGCTCAGATACCTTTGCACTAATTTTAAACTCTCAAAGTATGTATACTTACAATTCTCTAGTAGTATATAAAAATATTTACATCCTAGGCAAATTACTTTATATTCTAGTATTTGTCCATTAATGTTTTATTTGTTTCATTACAACAATATTTTATTTTTATAAAAAAGAAAGGATTTTTAGAAATCTACCATGATAGATTTGTAAAATGTAGATTTCTAAAAATCTTTTTTTTTTTTTTTGAGTAATGCAATGCCTTTTTGTAACAATTGGATGCAATTGTAAGTTGCTTCCTAGAGGAATAAACAAATAATTTGTTATGTGATACTTTGTTGGTTTATAAAAGTCATATTGCTGCTTTTGGAACAGATTTGCTAACAGCCATCAATGCATTGGGAGGTTTCGGCTTACTCTCCTATTTCTGGCTGGTCCCAAAACCAGCAGCACAGAGATAATTCCTTTGTTTCTATTTAGATTGTGAATCCCCTGTGCCTCCCGAATATTAATCAGTGTTTATTTCACTTCTCTTCCCCGCCTGCCCTCTACAGTCTTCACAATATAATAAGACACAGCTGATGCTGTTTGTTTATTCCTGTTGAGATATTTCTAACATCCGACTTTTTCTCTGTTACATTCAGCTTCACCCACTCTCACTCCAATCCTAGCTCTATTTCTCTTTGACTGGCCGCTGAGGGAGCCTCATATATGCACAAAACACCCTTTGAAGTTGAAGGGAGCTTCCCCTTTCAATAGTCTTCATTATCCAGGATGCCAAAAAAGAGTAAGTGCCTCCCAAACAACTGAATATAGGAGCTGTGTCTCCTCTGTGTTGGACAGGACCCTCTTCTCCCCATTTCTTCCAGAACGTAGAGTGGTGCCAGGCCCCCTGTGGGTGTTCCTTAAATGTTAAATGAATGGATGAATGAAACCCAATGTGAGACTACAAGAAGAAAAACACAAAACTAAATGTTAAGCACAAAAGCAGTCACATTTTCCAGTGGAATCAAAAGCAGGCTGTTTCTGATCAAGTAGTGAGGCATTTAGCAAAAAGAAGCAATTGCAGATGGAACCAGTAAAGTGATCCCAGAAGAGAGCTGACTGCAAACAAACAGGATCAGTCTCATTCTTACCGTGTCTATATTTCCCAAGACAGCAAGAAAGACCCCGGTTTTTTTTTGGTTTGTTTATTATTATTTTTTTGAAACACATTTAATTCTTCTGGAATCTTTTAGATGCTATAAATCAGCAAAAAGTTGTATCATGGAAAAGCTACAGTGAACCTAGAAAAATGAAAGGTGACAGTAGGTGGCTGGTAAACTAAGATCCGGAAGAACTGTAAAGCACAAATTGGTAACTGCTACGGGGACATCTTTTTCCACATTTTTGTTACCACAGCATGACAGCACTTTTTGAATGTTCATGAAGCAAGTACTAAGAAACAGGTTCCAGACATCATAAATATTTCAAAAGCTATTGAGAAAATGAAAGGCTAAACATATGAGACAGAAATAAAGTGAGAAACAAGGGATGAATTCAGAAAACAGACACTACATCTAAAGATGTCACTCGAAGATTAGAGTCTTTATTGCTCCAAATCAAAAAGCTCTGAAGGGAGGAAAAGAACCTCATTTATGGCACTCATCTGTACCTCTCAGTGCAGGCAGAACAAAACCGGAATCATAGAGACAACCAAATATTGGCCACTGTGACAAGGAAGAATGTGATCAGCAAATCAAAATGCTACCCATTCACAACAGCATCAGAAGAAGAACAGACAGAGGTTTCTCAAAACCACAGAGAGCAAACCAATAAGAAAGGCAGGGTATACAACTTGAAGGAGGTGGTGAATACATAAGACACATGAAAATCAGCATTCAGATACCCAAATTCTCTTTTCTCACCAGGCTTTGTCACAGCAACTGAATGATGTTATCTTGGGAGCCATAGAGGCATCAAAGGGCAGTTGCTCTTATGGTTTATATGAGGAAATCTCAGGTGCTTCTTTCCTAGGGTGAATAATGTGGTAGGATTTGGGCATCACGGGAGGAGAATTGTGAAACGCGCCACCTCTATCCCTGCCTATTTGCACTCTTCCCTTCTTAGGGTGCCCCAAAACTGACTAATGAATGCAGTAAGACACTTCCTTCCCCCAACAGTTGGACATGGAGATGAAAACACCCACAGCTGAGAAAGGAAGTCTTTTAATTATTTCAATTGTACCAAAGCTGCCTATTTCCATATGCAAATCTCAGTCAACTCATTTCAGGAGTACTCTCCCAGAAAGATTCTCATTTCTGCAACTCCACCATATATATGGGTAGAGTTCTCCTAGTGATGACCCCTCTTTCAGGAGTAATCCCTACTTAATGCCATCTTCAAAGAAACTTCCTAATTTGGAATTAGTTTATCTTTACCCATGCATGAAGTTCCTCTTTAATAGCTATTCTCTTTCATGGCACCCTCTATGTGCCAGGCTTTACTATGCCGGACTAGAAAGCCATTCTCTCCCACCTCTGAATATTCTAGTACTACTCATCCTTTAAGACCTAACGAGACCAGTGCTTCCTCCAGGAACCTTCCCTAGCTAACATCTGCCTCCCACCCCCACCCCAGCTTCTTCAGGATTTAGCAACTTTTCCCTCCCTTTGTTCATGGCAGTCGCAACCTTTGTTGTGTAGGCCAGAGATATTTACACAGGAGTTACTTTCTCCACTGTATCATAAGCTTCTTGAAAGAGGATCAATGAATGATTCACCTTTAAGTGTGATTTATGAAAGAAAGAGTAAACGAATAAAGAAGAGTTTATCATTCCCTTTACTTATGTTCAGTGACATGGTATCAGTGCTTCAGTGCTTGATACCAGGTCCATTGCAGACACCACTCTTTTCAACTTGGCCTAGACGTTCTGTTACCAGAAAGTGGTCCTGATCCATACCCCAAAAGAGGGTTATCGGATCTCGTGCAAGAAAAAACTAAGGGTAAGTTCACAGAATAAAGTGAAAGTAGAGAAGTAAACAAATGAAACATTGGCTACTCCATAAACGGAGCAGTGGTATGGGCTGTTTGAATGAATATACTTATAGTTATTTCTTGATTATATGTTAAACAAGGGGTGGATTTTATTCATGAGTTTTCTGGAAAAGGGGCACGGATTTCCAGAACTGAGGGTTCCTCCTCTTTTTAGACTATATGAGTGACTTCTGGATATTGTCATGACATTTGTAAACCGTCGTGGAGCTGGTGGGAGTGTCTTTTAGCATGCTAATGCATTATAATTAGCATATAATAAGCAGTGAGGACAACCAGAGGTCCCTTTCATCACCATCTTGGTTTCGGTGGGGTTTGGCCAGCTTTTCTATCTCATCCTATTTTATCAGCAGGGTCTTTGTTACCTGTCTTTTGTGTCAAACTCCTATCTCATCCTGGGACTAAGAATGCCTAGCCTCCTGGGAATGCAGCCCAGTAGGTCTCAGCTTTATTTTTACCTAGCCGTTATTCAAGATGCAGTCACTGTGGTTTGAATGCATTTCTGACAATTTCAATAGCTAACGTAGGCTTTATTCATGGAAGGTATGATTCCCTTTACACGGATACACCTTCATTTTTGCAGACCTTACAGGGCCTCCAAGTTTAGCCCCATGTTTATTCTCTGTATCTTGTAACTTTCTCCCCCTTACACTCTGACTTCTGTATCTACTGGCTTTTAAAAAAATCCCCAATGTGCCCTTAAGCCCTTGCAAAAGCTGTTTCCTTCCTCTTCCAAGGAAACAATTTCACTTCATTTTCCTGTTTTTTGTTTGTGCGTTTGTTTGTTTTTGTCTATTTAACTGTTAATCATCCTTCAGATTTCAATAGTTACTACCCAGGAAGCCTTCACTGACCTCTCAACCTGACCTCAGTTCCTTTTTTAATATTTTAATAAATATTAAAATTGTGTTCAGTTACTTCAGATCACTTTTTATATTCAGTAATTGTATATTACACATAGTCAACACCATGATTATTTGCAGAAAACTTGGCATCCCACTCTGCTATAAACTCCCAAACAGCAAGGACCATTTCTGGTTTCATTCTGCTTATCTTCTCTACTTTCTGTATCTTGTAGAATACCTAGTAAGCAATTGGCATCCCACAAATGTTTGTTGAAAAAATGAATGAGTGAATAAACAAACACTTTGTATTATAAACATTGGCTATACCTGTAAGATAATACATTTCAATTTCACAAATTTTGGCTCTTCAAACCTATCTAGGATTGAATTCATGCTCTTTTACTTGTCACCTAGTTAACTTGAAAAATCAACCACTCTGATTCCCAATTAGTCTAACTGGAAAATGAGAGTGATAACACCTGCCTCACAAAGTTGATGTGTACTCAAACGTGCCTGGCACTAATTGAGTATGGTAGATGTTCAATAAAAGCCAGTTCCCTTTTTCTTTCCCCAGTGAATTCTGGAGCTTAATTGCTATGGCTTATTTGACTCCATATAATCAATTACCAGGATTGGAAAAGAAGATTTTTAAACATACAGACTTCATAGTCAAAAGACTTTGTATTTGTTTGTTTTCATTCATTTAATGAAGAAGTAGCTGTGGCTTTACAGGTGATGAAAATGAACTTTGATTTTATTCTGAGCACAATGGGAAGTAAAGAATTTTCTTAAGAGATGCAAGGAAGTTCTCAACCACTCAATTTAATTCTACAAACTGAGAATGACAATGAGACGCATAGAAATTTGTGGCATTAGACTTTTGCCAGAAACAAAAATCATCTAGAATGTGTTACACTAGTGAACTATCACTAGCCTAAATCTTTGAAAGAATAGGAGAACACAGCTACAATGGTATGATTGCAGACATGTTCTAAAAGTTTCTCAAACAGTTGGTACTAGACCAGGTCAGTGGTACGAACAGTTAAATATGTCCAGTTCCCACAATCCCAAAGCTGGATAGGCCTACAGTTTTTTATGGTTATTTCAAGAGTACCCATTCCTTGCTATCTTCTCTCTTCTCTTTGTCTGAAAACCATGGAACTCCAGAAGAGACTTGCAAATGTAGCAGAAATGGCCATTTTAAATATTTAACCCAGGGACAGTAATAACTTAGGCACAGGAGGCCTACATTGTTGCATTCGAGAAATTTTATGGAAAGCTATTTGCCTAAATTCTCTCCTCTCAGGTGCCACATTGACTAAAATATTGCCAGAAAAGATGCCACCTTTTGGGTAAGAATTTTTTTTTCCTTCCCAAGAAAAGAGAAAATAAAGAAAAAAACAAATTGCAACATTCTAGGACACAAACTTTTGAATTAATTACTGTTCTGAGTCAATTCCACATAAAACAGTACTTAAACATTTACTTTCCAACATATTTTTATTGAGAAATTGCTATGTGCTAATTACCATAATCAACAAGATAAAGGCTGTTCTTATGCTTACATTAACAAGTAAAATGATACATGTAAAAGACAATTTCAGAAATACATGTGATGATATCCAAGGGTAGCATGATTAACCTGGAAACCTGGTTACCTCAAAAAGAGAAGGGGTAATGAAAGTAGGTCCACAAGGGAGAGAGAGATCAGGACAATTATGTCACTAATTAGTCTTCTGGTATGATGTAGAAAGAAAAGAAACAAGTATTTTTTACATTATCCTTCTAAAGAAAATCTATCTTTCTAAGAAACGAATTTTCTCTTATCTTTAACTTCTGGTAGAAGCAGTATAACCTATTGTCTTGTTCTTTCATTTTTTCCTGTTACCTAGTTCTAATACAGAAGAGAAGCATAATTTCATTTTTTAATTCAGTACTTTGAATTAAATGTTTGAGAAGCTTACATAAAATGTTGTTAGAAAAATGGAGGAAAACATTATATAAATTCTCTTGTTAAAAGGAAATATTTGGATGCTTTCAAAATAAAGAAGTTTATCAACAATAGGAACTAGCTGGGGAGAGTGGCTCATGCCTGTAATTCCAGCACTTTGAGAGGCCAAGGCAGGAGGATGACTTGAGTGCAGGAATTCAAGACCAGTCTAAGCAATGTAGTGAGACCCCATCTCTAGAAAAAAATTAAAAATTAGCTGGGCATGGTAGCATATGCCTGTAAACCCAGCTACTTAGGAGGCTGAGGTGGGAGGATGGCTTGAGTCCAGGAGGTTGGAGCTGCAGTAAGTCATGATGGTGCCACTGCACTCCAGCCTGGGAAACAGAGCAAGACCTTGTCTCAAAAAACAAACAAACAAGCAAGCAAAAAACAGTAGTACTAGAAACATACTATAGTAAAAAAACAAAAAACAAAACCTCGTTAATCTTGTGAGGTGTAAACATAGTGTTGGTTTTTGTTTTTTTTTTTTTTTTTTGAGACGGAGTCTCGCTCTGTCGCCCAGGCTGGAGTGCAGTGGCGCAATCTCGGCTCACTGCAAGCTCCACCTCCCGGGTTCACACCATTCTCCTGCCTCAGCCTCCCGAGTAGCTGGGACTACAGGCGCCCGCCAACACGCCCGGCTAATTTTTTGTATTTTTAGTAGAGACGGGGTTTCACCGTGTTAGCCAGGATGGTCTCGATCTCCTGACCTCATGATCCGCCCGCCTCAGCCTCCCAAAGTGCTGGGATTACAGGCGTGAGCCACCGCACCAGGCAACATGGTCTTATTTAATATACTTTTCTCATAAAAAGCTCACTTATATTTTAGAAATTACTTCAGTAGCCTTCTAAAGATAGAGAAGTACCACTACTATTTTTATTAGTCATTTTACAATAGACATAGAGTTTTTGGTGGAATTTAAAATAAAGTATTCCAAACAATTATAACTAATTCATTTAATTACATATTTTTCATTACTTCCTGTAACTGACAGTCTTATTTTATTTCACATGATACATTTATCTTGCCTTTTATAGAAAAAAAAGTTGAGAATGAAACCTCAAACTCTTTATTTATGCAAAGTGTAAGTTTGCTGTAGATTTTTATACCCAAGTCTTCCCTCTTTGAGAGAGTTAGACAAGATTTCATCATATTTATTTCCCTTTTTTAACAACAGATATTTTTGTTTATTTGCCTGTTTTTGTGATACGAGTCGAAAATTTCTGAGTACTCACTAAGCCCCGTTCTTATTAGAGAGAATATATGTATATTACAACATATAAAAATGACTGAATTGAATAAACTGTAAGCCAACAAAATAAATTGTCTGATAGCACATACTCCCTACCCCTAAATCTGCCTGAAATGTGAATACACTGGTTGTTGAAACCAAATATGAGCAAGGAATATATCTGTTACATGTATTTTAACCACCTCTGAAGCCAACTGCATGACCCCATTTTCTGCAAATTCCAACTTATTTCCCTTGGCTCATGTTTGGGTAGCATTTAGTTTCCATAACTTCTTGAACTGATAGGTCATATTTAAGCACCTTTCTCACTGAAATAAAAATATAAGACTGATTCATTTATAAATAATATTAAAGCTGGCTGGGCTCAGTGGCTCATGCCTGTAATCCCAGCACTTTGGGAGGCTGAGTCAGGCAGATCACTTGAGGCCAGGAGTTCAAGACCAGCTTGGCCAACATGGTGGAACCCCATCTTTATTAAAAATACAAAAAATTAGCCGGGCGTGATGGCATGCACCTGTAGTCCCAGCTACTCTGGAGGCTGAGGCACGAGAATTGCTTGAACCTGAGAGGCAGAGGTTGCAGTGAGCTGAGATCACGCCACTGCATTCCAGCCTGGGTGACAGAATGAGACTCTGTCTCCAAAGGGGGAAAAAAAAATTAAAGCTATTAAATATGTAAAGTAGAGCTAAGCACCAAACAAGGTGCAGGATAATGATTGTCTGCAAGTATTTAAAGGTGTCAACATCACCAGGAAAGACGAATCATTTAACATAGAACAAGATGTTGGCAACATTAAAAGACTAGCATAATATTGACAGGATGTAGACAATGAATAAGAATTCATGAAGCAGAACTACTTTTGGAAATTGAATTGTAAATTTTCTTCCCCTAGTTAAAAGACATGATATGACACAAAAGTTCGTTCTGCAGGCAGAAGGGCCTGAGATAACTCTGTAAGTATTCATTAATAATTGCCCATGATTTGGCCACAAGCCATTTATTTCCTTTATGATCAATGATCCTACTCAGTATTGTTATTCTCAATAGTTTGCAGATCCTCTGTATACCCTTGCGAGATAGAAGAAGATCATGTCAAACAAAGCAGCCCTAAACCGTGCAGTTGTCTGTCTGGGAATGCACTTGGATACTAATTTTCCATCATCAATAGAGGAGGTTTAGCCACACCAAAAATGTTTGGCTCTCTCCCAACACCACAGTTTTGTAAAACTATGGTCAGGAATAGGACTTGGAAGTTCTTCAAATCTGCATGCCTAAGGTACAAAAGAGCAACTACATTCCTTATGACTCTACAAAATTCTTAGCTACCTTTTTCCTTTTTACCATATTTTTATAGCAATCATATTTTAATTATCTCAAAATTCCTTCTGCTAATAACAAAAAACAGTTTGAATTTAAAACAAAATCTCATTATTTCAATAATGTGTAGCTCTATGGAGCCGTGCCTCTTGCCATTCATTTTAGAGCTGATATGGTTCTGAGCTCACTCCCACAAGCTAATATTGATTAAACAATCTAGTAATCCCATAAAGACATGAGAGTGTCCAAGTATTACTTGTTTTAACTGAGGTCATCCTGGCGCTCTCTGCATCCTTTTCTCAGCTAATTATCTAAGGTGGAATTTATTCATACCTACCATGTATGCAAAGACTGTAGAGATAGGTGAATAAAGTGACTTGTCTTAGAGCTCTTGAGTCTTCCCCTAGAAGTTAAAGACGTTGTGTGGTTCTCTCCACTCTTGAATAAATATGAAAATAAAAATATATTGCTTAGTAGAGATAGCAAAAGCCCATATTATACACCTGTGCTCTTTGAAGACCAACTGGGCAAATTCAAGTGGTATATAAAACCTGTGTAGAAATGAAGGTGAAATGAAAAGTGGTACCAGTTCCTAGGTTGAGAAACTCCTCTCTCAACCCCGCACCATAGCCCAATACCCACCAGAAAATTCTCTGCAGCTCTGTAAGAGTTAGTTTAGGTCATTGATGAATAAAGTACAGAGCCCTAAAAATATTTAGAAAAAGTTAGGTTTTTAAAAAGTCTCGGCCGGGCGCGGTGGCTCACGCTTGTAATCCCAGCACTTTGGGAGGCTGAGGCCGGCGGATCACAAGGTCAAGAGATCGAGACCACGGTGAAACCCCATCTCTACTAACAATACAAAAAAAATTAGCCGGGTGTGGTGGCGGGCGCCTGTGGTCCCAGCTACTCGGGAGGCTGAGGCAGGAGAATGGCGTGAACCCAGGAGGCGGAGCTTGCAGTGAGCCGAGATCGCGCCACTGCACTCCAGCCTGGGCGACAGAGCAAGACTCCGTCTCAAAAAGAAAAAAAAAAGTCTCAAAAGTTGAAGTAAGTGATTTTTTTATTTTTAAAGCAATAATGTATAACTGTCTCATTTATCCATTTCACTTGAAACATGCTAATATGGACTTCAAAAAATGTTTTCAACCATGAGAAAAATCTCAGTTCTATTACTCATGAATTTTTTATATTGCTTTCAATTGCATAATGCAGGAGGTTTGCAATTTTCTTAAACAAAAATGCAAATTTAAAATCTAAGTTTTTATTTTTTCCCCTTCTCACTCATTTAGGAAATAACTGTAAAATCCATTTCATCGAGATCTTCGCAGGTATTCTATAAGAACAAACTAAAAATAAAGCCTATATGTGGCTATGATGGTTTTGAAGATTTTGGTGGATCAGGCCAGGAAAATTGTGATTGTTTGGGAGTACCTGTAGCATTTCTCAGGAGCAGTCTCAAAACCAATTTGATAAATACATAAAAACCCATCTGAAAGAACTGATAGAAAATCATTTTGGTATTTCATTAGTCAATGTTTATGAAAGGGCCATCGGTTGTGAGATTAGCAATAAATATTTTGCCATTACTTTCAAAGGCAAAAACAGCAGTTACTTTTGCACTGACCTAATATTATTATGATTTATAAAGATTTAGCAGAAAATGTTGAAGAAAACCGAGATAGATATCCTACCAATTATTAACAATATTTTAGCATCTCAATCAGTGATCATTTCTTTTCTGAAAGTCCTTACAAGTTCACCTGTATCTAAAGACAATCAAGGTTTTAGTTGAAATGTTGCCACTGCCTAGTGTCAAGTATTTCTCCTGGGACTTTTTGGAGCAATGAGGTACAAGCTATAAATTTCCACTGAGCCCGTGATTTCTGTCAGCTCCATAGAGTGCAGCCACATGACATATGAACTGCAGTGAGCAGAGATTTTTTCCTTGTGTCCTGCGTGCCTTGTCTTTCCAGTTGTTATTTTGGGAATTTCTAAGCCACCATTATCTCCTGATACACTTAGACAACTTTTAAAAAGCAGTTATTTTTCTGAATAATATCATATGTGTCCATTTCATTTCACTCCGCTTACAAATACCTTCTTGTAAAAAGTCACAGAATTCGAGGGCTTACAGTTCTCATAAGGTTGGGACGCACACACCACCTCTGTTTGAAAACTTTTCCCCAGCTCCTACAGGCCTGCTGGCTTAGACACTTCTGCTTTCCTTTTCTCACCCTAGCACCTGCCTGCTATATTTGAGCTTGAAGCAATGTACATATTCTCAGGTCTATGGATACGTATGAATACTTCTTGCTTAAGCATTGACAGCCTTAAAATGGGATAACTTCCTAAGTGGATTGCTGTGAGTTGTCCGTTTACTCATAGAGCTGCAACTATTAATTTTAAATAACCTGTCTCTATATTCATGACCCCTCAGTAAAAATGTATTGTTTCTAGGGCTTATACTTCATCCCATAAAAACAACTTTATGCAAACCAAAAGGAGCAAAATTCAAGATCAGAAATTGACTTGAGTAAAAAGAAAAAGGAGTAGAAAGAATATACCACAGATTAGAGATGGAAAAAGGGCAGTATGTCAAGAGCAAGTGGAATGTGGCTGAAAAAATGGAAACGACAGACACTTCAGGGACAACTGGAAGGAGAGTCATTACATTTTGAATATATATGAATCTCAGGTAATTTCTATAACCCAGAAATAAGCACCTGCTCCAAAAAGGGAAACTGGTAGTTTGTGTGAGCTAGCAAAATATTGAGGGCAATTCATCTATTACCAAGAGTCTAATAGAGCCCAGATCATATTCTATGAGATCTGGTGGCAAAATATGACAATATCCAAATGCGCTGACCATTATTTGCAGACTGGAATAAGTCACAGCAGCAAAGGGACCAACTTCTCTCTAGTATCGTTCAACTAGAACTAAAAGAGAAAAGCAGGGTGATTACTCTGGGACTAACGAGGGTCAGATCAAGAAATTATTCATGCATTCTCTTGAGTGGAGGAAGGGAGAATTGGAAACAAAAGATGGCAATACATTCCGTGAATGGGAAAGAGGAATTCAAGATGACTCCTAGGTTTTCAGCTTGAGCTGCTGTGTGGATGCTACTACCACTTGCTGATATAAAGATAAGGTGGTAAAATCATGAGCTCCTTTGTGAACGTTCTAAATGTGAAATGTTGAATAGATATTTATTGAAGACGTCAAGTAATATGACATCTACAGCTCTAAGTAGAGGTAAGTGAGACAGAGAGGTTTGTCAGTCGTCACCAAATAGATTTAAAGTGTCGGGAACCGATGAGATCATAGAATCATTTAGTGAAAAGAGACATGGGCCCATTTCAGCATTTAAAGACAGGATATTAAAGAGCCATTGAAGAAGAAAGTAGGATAGATGGAAAGAGAAGACCATGATGATATTATGAGAAGGCAAATGATGAAAAGTTGTTGTCTGTTTTTGACCAGGAGGGATTGACCAACTCTATCCAACAGTACTGAGAGGTTGTTTATGATGAAGTACTACATGAAGATTGTTGCTGACCTAGATGCTTCAGGAGTTTTGGAGAGAGGAGCCAGGTTCAAAGGAGGTAAAAAAATGTGTTATAACATGGGATAATAGGGATAAAAATCTCATTTAAGAAATTTTATTGTAACAGTTGCAAAACAATGCAGCAATAGTCAGAGGTGGATATGAAGTGAAGGAATATTTTTAAAGACAAGAGATATTAAAACAGAGTGGTAGGAGTGTAATGAAATATGAGGAAATACTATCCCGATATATTTGAGTTTATGAAACAAGTTTCAGCATCAGAAAATGTAAATTCAACTGTTGCTAAACAAGAAATGGAAACTTCTTTCAACCTGGACCTGTCAGACTGTCATTCCTAAAATCTGGAAGTGGGGTACTGAAATATGTAATAGAAATCTTTGTAAGGCCTGACTGTACATTCGACCCTTATGTTACAACCCTTGTAGTTTTTAAAGTGTCTCTTTTTTTTTTGTTTTAATGAATTTGAGTGGTTTTCTCTATAAAATGCAAAAATTACTAAGAACACTGAGTTAAACTAAGTTAAACTTTCCCAAAGTCCTCAAAATTTATGATATAAGATTTTACTACATGAACCTGAAATAAAGAGACATAAATACGTTCCCCAACATATTTGACCATAAGACATTCTTTGGAGAATATTTCAGGAAACTAGCGATTATATGAAACAATTTGCAATATTATAAATTTGTTGCTTCTGTCTTAAGTTACTTAATGTTTCATCTTCATATTTTGCTTCTGGCTTTGTTCCATTCTGGTGTAATGTCTGCATTCATCTTTTCACCTTCTACCTATGTCACCCGAATTCCGTTTGTCAAACTTGTACTTTTTTCCCTAATTTTTCCCCTGACTCCCTCTGAGACTTTGGGAGCCTTATTTAGATTTGCTATTTGAGATGAGAATGTCATTGTCTTGCATAAACCTCTCATTTTTATGTTTGGGGAAGTGTCTCCTCAAAATATGGTACTTATACCCATTTTTAAAAATCTAGTTAAGGACAATATTTATATTTTCTTTAATATATAACAGAAGAGAGATGACATAAAACACATTAACCTTCTAAATCAATACTGTCATTTTCTATTTTCTGGAAGTAGAGATATCACACATCTCCCTTTACAGAACCCCCACATGCTCAATTTTTTATATCTTTCAGAAGCTTGGAATGCTCAAAAATTCAGCACATACAAACACTGATTTCTTTAAACCATGAGGTGGTATTTGCCTTTGTACCGCACAGTGACATGTTTCCATTTTAATGATGTTTGAATTTAGCGTAGGAATTGGATTCCCTTTTAAATCCACTACACATTGTAATTCCACCTGCTTATCTGTATCTCTTACTAAAGATTAAACTGTTAATGCTCACAATGAGGGAAAAACAATTAAGAACTTCCAAAAATGTACTGTTTAGTACCGATATTTATATCAAACATGTGTTGCAATGACTGGTGTTTTGCATTTCAAACCCTGGCTTATATACACTTCCATGCATTTATAGCCTTAATCAAGGCAAAAACCATTTGCTTTTTACATAGCAATTAAAGCACAGAAAACATTCAGAATTTTGCTAAATGGCTTGCTCTAGTTTATTATAGTTTACCTTGTCTTTATTATAGGAGGAGCTGTTATTTCTGCTCCAAGCTCTTGATCTCCCTGGGGAGTGGAAAAGAGCATCTGTTCTGGAACAGAGCTGAAAGTAAATCCCTAGGAATGGGGATGTGGAGAGAAAAAAAATAGGAGGAGAACTCTGAGCGCATCAGAAAGTCATAAAGAAAGCTCAGCACCATAATCAGCTTGCAGCTATCACAAAAGACTTCGAGAGCAAGCTCAGGTGGTTAGCAGTTAGTACACTCAGCTTCACAAAAACGAAAGAAGGGGTGAACAAGGCAAAACCAAAACTACATAAAACAAGAGAATTGAGTGTGAGGCAGAAAATGGAGAGGGAAAAAGAAATTGAGAAAAGAGGAGAAAGGAAAGAAGAAATGGATGAGAAAGAATTGTAAGATTTTATAGCTGAGTCTCAGTATGAGACAACTGGGAAAAATGGTTACCCAGTAACAATCTTAATAGACATTTGTATTTTTCATGACTAATACGACTGTGTGTATCTAGACTGGTTAACTGTCTAGGCCAGACTGAATCGTTTTATGAGTATAAAACATCAGTGGTCCATCCAGGTTTGAGTGTTAAAGTGATAATTTACTTATTTTAGGGAAATAAGGAAATATTTTTACTTGTTTTACAGAATTACAAATCAGTGTATTAAAAGAAATATATACCTACCTTTTTTTATTTTATTATTATTATACTTTAAGTTTTAGGGTACATGTTGTGGGGTGGGGGGAGGGGAGAGGTATAGCATTAGGAGATATACCTAATGCTAAATAATGAGTTAATGGGTGCAGCACACCAACATGGCACATGTATACATATGAAATATATACATATCTTATAATTACATATAAATAATGCACATGTATGTATGTATATACATACACGCACACACATACGTCACTGAAAGAGGGGCACTATATGCAGGCAAGATTCTTTCCCCTTAAAAAAGGGCTAGCTACACTTACAAATTGACATATATTTGTATACTTGGATTTTGATTCATGCAATTCCTACATGAAATGTTTGAGGTTAATATTTGCTCTCTTCTTATCTAAAACAGACTGTTTTCACAATAGCTATGTAAGCCTTCCTTCATTAATACCCCATTCAGTAAGAAAGGGCTTAGTTTGATTTATATGAAACCATTTTGAAAGTACTGTAAAAGTTTCAAAATTAAAATGGTTTCTTAATTTTAAAGATTATGCTTTATGAGGAATATAAAAGATTAGAATCAAAAGATAAGACTGACTTTGATCTTCAAAGCCAAGCTGTCTGCTTGCTGCATGAGGCTTGCAGGAAAATATGAGCACCTTCTCAATGTTTGCATGGTATGTAACTAGAGCTTGATAACCTTATAGGCTGCTGTTTATAACACAAATCTGGCTTTTGGATAAGTTGATTGATTGGAATTTAAATTCATGGCTTACCTGTGGTTTCAGGTAGTTGAATAAATGAACATTAGAAAAATATGGTAAAATCTAAACTTTAAATCTGGAAAAAGAAATATTGTTTTTACTAGATGTGTTTACACCATTTGCATGATCTGCCCTTACACACACATGCACACACACAAAATGTAATCACAATATTTCTAACCCATTTTTCTCTCCAAGTAATGAGATTCACCTAACATTTCCCAGTAGCTCTGCTCATCTGATCTAATTCCTCATTGACATAACCAGGACTCATTTAATTACAAGAGCTAGAAACTCAATGCAAGCAATTCGAGCAAAATACAAAAATTTTGGCTCATAAAATTGGTACAGAGTGAACTGGTATAAAAGAACTATCTGGTATCATTGACTTAATAAATACCAAGAGTGTGTGTGTGTCTGTCTCTGTCTCTCTTTCTGTCTGTCTCACAGATGCCCACATCATGGATATTTTTTCTGCACAAATTTCATTTCTTTTGTTGTTGATAGACTTTTCCCATATAAGGTAGATAGTGGCTCCCAGAGGCTGACTATTTGCACATAATTACAAGAATTTTCTCTATCCCTGCTCGGCCCCCTGCAAAAAACTCCTGATTGGTATTTTGATTGCACTACTTGGTTTATGTATGTGTGCCTTTTTCTGGACCAATCTCTGTGGCCATGAGCATGAGGCCCTCTGAGCCATTCACGAGCATGTGCCCCTCTGTTAGGTGCCTGGACTTGTAGCCAGAGCATGATCTACCTGCAAAAGGATGAGAAGTGAAAGTGAAAGAGAACAGATATGCCTTCCTGTCTGCAGTCATCATTTCTCCTTTGAAATGTTTCCCCAATGTTTACAACTGCCATGTGATCAATTCAGAAAGAAATTATTATTGAAAAATAGCTATGAATCACTACAGCCATTACTAACACAAAAATAATAATAGCTATTTCTTATTTCAGGCAATTGCACAAGATATGTTCTTCTATTATCTCATGTGATTTTCCTCAAAATATTATGAAATAGACTATTTCTGTTTTACATAATAGAAAACTCAAATTGAATGTGAACAGCTCAAACCATTTAACCAAAAGTTATAAAGTGTATTCAATTTTGGATTGTATGTAGAACAATCAAAACCTCAAATAGCATACATGGTGACAGTATAGCGTAAATTTTAGGCTTCTGAGGGCCTTAATCAGTACTGTCAATGTGATGTCATGTAAGACAACACCAAGAACTTAGCAATAATTATAATGTAGTCAACACTACATATAAGAATAAGACGTAGTTTCTGTGTTGGTTAGGATTAGGTTCAATTGAATATGACTGAATCTGTAACAATATCGACTAAGACACAGTCTTATCGTTTTTTCATGAAAATGAAGTGTGGGGAGAGGGACATGGTCCTTGCTGGAACAGTGACTTTATTATCATTGGAGAGATCCATCCCTAGTGTTTTGCTTCATGTTCCAGCATGACTCTTCAATAGGCAGCTGTGACATTCAAGCTATCAGAAAGACTGACAGTTACAGAGTGCAGAGCGAGGTGTGTCTCCCTCCATCTCAAATACATTCCAGATGTTGTACATAGCACTGTTAGCCAGCACTTTATCATATCGCCACACCTAACTACAAGGGAAGCTTATAAATAGAGCTTTGTTCCATTAGGTCACGTGCACAGCTAAAATTTGGGATTCCCTAACAGAAGAAGAGGGAAATGGAGCAGGCAACTAGCAATCTCTGCCAAGAACTTTCACATACTTTTTTCTGCAAAGTGCCACTGATACCACTCTTGAAGCACAACTATTATCACCCTGGTCCTGTTCCTTTATATAGTTAGGGAGCAACATGCTCACCTATTATATTAAACATAAGGTTTTACTTTGCAGTTTACTAGAGTTACATTATGCTTTTTATTTATGATTTTAAGCAGTTTGTTCTAACTTCTCAGTAAAACCTGTTTAGCTCTCTACATACTGTCAAACCTTACTGCAAGAATATGTTCAACCATAGTAAAAAAAACCAAACACTTTACACTGTGGTAGATTGCATCCAAAAAAATGGCTGCAAGAGCATTTCTTGTTTTGTGTATTCTTCCAGAAAAGTGTCACTCCCTGAAGAGGCAATGTCTATTTCCCTTTACCTTGAAGTTGGGAGGGTCTTTGTGACTATATCGATGAACAGAATGAAGTAGAAGCAATGCTGAGGGTTTTCTGAAACTAAGTCACAAATGCTGAAAAAGCTTCCACCGGACTCTCTCTCCTTTGGAATGCTTGACCTTGGAACCTAGCAGCAATGTCGCAAGAAAGTCAAGCAGTCATGTGGGAAAACCACGAATAAGTCTTCTGACCACAGCCTTAGCTGCTTGAAATGTCCCAGTTAACTGTATCAACCATCAGATTAGTCAACGAGTGAGCCTTCTACTGATTATAAACTCCAGTTTTTGAGCTATCACAGCTGATACACACTGGAGCAGAGCAAAGCTGTCCCCACTGAGCCCTGCCCAAAGTACATATTAGTAAGCAAAGTATATGTGTCATTGTTTTAAGCCATTAAGTTTTGGAGTGGTTAGTTATACGATGCTTGGTAACCAATTAAGGACTAGTAGAATAGAAGTATGAGGGGGCAAACTAATAGAATGGAAGTATCATCCAATCATCTCATTTTAATGGTGAGAAAACCCTGGGAGAATTCACAGCAAGTAAGTTACTTACAGCCATACTGTTATGCAGCATAATATATCCCAGAGTCACTCTCAGGCATTCTAATTCTTCCTATGCAGTTTTTTTTTTTTCCACTATGATATCGTATCTGAAATATTATTTGCCATTTTTCTGTATCAGATTTATACTTTTAGATGTGAACTATAACTCAGTAATTCTCAACCCCGAGTGAATGTCTGAATTACTTACTGGTCCTCTGGAATCAGAATTCTCTGCCCCATTACAGGCCTATTGAATGGAAATCTCCGGGCGTGTGTGTGGGGGCGGTGGGGGTGGGAGGTGCGGGGGGTGCGTGCATGCAGACCCACACACCAATTCTACACCTAATTCTAAGGAGCAGACGCTGTTGAGACTTCTTGGTATAGATCATATTCCTTGGCCAAATGTTTCTCTGTTTTTTGCTTTTTTGCCACTTTTTTTTCTTTTTGTAGCTATCAGGGCCTCACTGTATTGCCCAAGGAGGCCTTAAACTCCTAGGTCCAAACCACCCTCCTGCCTCTGCCTCCCCACGTGTTGGGATTACAGGCTGGGATTGCAGCTGTGAGCCACCACAGAATGTTTCTTTGTAACAAAGAATCAACAGGTAGTAAAAGTTTCATATATTCAACTCTGGATCTGTCATTCCAAAGTCCTCAGACCCTATTGCTTTTATTTGCATAAAACAAAATGGAATATTAACAAACTGTGTTTGGCTGAAAAAGATACTTGTTATGTGACAGAATCCCTTTCTAAATCATATTTTGCTAAGAATCCTCTGTGCATTAGTCCTTCTCTGACTCAATTCATTTCAACACATTAGCCAGGAACTATGCTTGGCAATAGGAATTCAAAAAGGAAAAAGATCTGCCAGCATAATGAGGAAGATTTTCAGAAAGCTGACATTCATTTTTGTGTGATAATGCCATAATAGTACACACAGGCTGCTATGGAACCACAGAACAAAGGCCATTATTCCAACCTAAAAGCACTTGAAAAACATCATATAGGAGACAACACCTGAGGTGACCCTTGAAGGTCAATCATAAATGTTAACTAGACAAAATAACATGTTATTTTAGGGCACGTAATTCAAGAAAAGGCTAGTATACAGCAGGGGTCAGCAAACTTCATTCAGCCTATGGGCCAAATCTAGCCACCACCTATATTACAAATAAAGTTTTGTTTGAACAGAGTCATGCCCCATTGTTACAACAAAGTTTAGTTGTCATGACAGAGACAGAATGGCCCACAAAGGTGAAGATATGTACTAGCTGTGCCTTCACAGAAAAAGTTTTCTGACCTCTGGTTTATAGAGAACAGTATCTTATATATTATCATATATTCAATAAATTACAAATGTTAAATATAAAAATTTAAAATTTAAAGGAGAAAAGGGAAGAGTTTTGCGTATATAGTCATAGGTTGGAGACACGAAGGGCTGTTAGGGTAAGGTGATTGTGGTTTGCTTTTATGTCACAGAGACCAGATTAAGAGTTTTAAGGAGCAGAGGGACATGATCAGATTTAGCAAGATTTCCCTGGCGCGTTGTGGAGATGTTAAACCCAAGACAGGATATAAGGAGCCTGTTAAAAAGTAAGGTATCTTAGGGACTTTAGGAGAGAGAGAAAACAGATGAACAGAAAAGGAGCTACAGAAATCCTTTAGTAGGTACAATCAGCATGATTTGTTGAATCTCATCTGTCCTCATTTTAAAACATGTTTGCGAATTATTGACACTCCTTCCTTCAAAAGGTGAAGCCTAATTACTCTCGCCTTAGCTGTAGGCCCAACCTAGGGACTCCTCTCCAATGAAAAGAATGTGACAGGAGTGACGCTGTGTGGTTTCCAACGCTAGGTCACAAACAGCATCGCTTCTACTGGATTCTCTCTCTTTTGGATCTCTCTCTCTGACCCTCTGCTCTAAAAAAAAGCCACACAACCCATTGTAAGAATAATAAAGCAGCCCTAGGACAGTTCCGTGTAAAGAGAACCTGATGCTTTTCCCAAATTTGCCAGCAACATCAGTGAACCACATTGGAATGGGATCCGATAGCATCTCTAAGTCTTTGGCTGCCTCTAGGCCTGGACAGCATCCTGACTGTAACCTCATGAGAGACCGTGAGCCAGAGTCACTCCAACGAGCTGCTTCCAAATTCCTGACTCAAAGAAACGGTGAAGGAAATAAATGTGTGTTGTTTTCAGTCATTGGTTATGGGGATAATTTGTTATGGGGCAACATATAATTAATATGTCACGATTTACTGAAATGGGTAATGCAGGAGGAGGAACAAAATGGGGTGGGTGGGGGGGAGTGCTATGGCCCTGATGATTTGAAGGTCATGTGGGAGAGCATCATAAACATGTCAAGAGAAACTCTGATATTCTTCTCTAGTTTGACAGTCGGGGGAGGCCAAGGATTAAACTAGTATTCCTTAAGGTACCTGTAACGTACAATCTTGAAACTCTCTTCAGTGCATTTTTATTTTAGTAAGGAGATTTCCCTTTACAGCAAGGTGTTTGTTCTCTTTGCTTCTTTGTCCATTGGTGTGTAACATCTTTTGAGTCAGTAAATAACTGCTGTAAAAAGGAAACATTTCTAAAATAAGAAAACTGGCAAAGATAAGACTTTTGGTCTTTTAGCTTATATTTAAACACTCTGTTAAAGAAACAAGCTCTCAACTAACAACCCATGTACCTGAAAACTAGAAAAGGTTTCCACTGAAAGCTAAACTGCAGATGCTCTCAGTGAGTTGGAGAAATTCAGACACCAGGGTTTGATAGCATTTTCCTCAGACACTCTAAACATATTCAAATGCAATATTCTCCAGCTAGAATTTTCATGGATATGTGCACTAGATAAGGTCTGTGAGGTTGTGGAAGTGTCCACATATAAGCATACCAAAGATAGAAAATGACTCTACACTGTTATAATGTTAGGCTCAACTTCTAGCTTCCAGCATAAATATATCCCTAACACCATAGTTTGAATGTCAGCAAAATTGCTCTCTGCCACGGTTGAGTGAACTGGCATAAAAATTATATAGTTTAATATTTATATATCAACAAGGAACATCTACAGAAAATATGCTCACTCTAGTTCATAGAAGATTGACTGTGGACAACATAAGCAAGGAAATTACATATCTCAAAAACCATTACAGATTTAAGAAAATACGAAAGTCAATACAATTTCAAAAATTAGGAGTTACCAATTTAATTCTTTAAAAATTAGATATGTAAAAAGTAGGCTGCACGGGGGCAGCCACTCTGATGTTGCCCCCTCAGTGAGTGATCCAAGGTGACCCAAGGTTTTGGCTCTCCGGGGTGTCAGTTTGTGAAGAGGAACCCAGGCATGTTACACACCTTGGGTTTTGTTCTCCTCCTCTACAAGGAAAACGCACTAAGTTGTCTCAGGGCAAAAGGGAATTTGTCACATTTCTTTTCTTTGAATTGGTAGGGGCACAAGCACTTGGGGACTGAAAGTCTGCAGGCTCTTCTGAGCTGTTGTTTAAATGTTTCACAAACATTTAATAAGTGACCCCTATTCATCAGGCATACTAGGCACTTTGAACATGTGTTGATAGCCTAAGGCACTTCCCTTGAGTAGCTTATGGTCTCAGAAGATTGGTCACCTTTTGGCGTTATTAAGGGCATTGTATTTTTCACGTTCACACAATCAGATACACACACACACTCACGCACAATTAACAACAAACAAACTGAATCACTCCTGCCTGTGTTAGACACAATGAGTTCCATTGATCCCCTTAACACCCACAAACTGTTGCACCAATTTACAACAATAACCATATGCAGCTTCACATTTCTTCAAACTTTTACTTGCCATTCTCTGCCTCCATGTTTCTCTTTATTTTCCGTCTTATGTCCTCTCCTAAAATCCGAGAAAATCCTCAATGAACTACTGAAAGACCTTTTTATCCTGTATTAAAGGTTAAGCCTATTCTGTGGCTTGTTGGGGTCTGGGTGAGGAGCAGGATTTTACTTAGTAGATCCAGAAGTTAGAGTAACTTTTTAATACTGAATAGAATAGAAATTAATTTCTCACCATCGTGGGAGATAGATGTGGTCAGCAAGGGGAAAGCTAGACTGACTTCCATTTGCTGTGGTCAAAAAAGAACACAGAGATTTTAATATCCAAAACTAGATGATGCTAATAGATGGAGCCTACTAGTTTATCCCAAGAACTGCCATTGTATTAGAACAGGGTCATCCCATCTGAGTTTAATTTTCTAATGAAAACAACATCAAAGTGTTCCTGAGGTCTTTGTGAAGTGCTGAAATGCTGTACCCCAAGTAGCTAAGTGGTGGGAGAGAGGGGGTAGCTGCCTGCAGGATTGTCTGAGGGGGGTGAAATTAACAGCTCACCAATCTGCTCAGATGGAATTCCTGTGAAAGTAAATCATAAAAATGACACAGCACCCACACCACACATTCACTTGGAGATCTCTTCTTTACAGCCCACCCTCTCCTCCTCCAATACCAAAAATGCACAAATTAGCACTACATAGAATTTTGGCTGCATTTGTGAGCACTGAAACTCTGAGATAGCTCTCAGTTAGTTTAGAAAGTTTATGTTAGTTTATGTTGCCAAGGTTGAGGATGCGCACCCATGATACGGTCTCAGGAGGTTCTGCCAACATGTGCCCAAGGAGGCCAGGGCACAGCTTGGTTCTATGAATTTTAGGGAGACATGAGACATCAATCAATATATGTAAGAAGTACATTGGTTCCGTCCAGAAAGGCAGGGACAACTAGAAGCAGGGAGGGGCTTTCCAGGTCACAGGTAGGTGAGGGACAAATGGTTGCATTCTTTTGAGTTTCTGATAAGCCTTTCCAAAGGAGGCAATCAGATAGGCATCTATCTCAGTGAACAGAGGGATGACTTTGAATAGAATGGGAGGAAGGTTTGCACTGAGTAGTTCACAGCTTGACTTTTCTCTTTAGCTTAGTAGTTTTGGGGCCCCAAGATTTTCCTTCCACACATTGCAACATGGTTTAAAGTCCAAATCCAAATCCAAATTGCAAGCAAAGACAGTTATCCCCATGAGCCCTCAAACATGCCGAATGAAAAGTTCTTTCTGAAGACCTACAGGAGAATGATTTTTGAGCATTTGTATTCTAGTAGAATTGTTTTTGTAAGTATCTACCCAATTTCCTTTAAAAGAGTCTCCTGAGGCACTTTTTGAAGACTAGAAGAAAATGAACAAAGGGTTCTTGTGGTTTATTAGAGGGGGAAAAACAACTCCTATTTAAAGGATCTCAAAGGCAAAAGAGGGATTTTAGGTTGAAGGATAACAAATATTGTGCAAAGATTTTAAAATTTGTTTTATTCCAAGGAAAAGAAAATATTAAAGTAACCCAACCAACATTTTCTTGGGCATTAAAAATAATGATGTTTATTGTAATTCATATTTTGTCTTTGCTTTTCATATCTGCATTATAAATATGCACCTTATGAATACATTGATAATGGTTTGGCTGTGTCCCCACCCAAATCTCAACTTGAGCTGTATCTCCCAGAATTCCCATGTGTTATGGGAGGGGCCGATGGGGAGGCAATAGCATTATGGGGGCAGGTCTTTCCTGTGCTATTTTTGTGATAGTGAATAAGTCTCATGAGATCTGATAGGTTTATCAGGGGTTTCCACTTTTGCTTCCTCCTCATTTTCTCTTGCTGCCACCATGTAAGAAGTGCCTTTTACCACCTGCCATGATTCTGAGGCCTCCTCAGCCATGTGGAACTGTAAGTCCAATTAAACCTTTTTCCTCCCAGTCTCAGGTATGTCTTTATCAGCAACGTGAAATGAACTAATACATACATTTTTCAGAAAACTGAAGCTATACTTGTATAGCCAGTTATTTTTAAAAGTCCTTTATGTTCTGAAAAGGTGCTATGACTTGTTCTCAATCTATGTGAAAAAAACCTGAGCATATTAAAAAGTGTTTGCTTTCTGTCCTTAAATGAGTTGTTAGGTATTATGTGTTGAAACTTCTGACAGGGGCAAAGGGCTGATGGAAACTTGTAAGGACTTACATTATAACTCAAGTAGGTATCATTGCATTATGCTATTAGACTTCAGGCTATAGTAGAATTGCATGAGCAAATTATATTTGTTGTCATAAATCAATGAATAATGCTTTTATTAATTATTTGTTGAGTCTTGCTTTTGGTCTCACACAGAACTTTAATTTTGGAATGATTTTGGGACAGAAAACAAAACCACACCCTCATTAGGTCATAATTGCTTTCTAACTTGATCTCTGGAACATTATTTACATAAGTAGATTTTACTTATTAGTCTTGTTAGCAATGAAGTAATCACATGTGTTATCCAAAGTTAAACATGATGTACTGTTGGCCTTTTGTCAATTTTAGAAGGAATGTAAAACCTTGGCATATAGCTGAAATGTTTTACATGATAGAAAATATTTTACTTTATGTAACAGTCTAATATTCCTACATGCACAATAGACTCTTCTGAGAGTGTATGAAAGTAGAGGCCAGGTGTGGTGGCTCACGCCTGTAATCCTAGCACTTTGGGAGGCCGAGGCAGGCAGATCATTTGAGGCCAGGAGTTCGAAACCAGCCTGGCCAACATGGTGAAACCCCGTCTCTACTAAAAATACAAAACAATTAGCCAGGCGTGGTGGCAGGCACCTGTAATACCAGCTGTTTGGGAGGCTGAGGCAGGAGAATCACTTGAACCAGGGAGGCGGAGGTTGCAGTGAGCCAAGATTGCACCACTGCACTCCAGCCTAGGCGATAAAGTGAGACTTTATCTCAAAAAAAAAGAAAAAAAGAAAAAAGAAAAGGGGGATAGAGAAAGCGGTTATCAAATAGGTTAGAATAAAATGGTTTGGGTGAATTGATATCTCACTTTAATATTTTAATTTTGTTTCAGGAAATTTTAGGTGAGGCAGGAGTTCATCAGCATATTTAACAAAGCCATGAAGTAAAAAGGCTATCATGGATTGACCAGCTAAGCAAAAGGCTAACAGTAGGAGGCTGTTGAAAGAGGTGAAGGTGGAAAAAGTAGCACTAGCTACACTATGCTAGGGAGAGCTGCACTGGTCCAATTACTCAACAGTATTTGTCAAGACCCAAACATTGCAAAGCACCCAGATGCCATATGTCTTAAAGTTCGGGTTATAAGGAAGAACAGAAAAATGAGCAGCTATTAAACACCTGTCTTTACATAATACTATTTAATTTCACAGTAATCGTAATCTATTAGAAGATAAATATTGATATTCTTATTTTCCATAGGTTCAGTGAAATCAGGCAACCTACTCTCAGTTCATTCCCTACATAAAGCAATATATCTTGTACCTGTGATTTAAACAAGTTCTTATCCAAAGATCCATACAGCTTTGTCAATGATAATGAGGAAAATTTACAAATATTGTGGAAAATAGCAACCTTTGTACCCCAAATTATTTAATGGTACCTAATTTTTCAGACACAGACAAATTTGAGCATCTAATTATGCAGAGATAAAAGTTTTATGTAATAAATGAATATATATCCTGATTAATATCTCTATTTCTTTTATGAAAGATATGAAGTACATGGTAAGAATAAGAGATGTACAACTTTATAAATGTTTGCATTTATTCTATAAAAGGTTTAATATCTAACTTTAGCCCTCAGCCTGACTGATACTTTAGCTACTACTGGAAAAATTCAGAAAAATTGACAGATATTAAAATTATCTTGACTGTAAAACTTAATTTTTCTCAAAAATTTTCCCTGGGTTGATGTTAAACTGTTAACCTTTGAGTAGGAGGTTTAAGAGGTTTATGAAAATAGTACTGCATCACAGATATGGAAGGAATCTCTACCTCTAAATCCTGAAGTGTGTGTTTGATTGGTTTAATGGGTGTAATGTTGGCCATTGCTCTGGATGTAACTTGTCCCAGTTTCTGTTGGCTGAGAGTGAGCCATGTGCTCATCTAATCCCCTGTGGGACTGCTGCACCTAGAAACAGTGGAGTGCCACTTCTGCCTCATGGGAGACACGGGGCATTGCCTTTGACCCTCTTGTGCCTAAATATTTTGTGACACCCTTTCTATTCTGTGACTAACACACACCACAGCAACACAGGAAAGTTTCCTATGAAGCTTATCATCTCCTTAGTTTTCATCTAGGAAGTGGGGCACATATTAGCTTTATGATGCCCAAACTTAAAAAGGATACTATGTAATATTCTGTCTTTCAGACTTATCTATGAGTGAAGGTAGTTGTTGTGGAGGGGAGGTAGGATGTCTGCCTCTAACCTATAGAATATTCCACCTTCTTCTTTTCATCTGCCCCAAACAGAAGGTATTTTATATCACATGGGAAGGGAGTGGGACATTGCTGACTCAGGTCATTTGAGCTTAAAGGGCAGCAATTTGCCACTTTTGTTGTCTCGTCTGTTTTGACAACTCTACCCACAAGCGCCAGGGCAACAGTGGCTCTAAGAACCATACAGGGGACAGTCACAACTAAAAGGAAGTGTATGGTCAGCAGCGAGTACTTGGAATCAAATCATATTTCTACCACCATTTATCTTTTGCAACTTAATGCATATACTCAATCAGTAATGCAGCTATTAATGAATTTTAAAAATATTCCATTTTAAACTCCGATCATTATATTCCAGACACCTGGATGGAAAGAGAAATATTTGATTAGTCATGCAGATGTTTCTAGATATTTATTTAGTACTGTATATCCAATAAAAATGGCTGAATCTGTTTTCATTCCGGGGACTGTTCGGGAACTGTGTATGCTATCGACATGGAACACCTTATTTTAAATTTTGAAACCAGTGGAGATATAGGCAACATCCTTGACGGAACCAGAGGGTAGGAGGAAATGATGTAATCTGTGAAAAATTATAAACCAAACAAACAATACTGACTTATTTTTATCTTCTACTGTTCATTCTACCCAATGGCTAGCTATATTTTTTAAATTGCTTGTGATATTCATTTAATGAAGTGATTTTATAAAGGCAAAAATACAATGCTGGTACTTTTCCTGTAAATCAAAACTATTTCTACGTGCCTAAGTTACTGGGATTATTTTAGACACAAAAGTCAGGAAAATAATTTCCAAAAATACACATATTTTCTAACTGCTTGTTTCATTTTTATGAAATTGAGTTCTTCTAAAAGGCCTGATACTATACTAGCCTCAAACAGGTCATATATCAGAAAAAGTCAATAATGCTTGGATGATTTAATCATTTGCATCCTAAAATTTTTGCAGAAATTTTTGAGTAATAAATATTTTGACAAACACACGTAATTTTTCTTTTATGAAAACTGCAATCATTTTTAGGGGACATAGAACATTTTTTAAAGGCAAAAATAAGCTTATGCCATAATCAATCACTCAGCTGCAGCTTTAAAATGGTTATTTATAAATTGCTTAATCTGCTTGCCTTATTTAATGAGTATTTTCATTATTTATTTGATTAATGTTGTAAACACAGTATTGATTCCAAGAGTAATGCTTTTCATAAAATACATCTGACCATAAAATTGAGCAGTACAAGTTAAAATATAAAAACTCCTAGATCGGTTTCATCATCCCTTTAGAAATGTATGTAAACCTTGAGCTTTGGGGTTATAGACACAGGGAGAATCAAAATACTAGATGCACATATTCTCCAAGATGTGAGACTCATTAGGGGTAATTATTCTATTGAACATTTTTAATTCTGCTTTTAGGAAGATATTCTAATTTAGAATATTCTCTCTTCCTGTTTAATAAAAAGTTATTTCTTATATGCAAAGAATATACATATTGGAATATAATTTGTGAAATTATTTTGTCCAATGCTTTTTTTTTTTTTTTTTTTTTAAGAGACAGGACTTCGCTCTGTCACCCATGCTGAGTACAGTGGTATGATCATAGTTCACTGCAGCCTTGAATTCCCGGGATCAAGTGACCTTCCTGAGTAGCTGGGACAACAGGCATGCACCACTATGTCCAGCTAATTATTTTAATTTTTGTAGGGACAGGGTCTTGCATTGTCTCCCAGGCTGGTCTCAAATTCCTGGCTTCAAGCAGTTCTCCCACCTCTGCCTCCCAAAGTGCTGGTGTTACAGGTGTGAGTCACCATGCCTGGACCCAATACTCTTAATTTAAATTTGTGGATGCTGAGACTCAGAGAGATCAACCAACTTGTCCAAAGCATCATCATGTGTAATTAAGTAATTTAACTTTTCCCACTTTACACACACCCTGTTATCTCTACACACACACATACAATCTAATGCAGTTTTTAAAATGACTTATTTAATGGTGAGTTATTATCCTATTTCTCTTCCTTTGGATGAAGCTTCACTCCTAATACAATTTATTCTGTACATTCAAACCACCATCAAAATATTCTACTGAACACACCTGTATGGGTTTGGCCTATGAGGGATTTTAGGTATTTACAAAATTTGAATCATTTCCAAACTATCTCTTATGTAGATCTTTCTATTACCACTGCTAACTTAGTCCTGACCTTCTTAATTTCTCTTCTATATACTGCAATGATCACCTTACTGGTCTCTGTCCCCAATCAACACTACACACTACTGCTAGAGTTACTGCCCTTACCCTGTTGTAAAACATTCATTTCCTATTGCTTAGAATAAATGCCAATCACTTAGCCTGACATTTAAAAATTTCCATTATATGACCCCAACCTATATTTCAACCTTCTCCCTCTACCTCTACTCTCGCGTGCCCTAACTCCCAAATGACATGTGGCTGTTATCTATTTGCCATTCCTTCTGTTTGCTCAATGTTTTTCCTATTGATCTTAACTCAAGTTTTCTCATTCATCTGAAATTATGTAGTAGATTTATTTATGACTTAGACAAAAATCTCACCTCCTTACAAGCCAGTCACAAATGTCACTATTCAAAATTCATCCCCTCACCTACACTGTCATAAAATTGTTTAAATGTTAATCATAGCACCTATGACAGTCTTCTACTAAATGTATTCATGTATAGCTGTCTTTGTCCCTAAAATAACAGCAAGCATATGGAGGCAAGAGAAAATTTCCACTTTGTTTTTGTTAATCCACAGAGTATTCAACAACAAATTTATGTTGATTGAATTGATTTGATTGAAAATTTGGGTGGTTTTAAAATACATTACATGTTTTCTTATCCTCTTAATATGCTACACCACATAATGTATTTTTCTTGCTAACTCAGGACAACATTTACTAGCATTTATTGTACTGGGTTATAACGCCCTCAAGAGCCACTAAGGCATGTCGAATTCTTTGCCCCTAGAGTAAATAGCTACTGACTGCAGTGATTTGATTTGGGGAGTTTTATATCCTGGGGACTCCTTACGCCAGCAGCTTTATTTTAATCAATCGCCTGGGGGTAGGCCTGAAGGTGTTACTATCCCTCTCCTACAGAAGGAACATCAGGTCTTTGTAGTAGCAGTTTGCTTCTAAGACTTACTGTCCTTTCTGGTTGTTGGATGAAATGCTACATGCACCATTGCTTCCAAAGAGTTAGACTTTTTCTCATTGAGAAATAAGAAACAAAACTTTGGGCTAGAAAAAGTTGGAATTTGGGTTTTTACAGCCCCACTTCTCACTGGGACGGTTGCCCTCACTTTCACAGCAGGGGAGACTGCACTGAGGCTGGATGTTTTCAGGAGGGCAGGACAGTCACGCCACTGTGGCCCATTCCCTCGCCCTCTTTCATGTGTACGGAAATGGAGTGGAACGTCTTTCTTGGGCTGGACATCCTCAGCCCCGCGGCCTAGCTATTCTTGCTTCCTCCTCAATTGAAGTGGACATTGTGGCACTACTGTTTTTTGGCTAGAAGGTCATGGGGCATTAGGTCACTGGAGCCCTCAAGAGACATAAAATATAGCAAGGGCAAAAATCCAATGCCCGCTGAGAGAACAGGGATTTGATTTCTTATGTGAACTTCCAGTCATGTTCCAGTCCCTCCAGTTATGTTCCCTGCCCCCGCCACCCCAAGTTATAATTTCTTCAGGACTCAAGAATAGTCACTGTTCATTTCTCTTTTGGCTTTTCCCTCCTGTACTTTTTCAAGCAGCCTCAGTTCTTCCAAGTGGATATTTCTTTCTTCCCAGAAAGTTACTAGATGTATTTACTTCATCTGAGCTGTCTGAACAATTTATCAATCTTTTCGCTTTAGGTTTTTCATAAAATGTATACTTAAGATTTCTTTCAGAATTTTTCTCATGAACAAAAATCATCGCAGGTGGCAACTGGGAACACATAAATTGTATTCACCGAAGGAACGAGAAGCACCGATTTGTTCCTCTCCTCCATTTCCTCCTGGAGCTCAGCTCATGCTTTGCTGCCAGAAGGAAATGTTTTTCCAGAGTGGTTTTTACGTGGTCATAGATTTAGGTCGGGCACTGCATTTCTGCTTCTTCAAAACAATGCTTTCTATAAAAATAATGACAAGCCTAGCAATCTGGAAATCTGTTCTTATTCTGCCTTCATTGCAAATTCATAGCGACCTTAAGTAAGTTACTGATATCTGAGCCTCAGTTTCCTTCAAATGAAGATAACAATCTCTGGCCTCCTATCTTATGGAGTGATGTAAAGATCAAGTGAGAACATCCAAGAAAAACATGGAAATCTATTAAATACTAAAGATAAAGAGATAATTAATGTGACCGTACTTCCTAAACTATAAAGAAATGTGTAAGAGCAATTAAGCTCATTGATCATAATTGTTCCCCAAGAGTCCTGAGCACACTGGCTGTGGGTCAGGAAGAGCAATACTGCACATTTAGTTGCCACTTTCTTGTCCTTGCTGTGCTAAATTCACCTCCTGCCTGCCCTTCAGGAAGGCTTTCTCCTCATGATGGCCCAGTCAGTATCTCGCCTGCAGCCATAAAACTGAGCTTATCTCAAAGGCAAATACTCAGGTTTAGTAAATACAGAAACACTCCTGGAAACACATCCAGAGTACCTTCCTGCCTCTATTTTCAGGGACCCAATGGCCCTCACATTATTTTGATATTTATGCCCCAGGAAGATTGTGGATATTTAAGGCTCACATGGCGTGCAGATCAGTGGAGGGGGAAAAAAAGTCTTATACCTCCCTAGTCGGACCATCAGTTATTCTTTCGGAAAATTACAGAGTGGAAAAAATCTGAGGGCTTGAAGTAGATCTTGTACTTTATATCTCAAGAATCTTGATTTGATGGAAAGCCTGATGTTTCCTGGTTAATTTTGATCTGAAGAAATACTGCTAGCTTCCTGCCACATGGTAGTGACAAAATAATACCAGCAGACCTAAACACATAAAAACGTTGAGGTGAACACAGTCTTGCTTCTTTCCCAACCCCACCTCAAACTTGTCATTTATACAAGGCAAGTCCCAAGAACATACATCTGACTTTGGACTGGCCTTTCAGAGAATGTTCCCTCCATTCACAGAACTGGAAAGGTTTGCCATATTGTTTCAGATCCATTTTTCATTCAGGAATAAAACAGATATTTCAAGGGGGTTAAGTAGGTATAGGATCTCTATGACTGGTGTTTTGTGGTTTCCTATTTAAATACAAACAAAACAAACAGACAAAAAAAAAACAACCCAAAACAACCTATTAGGTAGATTGCATTTTTCACTTTTCACATTAATTTTAAACAAATCAAGGCTTTAAATTAAGAGATGTACTTAACAGTCAGAACTAGTGAAAGTTGAAGCCAACAGTTAAAGTCTGTACTCTTTCCCAAACATTACTGTGTCTCTCTTAATTCACTAATTAATGATGCTCATAAATAGCATATACCCACACAAGTTGTTCCCATTATGTAGGAACGCTGCGACCCCAGTAGTACACTCAGGGCCGTTGAGGGATCCTGTTTCCCCTCCAAGTTTGCTTTATATTTTACACTGAGTGTGAATATTCTGAAATATTTCACTATCTCTAGATGCCAACCAGATCTGTAACTCCACAGATACCTCCTGTGGGTAGGGCGTGTACAGTGGCACTGTGATTTAAGTAAATACATTTTGACATTTTCTTATTATTGTTACTTTTTTGTCTGTATTGGTTCCCAAGCATCAAATAATATTGATCCGCATTTGGTAATGTGTCTGTGTTCTTTCTGTTCTGCCTCCACAATAACTGACCAACCCACTTTAGAAGACTCCTCTCTAGGGTCCCCTTGCCTCCAAACTGGATCTCCTCTAATCTGCCCTTCACATTGATTCCTGGGTAACTTCTCCTAAAACACAGATCAGATCATATCTTTTACTTCCTCAGTTTTTCTTCAATAGCTCTCTGATGCAAAAAAAAAAAAAAAAAAAAAAAATCCCCAATGTTGGAGGTGGGACCTGGCGGGAGGTGACTGGATCATCAGAGTGGGTTTCTCATGAATGGTTTAGCACCATCCTCTTGGTGTCGTCCTCATAATACTGAGTTCTTGCAAGATCTGGTTGTTTAAAAGCGTGTGGCACTCTTTCTCTCTCTTTCTTGCTGCTGCTCTCAGCATGTGAGTTGCCTGCTCCTGTGCCTTACACCATAAATGTAAGCCTCCAGGGGCCTCCCCAGAGGCAAATCCATTGTTATGCTTCCAGTACAGCCTGCAGAACCATAACCCAGTTAAACTGCTTTTCTTAATAAATTACTCAGTCTCAGGTAATTCTTTATAACAATTCAAGAACAGCCCAGTACACTCAGCTTTTATCAAACGTCAATGTCTCGTGAAGGAGGCATGCTCATAGAGCCGATTGTAAGCTCTCTAACCTTAGGGGTTGGGTGTTTTTGAATCCCATTGACTCTCAGCACTGATCACAGTGCTTGAATCATAACTATTTGCAAAATAAATGGAGGGCGGGAAAAAAGAAAAACAAAAACTCAAATTCTGTTACAATATAAGCTATAAAATTCAAGTAAGTATAATTGTACTATAAGAAATAACTGATCAACGGTACATGAATCAAACATTACAACAGTTTTGATCACTTGCTGGGTATAAACTTAATGGAGAATAGGGAATCAGGAGTGTTTCATCAAGAACTGCTAAGGACTTAAGATTTTACCCTATTTGGAAAGTGATGAATTAGTCTGAGCCATTTCCTGGATACTATCAAGAGACACAAGCCTCAGGGTCAAAGATAAAGGGCAATTTTTTACTCACAGCAAAAGCAGTAGTGAGAGTGTCAGCACTTTTGTAAGTTCCTGAGCCAAATTTCCCACAAGAAGGCCAGGCTATACCTGCACATTGCAGTGTGAGCTGTGTTAGAAAAGAGAAACTCTGGGCTTCAAGAACAATAATATTAAGATGAGTAGGGAGCATACCTTCCTGTTTGCTCTGGGAGAAGAAACTTTGTCTTTCAATACTCTAAGAAAACCTGCCCTTGTGAGCCAAGATCGCACCACTGCACTCCAGCCTAGGCGACAGAGCAAGACTCCATCTCAAAAAAAAAAAAAAAAAGAAAAAGAAAAAAGAAAACCTGCCCTTTGCTCCAGAAGAAACACTACCTCTGTCTTCCAAAGTTGTTCACTGTCCACATACCCTTAAAAAGATAATTGGGCAAAGGCAGTTAGCACCTCTGCTGGCAAGACTTGCAGAAGCATGAGAAACCCATGTAGAACTGTCTCCTAACTTGCCCTTTCTGGTTCTATGTCATAAACCCGTGCGTGGTACATTAAACAGTTTTTATTTCCATTTTTAAGGGCAGCCCATATATGGTTGAACAGGTAGGGGTAGATAACAGAGCAATCCCAGAGAGGCAGATTTACTATGAACCTGACGAAGCTTAAACTTCTGAGTTACTTGCCTCTTCCAAGGCCCTGTAATTAATTACGTATGAATAATCTTTTATTCTTTTTCTTTGAGAGGGCTGTGCAAATTATGAAAACCTCAGACTCCAAAAACTCTGGATCCACCAACCCTTGCCAGAGTGTATGCAGCTCTCATTTAAAATAAGGGTGGGGTGCATGTGTGCTAGAAAAGGCATCAGGTGTGACTTCTGTTCATTGAAGAAGTGCTATAAAGAGTAGGACTATGAACTCTAGTAATGCTATTTAGTTAGAATGTGAAAATTATTAAAGGATAGTCAGAAAAATGTAAGTAAATAGAGGAAGAAGATGTTTCTAAAAATATTTCAAATGTAATATTTTTTAATGGAAAGGATATAGCATGTCTTATTTCACATAGGTAAATTCTATCTTTGTTTATTTTTCTCTTGTAAAATCTACTGTCCTACTCAGAATCACCTTCAGTTGATATCTAAGCCTCCCACAATCTAAAAATGTTTGTTATTAACACTTACTTAATACTTTTTAACATTAAGTGGACCTTTATGTGCATATCTGAGAGACTATAGATAAACGTGGATGGGCCTTTTCATAATTAACAGAAAAATACATTTATAACTTACAGCCATCTTCTCTGAAGCTAAAGCTCTAGATCTGCATCTATTCAGTAAGATAATTTCACTAATTTCTCTTCATACATTCCTTTGGTGGTATACATCCAAAGTTGTCTCTCAAGCCACTCAGTTTTGAATTTAAAAGATGAATGTTTATCACTCAAGGCAACAGTCATAATCATTTCCTTTCTTCAGTTCCATTAAGATGAAAAAAAAACCTTAGCAAACAGAATATACATGCCCTTCACAGCATGTGATATTTTCAGCCTAACCTATTTTTAATTAAAAAGTCCATCAGTAAGTCATATCAATGGACTAATGTCTAGCTGAAGTTAAATACTTACCATTAGTTCTAATAGATGTAAAAAGTAACTTTAGAGACATAGTTATGCATATTTGTTTAGTCCATTTTATTTTTAAACATTCTAAAATATTTGCTATTCCAGGAGAAAAACACACTTAAAATTTTTCTTTAACCTATACTAATTTTTCCAAATTTATTTCTCAGGTTTATATATAGTCTCTTGAATTATAAGTAACATTTTTGCCTATAAAGTAGATCAACACCCAATCTTTCTAATACCATCCTCCAATATAAAAAGAAGTGGTTGAGTTTAGGACTGAGGCAGGAAATATACAGGATGGGCCTGGAGCATTTTGTAGTATCAGAAAGTAAGCAAGTGCTCAACACATACACACACACACACACACACACACACACACACACACACACACTAATAGTATTGATACGGCTCCAATGATTGGAGGAACGCCAGATTCTTTGTCTCCAGTCGGATCAGATAAAACCACACGGACACTCGTGGAGGGGTTTAAGGAGCGGAGAGTTTAATAGGCAAGAATGAAAAGAGAAGGCAGAAGGCAGAAGGAAGAGGCTGCCCCATACAGAGACAGAGGCAGGGGGGCTCCAAAGCAGAAACAGGAGACCCCCAAGCTGGGGGTAAACCAGCCAGGTTTATATAGAGGCTGGAGGAGGAGGTGTCTGATTTGCATAGGTCTCAGGGGATTGGTTTGACCAGGCATGACATTCACGTAGCCCTCGAAAAAACTGGCCCTCCCACCCTAGCCTTTTAATATGCAAATGCAGGGTGCCATGTTGTTCTACACACGTGGGGATACGTGGGGGCGGCCATGTTTCCAGGCACATGTGGGACAAGGGCAAGAACACAAGGATGGGAATCGCCCTGTGGGTGGACCCAGTTTCTAAAGGCCTGCATTTGCGTATCAAAGGTTGCCTGCCTTGCTCTAAGAGCCGGGGCTTTCCTTCTAGACAAGAAAGGTTTCTGGAGCAGCTTTAAAAGAAACAAAAACTTTTCCTATCTGCCTAAAATAATTTCTTAATAACTCCTACCACAGTATGTCAAAGAGAAAGGGAAGCCAGCGAAAAGACCTCCCAAGATACAAGGCCAAAATAATACATAGAGTATATAGATAAATATTTGATTACAAACCAAATTATAAAATAAAATTCATGCATCCATACTGAATACAAGTATATGATTGAATGAATACACAAGTAAATGGGGAAGAATACACAAATCTCCCTTGTAAGAGGCAGAACAGGACTCCCTTCTCTTCAAGTATGGGCTACACATAGTGAGTTCCTTCTAGATAGTGAAACATAAAAAAGGAGGGAAAGAAAAGTAGCTTTGCAGTGGAGACCTCTGACACATAATACTTCAGACCAGTGATCAAAGTGAAAATCAACAGTAGTAAGTAATGTTGATAATATGTATATTTGATATGATGTGATGAGAATGACACTTTATCTTTGTTGTCTTCCTCCTTCCTCCCCAAAACCTAGAATTCTAGTCAAATCATGACTCGTTAAAAAAATTGGTCAAATCCAAATTGAGTAACATTTCACAAAATAACTGAGTGATACTCCTAAAAATTGTCAAAATTATTAAAAAAAAGAAAATTAGGGCCAGGCACGGTGGCTCACGCCTGTAATCCCAGAACTTTAGGAGGCCTAAGCGGGTGGGTCATATGAGGTCAGGAGTTTGAGACCAGCCTGGCTAACATGGCGAAACCTCGTCTCTACTAAAAATACAAAAAATTAGCTGGGTGTGGTGGCGGGCGCCTGTAGTCCCAGCTACTCGGGAGGCTGGTGCAGGAGAATCACCTGAACCCAGGAGGCGGAGCTTGCAGTGAGCCTAGATCACGCCACTGCACTCTGGCTTGGGCAACAAGAGCGAAACTGCATCTCAAAAAAAAAGAAAAAAGAAAAGAAAAGAAAATCAAAGAAACTGTCACCACCAAGCTCCTAAGAAGATGTGGTAACTAAGTGTAACGTGATATCCTGGATGGGATTCTGGAACAGGAAAAAAAAAAATCAGGTAAAATCTAAGGAAATATGAACAAAATATAGACTTGAGACAACAGAATTCTCTCATCAGTTATAGAATTCAGAAAAAGAAAGCTCACTGTCAATTAACCCTTAAGTATCTGTTTAAATAAATACTTCATGAAAACCTCAAATTCTATTTTAAATAGAACTGTCATTTTCCATTACTCTTCTTTGCATTTTCTTCTCTTTATGTAGTTTACAGTTTACTGCAACATATGCTGAGTTACAGAAACATAATACATATAAATCTAGTTAGATAAATAGAAGGATCAAAGATTTGAGATTAGAATAAGTATAGATAAAAAATAACAGCTTCTGAAAATAGGTATATTGAATGAAAGAACGCTTAAAGGGATGAAAAATAAAACATGCAAAAGACAAAATGTCCATCTGACCCAGGCTTGCTGCTGTTTGTGATTCTATATTCATATAGGTACTATAATTTGTGTTTACTGTATGGTGGTCAAAATAGCAAATAAACTTAACAATTATTAAATTCTATTAGACATCATGAAACTGCTAACAAAACTAATAAAATGTGATACAGAATGGCAAAAATGGAAAAAGTAATATAAAACCATCTCTTGGTGAGGACATGGAGCAACTGAAACTCTCCTGCACTGCTAGTGGGAAGTGTAAATTGGTACAACTATATTGGAAAACTATTCACCAGTATTTACTAAAGGTGAAGCTATGCATACCTCATAACTGAATAATTTCACACCTAGGTGTATACTCATCAGTAACACACACACGTGTTCACTAAAAGACGTGTTCTAAAATGTTCATATCACTATTCATAATAACCAAAGCTATTGGTTATTCATAGCAAACTATGAATCGTTATTCATACGAAGCAACGATTCATGATGAATAGCAAATCACATCAATATTCATAATAACCAACTGAGATAGTGTTGCCTGGATTCAATAACTACAGGTATTTTCATAATAATCCAAAAGAAGAATAAATTGTTGTATATTCACACAATGGAATACTGTGCAGCAATGATAATTGCTGTATACAGAATACATGTATTTTGCACTACAGTATACAAAATATACATGAATCTCACAAATATATTGAACAATAGACACACAAGATTACATACTATATGATTCCATGTATAAAAGGAAACATGGAAAATATTCTATGCCGTTAGAAGTCAGAGTAGTAGGAAGAAGGATGACGGGCAGCTTCAGGGAGCAGGTTACAAAACATATTCAATGTGTGAAAATTCACAGAGCTTTATACTTATGATGTATATACTTTAATTTCTCTACGTCTATGATTTTTTATTTAAAAAATACGGCTGTCAAGACACCTGGCTTGAGTGATATTCCTGTCTCACAATATGATTTACATATATGCAATAAGAACCTATATGTGAAGACAATTATATTATATGAATACATCTACAATGATAATAATTAAAACAGATATAATTTTATTTTACTTTCTGCCATATCTCTCACTCCCTAACTTATTCTCCCACAGCCGCACCATTTACCTATTTAGAACAGTCTTTGAAAAGTCCATAGACTCTAAAATCAGATGTTTTTCAGACCAGCTTTTTTTCAGGTTTTTAATATATGAGGATGAATTTCGGTTTGCGTGTTGAAGATTCATTTCACATGCCTGTAAGCCAGACTTTCTCGTAATAATTCCAGAGAAACAACATCACAAGTACTTGATTATAAGAGATAGTACTAAAAGATCATGATAAACAATGCTTAAAAATGTTTCTATATTTTAGATACATGTTGCTAAACAACTTGAATACTGTTTCCTGGACTCGAAAACTACAGGTACTTTCATAGTAATAAAGCTAATCACACACTAAAGGAACAAACACTGAAGTTAGAATGACGGCAAGGCTTCCTTGGAAAGACACAGGGCCTCTGACAGGATGACAGGAATCTTAGCAGACAGCCCTTGCTAAGTTTCCCTGTTTATTACCTTCAGCTCCTGCTCCTGGTCTTATCACGGTTAGGAGCTTATTAATGTAACTCAGATAAGTGAACATCAATAACAATAATTTATTCCAGCATAGCAGGTAAGAGACACTGCGCTAAATACTTTATATATATTTTCATATTTAAATCTCATAAATCCTTTGTGATAATCTATTACAACTTTTTACTTATTAGATTACAATAATAAAGTTTACAAAAGTAAACAGATGGACCTAGTATTTAAACACGTATTTGCCTCATAAAGGCTATGTACTTAATCACTAAACATATCTCATGACTTCATGAAACTCAAGTTGTAATGGCAAAATTTATTTTGGATACCTAATACTAAGTCTGAACCTAAGATTGAACAAATAAGCTCAATATTAACAGTATTCATTACAGTCTAATTTCTTAATACAAGTATTAACCTGGAGACATACATATCTTATGTAAATATCAATGTAAATATCTCTGTAAGTTTGTATCTCTTTGGTGCCACATTGTGTTATGCTTTGACAGTGTATAGAAAACAGCAGGCTCTGTAGCCCCAATGAAATCATTATTACAACTTCTCACTCCTGCAAGCTATAGATCTCCTAGTGGGCATTGTTCTGGCAGCTTGTGCGTCCCTGCAGAACTCGCCGCGATTCCTCTGGACAGGAATTCCATAGGCAGGTCTCAGCAAATATAATGATATAGGTTGGCTTGGGTTTATCTCTTATTACCTGGGGTCGTTTCTGAGAGAAAGCCATAGCTTTTTTTGAGGGTACCCATGGACGATCCTTTTATATTATAGATTCCAAAAAGCAAATCACACTTTCACAGTCCAAACACAGCCTTTGGTCTTAAGTCAACTGCTATTTGTAGTCAAATTGAATCGGGTGCTTGTTAGTGTAAGGATAGAGAATTCAACTAATTTATGGAACAGTCCAGTCATAAAGGGATAAAGTCCCACAAAACTCTTGCTGAAAGGGATCTCAGGACCCCAGAAAGGATATTTTCCTAGAATCCCTACCAAAACACTCACTGTGTAGGCTGCCGTGATGATTAGATGGCATTATAAAATTCTTAGCTCCATGTTACCAAGAAGTAAATAAATGTTAGCTATTAGTTTTTACATTTTCTCATTTCTGCTCCATACATTGCCTTTATCAACCTCCTTTAATTGAAACCTGTGTTCTCAAAAATTCCCTTAGGGCTGTGTGTGTGTGTGTGTGTGTGTGTGTGTGTGTGTGTTCTCATAAAGTCCTATTGGCTCTGCTGCCGAAAAAAATTGTGAATTCAATCACTTTATACTACATTCATCCCATCATTCTGATTCACTTACATAAATTAATCACATAAATTCCTAACTAGTATCCTTTCATCCACTCAAACTTCCTTCTCAGTTTTCACTACAAGAGGCCAAAATGATGTTTTCAAATACAAATCTGTTCATCGGTTTTCCTGATTTGTAAGTGATCCGTGATTTCCCTTTGCTACAGGAGGATGGTCCAACTCTCTACCATGGCCTTTCTCCTGTGATTATTTCTACTCTAGCCACGGCCACTTTTCTACTATGTCCAAAACACCAGGAACTTCCACTTGACAGCCTAGAGGATTCTGTTACTTCTTTCTGGAAGCCCCATTTTCAAACCCTGTCTATATAATGTTTTTATGCTTCATATTTAAGCGTAAATTGTCTCCTTTGGTTTCCTCTCTACTTAACCCTCAAGTTAGACCAGGATTCCCTATTTATAATCCTAATGCACTCTTCACAATTGCCATTGATGGGCTTTAGAACATGCTGCCCCAAAATGTGCACACCTTGATATGCTGAATATTTTAAACTGAAGGAATTTGAGAAGTAGCAGGAAGACTCTGCCCTTCCTTTCCCTTCTACCCTGAAGCAGGTCATAAGATTCTAATGTGAAAGATGCCTTCCTTATACCCAGAGAAAAGGAGCATTCTTATCTCCAAAGACACGGGGACTCTGACAGGATGACAGGAGTCTTAGCAGAAAGCCCTTGATAAGTTTCCCTGTTTATTACCTTCAGCTCGTGCCCCTGGTCTTATCACATTTTGCCTTGACTCTCCACTCTTCTTTTTTTGTACTAGGTTCTATGAAACCTAGTATAACAACATTCCAGCTCAACTGTTTCTTTGGGTCTCTGTTTCTTATGAATGCTCCTGGGTCATGTAAAACTGATATTAAATGATGTTATATGCATTTGTATGCTTTTCTATTGTTAATATGCCTTTTGTTACAGTGGCCCTGACTGAGAGCATAGAAGGATAGAAGGAAAGATACTTTTCCTCCCCTATACCACCAGTTTATTAATTATGCATTCACTTTGTCTTATACCAATCTTCTGTGCTAGTCTCTGAGTTCCATCAATTTCACACCCAAGTGCCCTGTATTAGTCTGTTTTTATGCTGCTGATAAAGACATACCGAAGACTGGAAAGAAAAATAGGTTTAATTGGACTCTTACAGTTACACATGGCAGGGGAGGCCTCAGAATCATGGTGGGAGGTGAAAGGCACTTCTTACATGGTGGCGGCAAGAGAAAATGAGGAAGAAGCAAAAGCAGAAACTCCTGATAAACCCATCAGACCTTGCGAGACTTATTCACTATCACAAGACTAGCATGGGAAAGACTGGTCCCCATGACTAAATTACCTCCCACTTTGTCCCTTCCACAACACATGGGAATTCTGGGAGATACAATTCAAGTTGAGATTTGGGTGGGGACATGGCAAAACCATATCATGCTCCCTTGTCTTGTCACCTAATACAATTCAGGCCAAATGGTAGATACACAAAACTATCTGGCGAATGAAAGAAAGTTTAACAATTTTAGAAGTCAAGTATTTATTATTTATATATTGTACTACCTCAATGGCTTTAGAATGCTCTGTGATGAAAATATTTACTTATTTACAAAAGCTGGATCAACCTAATACCAAACCCAATTACATAAATACACATCACTATTAGCATATTATGAGGTAGAAGGAATAATTTTAAAACTGGACATCATTTTTTATTCCCAAATGATATACAATAATTTCAACATAAGTATAATGTGATACTTTAATCCAAGTTTATTTTTATAACACACAGCAAGATAATTTATCTATTTGAAGAGAAAAGCAAATTATATCACATACATGTATGCATGAATGTGTCTGTGTGTGTGTGTATATATACATATATATATATATATATACATTTGCAACTGTATTTTTTTTTTTGCTAGGAGGGCTTCAATAAAATAATACCACAGGTGGGGTGGCTTAAATAATAGAAATTTATTTTCTCTCAGTTCTAGAAATTGGAAGTCTAAGATCAAGGTGTCAGCAGCTTGGTTTCTCTTGAGTTCTCTCTCCACGGCTTGCAGATGAAGCCTTCTTACTTCATCTTTCTGTGGTCTTTTCTCTGTGGTTGCACATCCCTAGTGTCTCTTCCTTCTTTTATAGTGACATCAGTCATATTGGATCAGGGATCCACCCTTATTAACTCATTTAACCTTAATTACCTCTTTAAAGGTACCATCTCCAGAGTCACTTTGGGGGCTAGGGCTTCAATGTATACATTTTAGGAGGACACAATTCAGTGTATTAACAGAAATTCAGATTCTTCCCTTATCTCATAAAAATGTTACCACAATGTTTTAAAAAATACACTAGAATAGCAAAACAGTGTGATTGGTTACAATGAGTATATGCTATTTAGTCCTGCAGTGTTTATAAGGCCCAGAAGAATTCATTTTTTGTGGTTGTGCAATGATAGTGACAAACTTCCTTCATTATTATTATACCTGACATTTTGCTCTCACAAGTTCACTTTTTAAGAAACCCAGCAGATCAATGTTGTAAATAATTATTACTGTTACTGTGTGCAGACTAACCTCTTGGGCTGCACAAACTTTGTGTGTGTCATTTTTCCCCCTACTGTCACCCTCTTTTGACCCTTGGAGCTCTGCCATTCTCTTGGGTATCTGGTCTGAAAGCTGACAAAATAACAAATGTTAGAGTTAAGTTTAACATTGTGTTTGTCATTCATCTCCTATAAAAAGCCAACATTTCTCATTAAAATTAAAGGCATATATTTAAGTAAAATTTTCAGTAATATATTTTTAAATTAAACATATTTCTTTATTAACTGCCACTTTCTAGTCTCCTGATAACTAGTCTATACATCACATCAAAATTTAATGATTATTTATTTACTTAATGGAATATTACTGTTTAGAATAACAGATTTCTATCTCCACACCCGTATTTTATATTCCCCTAATGTTATCCCACTTGAATTTCTAATCCTTTCTCCTAGACATCTTAACCTTAATCATGTTCATTTCAGTTATGTGCTCTGAATACAAATTGCTCATTTTGTAACAAGCAAATAAATAATTTTATCTTTTTCTTCCTCTTTCCAACCAAGTTTATTTTGCAAACCCACCTTCCACATACAACCCTAGTTCGGATTCTATTTCCACATGGTTGTTAAGTAGTTATGAACATATGTTTTATGTCTTAGCCTGTGTAACACCACCACATTTATACCTTTGAACAAAGATGGATCCCCCTAACTTGGGAATGATTACTTTACCATCCTCATTTGACAATCATGTATCTCTAACCCCCCATCTGTTAAAATGTCATTTTTTATCTTTGCTGTTGTAGAAGAAAGTCTATAAATTCATTCCGCTAGATATAAGACCCCAAATGTCTGCAGAAGCCAGTAAGATTGTCCTCACTGCTTGTTCCTGTTCCTTAGGTGCTATCAACCTACTGCTTTCAAAAACTAGAATGTTTTTCATTCCTTGTCTCTGCCACCGCTTCCACAGAACATTTTTCCTGGACAGGCTATTCTGCTCCTTTGCTGATTGCTTCCTGTGACCTGGTTTGCAGAGGTTGGGAGGGGAATTACGAGGGAGATCCAAAAGCAACAGTTCCCGAAGATAAGCTCCCAGTTTGGAATTTTTTTGTGACACTGCAGATGTTAGGCAATACATGGATATAGCTGGGAGACACCAAGGTATAGTGAGTGCCAGAGTTCCCAACCATTTAATATACAATGACACTCTTACAACATGAAAGAAAAAAATGAGCTCCCACATAATATCTGTATTTTTAGGATGTGTTTATAAGAAAATACATGACTACAAAATTTTTACACACCAGAATTTTGAAATATAATAGTATTTCATCAGACAATAGGATCTATCCACTTTTGACAATTTGTACAGATAAGGATATATTATGTTTTCACCCAACAGGTTATACTTTCTATCTGTCTAGAGTCTAACATTCCCTGAAATAGCTATTTAGTTCTTTTCCTTACCCACACCCTCATATTTAAAGGTCACAACTTGGAAACAGCGGGAGAGAAAAGAGTACTGACTTATATGCTCCCCTTCCGTTGTATAACTTGAAGCAAATTACTTAATCCCTTAGGTCCTTTAGTTTTGTGAGGTTTAAAATTAAACAAGAAAATATACATAAAATTCCTCTATGTCAAATTGGTTATAAAGACAAAGTATAAGAGAAAAAAAGGCCTAGATGAGAAATCCATGTGAGGCGATCAAGAAAGCTAAAAATCTCTGGCAGTTTCTTGGAGAAACACCGTTTTGGGGGTGTGCACCGTGTGCTTTCTGGATTCCTTCTTCCTGGCTTGAACTCTTGTTTCATTTGGGACAGTGGAAGCAAACTGGGGCAGCGCCCTCAACTTATCACAACCCTTCCTTCCCATAACGTCACAGAAGTTTAATGATGTGCCATTTTAGTGTCTTCCAAAAACAACTCTTACCTTGATTTTCCACTGAAACTCATTTTACACACATAAAAGCAAAAAATAGTCTGCAATGGTATTAGCATTTTCTTTGAAATATTATTGAAAGAACAAGGGAAAGATTTTGGAAAAATTTTATTTCCTTTCCTGTTGTAGTTTGGAAAATGAGCAGAAAAAGCAGTTTTCCCATGATAAGATCATGCCATGCATTGAAATAAATCTATAAATTAAAATAAATACTTCAGCTATCCAAACCAAGCCTGAAATTCACCAAGGTCTTTCTTGAGTATGCCAAGTGAAACAGAAAATTTAATTTAGGCTGATTAGTATCACGGTTATAAGGATACTCACCAAAGAATGAAATATTTACATTGTTAGTTCAACAAAATCGGATTATACATTGATGGATATGATTTGTGAAGGGATCATGACTATATGGTTTCACTTCAGTAAATACTGAGCCAGTTTAATAAAATAACCAACAAAGGTATCATTTGGTGCCAATGTGATCAAGGGTGTGTCACGAATGGTGTAACATGATTTGTCACCTGGGCACTTGTCAAGTAGCAAAGAGAGTGCAACCAAGTCCACTGACTCATTTGTTGAGAACATTATGAGACCATTCACTGGTAATGATTTTCAATTTTCGTTGATCTAGGCCAGATTTGAACTGCTGACCTGGAGGTGCAAGATCCCATATCCGGCTTCTTCTTGTTTGTGGTTAAGATTGTTCCATTTCAAATAGTCTTGCTAAAGAAACTATTTAGGCATGGGAAATATATTCCTTCAGTGTCTTCAAAGGACTTCCTTAATATACAGTTTCAAAATACGTCTGTCGTCTCACTAATTTGTTTCAGTGATTTACTCCTATGATTAATATTCAGAATTCTAAAAGAAGGTAGGGATTAGGGGATTGAATCAACCAATCCTGCTGTGAAATACAATCAGTATTTCTTTACTATTTAAATTTTCCTAAAGATTGATGGAAGGGAACAATTTAGGAAAATACACACTTATAGTAGTCTTATTTATAATTCATTTAAAGACTACCATATCTCTTTCAAGTTTTGTAAATAGAAACCAGTTGGAAAAAAAGAACAATATTGCACAAATCGTATTACATTGACAATCTAAAAATTATATATCTCACAAAAAAGATCAGAAACAAAGGGTGTGAGTGGATAGATGAAAAATACATTATATCATTTGCCCACCTGGTCTGTGCCTCCTGCACAGCAGATTCTCATAACTTGGAAAGGGGCTATACATTACCCTGGAGCAGTAATTAATCAGAACTTTCAAAGCAAGCGAATAGCTGAACACCTTTGAAAAAGAGATTTCATAAATACACTTTTATCATCATCATGCTAAGTTGTAAAACTCTTTTCCCATATGTAAAAATCTTTTCTCACACTTTGTAAATTATTTCCTGACCCCTCTTTATAGATATGTTATTACTTTTCTTACTACTGGCATGACTTTCTGGGAAGATCTGCAGACACAATATTTTATTCCATGTTTCTGCAGTGTGAGAGATGTTTCTTTCAAATATTCAGTGACAGACAGTGTAACGCTTGTAAAACTATGCCCCCCACATGTTCTAATGTCAAAAAGATATCACATTTAAATGATTTAGATCAAAAGAAATTTTTTACAGGCATCTCTTTGAAACTAAGTAGCTTTAAGCACATGGTAGATGGCCACTCAGTAAAAATTTCTTTTCTTTTTCTAGAACCACTAAGCTCCAGAAGTTTCTCATTGTCTACCTTATAAAAACAATTTTTCAACATCAACTCATCTCATGCCTATGATCTTGCACCTTAAGTCACGTTTTCTTCTCTATTATGTGACCTTCCAAATACTGAGAATCTGACAAATCATATAACTCACTTCTGTGCCCTTTTAAGAAATGCAGTTCATCTGCTGCCATCCTTTTCCAAGAAAAAAGAGTAAAAAACAAAACAAAACAAAACATCACAATAAGTGGATTTTTCTTGTCTGTTTTCAGAAGGTGAGAATGTGGGTTGGAGGACAAGGGTGTGTGCAGTGTTAGGTTAGGGTTATGCTGAAGGCAGGGGAATAGCTCACTTGAGATATTTTATGTCTTGTACATGCAACTGAAATTCAGGTTAAAAGAAACATTTTACTGTCTAACAGCAAGACTAAAAAAAAATGACTAGATGGCCTGTAGCTTGGTGAGTAAACCGGCCTTTTATGTGTTTAATTATATTCTCTCTATAATACAGAGTTTTATGTTTACAAGAAAAAATGTTAGTAACAGTAAAATGATTGCTGAACAAATAACAATTACTAAAATATAAACAATTAGTATGTGTTACGCAATGTGCCAAATGCTTTACCAGGTAAAGCTCTTTTTATTCACATTGCAATCTTGTCAAGTGAGTAGTATTTTATCTCAAATTTTATAGACCATGAAATTGGAGCTTAGATTAGTTAATAACTTGTTCATAACTAGGTAAGATATAAAATACTGGATTTAAAGCAAGATTTTTTTGTCTAAAGCCTGAAACTTTAAAGACTGTGTTATCCTCCATGGCCACTGTAGAGGAAGGAACCCATACTAACTCCTGAAATGGGATGATATGATTTGTGGATAAACTACTAATACTTCCAGCATTAGCTCTAATTAGGAAGCCACAAGAAACTGGGAGCTAGTCAGGCATGAGCAGGGACAGGAGAGGGCTCCCCTTATACACCAAGGATATTAGGCAACCATCAGGTGATGGTCAGGCAGTTGTCACACTGCCTCTCTAACATAATAATTGGTTGCAGCCAGCACCAGGGAGAGGCCGTTTTCCAATAGATAAAAACACCTGGAATTGGGAATCAGCAGCTTTCAGACATTGGGCAAGTGGGCTTAAGCATGTGCAGTAAAAGGCAGAGCGATGGACTACGACCTTCTGGGGGCGTTCCACCTGAAAAGGGAAGAAAGCCTCAGGTGGGCATGCGTACAACTCCAGCAGACACACTGCGCACGCTCACCTTCCAAGCACCAGCAGGCCATCATGCATGTGTACAACCCACCCCAAGGGAGGAATCAAGGGAAAAGGGGTGCAAAATGCTGGAAGTGCGTCAGCATCTAAAATCCCAGGTTCAAAGTCAAATGGGACACTTGACCTCCAAGATGTCCACTTTGTCCTCTTCTAAGTATACTTGAATTTCTTTTCACTCCTGCTCTAAAGCTTTTTAATAAACTTCAACTCCTGCTCTGAAACTTGCCTTGGTCTCTTTTTCTGCCTTATGTCCCTCAATCAAATTCTTTCTTCTTAGGAGGCAAGAATTGAGGTTGCTGCCGACCCATATGGATTCACCTCCTCTAATGTATTTTGGTGCCATGTGACTTAGACAACTTCCACTGCTACCAAGACCATCTGCTCCTCCCATTCCACCATTAATTTGTGTGGATAGAGTCTGCTCACCCTTGTGGTATGATGTAGACTCTTATTCAAAAGCCATTGAAAAAATAAAGTTCTTTCTAATTCCAGAATGCTAAGATTTATGTTAGGAACAAACACAGTCTCTAACCACAAAGTGATCAAGAAGATATTGAAAGAAAGCTCAAGACAGGCAACAAAACTGTGTAACTTTAAATTGATATAATAAAGGGGGAAATGATGGTTCAGCGATCATTAATGAAGAGAGAAAGGGATTGGGCAATTGTGACCAAGTGTAACACTTGATTGTCAGCCTGAACTTTAACAATGTCAACGCAATTTCCCACCTCAAGCTATGATCTTTGACAATAGTTCCAACTAAATTGTAGCTAAATTATAAAGTCTCGAAATTACTGTTACTATAAACCTGACCCCACAGGCAAATGCCTACTTTGTCTTTGCCAAAACAAGTTTTGAACTGGTATAAAATTCTGCAGGTAGAGCTGGGTTTTAGAAGTGGAGGTGAAGCAGGCGGATCACAACGTCAGAAGTTCGAGACCAGCCTGGCCAATATGGTGAAACCCCGTTTCTACTAAAAATACAAAAATTAGCCGGGCACGGTGACGTGTGCCTGTAATCCCAGCCACTTGGGAGGCTGAGGCAGGAGAATCGCTGAACCCAGGGAGGCGGAGGTTGCATGAGCCGAAATCATGCCACTGCACTCCAGCCTGGGTGACAGAGTGAGACTCCGTTTCAAAAAAAAAAAAAAAAAAAAAAAGCAGTGGAGGTGAAGCTGAGCATATCCAATGCTTTAAGGAAATGACAGTGACAGCTGACAGGAAGGAGGCAGGATGATAGAATACACTTGGGCTTTATCAAAGATTTTCACATTCTGTATCAAAGACGGGTTTGAGGTAAGTTGGGTACCCTCCTGGGAGGAAACAACAACAAAAAGAAAGGTATCAATTTTTGGATCACCCAGAGTAATCAGAGATGAATCAGTAAAATTTGGCAGTCTCCAAAGGAAATTTTAAGTAATATTAAAATGGATTTTTTTTTCCAATGTTGCTCTTAACAGAGTCCAAAATTTTAAGTTTTCTATCACCTTTCTCTCCTTCCTATCTGGCATCTGTGAGAAAGTAATGTGCAGGTGAACATAAGAATGTAGATAATCACTGAGCTGTTGAGATCTATGAAATACACCAAAATATTTTTTTAAAATAATGTAATAATATAGAAGATTATACCTCTCCCTGTCATAAAAATGATTTTTCACCCCATTTTATTTTTATAAAAATGTAAGTTATGGACAGAGGAAAGCACTGAGTTTCCTGGGTTTCAAATCGGGGCGATCCAGGCCATTAGTGCTATTGAAACCCTTTTCCTTTGGTATTCAAGATTGCAGCAGGCAGTCTTCAGGCAATGTAATGCTGAAAAACAAGACTTTCATGATAAAATAAAGGAAAAAAGAGAAGCTACTGTCGTCAGTGTCAGTAGGTAAATAGCACTCATCTGTCTTCATTATTGCTATGCATGCTGTAATACCAAGTGGGAGGGTGTGTAATATCTTTTACCATTATCCGAGAGCTAAGTACCGTGCAGAAACATAAAGGCAGAATTATCTTTGATCAACAAAAATGTGGCAATCACTTCAATTTGAAAATTGCCCTCAGAAGATATTGATATCTTTCTGTTAAAATGCCAAGACTTTCCACTTTCCCTCTTTGTCATTATTTCTCTAAATTATAAAGTTTGTTAGATTTGAATACTTAGTTAATATAAGCTTCTTCTCAAACAAAAACAAAAACAATAAAACACCTTGATCAGTAGATTTTTTAATCCCCTTAAAGAGATAAGAATTAATTTAAAAGGAGAAATCAGAAAATAAAAAATGCAACTACCTGCAGTGAAGAAATCTGTCATTTTAATATTAAACACTCTTTTATCAGTTTCATTTCTGACATCTATATTCTTGATTTGCCTACAAAATAGCGTTTCTTCTTTACTTTTGAAATTTACACATGACTGAAATTTGCTAAAACCCAACTAATCAAAACTGGCTCCCTGTGGAGTTGATGACCAACATTTGTCTTTGGGCTTTCTTTTAGTGTTTCCTCCCACTGACTCCGGGACATATGCTTTAAATAACTTATCGTATCCAACACTCATATCAGTGTCTATCTCTTTCTTCCACCCAAGCCCCACTTCTCACCCCACCATCACCCGCTATTCTTTTTGTGTTCTCTATGTTAATAATTGGATTCATCAGTCACTGAGTTATTAAAGCAACAAATATGGAGGTTTCCTTACTTCTACATCCATCAATGTTTATGTCTTATTGATTACACTTCTAGTTATTTCTTCCAATTTATCCACTTTCCTCCATTTACATATATTCTTTCCTAAGTAAGGTGTCTACCTCTCATGTGATAAGGCCCGGAACAGACTACTCTGAAATATGGCCACTTGGCATAGGGAATATTTTTAGCTGAAGGAATTTGAGGAAACCACAGAAGCCGGGGAGTCACTCTCAAGTTCTTCTCTAGAGCGGTTTATAAAATGTAAGGAGGATTTTCTGACCGTCATGTGAGATCATAAGACCTATGAAGAATTTTCATAAGTCCCTCATGTGAGAAGTGCTTTCTCTATCTCAGAGGAAAGAAAGGAACATCTTTATCTCTTTCTAATGACAAAGGGTCACAGAGAAAAATTTAAACAGTCTTTGCTAAATTGTCAACAATTTATTGCATTTGATCACACCCTTTTTGTCTTATCATATTCCTCCATGACTAGCCTCTCTCCATCAATCCTCACATAAAAATACACAGGTTTAACTGTTTCTTTGGGTCTTCATTTCCTTAGGGAAGCTGCTGTGTCACATAAAACTTATATTCAATAAATATGTTTGCTTTTATCTTGTTAATCTGTGTTTTGTTATAGGTGCCTTAGCTACGAACATAGGATAGGTAGAGAAAAAAAGTTTCCTCCCCTGCACAAGTTTCCCTTAATTTGTTCATGACCAGGTAACAATGCTGATTTGGTTAAATAAAATCTAATCATCCCATTCTTTTTAAACTCTTCAGTTGCTGAGAATAAAAGCCACATCCTTCTATGTTGCTTAGAAGGCCTAAGGAGATCTAAATCCTGTTTGTATCTTCAGTCCCTTCTTTCAGCTCTGTTTTCCTCCCAATTATTTCCAAATTTATTTAGTAATTAAATACAATTAACCAAATTATAGATGTACACAGCAAATCTGGTAGCCTGTGAGGACTCACTTGAGATTTCAAGTGATTTTAGTATATCTTATATGAGGAAGAGTAGAGACAGATAAAATTGGACCAGCATATTGAGACTAATTCACAGAGAGACAAATGACACTCTAAAGAATATGGAAGGAAGGGACCAAAGTGAGAGTTATGAGTAAAATCAATAGTTCTTGGCAAGTGATTGGCTGCAGGCAAGAAAGAGGAAAGAGTTAAAGATGACTGAGGATTTGACCATAATGAATAGGAGGAAGATGGTACCATTGACACTTAAAACATACTGAAGAAGGATCATAATATGCCCAGCTTCAGGCATATTCATTTTGGAGAATACTGAGAGATGCTATTCAGGAACTGTTCATAGTAAGAAACTAAACATTTGAGACTCACACTTTTGTATGTTAAGTCACAGATTTGCACTTGATTTTTTTGAACCATGTATTTCCTGTTGCTAGAAAGAATTTTTTAATGTAATCTGGATATTTATAATTTTGTAAAAGAATGTTATTCAAATCTTAGTTGGTGAAGTGTACGACAGGACTCACTACATAATTGATAAGGTCCAGTGCAAAATAAAAATGAGGGTTTCGTGGTTCAAATATCACCAGCAATTTTAAGACAGCAACATCAGAATTTCAAAACAAACCCAGGGTCCTTCTAAACACTGGTCCCTGTGTAACTGCATAGTCAGTACTATGCAAGGATAAAGGGTTGTACCTCCTTTCGTGATGACTGAGGGATGAGATTTCAAGTGTTCTTCTATGTTCTTTTGAAACACACAATTCTGATGGGGCATAAACAGTTGTACTCAATTTGTATGTGCTTGGTAGAATCAGAGTTAGTTTTAATGCATCTTTGATAGAACTTCTGACACATCTACTATTTGTAAACAAAGATAGTGATTAGGGAGAAAATAATTCTCACTGTTAGTAGATTTCTTCTTGCTATTATATTAGGTAAGTAATAGTAAGACTAATAACTTATCAAAATGAGATAAAAGAAGAAACACGTATATTATGGCTCTTCAGAAAAATAAAACCAGTACTATATCTAGATATGAGGTTCCATCATCAAGCCCTAGAACAAGGGAAATTAGTGGTATAATTCAGCTTGAGTTGAAAGCCTGAGAACCAGGGGAGTGAACAGTATAACCCTCACTCTGAGGACAAAAGCCTGAGAATCAAAGGGGGCTGCTGGTTTAAGCCCTGGAGTCTGAAGTGCCAAGAACTTGGAGCTTTGATGTCTGGGGGCAGGGGAAAATGAATCTCCTAGCTCCAGAAGAGAGAATGAATTCACCCTTCCCCTGATTTTGTTCTAGTCAAGCCCTCAATGAATTGGAAAATGCCTGCTCACATCAGTGGGCAGGGTGGATTTTCTTTACTCAGTGTATTAGTCCATTTTCACACTGCTATAAAGAAATTCCTGAGACTGGGTAATTTATAAAGGAAAGAGGTTTAATTGGCTCACAGTTAATTAAACTGGGAAGGCCTCAGGAAACTTACAATCATGGCAGAAGGGGAAGAGGCATGTCTTACATGGCAGCAGGCGAGAGAGAGAGCAAGTGTGTGAAGGAGAAACTGTCAGACACTTATAAAACCATCAGATCTTGTGAGAACTCACTCATTATCATGAGAACAGCATGGGGGAAACCACCCCCATGATCCAGTCACCTCCCACCAGGTCTCTCCCTCAACACATGGGGATTATGTGGATTACAAGTCAAGATAAGATTTGGGTGGGGACACAAGGTCTAATCATATCACTCAGTCTACTGGTTTAAATGCTAATTTTGTCCAGAAACACCCTCACAGACACATCCAGACATAATATTTTACCAACTGTCTGGGTATTCCTTAACCCAAGAAGGTTGACACAAAATTAACCTATGTGTCACTTGAAAACCAATTCCAGGCAGTCACACTGCTCGTCTGAAGGGGAATGCTTGCTATTTTATTGTTTAACAAACAGTCTCTAGTACAGTCATTCCTCTTTTTTCTCGGTTTGGCTTTCAGTTACCATGGTCAACCATGGCTCAAAAAATTAAATACAAAGTTTCAAAAATAATTTATAAATTTTAAATTATATATCATTCTGAGTAGCGTGATGAAATCTCATGCCATCCTGCTCCTTCCTGCCTGGGACATGAATCATCCCTTTGTCATGCACATTCACACTGTCCACACTGCTTATTCCCCTTAGTCACTTAGTAGCCATCTTTGTTATTAAATGAAAAAAAAAAAAAAAAAAAGTACATTCATGGCATCCTTTAACAATTCAGGTAGGTCCTGAGAAATGCATCACTGTTTGAATGTCATAGAGTGTACTTAAGTATTTGTGCATCTACACATACCTAAATAATTTTAAAGGTACAGTAATTATACAACATAAAAGATAAAAAGTGGTCCACCTGTATATGGCACTTACCAGGAATGGAGCTTGCAGGACTGGAAGTTGCTCTGTGTGATTCAGTGAGTAAATGGTAAGTGAATGTGAAGGCCTAGGACATTGCACTATTATAGACTTTATAAATACTTAGGTTACACTAAATTAATACAAAATTCGTTAATAATAAATTAACCTTAGCTTACTATGACTTTTTGCTTTATGAACATTTTAGTCTCTTTTTTTAACTTTTCTACTCTTTTGTAATAACACTTAGCTTAAAACACATTGTACAGCTATACACAAATATTTTCTTTTATATCTTTATTCTATAAGCTTTTTGCTATTTTATTTTACTTTTTAAACTTTTTTTTTTGTTAAAAACTAAAACACACACACACACATGAGTCTTGGCCTGCATAGGGTCAGGATCGTCAGTATCACTGTCTTCCGCCTCTACGTCTTGTCCCAGTGGAAGGTCTTCAGGGGCAATAACGCACATGGAGCTGTCATCTCCTACAACAACGCCTCTTCTAAAATACTTTTTTTTTTTTTTTTTGAGACGGAGTCTTGCTCTGTCGCCCAGGCTGGAGTGCAGTGGCGCAATCTCGGCTCACTGCAAGCTCCGCCTCCCGGGTTCCCGCCATTCTCCTGCCTCAGCCTCTCCGAGTAGCTGGGACTACAGGCGCCCGCCACCACGCCCGGCTAATTTTTTGTATTTTTAGTAGAGACGGGGTTTCACCATGTTAGCCAGGATGGTCTCCATCTCCTGACCTCCTGATCCGCCCGCCACGGCCTCCCAAAGTGCTGGGATTACAGGCACGAGCCACCGCGCCCGGCCTAAAATACTTCTTGAAGAACCTGCCTGAGGCTGTTTTATAGTTAACTTTTTAAAAAATATGTAGAAAGAGGGTACCCTGAAGTAACAATAAACCAGTAACATAATTGTTCATCAAATATTATCTACTGTATGTATGCACTGCATGTATAGTAGATGCATAGTGTGGTATGATTTATTACCCACAAACAAGTGAGTGACACATCACCCTATGACATTACAATGGCTGCAGCACCACTAGGTGATAGGAATTTTTCAGCCGCATTATAATCTCATGGGATGCTGTTGTATATGTGGACACATCATTGACCAAGACATTGTGGCACGTGACTGTTTACATAGAATTCACTACTATTCGCAGTTTCAAGCATCTACTGTGTGTCTTGGAACATATTCCCCATGGATAAAGAGTGACTGTCATATATGTTATATGCTAAGCAATCTTCTAAACCTCTTACAAATATTAACTGATTGTTTACAAGAAATCCGTGCAGTAGTTCTATTATTTCATTTTACAGGTGAGGAAATCAAGGCATGCAGAGGTTAATGACTTGTCCAAGTATATACATCAAGAAGTAGCAGAGCTGAAACTTAACCAGAGCCTTGTGGTTCCAGAATTCATGTTCTCACGTAAAATACTTCACCATTTCTTCAACATGCTACCACCTACAAACTGAAGCTGGGTCAGAATGAAATGTTAATATAATTATGTTGAAAATGCAATGAAAAGTGATTATGTAGGGTAAGTTAGTATTACAGATATGTACTGCCTTTAATTTGAATTCCTGCAACTATCCACAATTTGAAATTTAAATTAGTATGCTGTCATCTAATGTATAAACTCCGATTTTACATGTTTCGGGGGAGGAGAGAAGGTTCTTTGGAATTTTTTAACTTATTACTTGGTTTCTTTCCATCTACCTGCCCTATGTCTAATACAGTGAGAAGTTAAGAAACCCTTATTTTATTATTCAGTATTCAGTATTAGACTATACTACGTTTAAGCCAGAGGTCTGAACACCTTGCATTTTCAAGAACTTGGAAGTGTCCAGGGGAAGGTGTTGATGGGGCAAACACTGAATGGGAGGAAATAAGAGCCGCTGAGTAGTTGGGTTCCTAGAAGACAGTCTGACTTAAGTTGTTTAAGATATTTAACTCAACATAACACATGCATGACTTTCTAACATAGATGAAAGATAAACCAATAACTTACCGTTACCACCTACTTTAATTCACTCTTTACCTATTTTCCAACTTTTCTAAAACAAGAGTGATCATCAAATTTATCTACCCAAACATAAGACATTTTCAAAAGCAAAAAAGAGCATTACTAAAGATTATGCTGGAATAGCAGGTGTAAACCAGAACTGTCCCAGGCAAATTAGGTATACAATCACTCAATATATAACCAATCAAATCTACCAATTTTTAGCATAACCATAGTATTTAATTGCTCATAACTGGCCACCAAAAAAATGTGAAATCTCATTAAACCCTCTCTCACTTAAAGCTGATGCCATTATCTAATTGACCCAAGTGTAGCCCAATGCATTTTATTTCATGTGACTCACACAAAAGGTTTTCAGCTCACCCACTGTCACTTCTCAGACATAGGTAAGTAGGACATAGAAGTTCGGAAAAGTCAAACTTTTCTTTTATCATGCTCATACCAATGTTGAAAGATATGCGGGGAAGAGGGACAGAGGCAGACAGAGATGTCAACTGCATGTTTGCTCAGATAAGGGTGATGGCAAATGGTAGTACTAAGGCCTATTAATATTAGATTCAGTATAATTTGATTTTATAAACACACATTTGATGATGTTCAAAATTAAGAAACATTAATTAATTTTAAAATCATGCCTTTGCATCAATCAGATGTCAGTGTATACTCTAGAATTCTTGTAATTATAGATTTAACATTTATGTTATTGACTACTTATATGAGACCCCAGCACTCTATGAAATATATCAAATTATGGTTTTGCTGAGCCACAAATTTTATTTGTAATCTGGATATGGGAGTAAACCATTTATTTTAGCCAGTGATCCTAGTTGACTATGCTCACCACATCTATGCCTCAGTATTGGCTGTACTATTCTTCCCTCATCATGAGGCATTTTATGGGTGAACCGTACCCAGTAAATTCAATGGCATAGAGTTCTTTATAATAAAAATATTTCCCTTTCCCAAAAGCAGGGCCAATTGTGTACATAAACAGCTCCCTGCTAGTGGACCAGTCCATTCAGATTTGATAGTATAAGTCATAAGACTGGAGAAACTAAAATTTGAACATGCAAAGTTGGATGATCTCACAGGGTATAAGCGTGAAGCTTTGTGAATTGGTGGATTGCCCTCCACTCTAGGAATTTTTCTATGTAAAGAACTTTGGCCCCTTGAATTAGAGCGCTACTTTTCCTGCACAGTGTTGGAAAAATAATGACAATTCATGCTTGGCAGTGTTCTTTTTCTTTTCGAGTGCCCACAAGCACCATTATGTCAAGTCAAGCAAGGTACGACACGATTGAATAGCTTGCAATTTTCTTTTACATCAATCACATTCCAGACATGACTACTTGAGGCTACAACCCTGATCACCTTGATCAGGCAAAGGCATATTCCAGGTCCCTACGATGAACCCACTTGTAAAACATCTCTTAGGGTATGCGCTGCTAACTTAAGCCTCCCCTGCCTGCCTTTTTAAAACTGTAAGTTGCTTGTTTTCTGTTTTATTCTCAGAGTGAGATTTTATTTGCAAATTCTTAAGCCTTCTTATATAGTCACTATGTTTCAAGTGCAGTTTTAGGGAAAATTTACTTCAGTATTTAAATCTATTCAGTCTTTTAATGATTTAAGTATGTCACCAGAAAAAAAAATCAAATTTCTAATCTATAAGCCATAATATAAATTGTTAATAATCACAAAAAGAGAGAATTGGGTTTGATATGAATAAAAAGAGTCAAAGAGAATGGCATAATAACAGACATTTTGGCGAAACAGCCTAAGAATTTTTAAGGTTTTGCTTTCTTAAAATATTTTTGTCTATTTTTGGTAGGGGGCTTGGTTACAAGAATGAAAATTGCTGCCACTATATAGGTTAGTTTCATTAATTATATACTACTTTGTAACTAAGCACTCCCAAAACAGTTACTTAAAACAATGTTTTTTTGTTTTGTTTTTCTTTGTGGATTGTTGGGTCCAGCGGCAGAGTTCTTCTTTCCATGTGATATTGGCTGGAGTTAGTCATGCAGAGCTATCTTTAGCTCGGCCTGGTGTAGCCGGAAGTCTGGATGCCCAGGAAGCCCTGGTTCCCATGTCTCAGAGCTGGTGCTGGCTCTCAGCTAGGCATCAGGTTGTCTTCTGCATGGCCTCTCTCTCGCCACCAGCTTAGACTTGCTTCCTCACAGCGTGGCGGCTGGATTCCAACAGCGTGAAAGCAGAAGCTAACAGTCCTCTGACAGCCCAGATTCAGAACTGGCACAGAATCGCTTTTGCCATGTCCTACTGGTCAAAGCAAGTCACAGGGCTAACCCAGATTCCAGCAGAGTGGAAAGAGCGTTCATCATTTAATGAAAAGAGAGGCATACACAGGTCAGGATGAATGTAATTTTGACATCCTTCATCTGAGACAATTTACCACTCATATGGTATTTCTTCTGTCATGAACTTGTCACTAGAGGGATAAATGCTATTAAAACTATGTATATTGAAACCAGGCATAAAACATACTAGATGCTTCACAAAGTTTCCCTCCTAGTAATTCTGATACAAATTGTTTAGTGAAAGTCACTCCAAATTATCTTCTCCCAAGCTTGAAATAAATCTTACCCTCTGAGCCACTCTATGACCTAGAAGCTAATTTCTCCAGTTTAGTTTGGCACTTTAGTCATTTTCCCAGTTTCCCATTTATTGAAAAGTGTATGTTCTAGGGAAAAGGTGGCTTTTGACCAAGATGTAAAATCAAGAAACCATTTCACCTTGCTATATTTAGTAGAGATTTAACAACAACAACAACAAAAAGGCATAAAGAATGTTTATTCAAACTTATTAGTTAAAATACTAAATTTAATCTATATGGATTCATCTCTAACCCACAATTAAATATAGCAAATAATCATTAACTATAAGGCATGATAAATTAATACCACTTATGTCTTATATGAAAATCTAATCAAACAAATCTTAGTTCTGAAATGTTCTTAATAAAAACATTTATTGCCTCAAGAATATTCTACTTTTAAAAATAAAACTCTATCCCTTCTGGCCACATTTTAAAAAAAGTAAAAATAAATAAATAAAAAATAAAAGTAAAACTTCATCTAAACCAAAACTCATGATGATGTTTCTTATTCTCTGATGTTGTATTATTTGAAAATTTTTTTTCTTTTTTTCCCAAGAAGTATAATAAGGCTAGAAGCATTCAGAGCAACAAATTCTGAAGATAAACTATCTGAAAAGAGACACGAGGAAATTCCTGTGTCTCCAAATGGCATATTAAACTCACAATGGGGCGTGCCTTGTTATCACCTGCTGGAATGTTTCAAGTGACCTGATCTGACAAGGCAGAGGTGATTTACGGTTAATGTTTTATTTGATTCCAATTTCTAATAATAGAACAGTCACTTCAGTTTATTTGGGCAACAGCAGAATTCTGACTTACTATGCAGAATAAATGCCTAGAAGACATAAAACATATTAAACATGCAGAAATAAAGCGCAACCTCATCCATGCCCTTAAATTTTATATGTGGTGAGGGGTGTGAGTGGGAGGTGAAGGTAGGGAGTGTGTATGTGTGTGTGGTATATGCTTGTGTGGTTTGTGTATGTATATGTGTGTATAAAATACCAGTATAATTCATAGCAGGGGGAAAAAAACCTTTTTTTATTTCAAAAGTTATGTGCATCTAATAAGATTTATTTTTAAATTATGAAATATTTTTCAGATTCTAAAGACAAAATAATAAAGCACACTTTTAAAATTATCATTTCAGAATGGAACAGTGATATGGTTTGGCTCTGTCACCACCCAAATCTCATCTTGAATTCCCATGTGTTGCGAGAGGAACCCAATGGGAGGTAATTGAATCATGAGGGCAGGTCTTGCCCCTGCTGTTCTCATGACAGTGAATAAGTCTCATGAGATCTGATGTTTTGAAAAAGGAGAGTTTCCCTGCACTAGTTCTCTTCTCTTGTCTGCCTCGACATGAGATGTGCATTTCATGCACCATGACTGTGAGTTCTCCCCAGCCATGTGAAACCGTAAGTCCATTAAACCTCTTTCTTTTGTAATTGCCCCGTCTTGGGTATGTCTTTATCATCAGTGTGAAAATGGACTAATACAGAAAATTGGTACCAGCAAAGTGGGGCGTTGATGAAAAGATACCTGAAATGTGGAAGCAACTTTGGAACTGGGTAACAGGCAGAGTTTGGAACAGTTTGGACAGCTCAGAAGAAGCCAGGAAAATGTGGGAAACTTTGAAACTTCCTAGAGACTTGTTGAATAGCTTTGCCCAAAATGCTGTCCAGGCTGAGGTGTTCTCAGATGGAAATGAGGAACTTGTTGGGAACTGGACCAAAGATGACTCATTATGTTTTAGCAAAGAGACTGGTGGCATTTTGCCCCTGTCCTAGAGATTTGTGGAAATTTGAACTTGCGGGAGATGATTTAGGGTATCTGGCAGAAGAAATTTCTAAGCAGCAAACCATTCAAGAAGTGACTTGGATGCTGTTAAAGCCATTCAGTTTTGTAAGGAAAGCAGAGCATAAAAGTTCAGAAAATTTGTAGCCTGACAATGCAATGGAAAAGAAGAGCCCATTTTCTGCGGAAAAATTCCAGCTGGCTGCAGAAATTTGTGTAAGTAATGAGGAGCCGAATGTTAGTCCCCAAGACCATGAGGAAAATGTCTCCAGGACATGTCAGAGGTCTTCATGGAAGCCCCTCCCATCACAGGTCTGGAGGTCTATGAGGGAAAAGGGTTTTGTGGGTGGGGCCCAGGGTCCCTCTGCTGTGTGCAGTCTAGGGACTTGGTGCCCTGCATTCCAGCCTCCACAGCTGTGACTAAAACAGGTCAAGGCACAGCTTAGGCTGTTTCTTCAGATGGCAGAAGCCCCAACTCTTGGCAGCTTACAAATGGTGTTGAGCCCGTAAGTACACAGAAGTCAAGAACTGAGGTTTGGGAACCTCTCCCTAGATTTCAGAGGATGTACGGAAATGCCTGGATGCCCAGGCAGAAGTTTGCTGCAGGGGCGGGGCCCTCAAGGAGAACCTCTGCTAGGGCAGTGCCAAAGGGAAATGTGGAGTCAGAGCCCCAACAGAGAGTCCCTGTTGGGGCAACACCTAGTGGAGCTGTGAGAAGAGGGACACCATTCTCCAGACCGCAGAATGGTAGACCCACCTTGTGCCTGGAAAAGCTGCAGACCCTCAATGTCAGCCCATGAAAGCAGCCAGGAGGAAAACTGTATCCTGCAAAGCCACAGGGGTGGAGCTGCCCAAGAACACAGGAAACCACCTCTTGCATCAGTGTGATCGGATATAAGACATGGAGTCAAAGGAGATCATTTGGGAGCTTTAATATTTGACTGCCCTGCTGGATTTCAGACTTGCATGGTGCCTGAAGCCCATTTGTTTTGGCCAATTTCTCCCATTTGGAGTGGTTGTATTTACCCAATGCCTGTACCCCCATTGTATCTAAGAAGTAAATAACTTGCTTTTTATTTCACAGGCTAATGGGCAGAAGGGACTTGCTTTGTCTCAGATGAGACTTTGGACTGTAAGTTAATGCTGAAATGAGTTAAGACTCTGGGAGACTGTTTGGAAGGCATGATTGGTTTTGAAATATGAAGACATGAAATTTAGGAGGGGCTGGGGCAGAACGATATGGTTTGGCTCTGTGTCCCCCCGCAACTTTCATCTTGAATTGTACTCTCATAATTCCCACGTGTTGTGAGAGAGACCTGGTAGGAGATAACTGAATTACGGGGGCAGTTCCTGCCATATTGTTCTCATGGTAGTAAATAAGTCTCATGGGATCTGATGGTTTTTTAAAGTGTTTCCTCATTCTCTTCTCGCTCTTTCTCTTTGCTTCTTCCTCATTCTCTTCTCTTGTCTGCTGCCATGTGAGATGTGCCTTTCACCTTCTGCTATGGTTGTGAGGCCACCCCAGCCATGTGGAACTGTGAAGCCAATAAACTTCTTCCTTTTGTAAACTGCCCAGTCTCAGGTATGTCTTTATCAGCAGTGTGAAAACAGACTAATAATGGTAAATATTTTTTTCACTGAGATTAGAAAAAAAAATGTCAATTGTGCTAGGCAGAATTGTACCCACTCGCACTCCCCTATTCACCCAATATATCCATGCCTGAATCCCTGGACCTGTGTGGACGTGTTACCTTACAAAGGAATGGAGACTTTGTACCAAAAATTAAGGATCATGAGATAGGGAAGATCATCCTGGATTATATGAGTGGGCCCTATCTAATGAGATGGGTCTGATCAAAGAATTGAAGAACTTCTCACTTGTGGCCAGGGAGGGAAATATGATTACGGAAGAAATGTCAGAGCCGGGGGTGGAGCCAAGATGGCAGAATAGGAACAGCTCCAGTCTACAGCTCCCAGCCTGAGCAACACAGAAGACGGGTGATTTCTGCATTTCCGTTTGAGGTACCGGGTTCATCTCACTAGGGAGTGCCAAACAGTGGGTGCAGGACAGTCGGTGCAGCTCACTGTGCATGAGCTGAAGCAGGGTGAGGCATTGCCTCACTCGGGAAGCACAAGGGATCAGGGACTTCCCTTTCCTAGTCAAAAAAGGGGTAACAGACGGCACCGGGAAAATCAGGTCAGTCCCACCCTAATACTGCGCTTTTCCAACGGGCCTGGAAAACGGCACCCCAGGAGATTGTGTCCTGCACCTGGCTCAGAGGGTCCTATGCCCACGGAGTCACAGTGATTGCTAGCACAGCAGTCTGAGATCAGACTGAAAGGCAGCAGTGAGACTGGGGGAGGGGCGCCCGCCACTGCCCAGGCTTGCTTAGGTAAACAAAGCAGCCAGGAAGCTCGAACTGGGTGGAGCCCACCACAGCTCAAGGAGGCCTGCCTGCCTCTCTAGGCTCCACCTCTGGCGGCAGGGCACACACAAACAAAAATTCAGCAGGAACCTCTGCAGACTTAAATGTCCCTGTCTGACTGACAGCTTTGAAGAGAGTAGTGCTTCTCCCAGCATGCAGCTGGAGATCTGAGAACGGACAGACTGCCTCCTAAAGTGGGTCCCTGACCCCCGAGCAGCCTAACTGGGAGGCACCCCCCAGTAGGGACAGACTGACACCTCAGTCGGCCGGGTACTCCTCTGAGACAAAACTTCCAGAGGAACTATCAGACAGCTGAATTTGTGGTCTCACGAAAATCCACTGTCCTGCAGCCACCGCTGCTGACACCCAGCCAAACAGGGTCTGGAGTGGACCTCTAGCAAACCCGAACAGACCTGCAGCTGAGGGTCCTGTCTGGTAGAAGGAAAACTAACAAACAGAAAGGACATTCACACCAAAAACCCATCTGTACATCACCATCATCAAAGACCAAAAGTAGATAAAACCACAAAGATGGGGAAAAAACAGAGCAGAAACACGGGAAACTCTAAAAAGCACACCACCTCTCCTCCTCCAAAGGAACGCAGTTCCACATCAGCAACGGAACAAAGCTGGATGGAGAATGACTTTGACGAGTTGAGAGAAGAAGGCTTCAGACGATCAAACTACTCCGAGCTACGAGAGGAAATTCAAAACAATAGCAAAGAAGTTAAAAACTTTGAAAAAAAATTAGATGAATGGATAACTAGAATAACCAATGGAGAGAAGGGCTTAAAGGAGCTGATGGAGCTGAAAGCCAAGTTTCGAGAACTACGAAAAGATTGCAGAAGTCTTGGCAGCCGATGCGATCAACTGGAAGAAAGGGTATCAGTGATGGAAGATGAAATGAATGAAATGAAGTGAGAAGGGAAGTTTAGAGAAAAAAGAATAAAAAGAAACGAACAAAGCCTCCAAGAAATTTGGGACTATGTGAAAAGACCAAACCTACGTCTGATTGGTGTACCTGAAAATGATGGGGAGAATGGAACCAAGTTGGAAAACACTCTGCAGGATATTATCCAGGAGAACTTACCCAATCTAGCAAGGCAGGCCAACATTCAGATTCAGGAAATACAGAGAATGCCACAAAATACCCTTCGAGAAGAGCAACTCCAAGACACATAATTGTCAGATTCACCAAAGTTGAAATGAAGGAAAAAATGTTAAGGGTGGCCAGAGAGAAAGGTCGGGTTACCCACAAAGGGAAGCCCATCAGACTAACAGCTGATCTCTGGGCAGAAACTCTATAAGCCAGAAGAGAGTGGGGGCTGATATTCAACATTCTTAAAGAAAAGAATTTTCAACCCAGAATTTCATATCCAGCCAAACTAAGCTTCATAAGTGAAGGAGAAATAAAATACATTATAGACAAGCAAATGCTGAGTGATTTTGTCACCACCAGGCCTGCCCTAAAAGAGCTCCTGAAGGAAGCACTAAACATGGAAAGGAACAACCGGTACCAGCCACTGCAAAAACATGCCAAATTCTAAAGACCATCGAGGCTAGGAAGAAACTGCATCAACTAATGAGCAAAATAACCAACTAACATCATAATGACAGGATCAGATTCACACATAACAATATTAACGTTAAATGTCAATGGGCTAAATGCTCCAATTAAAAGACACAGACTGACAAACTGGATAAAGAGTCAAGACCCATCAGTGTGCTGTATTCAGGAAACCCATCTCATGTGCAGAGACACACATAGACTCAAAATAAAGGGATGGAGGAAGATCTATCAAGCAAATGGAAAACAAAAAAAGGCAGGGGTTGCAATCCTAGTCTCTGAGAAAATAGACTTTAAACCAACAAAGATCAAAAGAGACAAAGAAGGCCATTACATCATGGTAAAGGGATCAATTCAACAAGAAGAGCTAACTATCCTAAATATATATGCACCCAACACAGGAGCACCCAGATTCATAAAGCAAGTCCTGAGTGACCTACTAAGGGACTTAAACTCCCACACAATAATAATGGGAGATTTTAACACCCCACTGTCAACATTAGACAGATCAACCAGACAGAAAGTTAACAAGGATATCCAGGAATTGAACTCAGCTCTGCACAAAGTGGACCTAATAGACATCTACGGAACTCTCCACCCCAAATTAACAGAATATACATTTTTTTCAGCACCACACCACACCTATTCCAAAATTGACCACATAGTTGGAAGTAAAGCTCTCCTCAGCAAATGTAAAAGAACAGAAATTATAACAAACTGTCTCTCAGACCACAGTGCAATCAAACTAGAACTCAGGATTAAGAAACTCACTCAAAACCGCTCTACTACATGGAAACTGAACAACCTGCCCCTGAGTGACTATTGGGTACATAATGAAATGAAGGCAGAAATAAAGATGTTCTTTGAAACCAACGAGAACAAAGACACAACATACCAGAATCTCTGGGACACATTCAAAGCAGTGTGTAGAGGGAAATTTAGAGCACTAAATGCCCACAAGAGAAAGCAGGAAAGATCCCAAATTGAAACCCTACCATCACAATTAAAAGAACTAGAAAAGCAAGAGCAAACACATTCAAAAGCTAGCAGAAGGCAAGAAATAACTAAAATCAGAGCAGAACTGAAGGAAATAGAGACACAAAAAACCCTTCAAAAAATTAATGAATCCAGGACCTGGTTTTTTGAAAAGATCAACAAAATTGATAGACCGCTAGCAAGACTAATAAAGAAGAAAAGAGAGAAGAATCAAATAGATGCAATAAAAAATGAAAAAGGGGATATCACCACCGATCCCACAGAAATACAATCTACCATCAGAGAATACTACAAACACCTCTATGCAAATAAACTAGAAAATCTAGAAGAAATGGATAAATTCCTCGATAAACACACCCTCCCAAGACTAAACCAGGAAGAAGTTGAATCTCTGAATAGACCAATAACAGGCTCTGAAATTGTGGCAATAATCAATAGCCTACCAACCAAAAAGAGTCCAGGACCTGATGGATTCACAGCCGAATTCTACCAGAGGTACAAGGAGGAACTGGTACCATTCCTTCTGAAACTATTCCAATCGATAGAAAAAGAGGGAATCCTCCCTAACACATTTTATGAGGCCAGCATTGTCTTCATACCAAAGCCTGGCAGAGACATAACCAAAAAAGAGAATTTCAGACCAATATCCTTGATGAACATTGATGCAAAAATCCTCAATAAAATACTGGCAAACCGAATCCAGCAGCACATCAAAAAGCTTATACACCATGATCAAGTGGGTTTCATCCCATATGCAAATCAATAAATGTAATCTAGCATATAAACAGAACCAAAGACAAAAACCACATGATTATCTCAATAGATGCAGAAAAGGCCTTTGACAAAATTCAACAACCCTTCATGCTAAAAACTCTCAATAAATTAGGTATCGATGGGACGTATCTCAAAATAATAAGAGCTATCTATGACAAACCCACAGCCAATATCATACCGAATGGGCAAAAACTGGAATTGTTCCCTTTGAAAACTGGGACAAGACAGGGATGCCCTCTCTCACCACTCCTATTCAACATAGTGCCGGAAGTTCTGGCCAGGGCAATCAGGCAGGAGAAGGAAATAAAGGGTATTCCATTAGGAAAAGAGGAAGTCAAATTGTCCCTGTTTGCAGATGACATGATTGTATATCTAGAAAACCCCATTGTCTCAGCCCAAAATCTCCTTAAGCTGATTAGCAACTTCAGCAAAGTCTCAGGATACAAAATCAATGTACAAAAATCACAAGCATTCTTGTACACCAATAACAGACAAACAGAGAGCCAAATCATGAGTGAACTCCCATTCACAATTGCTTCAAAGAGAATCAAATAGCTAGGAATCCAACTTACAAGGGATGTGAAGGACCTCTTCAAGGAGAACTATAAACCACTGCTCAATGAAATAAAAGAGGATACAAACAAATGGAAGAACATTCCATGCTCATGGATTGGAAGAATCAATATCGTGAAAATGGCCATACTGCCCAAGGTAATTTATAGATTCAATGCCATCCCCATCAAGCTACCAATGACTTTCTCCACAGAATTGGAAAAAACTACTTTAAAGTTCATATGGAACCAAAAAAGAGCCCGCATCGCCAAGTCAATCCTAAGCCAAAAGAACAAAGCTGGAGGCATCACGCTACCTGACTTCAAACTATACTACAAGGCTACAGTAACCAAAACAGCATGGTACTGGCACCACAACAGAGATATAGATCAATGGAACAGACCAGAGCCCTCAGAAATGATGCCGCATATCTACAACTATCTGATCTTTGACAAACCTGACAAAAACAAGAAATGGGGAAATGATTCCCTATTTACTAAACGGTGCTGGGAAAACTGGCTAGCCATATGTAGAAAGCCGAAACTGGATCCCTTCCTCACACCTTATACAAAAATTAATTCAAGATGGATTAAAGACTTCAGTGTTAGACCTAAAACCATTAAAATCCTACAAGAAAACCTAGGCAATACCATTCAGGACACAGGCGTGGGCAAGGACTTCATGACTAAAACACCAAAAGCAATGGCAACAAAAGCCAAAATTGACAAATGGGATCTCATTAAACTAAAGAGCTTCTGCATAGCAAAAGAAACTACCATCAGAGTGAACAGGCAACCTACAGAATGGGAGAAAATTTTGGCAACCTACTCATCTGACAAAGGGCTAATATCCAGAATCTACAATGAACTCAAACAAATTTACAAGAAAAAAACAAACAACCCCATCAAAAAGTGGGCAAAGGACATGAACAGACACTTCTCAAAAGAAGACATTTATGCAGCCAAAAAACACATGAAAAAATGCTCATCATCACTGGCCATCAGAGAAATGCAAATCAAAACCACAGTGAGATACCATCTCACACCAGTTAGAATGGCCATCATTAAAAAGTCAGGAAACAACAGGGGCTGGAGAGGATGTGGAGAAATAGGAACACTTTTACACTGTTGGTGGGACTGTAAACTAGTTCAACCATTGTGGAAGTCAGTGTGGCGATTCCTCAGGGATCTAGAACTAGAAATACCATTTGACCCAGCCATCCCATTACTGGGTATGTACCCAAAGGACTATAAATCATGCTGCTATAAAGACACATGCACACGTATGTTTATTGCAGCACTATTCACAATAGCAAAGAGTTGGAACCAACTCAAATGTCCAACAACGATAGACTGGATTAAGAAAATGTGGCACATATACACCATGGAATACTATGCAGCCGTAAAAAATGATGAGTTCATGTCCTTTGTAGGGACATGGATGAAACTGGAAAACATCATTCTCAGTAAATTATCGCAAGGACAAAAAACCAAACACCGCATGTTCTCATTCATAGGTGGGAATTGAACAAGGAGAACTCATGGACACAGGAAGGGGAACATCACACTCTGGGGACTGTTGTGGGTTGGGGGGAGTGGGGAGGGACAGCATTATGAGATATACATAATGCTAAATGACGAGTTAATGGGTGCAGCAAAACAACATGGCATGTGGATACATATGTAACAAACCTGCACATTATGCACATGTACCCTAAAACCTAAAGTATAATAATAAAAAATAATAATAATAAATAAAAAATAAAAAAAAGAAATGTCAGAGAGATGTGATATGAAAATTACTCAACCTGCCATTGCTTGCTTTGAAGACAGAGGAGGAAGGATACCAACCAAGGAATGCAACCCCTAAATCCTGAAAGAGGCAAGAAAACAGACTTTCCCCATAAATTAGTCTATTCTCACACTGCTATAAAGAACTACCTAAGACTGGGTAATTTATGAAGAAAAGAGTTTTAAGTGATATACAGTTGAAAAGTTTTAACTGGAAGCATAACTGCGAGGCCTCAGGAAACTTACAATAATGGCAGAAGCACATCTTACCATGTGGAGCAGGGGAGAGACAGAACAAAGCGGGAAATGCCACACACTTTCAAACAACCAGATCTCATGAGAATTCACTCACTATCGTGAGAACAGCAAAATGGATATCCACCCCCATGATTCAGTCACCTCCCACTAGGCCCCTCCCCTGGAATGTGAGAATTATAATTTGAGATGAGATTTGGATGGGGACACAAAGCCAAACCATATCACCCCTAGAGCACCCAGAATGGAACAAAGTCCTGATATGTTAATTTTCTCTCAGTGAGATCTACATGAGATTTCTTTTCTATAAAACTGGAAGACAATAAACTTGTATTGTTTTAAATCACCAAGTTTGTGGTAATTTGTTTCTTTCCTGCACCTCTCCCCACCCCCACCAGGCCCACAGCTTTGAGGTATGATTTGTTACAATAGTTACAACACATGGCTCTTTCCTTTCTTTGTAATTCTTGCACAGTTTAATTCTAGACTGTTTTTGTGAACAATTATTTAAATTATTTATACACAAGGCTATAATCAACTATCCCTGAAGATACGTAAAATATTTAGGCAGTGCCAACCTTCAAATTGTTTTTACATTTTATATATTCTAATAATTTATCTATGTCGAAACCAATCTATTGATAAATCAAAATTGCTTAAGTGAATTCAAACTTCAACTGTTAATGCATTTATTTTAATTGTATTTGTTTCAAAGCACAGTAAACTTCCTACCTTGATTACTACTTTTTTTTCTTTTAGTAATAATACGGTAAATACTGTCATGGCTTAATAAAGGGTTATATCTACCTCTGTCTTCTTCTCTACTAACATCCTAATTTTCAAGCAGGTAGAACCTAACTTTGACCAGTTTCAGAGAATGGTTTACAATTAGACTAAAACCATCAGTACTATGGCCCTGTGCTGCTTGCCTGTGATGGGTCTAGAGTTGGATATATACCTAGTTGTGGCAAACAATATTCAAGAGGAAATCATTTAGGAGACTTTTCATTTCCAGAAAAGTTTTGCCTCCTACTTGTCACCTATGGATGAAATGTTGATGTCATAAGCCATAGTCACCATTTTTTATTTATAAGGAGAGATGAGCACAAACCCAAAAGGCCTACATGGCCAGCACAGAGGAATAGAAGGATAGAGAGACCTGCTTTGGACTGTCAGCCATGGTCTTATTTATTAAGTAATTAAATGACTGTTTTGAATAAGTTAATACTTTTAACATAAGTTACTATTCATCTGGCTTTCTGCTACTTACAGCCAAACACATGTTAACTGACATAGGTAGGAAGTTATTTCTTTAGACACTAACATAAACATGAGTATTCACAAACAAACCTTTAAGTTAAAAAAAAGATCTTATCTTTGATTGTATCTACACTGAAGACTAAATAGGTTTTGAAAATTAAAACAAACAAGAAAACAGATCAGGGCTTTGGTAAATATTTGGAGTTCTCAAAAAACATTTTTCTCCACTACAAGAATATGTGAGCCAAACTGAATTTGTGAATTTTCTTTAACTTTTGTAGCAGATTCAGTGTTACTTATTAATTGGCTAGTGATTAATAGTAATTGTTCAATATAGCACACAAAGAAAAATACTGTTCTAAACTGCTCTGTTTGGTTAAGATTTTTATGAGATGTAGACATGCCAAAATTCAGGGTCTGCAATTACACGTACGTATATAATAAAGAGGTTTTTTTTTTTCTCTCATTACAAAAGTCATGGTGGACACTCAGATAACAAAAGACAGGTTATCCAGAAGAAAGCAAAACAAATTTACTGAATAAAGTTTTGTATGCCATCCAAGCCTTTAGAAACGAAGACGCAAAGACGCAAAGACCCAGGGAAAACTATTTTTATGCTTAGGTTTCATGAAGGATGGACAGCTACGTAGATATGCGGTTGGACAAAAAGTATATGCTCTAATGATGATAAACTCAGGGAAGCTCAGCAAGGACTATTTGTTCAGATTCTTCTTGGCCTGTGTAGCATTCCTTCCCCAAGTATGGGACAGGCCTCTTCTGTATTGAGGGTCATGTGGCCTTATAATAATGAAAGTATTCAACGGAGGTAGGGCAGAGAGTGACCTCTCTTGGTTTTACGGTTTGCTTTCGGAGAGAAGAGTTCTAGTTGACTCACCTTGAGAAAGGGGAATTCTAGTTTCTATAATCTACTAAATGAGAAAAAGGAAAAAGACAAAAGGAGGGTTGAGAGAAGGTGAAACAGAAATGCTTGCTTCTGAGGTCCTTTCAATCTTGTTCAATTCAAAGTACTCAGCATGCCAAAGCACCACATCAGGGGTATTGTGTTCTGAGCCCCACCATGTACATAGTACTTCTACACTGTCATCCCCAATCCTCCCTACCTACTCAACCGTAGCCACCATGAACTCTCATTTTGTTTTAAGTTCCGGGATACATGTGCAGAATGCGCAGGTTTGTTACACAGGTATCATGTGCCATGGTAGTTTGCTGCACCTACCAACCCATTATCTAGGTTTTAAGTCCACATGCATTAGGTATTTGTCCTATTGCTCTCCTTCCCCTTGCCCCCACCCCCCAACAGGCCCCGGTATGTGTTCTCCCCCTCCCTGTATCCATGTGTCATGAACTCTCATTTTTTCCTAATTCTGTCTACACCCCTCTCCCCCAAATCCTTTTTTTTTTTTTTTTCCTGAGACGGAGTCTTGCTGTGTCACCCAGGATAGGATGCAGTTGTGCGATCTCGGCTCACTGCAGCCTCTCCCTCCCAGGCTCAGCTATTCTCCAGCCTCAGCCTCCCAAGTTGCTGGGATTACAGGCGTGTATCACCATGGCCAGCTAGGGTTTTACTGTGTTGGCAAGGGTGGTCTTGAACTCCTGATCTCAAGTGATCCACCCACTTCAGCTTCCCCAAGTGCTGGGATTACAGGTGTGAGCGACCACGCCTGCCTCTCCAAATCCTTTTCTAAGAAGGACAATGTGTTTGTTGGTATTGTATAGTATCATTATAAGACAAGCATGTGGTTAAAGCAATTTGACATATAAGTTTCAACAGAAAATGTTTTCCATCAGAGCCTTTGGCGAAATTGCAAAATAGATTAAGTTTGTGTTGGGTGCCCTTGGCTGGCCCCTTCCATTTTAGATCTATCTATCTAGATAGATAGATATAGATCTATTCTGCAATTTTGCAAAATGTTTTATCTATATAGATTTAGATGGATAGATTCAAATATAGGTATATAGATTTAGATGGATAGATTCAAATATAGGTATCTATATAGACTGATAGATGATAGATTTTAAACTCCAACCTTTTTCCCTTCCTCTGACTTTCATCACCGTGTTTTCTCTGTTGAAGATCCAACAACCCTCTCTTTACATGAAAAGTGCTTGCTAGTCTTCTCATTTCTGCAACTGATATCATTCGAGAAGAAAATAATTTAAATTCATTCATATTAGAGAATGACTGGCTGATAGGCTCAACTACCCCTGTAATTATTTTTATTTTAAAACAAGGAGATTATTAACCTAAATTACACTCATTAGAGAAGCAGCTGGCATATAGGACAAAGTTTCAGTCTAAGCTGTCTGTATGAAACTGACCGCCATGTCACTCATTCTAACCATGACTCACTTTTGTCATCTTTGAAAACACACGTTTGAATTAGAAAAGTATTAGTGCTTCTAAAAAATTTCAACATACTATGGTTCTTCGCATAAGGAGGAGAATAATTTTGAATCAGGGGACCTCTTTATTATGTCTTATCTAGAACACGCAGGAATAATCTGGCAAATGGGTTCTACAAATTTTCTTAACTTCAATCAAAAGATGATAAAACTAAACATTTTTTAAATAAATACATTTTTAACAATAAAGAAAATTCTCACAGCCAAGTTTTTCTGCTCAGGAATTGGCTCACCAAGAGAGTTTTTGAGAAATTACCACATAGAGAATGAATAAAGAAAGATTTATGTGGTGGATGATATTTGATCATTGTGTTCATTTATTCTTTTAGAACAAACTTTAGCAATGTCAGAACCATTTGACAGGTGTGAAAGACCAGCAGCTGTAGAAACACACATTCTGCTGGAAGAAGCCACACATATAGCCCCACCTGCTTGTAGAAGGCACAGATCCACATGGAAAACTGGAAACTTTCACTGTAACCTATGCTTTTTCTTTGAAATTTGACTTGCTACTATGTCCTAAGTAAGCAATGACAGGAACTAAGGCTAGCATTCCTCTTTCAAGCAAAGTCTATTTCAGTTATAAAAAAGCAAAAAAAAATTGCCTCAATTTTAATTGGCCAGATTTGCCATCCATCTATTGTATGTGCTGAAAGGTTACCAAATGAAGAAAAGCTGCAGTAAATTCACGTTATCCCTCAGATAATTGCTATAGCACTTAGTTTTACACTTGATCTTAGCCAAAAGGCCGAGAAGCGATATAGCACTTAGTTTTAACTGCAATTCAAAGTGAAATACTATTAATATAAAGGCTTATGGCAAGGAAAGTTTATTTTAGAGTGGTATGATACAATTTGGGGTGATGCTGGAGTTCAAGAGTGAGGTGTTAGACTATCTATAAAGCAGGAAATAATTTGCATTTGGGAGAATTTGAAAATAATTGAAATCAGGAAGTATAGATAACAGGGAATTTCAGTGTTTTTACAATATATCATTTCTCCTGCAGCATTCTCACTACTAAATAGCTGGGATAAAAGTTTTAAAACATAATTTACATCATAATAGGGAGCTTAGAGGTATAGAATTTAAAATTAATCTGAAACTCATGTATGGCAGAATCTTAGTATTGTGTTGATACATTTTTACAAAATGGTTCAAAAGGCTGGAACTGCAACAGTTCTTACCTAAAATAAAACAATTGATCCTTGACTTTGCATACGTTTCTGGTATACATTCCAAGTTTTTCAAACACCCTTTAAACATATCCTATGGCATATTTTATGCAATATATTTGAATGCTAAGTTTTTGAGTATTTTTTCTAAGATCTCATTTGCATGAAGAAAATATTAACAGCCAAAATCTCAATCCAATTCCCGTTACAGTCAAGATCTTGATCCAATTTTCTATTGATCAAAATTTGAGATTATCTACTCATTTCAACATATAACATTAGAAGATACATATGTTAGATGATAGATCCTTGATACCCACCTGGGGGTATAAATGGAAAAATAAAACACAAAGTAAGACTGTTCTATTTTTACATAAAAGTGATTTTTTTTTATTTGGGCCTATTGCTTTCTTTGTGACAGGCTGCCTTCCTAATGTTACAACCACGTGGATAACTAAATATGTGTAAAAATGGAGAGGTTCTTCTCCTAAATGTACTCAACAGAACGTAACGGATATATGCCAAATTTCCAATAATTTCATTGGCTGCTTTGGGAATGCCTGCAGATGCCGCTTTTATTTTTGTTTTGTTTTGTTTTTGAGACAGAGTCTCACTCTGTCATCCAGGCTGGAGTGCAGTGGCACAATCTCAGCTCACTGCAACCTTCACCTCACAGGTTCAAGTGATTCTCCTGCCTCAGCCTCCCGAGTAGCTGGGATTACAGGTATGCGCCACCACACCTGGCTAACTTTTGTATTTTTAGCAGAGACAGGGTTTTGCCATGTTGGTCAGGCTGGTCTCGAACTCCTGGCCTCAAGTGTTCTGCCCATCTAGGCCTCCCAAAGTGCTGGGATTACAGGCATGAGCCACTGCGCCTGGCCCATCATTGCCTTTCTTGTTGAAGAAAAGGTGTATTGCCATTTGCTTCCCATGACACTCATCTGCACACTGCCAGGCTCCCATCAATGCTGTGACTTTTCTCCTGGACTTCAGCATGCCTTTCATTATTCGGCTCACTGTCAAGACTCTGAACATACACAGTAGAGCTTACCCCAAAGAACTTCGGTCTTCCCTTCTTTGCTCACCATGATCTGGCTGTGTTTTAAGATTTCAGTTCATTGTAACTGTAGGCGGTAATGTAACATTTGAAGGAAATAATGGTCATCTACTTATGAAACTGCAAACAGCTACTATGATAGGTTCAAAATACAGGCATTGCTATTAGGCGATTATTTTAAGCTTATTGTTAGTTCAGTGAAGACTCTACCTTCTATCTCCCTGCCTAGAGGTGAATGTGCTAACATTTTGTACTTTCTTTGTTGCTCATCAAATCACAGAGTATCTTTTGTTTTAAGCACAGAATTCCATAGCAACTTTCGTCTCTGCATTACTAATCCTTGAAGACACGCAAGCTTTACTGTTATACATGGGACCAGTTCACAGTCATTCCTTTTTCCAAAGTTTTACAAAGCATGTTTTAATATTCCTATCTCATTGGATCTTCAAAAGAACTCTATTTCTATCCCCACTTCATGATGTGAAAAGTGACAAGACTTGCCTATTGTTCCAATCTAGGAAGTGTTAGCACAAGTAGAGCACAGTCCTCTATCCTGATAAAATGCTTTCTGCAGCATGTAAATCTATCAGAGCTGTTTAGTACTTAATGTTTAGCTGATGTAAAAGTTATGGCATTTAACTGACCCTACACATTAGTTCATACTTTCATGCACATCATCTTCAGTGCCCTATAAGGGAGACACTACTGGCCAGCATACAGTGGTTTCTGGCTTATTTTCTGGCTTATGAAGACAATTATAGCCTAATGACTCAAGAGGTTCCCAGAGCTGGAATTCTTTTTCGAAATGAGTTAACCAGATCCCTTTTATGCATGGCTGCATGAAATGAAATGAAAACAGAAGATGACCGTTTTTCATTTTCCTGTTCAGATTCTGATCTGTAAGTAATCCCTGAGATCCTACTATGTGCCAGATGCCAGGTTATATGTTCTTCGATATGATTAGTTGATAATATATAACCTGTCTCACACACACACACACACACACACACACACACACACACACACACAACGTGTAAGATACTTAACATATAACCTCTGGCTGGCCTCAAACTCCCTTCTGACCTAGTCTCTGAGCTTTTTGTCTTCTTCAAAAAGAGAAACTTGCTTACCCATTGCTGAAGCTCAGATTTACTGATGCTGAATGTTTTATAAATCCAATAAATACAATTCAGAAGTTTTGATGTTGATCTTTTTTTCTCTCTTATCTGTCAGGCTGCAGAGATCAGAAGCACTCTTGCATGGGGGTCAAGAGGCACACTGCCTGTCAATGTCTTCATGGTTGATGATGCAGTCCTCAATCCAAAAAGAAATATGTTCAAGTGTTGCCAGGAAAATAGATACAGGAGTTTAATGCCACAAGAGTCATATTTTTGACCTGTTTCTCTTAATAATCTTAATCAAATAAATATGACTACATGTGTATATTTTCCTAAAATGTATAATCTCTGAGTAATATCTTTAAGGATTGTGATAGATTATACTCGTGTCTTAGAAAGATAGCCCTAATAGTTTGAGGAATAAATTGGGGAGTATAGAAACAGTTAGGATGTTGTTGCAATAATCTAAACAAAATAATAGGGCCTCAAATGGCACAGAAGCAATGAGAACACTCAGCAGCTAAAAAAAATTCGTAGTTTTTCAGGTAGATCTTGATTAGGGGTTAAATAAGGGTTGATATTTCAAGACTTTTAGTTGACACACTTAAGAGAAAATTATGTAATTAGCATGGATAACAAATACATGAAGAAAACTAGTTTAGATCCAAGATTACCTTGGGATACTTTGAAACATCTGTATTGGATGATGGTGGTCAGGAATTGGTCAAGGGTGTTGATGTGGGGTCAACCATGTTTATACCAGAAAGAAAGTCAGGGGCATGTGGAGGATAAGAGAAGGCTGTGAGCCAAAAATAAAATCCTAAAGAATTACAACACTTAAAGATGAAGGGAGAGCCAAAGAAAGAATCTACAGAGATTCTGATAGCTAGGAGGAGAGGAAGAGTGCTAGTAAAAGACGCTAAAGAGAGATTTTTTTTAAAAAATGTTAAATGCTACCAACTGCAATTAAGAAAAATTACTAAAAAGCATGATTTAGATTTAAAAAGGTTTTCCCAGGCAACTTACAGAGAGTAGTTTATTTAGAGTGACCAAGACAGAAGGCAGATTGCAAGGCACTGGGGAATGGAAGGAAGACTAAGAAATGATGACAACTCACAGAAGAGGAAACTTTCAATAAGCTAATGCAAAAAGCAGCAAAGGGATGAACATTCATTGTTATGAAATAAAAATGAGGTTATCTGAAATATACATTTAAAGTATAAAAATAAAAGTCATAATTATCAAAACTTTCTGATTCTCTTTTTCCTGTATATTTTCTCTAAATATTATAAAAACAGTAGAGGCTAGTTTTGTAAAAGAATTCCCATTGTGCAAAAGAAAAGCTACATCCAAGTGTAGATACTCAGCTTGCCAGTTTTGAAGATGAAACTTTAAAGTTATTTAGGATACCTATCTGAACACAGTTAAACTAAAATCACTATAAATATTATTTTCATAGTCTTTTGAAAAGTAGCAAATATCAGGATTCTGGCACCATGAAGTAAAGGAAGGTAGATATATCTATCAAAACAATAGTAGCTAAAGTTGTTGAAACAAGCTAAAACTTAAATAGATGTTATTTTAACAAGATCTCTTGGGTATAGTGTTTAACTTATGAGGAATTTAGAAATTTCTTTGTTTTAAATAGATCAATATCAAATTTGGTGGTTAATACACAAAATATTATTTAGGGCAAAATGAATCTCTATTGGTCTCAGAACAAATTGCCCTTATTTTAACAAAAAAGTCTACAGAGGATTTTATAAATCTACACACATATAAATGTATAGTTACTGAATTTTGTAGTTGTCTAAAATTGTCAGTGATTTTTTCCAAGATAATAAAGTTCACTCTGGACATATGTTCCCCAGCTAGAGAAAACTCTTCCCACACTTCCTTGTAGCTAAGTAGGGTCTTATGACTTCATTTAATTAAATATAAATGAAAAGTTTTAAATTGCTTGGTCTTGCCTGCATTCTTTTTAGTTTATATAAAGTAGAACAGTAATGTGCCTATGATTTAGCTTTGACTTTTGAGGTATATTTTACATAGTGTAAAATGTATAAATTTTAAGTGGAGCATTCTGACAAAATATATATACCCATCTATCACTCAATTGAGATGTAGAACATTTTCATTACTTCTAAAATTTTCTTATGCCACTTTTTCATCCATGTTGTTTCATGTTTCAGTAGGTTTCTTCTTATTTCTTTGTGTGAGTATTTTTATTCCCCTATTAATGGGAATTTGGGTTGTTTCTAGTTTATGGCTATAATGAGAAGAGCTACTATACTACATTCTTGTTAAAATTTTTGTATAAACACGTTTCCACTTTTCCCAAATAAATACGTAGAATTGCCGGGCTATGGGAAGAGTATGTTTAACTATTATAAAAACTCTCAGAACAATTTCCAAAGTGCTTGTACCATTTTAGATTCCCACCTGCAATATATATAAGAGCAAGCTTTTATCATGCAGATGACGACAACGCCCTAAGGGGTAAAGAAGCAAGTATATGGGAATAAACTTGGTCCCTGAATTGGGCCATGATCTCCCACCACCTTGGCCTATTTGCTTTGGCTCTTTTCCATAAAACAGATGGACAGTGAGATGCTGAGGGGGTAAGCAATGGGTTTAGTCTGCTCAGTGTAGGTACGAATGGGGTACATATTTTGTAGTGAATGTCTAAACAATAAAATCAACTAAAATCCAATCTGCCTTTAAAAAGAAAGTCACCGTGCATTGCATTACTAAACAATGTCAGGGAGGAAACTACTTCTTCCCACCAGGGCATACCATTCACACACCCCCACCCTTGGTATGTCACTGAAATAAATGACTGTCTTGCTCAAGCCACTGTATATTTTCAAAATTTACTTATTCTTGATCTTTTTCTTTAAAATAGCTGAATTTGAGGTATTACATACTTTCTTAAAACTATGCATATACTGTATTAACATTTGACATTACTGATAAATACAAATTAGTTAACATTTAAGGCACATTCTTAAACATGAGGTATGAACTGCAATTAATCAGCACTAGTAGACTATTATCTACTTTTTATATTAACACAGACAGAATCTTTTCTATTGGACTGATGAATACTTTCGTAAAAATTTAGGGATACCTAACTTCTACAATGGAGACCTACATTACACAGTAGGATTTTAGGCCATCAGTAGAGCTTATCTCAGCAGCACTTATTGAGCACCATATCACCAGGCACACAGATATGCAACCTCTCTTTACAAATTCTCTCTCAGCTTGAACAAATAAAGTAAATGCAACACCCACATCAAACTTCATCCACAGCATTTTGCTCTCTTGCCCAATGGCCTTGATATTTGGCTGCCTTTAGCACCTTTACTTCAACTTTAGGATTAAACATGTCTTCACTTTTGAGTTACAACTGTGGCTTCTCATAGGTGTAGTTTCTTAGGTTATTTTTTTCCATGATAAGGACATATCCATAGACTAGATTAGTGTACTCCAAACATACTCACCAATGGTGATACAAAACGAACATCTGCATGAGTGGAAGAAAGCAGGTACAAGAAAATCCTTGCTATTCTTTATGGAGTTTGGTTAACAGAATTTGTTACTTTTTGGACCTCTAATTATAGGATAAAAATCAATTCCAAAAAAACCTACTTGCTTTAAAAATGCGTGTGTGTGTGTGTGTGTGTGTGTGTGTGCGCATGTGTGTGTGTGTGTGTATTTCTAGCCTATATACTCCAGGCCAAGTCCTCCAGGATCACACCTGTAGTTGAACAAATTTTTTTTTGTTTATTCCAGAAAGGTAAACAACTTTCATCAACAATTGAGACACATTTCAGTAAGTGTGTAAGAAAGGACTATTAACAGATTTGAGCTTGTTTTGGGTGACTTGGGGGAACATTTAAAGACATGTGACTTTACTATGAATAGCATACTGTCATGAAGTAAAATTTTTTGAACATTTTAATGGAGCTTATCCAGAAGCAAAGGCTAAGCAAAATTAACATAATAATTCAAAAACGAGAAGCTGTAACATATTAACCAGAATAAGGAGCATGGTTAGTGATTTCTATGACTTAGGTATGTGATTCACAATTTTGTCTGTGTTCAGACATGATTATAACGTGGTATTTTTTCGTTTGTTTCAATCTATCACACTCACAGAGTGGCCTTGTCTAATGTTGATGTTCTGAGAAATTGTGTTCAATAGGACATCGAGCTCTAGCTAGGAGCACCAGGTCAGCTCCTGGATATCCGTAGTGGCTTTTGTTCTATGATATTGGTTTCCCGTGCTGCCATAGCAAATTATCACAAAATTAGTGGCATAAAATCTAAAATTGTTTTTCATTTATGTAGGTCAGGAGTCCAAGTCAAAATAAAGGTGTCAGCAGGGCGGTTTTCCCGTCTGTAGTCTCTAGGGGAGAATTTGTCTCCTTGAATTTTCTAGCTTCCAGAGGTCAGCTACACATCTAGATTCTACTTCTTTCCTCCATCTTTAAAGCCAATAACAGCAGGTCAAGTCCTACTCACATCCCATCACTCTGACCTCTGCTAACTCCTTCCACTTTCATGGATACTTGTGATGACAATGGGCTAACCCAGATAATACAGGCGAATCTTGCCATACCCAGATTCTTAAATGTAATATATCTGCAAGGCCTTCACTGTCATGTAAGATAATGTATCCACAGGTTCTAGGGGTTAGGATGAGTGCATCTTTGGGGAATGATTGTTCTGCTTACCATATCATCTCACTCCGATGCATAAGACTATTTGAAATAGACAATATACAAGTAGAAAGAGTTCACATACAAGAAAAAACATCCCAATCAAGGGGCCTTGATTTGGTTGATGAAGTGGTTCAGCACTGTCACAGACACAGGTTCTTTTCATCTCTAAGACTTCTTGTCCACTTCATCCTTACCTTCTTATCATTGTTATCTGGGCTGCTGGTACCAATCCAGAGAACATCTTTCCTAGTTCTCAATTAAAAAATGAGAAAAGACTGGCTCCCAATGACTCCCTTAACTGCAGGAAACTGTTTTTCCAAATTCTCCAGCGAACCACTTCTGAGTTGATTGTTTCAAATCACCAAAACCTGCTCACTTTGAATTAATCATCGGCAAGAAGAATGGTCTAACTCTTTATGACTCTTTAGACATATCAGCGAGGGTGGAGTGGGAAATCATTTGATTCTCCTCATCACATAAGGCACTTGGCACCCTTTAAAGGAACTAAATAAGGAATTAAAATTATAAAAAACATAAGGGTTCTGTTGTTTGGAGTGTAAGTCAGATGTGGCCAAATACCAGATTACTACTGATCAGAATATATCTTAGTGAATTGTCACAATAAAGTAATGTCAGAACTTAGGCAGGTTTTAAAAATTAAAGACATACATAACAAATACCCAGCTTGGTGCAAACTGGGACTATTAATCAGTAATTAATAGAATACTTAAGAACTAGCAGTTGTAAGTATCAATAGGCAGGACAAACCGTTTAAGTCAATAGACTCAGTAGTCAATAAGAAGAGACATGGGCATTGAATAGCCAGAGCAAAGCTTTAATAACAATAAGGCCTAAAACTGAGACTATCTTCTTTCTTAGCCCAGTGCCTGGCACACAGAAATTGCTTAATTAATATTCTCAGGTCTAATGTAATTAATAGACTTTAACATAAGAACTTATATTAGGGTTCACTTAGAGGGACAGAACTAATAGGATATATGGGGGTTTATTAAGTATTAACTTGCATGATCTCAAGATCCCACAATAGGCTGCCTGCAAGCTGAGGAGCAAGGAGAGCCAGTCCGAGCCCCAAAACTGAAGAACTTGGAGTTTGATGTCCGAGGGTGGGAAACATCCAGCACAGGAGAAAGATACAGGCTGGGAAGCTAGGCCCACCTCGTCACTTCACATTTTTCTGCCTGCTTTAAATTGGCTGGTGGCTGATTAGATGGTGTCCGCCCAATTAAAGGTGGGTCTGCCTTCCCCAGCCCACTGACTCAAATGTTAATCTCCTTTGGCAACACCCTCACAGGCACACCCAGGATCAATATTGCATCCTTCAATCCAATCAAGTCGACACTCAGTATTAACCATCATAGAATTTATTCTGAAGTGCTGCTAAGCTGGAATGTTGAGCTGAAATAAGATAAATGAGATCACCTGTAACTTGTGGGCTATGAGGCTTATTATGCCAGGAAGCAAGAATGAGGAGGGACAGTGCAGGTAGCACAAATTGATAATACTTGCTCTCAAACTCAGCAGGAAATAAGAGCTTGTTTCTGTATTTTTTTTAGTTAAACTGTTATACTTTAGTTAGCATTTTTTGCTGAAAAGAAGAAAGAAATAAGAACAACAATACAACTAAAGAGAATTTCAGTTTCTGGTCCAGCATGTAAGGAGCTTAGAAGTCACCATCTCATGCTAACAAGTAAAAAGCCAAACAAATGGAAAAATCAACACCTCTTCTTAGATTCATCACATAAGTGAGGTCGTAGGCCAAACCACTGCTCCTAAAGCTGGAGACACAGGTAGACAGAGAGAATCACAACTTACGTGAGCAGAAACCCCTGCATGAACAACTAGCTGCGTGGATAGGAAAACCTGAACTAGCGATTGACCATTTATTGTAGACTCACTGTGGACAAACCCAAGAGTTAAAACTCCAGGGGCTCCCAGTTACGAGAGGTCCCCTAAACTTCTGTGAATTTTACCTCTGGGAGCTCTACCAGGTTCTCACAGTAAATACTGGAGAAGAATCCCCTTCATACTTCAGCACAAAGAGGGGAAAAAAGTAACCATTGAAATATACCAGAGTATCCTAGTTTTCTTAACAAAGCCTGCCCTTAGGAAACAGTTTCTTACTAGAGCTTAAACTACTGGGATTTTACCAGAGCCTAATCAGCCTGTGGAAAAATAAATATCCAACACTAGCCCTCTCTAGTTATTCTGTACTACCTAAGAGTGGGGTGTGGGAGTGGGGGGAAGTAAAAAAAGAACTGAAAACTGCTCGTGAAGTTCACAGCCCAAGGGCTAAAGCTGACTAAAAGACTGACACCTAATCATAAGACTGTAGGACATTTTCCCTCTCTCCACCCCTTACATTACTAAAGGCCTATTTACGACATTCCTTTTACTCGGTTCCTCTAACCAAGTATATTATGTCCCCTTTCAAAAAAAAAAAACTGCAAGGAATACTAAAAGGCAAAAAAAAAATTTTTTTAACTGACATAGCAAGCATGAGTGCTAGACACAGATCTATCAGGGATATTGGAATTATTAGAACATAAGTTTAAAACAACTTTCATATGTTAAGAGCTCTCATGGAATGAGACAAAGGCCAGAATAGACAGATAATGTAAGCAAAGAGGTGAAAGGTCTAAGAAAGAATTAAAAAGAAATGCTAGAGATTAAAAAAAAAGCAACAGTACTGCCAGCACAACAATGCTGTTACATAAAGAAAGAAGGCTTTCAACAGACTCATCACAGCTGAGGAAATAGTCTGAGCTTGAGGATATGTCAATAAAAACTTCCAAAAATGAAAATCCAAGAAAAAAAGATTGAAAGAATCAAACAAAACCCCCAAACCCAGAATAGAATATTCAAGAACTCTGAGACAACTACAAAACGTGTGACATACATGTAATAACAATACCATGAGACGAGAAAGGGAAAGGAACAGAAGTAATATTTGAAGAAATAATGACTGAGAATTTTCCCTAAATTAATGTCAGACACCCAATCACAGATCCAGTATGCTCACAGAACACCAAGGAGAAGAAACGTCAACAAACTACAACTAGGCACGTCAAATTAAACTGCAGAAAAAAACAAAAACAAAGAAAAATACATTAAAAGGATAATTAAACTGTCTCCAAATGTCCTTCCCATTGGTTTTAGATAGTCTCTTACTATTATAATATCAATTAATCACTCTCTTCCTAACAAGTAAGACACAAGAGATTATTTACTTAAGTCAAATAAACATTTATCATACTATTAGACATCAGAGAAGTTATTTCACATGCATTTGAACTTACTGAAATAACTGGCTTTGAATTAAAGCAAACCTGTTTTACTTCTTGGTCACACTCTAAACACGTTTGACATTTAAAAAAATACTACCTTAATTTCACTAAGCCTTTGTTTTTGATGCCATAAAAAAAGATAGCAGTATTTATTTAGCAGGGCTATTATATTATAAATTATGTCTGCAAAACTAGGTAATATCTAATAATAGTAGCTTCTTTGTACACAATTGCTACTGTCTTTAGGAGTAGTGAAGTTACAGAAATATAGAAATATAAAGAGAAACAGAACAAGAAATATGTTCCTAATGTTATTTTCTAGCCTTCTAATCATATCTCTATTCCATAAAACTCATTTTGACAGAAAATCCAGTCCCAGTCATTTCAGGCAATCTTACAACAGGGCAGAGGCCAACATCACAAATCCACTCCAACTGGAGCACTTTTCTGTCCTTGATTTCTGTTAGACCAGTCTCTCTAGATCATATAAACAGAAGCCTATAGCATTTCAAAAAATGTCTTGCTGATTCAGCAAGCAGAAGAATAAACATCAGGAAAACAAGAGATAACATTACACAATTAAGCATATGAAGTCATACCTCTAGTCAAAATTTGATTGCAAAAATCTTTTGGCCCCAAAGGCCAGGAATTCCTCCCAGCATTTCCAGCAATGGTCTCTCCTTGGCCTCTTCTGTAGGGTCAGCAGCTTTAAGGCAAGTGTCTCAACTCTGCTTGCATATTATAATCATCTGGAGTGTTTTTAAATAGACTGCTGCGTGGGCCCTGCCCTCAGAAAATTTGGGCTTAATTGGTCTCTGGTGAGGCCTTAGGTGTACTGTTGATGTTAAAGCTCCCCAGGTGCTATTAATGAGCATTCAGGGCTCAGAGCCACTGATTTAAAGCAAACTTTTACTTAAGCCTCAGGGCAATCCCTCTGTTCTTCCCCGGCCAACACCCTGTGTACTATGAGTCTGTATTCGATTCACTTAGAATTGCCACTTTGCCTCTTGGGGTCCATGTGTGTTGCCTCATGCTAGTTTGTCCACTAATATGCTCCCAATTATTCCTTCCATCGGTTGTGGATTGACTGCTCCACCACTTGCGCACCAATGCATCACTGTATTCCTCAGTTATTCACTGATTCTTGGCGTTGAGGAAATGGCTTCTTTGGTGTGGGATGCTCTGCACTGAGGCAAACTATGCGTTTTAAATGCCGGCTGTTTCTTGACCAAAGATCACCCAGCTCTAAAGTAGTGTGTAAAATGTGCCCTTCTCTTTAAGGAGATGATGTACATCAAGCACTTTGCATATGGAAGCAATCAAAAAACGCCTCCTTTGTGAATGAAATTGGTCTCCTTGCCTATATTTTTTACTGGGCTCAGTGTTCTATGGCTCTGGGGTCAAGTTCACAAGTACCATAACAATGATCTCTAACAACATTCCTCATATTACCTGTCTACACTTTAGCTCTAAGATTTATCAGATTTTCTTATTCACTAGGCATAGTTTAAATCTCTTTTCAATTAAAATGTGCAAGTTCTCTTATGTAAATACCAAGTTCCTTTGCTCCTAAGAACCGATCGTTTTGGGGTCTCCTGGAGTCTGTGGCCATCACTTTTCTTGCATATAAATAGTGAATTGTCCTTTACCCAAAATGAAAGCAGATCACCTATGAGATTAAAAGGATAGCCTTACTGAAAAACATTTCCTCATATTTAATGATAAATATATCCACTCCTACATCAATTTTGGGTTAAACCCTTACTTAGCACTCCACAAAGATAATATTCATACGTGTCTGAGAATTTCTGTACTCACACTTACATTATTATAAGACTTTTCTCCTTTATTTTGTTTGCAACTTCATTGTAACATAAATACAAAATTCACATTTTTATAAACACTGTGAGAAGTGTTCTAAGAGTCAGTAAGGACAGGGAATTAGCTCTTTATTTTGTGATCTGCCTGTGAATAACACCCCTAGCCATTTTCACAAGATGGTATATGGTTTTAGCTTTGCACAATCCATTATTTTATGAAGCAGTATTGTCAGTAAAGAAATATGATTACTACGAAACCACACTGTGAATACCAGAACTGAATGCCACAATAGAAAAGAGATTTCAATAACCATTCTCAATTTGTTTCCTGTTTCTTTTCCTTATGAAAATCCTAGTGACTAGTATTTTAAATCTAATTATCCTAGTAATTAGACTTCTAGTAATTAGTCTACCTTCTTAAAATCAGTTCTAACCTGAGATGTCAATGGTGTTTAAATTATTTTAGCTGATCAATTTCATAATTCAAGATGTGCCTTGTCTCACAGGACATTCTAAGGAAAGTCATGGTTAACTTCAATAAGAAATTGGTAATAAATGTTTAAGGAGATTTACATACAAAAGTTTTGACTTGGTTTTCCCCAATCATAAAATGAACTTTAAGAAGCATCTTTATTTATATTTAGACACATGAAATCATTATGGCTTACAACCAAAAGAAAAATTCTTTTTCTTGCTTATAAAAATTCTTTCAGCAAATGACAGCACTCAGTATCTAGATGTCAGCTAATATTTTCACTCTACAAATACGAAAAAAAAAGTTATTCCTCTCAATGGCAAAGGTGGCAAAAACTGGTAGCGTGGGCGTCTTTGATATTCTAACAATCTTTCTCTTAATTCTCATTCCCTAAAGACACTACACATCACCAAATACATGCACACACACACACACACACATGCACACATACACTGAAAATCTATCCGCTAACACACCTTTACCACCTAGGAAGAGCTATTTACAGCTGGGTGGCCCCGTGAATACGGAAACTCTTTTGTCTCCACAGTTACCTTTTAGACTTTCCGTCCCTTACTCAGACCTGTGCCCTCGCCTGTTCCTATCCACAGATGTTCTCTCAGCTCTCAGTGACCCGTCTGCATCATCTCTCAAGTCCAAAATTATCTCAAGTCTTGGCCCTATCCCACCCCCATTTTCAAACAGGCCTTTACTCCATAGAGGCCATAGGCAGCTCTTAACAACAACCTGGTCTAATTTCCCTACAAAAATCTAGATGAATCTACTCCTGCCCATAGTGTATCCAGCCCCTCTCTAACACGAAACGCATGTGAATTTTGTCTAGGGAATTAACAGATCCCAGAGGGAGTGGGTCAGTGGTGGGAATGGAAGGCAGAGACAGTTGACAATAAAAGTAACTTTTACAAATGGATTTATGTTTTCGTCATGACTTATTGTCCAACCTTCCAAAAATCTAGTATTTTTATGTTACCTTTAAGAATAAGCAAGTGTTGTCAGGTATAGTCGCACTCTCCTGTAGTCTCAGCTACTCAGGAGGCTGAGGCAGGAGGATTGCTTAAGCCTAGGTGTACTAGGTTGCAATGTGCTATGTCAAGTGGGTATCTGCACAAAGTTTGGAATCAATCTGATGAACTCCTGGGAGCCAGGAGACCACTAGGTTGCCTAAGAAGGAGTGAGCTAGCCAAGGTTGGAAACAAAACAGGTCAAAACTTCAGTGCTGATCATCTGCAGGATTGCACCTGTATAGAGCCACTGTCCTCCAGCCTAGGCAACATAGGGAGACCCTGTCTCTTAAAAAAATAAATAAGTAAATAAATAAAATTAAGCAAGCATTGGAAAAGCCTAATTATATTTACAGACTATAAGTAAGGGAGAGGAAAAGTCCTGACACAAGCTACACGAAATTAAAACAGACAAATAAGCCCTTGAGTCTAACTGAAGAGCAAGGATCACTAGGAAGGAATCCTGGCTTAGAAGCACTTAAAAGTGCTGCTCCTCAAACCTCTTTCCCCTCCCCCCGGCCCTATTTTCAAATCTAGAGTGCCTCAGATGCCAGGTTTTAACATCCAGGATCAGTCTCAGCCCTGCCAGAGACCTGCCTTGGGAGCTTGGAGCTGGAACCCTAAAATACTAGAAGCCTGGATAATAGGCTTCTAAACACAATAGACTAAAATTTGTTGCTAGGCAACTAAATTAGAAGTTGATTTTTTGTCCCTCTTATGATTAGCTTTTACAAGCATATGAATAGGGCATTATACTTCAGGAACACTGTGACTTCAATTAGCTTCTACAAACTTGTATTTTGTTCATACAGTTGATTCTCAAGAAGTCCCAAGATTGAAGATCCTTGGAAGGTAGAGAATTCTCCTTTATTTCCCATAAAAAGCAGACATTCGGGAACTTAACCACTTTCCCTACAGTATTTTGATGAGTATTAGAAGAATATAGAAGTTTGTTTCTCTATGAGTGAAACATTCATCATTGAGTTAATTTCTGTATTTGGCTGATGAGGGAGGATACAATTCCAGCCAGCCTGCTGACAGGCTATGGGGGAAGTGGTAAATAAATAGATAAAGGACAGTGTCCTAAGGCTGAAAATAGAGTTTTTGGAGGTGTCTTGAAAGCCATTTTAAGGAATGCTACAGTCTTAGAAGGTTGATTTTCTCATCCTCATTTTATATGTTATTATGTGAAGACACAAATTTATTGCTTTGCCTTGAATCCCATTACTTATAAATGGCAGAGCGGGATTTAGCCCTATGTCAAACTCCATATTGTTTTAAGCAGGCACTGCTGCCTTTCAGTGTTCAGAAACATGTGCTTTCTACAAGCTCTTTTATTTCTATATTTGAGCACTTATTATTTTTTCTCCTCTCTTACTTGCAAAGCTCCTTTTGAACAAATTTAACTTTGCTTCAGCTAAATGAAGGGGGGCATTTTCTTTCTCCATAAAGAGTGGGTGCTCTAGTCCTATGGTGGTCCCCACCACTAACTTGCTGTGTGACTTCTGCAAAATATGTGTCTTTCAAGGCCCAGATTCTTCATGTGTATGTTGATGGGGTTGGACTGGAGGTCTCAAAAGGCTGTGATGTTTCATACGCTGGTGTTCCTGAGAGTTGTTCTGTCTCAGAACCGTGAGAAATCAGGGAAACTGGGACTGAAAGAAAGGTGAAAACACAGTTGGGGAGAACTGTGGAAAACCATAAACGTGATCCCTTCCTGACTTCAGTTTTCCTTCACAGTTGGTATTCATTTGACTCAGCTCCTCACATCCCAAAGGACAGTGTGTTATACAAACAGTATCAGTGGCCACTCCGGCCTATGCCTCTCGAAGAAGAGGAAGGATAACTACATACATAAATAATGTAACATTGGAATTGGGCAATTTTCTGTCCTTTGGGGGCCACTGGAGAATGCCAATTTGGACCACACAAGACTCCAGGGGTTGTAAAACAGCAAACCACAACACGGTGTCCACTTGAAGCCTTTCACCGCAGCGTGGTTGGCCAGGAGCTGAGTAACCAAATCTTTTACAGTGCACAGCACAGTCAACGCACACAGTCAATGCAGTCACTGGAAACTCTAACCTCACTCTCCACTTCAGGGTGGGCTCAGGAGTCCTGTGGGTCTGTGGCTCCCAAAAGCCAGTCTGAGGACTTGCATCCATCAATGTCAAAGTCTTCAGAAGTTGGCTGTAAAATGCAAGAAAAAAAAGTACAAAAGGGAAAGAAAATAGGATGTGCTTTTTATAAAACTAAAATTTATTGATGAACTAAAGCTGTTAAGACTTTTCTCTTTTCTGTTTTTTCCTACTTTTTAAAAGTAAAATGTTCTTTCACTTGTGCGATTATAGTGATAATAAATGGTAAATTGTATATGTTGTTTATATGTTCATATGTTGTTTTGTTGTTTTGTGCTTCACAAACCTATATCAGATTCCAGGCTTATTATTGAAATTTTCCTGGACCATGACATTGAACACTGTGGACACTTCTGTTTTAAAGTATACAGGAGGGATGAAACCTTTGGAGCCCCCTGCTACACAAAGAGGCTACAAAGTGGAAATCTAAAGAAAGAAAATCCCTGAACCATCTGTAAGGTTTGAAGATTTGGACCACTTGCCCTCGGTTCCTGTTTTTGGATCTCACTTTTTCTCTATTGTTCAACTGTGATTCAACAGGCTTAGAGAAAAACTAAGTTCATTAGTACTAAAAAACATATTTTTTCAAAACATAGCCAAGAGTTAGAGATACTCAGATTTAACTATTATGCCTCTATAAGATAGAATGCTGTAATTTTCTGATTTCTTTTCACTTTAAAGAATGCCCTTGATATTCACTGCACTCTAACTTTACTGGATACAATTATGATACGGGTGAGAACAGGAGGTCAATGATAAACAAGCTGCCAATTTCTTAGCACATATTATGTGCAAAATAGTTTTTCATGTATTTTCTCCATCTCATAATTACTGTAATTTAAAAAGAGAACTGCCGCTTACAGTGATAGTGTAAAATAATATAAATAACAAGGATTTTGGCTTCCAATAAATCTGAACATAAATCCTACCTCTACGGCCTTGGTAAGCTAATTGAATTTTTTCCTCATTCATAAAATTAGGCCAACAATAATAATGCATGAAATTATTATGAGAAACATACAGCATAGTAAGTGTGAAATATCCAAATTAATGGCTGGTATATGGGAAGAACTCAATATTTGACTAAATAACTTTATCAAGTTCATGATTATTGTATGTAGCAGAGGTGAGAGCACCAGTCTCTGCCTCACAATCTATGATGCTAGTACCATGGCAAGAATAACTGGTTTGTTGCACCGTCTTAGAAAGTTGGGCCATAAACATGACGTTGTTGTATTTTCTCCATTTACCCCTTTAAATATTCTGTCAAATCTCCCTCTCTCTTCCTTAAAAGTATCTTAGGAAGGATCCACAGCATTAGGCTCACAAATATAAAAATGTATCAACAAATTTAGTGTGGGCAGTTTGAACTACCAATATATCCCTTTTAGATTCTGACCTTGCAGTCTTTCCATTGAGACGTCAATATTTATGAAACTAACTTTTACAGCCACATTGCCAAAGACTCTCCCAGCTCCAATCAGCCTGCTGTACAAGTTTGGAGGTATTTGAACAATGCTGTGAGGATGCAGAGTAGGTAGAAGACTAATTTGGACTATGACTATACCATATTTCTGCTAATTTGGCAGAGTTTCTGTCTAAATATATGTTCTCTCATCTAATAATAATAGGCCTGCATTATCTATTGCTGTGTAACAAATTACTGTAAGTCTGGAGCTTAAAACTAAGCATATTCATTATTTCACAGTTTCTGTGATCAGGAGTCAGCTGGATCTGCAGTCTTATCTGAGGCTTGACTGGGGAAGAATATGTTTTTGTTAGCACAGTTCAGCTCCTTTATAACTGGAGGGCTTCAGTTTCCTCCTGCCTGTCAGCTGGAGGCTTTCCTCATTTTCTTGAGGCTGTCTTCAGCTCCTTGTCATATGGCAGCCCAACATAGGCAGCCTCTGATAAGGCCTCTTACTTCTTCAAAGTCAGCTAAGAAGTGAGTAACTCCAGCAAGACAGGGGGTAGAATCTTATGTATCCTGTAATCCCATATATGTGATCACATGCAGCCTGCTAATTTTGCCATAACTAGTTATTTATAAGCAAGTCACACCCAAAGAGAGAGAAATACAAAAAGCTATAACTATCAGGGTGTAGGACTCATGGCGTTGTAGGGGGGCACTCATGAGTCTGTAGGCTACAAGGTGGTATTATTAAAAATATAAGAATCCATTAATCTCTAATGAAAATTTTGTTAGTTAAAAAGAAGCTCAGAGGTCCACAGTGTCCCCACCAAACTATACACCAAAACTTTTGGGGGATTGGAAACCACAGAATAGTAGAGAAACTAGTGACTTACAATAAGCCTACATTCTTATTAAATTCTACTTCTGTGCCCATTGAGCTATATTCTCTTTTTACAGGAAATAACTTTCTGTCTAAAGGTGCTTTAAATTCTGTAAGTTCTCTCACTAGAAATGGTTCTAATTTGGCAGAATCAACATTGTGCATTTGAGTGATTGGGTAACAGAAGGAGATTGTAAAATTTCTGAGTACTGAATATCCAGTACATATGAATGTTTGATAGCTTTATTTTATTATCTAAAGTACATAGTAAGGAGTAAAGTTAGGGATATAGATCAGTTTAAATACATCATGAGGAGGTATGACCTTCTTAATCATATGAGAGTCATGATCACAAACCAAGTAGCACATGTTGTTTATCATAGAATTATGTGTAGAAGGGTTCCTTCCTTCTGGGAAAATTATTATTTTTCCCTGCTACTAATATGGCAATTATTCTCCTTTTTGCCTTAAGTACTTTTCCCACCTATCCCCCACTCCCCAAAATATTATAAATGCCTACCTTTCTTCAGGTCCATTTTTGTTACTAAGACAATATACCTGTTCTAAAAATACTTGAATATCTGGAGCTTATGTGGATTTAGGAAAGGATTCATGTTTCTGCTTCTTAGAATTTCTTGAAGTGTACTTTAGAAAACTATATTTTTTTAACAAATACAGTTATGTAAATCAAAACACAAACATAGCTTTTGTTCCTTTAAAGCCTTTTTCATAAATAAAACTGCAAGTTGTAAAATACGCTTACTTTGGCAGAATAATGCATCAAATTTTCGTTCAAAAATGTGTTCTCCATATTTTATAATGACTTGTCTAATTTCAAATTAATTTTATTTAATAACCTCACTCATTATATATACTTCTAGCTACATATCTTTAGGTTATATGGTTCAAAATAAAGAAGAGCCTTGATACTAAATTCAAACTCTCTTTTCTTATCCAAGAGTTTATATATAATAATGTGTATAAAATCCTATACAAATGTTAGTAACTTATATAACATTTTTTTCAGATTGAGGACATTCTTCGAAACATCTGAGACCTTGAGAAAATAATACTAACAAAACATAAGAGTGCAATATGTGAAGTTCAAAAAATCAGAGTTCCTTTCCATTTATAGCATTTAAGCAAAAAGTTTGAGGTAATATGTTTTTAATTTGTTACTTCAAATCTACATTTAGCAACACAGCTCTGACTTTATGTTCAATATGAATATTTTATTTTATTGTCTCCTGATAAAAGAACCTAGGAAACAGCCACTTGAAAGAGGACAGAAGCTACATGGACATCTGGTTTAATTTATAGCTCTCGTTCATTACCCTCATACCCAAATCTCAGAGCATATGTGGTAAAGGCTTCTGAGAGGGAATCTGTAAACAGAACCTGAATTCTAATATTCTGAAGTTATGAACTAAAGCTGTTTAAAGTTAACAATAACTTTCTGTATTACTATATTTTTCATGTAGTAGAATTCTATGTTAACTTTATGCGTAACTATATTTTTAATATAGTAGAATACTTTGGACACTGACTACTAAACTATACCCAACCAGGGACATAGAAAACATTATTATCCTTACCTGATTCGGTTCCCATCCAAATTCATTTCCCAGCTATCTCTAGACAGAGTGAGGGCCAAATGCCAGTGGTGTAGGTAGCCAGGAGTACTCTCATCCACATCCTCAGTGCAGTATGCTCTGAGGCATACTGACTTCCTATAATGAAGACCTATTTCCTACAGAATTCAGTACTAAATCCCCAACCTAGCTATCTTGTTATATAGAAATTAATTTGATAGTTAGATAAGATAAATACATTATATGAAAGACAGGCATATGCATACAAATATATAAACATATGTACACATCGCCTATTTATATATGTGTGTGTGTGCACATATATGTGCCAATTTTATTACTGCTAACTGGTGGCCTGCGAAAGAGTATTACTTTTTTTTGAGATGGAGTCTTGCTTTTGTCACCCAGGCTGGAGTGCAGTGGCGTGATCTCAGCTCACTACAACCTCTGCCTCACGGGTTCAAGTGATTCTCCTACTTCAGCCTCCTGAGTAGCTGGGATTACAGGTGCCCACCACCATGCCAGGCTAATTTTTGTACTTTCAGTAGAGACGGGGTTTTGCCATGTTGGCCAGGCTGGTCTTGAACTCCTGACCTCAGGTGATCTTCCCAAAGTGCTGGGATTACAGGCATGAGCCACTGCAGCCGGCCAAGCATTACATTTTTTAAAAAGCAAAATAAACAGAAAAAAAGTCTCCCTGCTATGGTTTTTAGCTTACATTTTAAATCTACCCTGCACAAACAGGCCTTAATATATGTATATATTTATCTGCATATTATTAAATATATCTTCCCTATATATTTCTGTGTAGATGTGTATGTTTATATGGTGAGATATATGTGCTTTTAGAATAAATACAATAAATTTTACATACTGAAGAAGAAAATACTATTCTATTTATTCATTTATATTAGTACTTGGAGTGAAATATTAGATATAATCACAGAAGGTTTGAAATCTTATCAGAAAACTATTCATAATTGAAATGCCAAATCACAAACATCTATGTTGCTGCCACCCAGGACTATTGCCCTAAATAAGTCCTCTCAACTCAACAACTCCTCCCAACTAACCACTCGGGAGCTTGAAAATTCTTACATGATCCCATCACTCTGGCCACAGTTTATTCATTTAGGGATGGGAACCAGACACAGATTTAACCAATTATTCTATCCCTAGATTTTAGAACTTTAAATTTATAGAGCCAACATCAAGTAGGCTTTTTACTGCCATTTGAATAAAAGTTAGTTTGCAGTGAAAGAAAATGAAGCCAATGTATGCAGAGAAGAAAGAAGACAAAGAATTGTGCCTAGGTCCCATCTTACTCCCAACTGCATTCCTGCACTTTCTAAAGTGTAGTTGTTTACCCTTTTTTGGATTTCATAAGGATATAAATTCTTTTTTTCCAAAATAATATTCATCATGCCTTTCTGTCACTTGCAGTCAAATAATCATAAAATATAGTGATATTCTCTGCATGGAAACAATTTCCTTGCTATTTTCCCAGTGTAATTTCCTTTTATCCTCTAAATTTAAGCTTCAACAACCATTCATCTATGAAGTCTTCTAAACTGCTAAATACAAATTACTTGATTTTCTATGTGCCAGGCCCTGTACTGTCCTTTTAATTCTTATTACTATTCAGAATGGTAATTGTCTCTAGTTTCTCTTTATCTTGTCTAGGTACATTAAACACAGAAACCATATTTATTGTTCCTACCTTAGTCTAATGCACAGTATGAATCCAAGAACAATACAGACAATAAATAATTGTGGAATGCAAGAAACAATAAAGGAAATAATAAAAGATGTTCGATTTCATATCAGTCCTCCAATTTATGACTTTTAAAATTAGTCAATGTTTTAACTCAGAGCATAGGTTGTCAAACTGATACATACTGTATTAATCACTGCTATTAATAAAGCCAATTTTCCATGTAGGAATAAATGGAACACTAACTTCCCATACAGCTTTTAAAAATACAATATTTTTAATAAATGGTTCAAGTAAAAAATGTTGGTAGCAGAATTCTATAGCACAATCTTCTTAGTTAGTCTTTAAATTCCCCAAGCAACTCTCTCCAAACAATAATACCTACGTGGTCAAAATTCAGACTTTCTTTGCCTGACAACCAAAACACAATTTGTACCTCTTAAGAGATGTGGCGCTAACTCAAAAATGTATGCTTCGTTTTCCAAGAAAAACAGCACTTTTGAGTGAATTGAAGAAAGAGCATTTGGTTCACATGAGACTAACGGTTGTTCTCAGCACCTGGGAGGAACTGCCCTTTTAGGGAACAGTTTGTCTTGATCAGAAGCCGAGAAAAATACTTGTACTTAAAAACTCTTGCCTCAAATATTTCATATATTTAGAACCTTTTTGGAGGTCTTCGAATAGTATTTTCAGTATACTTTTGGGGTATTATGGTGATTCTTGAAAAATATCTTTATAGACAGAGGGTTGTAAATGTGCTTCTCAGTTGTCCAATCTAATAAAATGTCCCAAGTTGTGCTGAATTTTTAAATGTTGCCTTCCACACATTTATGTGTGTAATGATTTGATTTTATTCTTCTTTTGTTAACTATTAATTATCCACAAAATATAATTGACATTCATGTTTAGGTAAAGAATAATAGCCTGTTATGATTTTCAAATGTAATATTCTGCATTTTGAATATCATACTCTCCATTAAACAAGCCATAAACTATCAATATTTACTCACACTGACCTAAACTGAAAGCTTCTCATTTTAGTTACTCTGGCACAAGATCTTACATATACATTACTTATCTCCTGCCAATTTCCAAAGAAATACTATAAAAATGTTAATACAGTCTACAAATCACATTAATGTTTAGGAAAACCAAATTGTATATAGCAATGTAATACAGGCTCATGTGGCCTATTTGCATGGGATAGATTTAAAATATAACACTAAATCTACAGCAGAAAGGGTTTTTTTCTGTTTATTTATTTAGCTTTCTTTTTAATACAATATTGTTTTCTGGTCACCATTCAGCAACTGACAAAGGATGGTTATTATACCTGAGTAAACCATCTTTCTTTAGGACTTGGTATAAGATCACTTCTTGGTCAAACTCCATGTTTCCATCAGCAGGAGACACATGAGAGTTCCTGGTTCCTTACACTATTGATGGGACATGGCTGCACTCCCCTCTTCTCCTGCACTTTCCTCACTCATAGCTTGTCTATCATTTTGCACCAGAGGCCATCTGAACTTGTCATGAAGCCCTCATCTCTGTCCACGACAGTCACCAGAAAAAGACCAAGACTCTCAGGTCAACCCTAATCCATTGAATTCTAATCCACATACGACTGTTCATTTTTTTTTTTTTTTTCACTCGAGCTCCCACTCCTCCCCAGTTACTGAAACCTTCTTAGTATGCCTTTTGGAACTCAAGATGAAATCTCATAAAATCCCTTCTAAACTAACATCCTTCTCTAAACCATCTCTTACCCTTCATGTTCTAGGGAAACCATCTATGCCCACTGAGGATACTGATTCCCCTGTAATCCTCCCAAAATGGCAGCTATTTCTCTCCAGTGCTTTTTTTACCATGGGGCACAAGGGGTGCAGAAGTGTCCCTTTTAATACCCTTTATGGGCCCAGGTTTTGAATTTCAAGTATTAAATTGCACTCCACTTTGATACATAATTTACTTCACCAACCACACCACACCCCTACATTGTTCTTTGAAAATTATAGATCTTTGGCCCACTGCCACCCATTCCATTGCTAGTCCTCTCATAATTCTTAATGAATTCAAATTCATAAAACAGTCCTTTCAAGAGCCTAAACTTTCACTTCCTTAACCCTTTACCCTATAACGTTCTTCACCCTGCCTTAGCCACTCAATCACGTGGTCATTTCTTTGAATAATAATGTGTCATTTCTTTGAACAATAAATAACCACGTGATTGAGTGGCTAAGGCAGGGTGAAAAACATTATAGGGTAAAGGGTTAAGGAACTGATAGTTTAGGATACTGTAGCTGTAGTTACTAATAATTACAAGTATTCCAGAATCTCAGTCTCAAACAGCTAACTGACACACCCAATTTTTTCAAATCAACCTCTTACATGTTATACTCCAACTCAGATGTTCCTTTTACCCTACTAGGACCTTCAATATTTTTATACTAGCAACTTTTCACTATCTTTATCTCCATCTTATTTTCTCCCTCCTATCTTTAATCAGATGGCCAATCATAATTATTCCTTTGAATACACTCTCAGTTTTTTTCCCTTTTCTCTTTTTTTGTATTTGTGTGGCTGAGCCATAGCCCTGACTAAATCCAGCTCTCCATATTACTACATTCCTGAACTTATGCTGGCGAACATAGTAAAGTAAAACAAAACCAAACATTGAAAAATCAAAAATTCAAAGTGTGACTAAATCATGAAGAATAGATTTAGTTCAAATATACAGTCACTGACCTTTGATTCTTCCAGAAAATGATAGGAGTCTATTCCCTCACCTCCTCTGCTAGCTAACCGTTTTAGAGATTCCCTAGTCAAGCTTCCAACAATGCTCCATTGCCCCTTTTGGTTGTTGACCTTGTGTATCAGTCTGAGTTCTCCAGAGAAACAGAACCAATAGAAATGTATATTGCCTTACATAATTATAGAGTCTGAGAAGGTCAAGGTCTGTAGTTAGTGAGATAGAGACCCAGAAGAGTTGATGGCATAGCTCCAGCCCTTGTCTGAAGGCCTGAGAACAAGAACATCCACCAATGGTGTAAGTCCCATTTCAAGTTCAAGTCCAAGGGCAGGAGAAGACTAATGTCTTAACTTGAAGACAATGAGACAGTGAGAGAGAATTCTTTCTTTCTCAGCCTTTTATTCAAGTCTTCAACAGATGGATAAGCCCACCCACATTGAGAAAGGTGCGTTGCTTTACTCCATCTACTAATTTAAATGTTAATCCTATGCAGAAGCACCCTTACAATCACAGGCAGAAATAATGTATAAGCAAATATCTTGGCACCTTATGGTCCTCAATTTGACACATAATATGAACCATCACACCTTGTTTTCTTCTTCATTGAGAAAACAGAATCAATCAGAAGAGAACTCTTATAAACCTCCCCCACAACATCTATCCACCAACCAGCCTTTGTGCCACAATATTCTGCCTTTACTCCTGTCACGCTTGGATGCTACAAGCTAAGGCCAACCCTCAGAATTGTATAATAAATTATATCACAATTTATTGAGTGATTGCACAGTAAATTGCTTTGGCAATTTTCTCTATTTCCTTCAGTTATGCCATTTTTATCTTTATAGTGGATCATTCCCATCCCAATTTAGACACATACTTATTTCTCTTTTAATGCAATAAAACAAAATGAAACAAAAAACTTTTAACCCCATTTCCACTCCTCTGTCTGAGATTTTGCCTGATTTCTTATTTAAGATAAAAGTTGTTTTTAACCAGTCTCTGATTTATTTTCTCCCATTTCTCTTAAATCTAATCTAATAAGTTTTTGCCCCTAATACCCCATTGAATATTCTTTTTTTTTTTTTTTTTTTTTTTGAGACAGAGTCTCGCTCTGTCACCAAGGCTGGAGTGCAATGGCGCTATCTCAGCTCACTGCAACCTCCACCTCCTGGGTTCAAGTGATTCTCCTACCTCATCCTCCTGAGTAGCTGGGACTACAGGTGTGTGCCATGATGCCTGGCTAATTTTTTGCATTTTTGGTAGAGAGGGGATTTCCTCGTGTTAGCCAGGATGGCCTCGAGCTCTTGACCTCATGATCCACCCGCCTCAGCCTCCCAAAGTGCTGGGATTACAGGTGTGAGCCACCGCGCCAGGCCCTGAATATTATTTCTATAGCAAATCCAATAGCCAGTTTTCAGTCGTGGCCTAGTAGTTCCGTTTTACATGATTTGTCACTTTGTTCTTCCTGAAATATTTGTTCTTCTCATCTTCTAGGGTATCTTACCAGCCTAGCTTACCTTCTACCTTGCTTGTCACTCCTTCTCAGCCTCACTTGCTGGTACTTTCTCATGTCCCTAAATGTTAAATATAGGAGAACTCCAGGGTTCCATCCTTGAACTTCTTCTTTGTTCTATCTCCACTCATTCCCTGAATTATCTCAACTGATTTTATTATTTCAAATAGCAACTACATGTTGATAATTCCAAATTCATTTTTTACCTAAAGTTTATGTATCAAAGGACTACTTGACATCCCACTTGAATGTTTAAGAGCATCTGCAACTTAACATACTGAGAACTGAGCTTTGCTATCTTACCCTAACCTTTTCCTTTCTCAATTTTCCTTAATTAATGGCAACATTTTTCTTTCAGGTGCTCAGGGTACAAATCTTAGGGTCATCCTTTATTCTCCTCTTTTATTCATTCCTTTTATATTCAGAGGATGGATATGTCTCTCCTCCTTCCCTTCGCCATTCCCTCCAACTTCCCATGCCCCAAACTTCAGTATCTCTTGCCCAAATTTTAGCAAAAGCGCCCAAAATTATCTCCTTTCACAATAGTCATAATGCAACTTGCTCAAAATACTTTATTAACTTTCCAATTCACTCGGAGTAAAAAAAAAAATTTGATCATTTCACACTGCCATATAGAACTACCTGAGACTGGGTAATTTATGAAAAGAAAAAAGAGGTTTAACTGAGTACAGGTCCACAGGCCTAACAAGAAGTATGATTGGTAGGACTCAGGAAACTTACAATCATGGTGGATGGCAAAGGGGAAGCAAGAGCCTTCTTCACATGGTGGAAGGAGGTTGGGGGAGGGAAATGCCACACATTTTTAAACCATCAAATCTCGTGAGAACTCACTCAGTATCATGAGAAGAGCATGAGGGAAATCTGCTCTTCCATGATCCTATCATCTCCCACCAGGTACCTGCCCCAACATTGGGAACACAATTTAACATGAGACTTGGGTGGGGACACAGAGATAAGCAATTATCAATCATCATCTGGAAGGCCCTATGTGATCCACCCTTACCATCCACCACTCCTCATTCATCTCACTCCAGCAGCTCTGGCTTTCTTGCCTTAAACTTGCTGGACTCTCTTTTTTATCTAGACTATCACTTTTTCTGTTTCCTCCTGGGCTTCTCCAGATAGCTACATGGTTATTACTCTGTGATCCATCAGATCTCTATTCAAAGATTATCTCTAAATGTGTCTTACTCTAAACATTTCATTTAATATTTTAGTACTCTTTTCCCCATCCAATTCTTCTTGTCTACTTAAATTCTCTCCAAAACACACATCACTATGTAACACAGTATATATATATATATTCTTATTTGTTGTGCTTTTTATCTGTCTTCCTCACCAGCAATAAAGGCTCCAGGAGGGCAGTGACTCTTGTGTTTTGTTGGCTGTGTTATCCCTACCACCTAGAAACACAATATAAACACTCAGAAGCTAGCTGATGAATGATTTGTTGAGTGAGAGAGGGAAAAGCAAATGATAAAATAGTACCTGATTTTTGTTTGAGGAAGCCACTGAAAAGAAAAGCAAGAGACTCATTTACCCTATTTCATCTTCCATATATAAACATATGACTCAAATAGCTTAGGAAGCTCCTACAGCTCTAAACCTCCATAGATCAGTGTTTTAAAAATATTTATGAGTAAAATAATTACTGGTTGCTAAAAAAACAGATTTCCTTGACCTGTCTGATATGGTCTGGCTTTGTGTCCCCACCCAAATCTCATCTTGAATTGTAATCAGAATTGTAATCCCCATGTACTGGGGGAGGGACATCACGGAAGGTGATTAGATTATGGGGGTGGTTCCCCCATGATGTTTTCATGATAGTGAGTGAGTTCTCATGAGATCTGATGGCTTTGTAAGGGGCTTTTCTCTCCTTTGCTTGGCACTTCTCCTTCCTGCCACCATTTGTAGAAGGACATGTTTGCTTCCGCTTCTGCCATAATTGTAAGTTTCCTGAGGCCTCCCCAGCCTTGCAGAACTGTAAGCCAATTAAACCTCTTTTGTTTCTACTCAGTCTCAGGTATGTCCTTATAGTAATGTGAGAATAGACTAATACACTGTCTCAGAGATTCTGACTTAGTAGATTTGTGAAAGAGCCAGTGCATTTACATTTTTAACAAGTGCTTCATTGATTTTGATACAGTTTTTTGAGAAGCTGCTGTAGGTTCAATCAGAAGTGATTCAAAATGAGTGACTTATGTAAATTCAGAGTGGGGAGAACATTCTTTATTGTTAACATACTGGGTTAAAGAAAATGTGTCTGGCATAAATTTCTTGTGTGCATTATTTTCAGGAGAGAGTTTAAAGTAGAACAGCAATTTGCAAAACATACTACAAAAGCTCAGTATGTATTCGTCCTCAGGGGATATGAAGATTTGGCCTTTAAAAGTAAGATCTATGCCAAAGCATTCATAGAAAAGCAATTGTTTCTTTAAAACATTTATTTATAAGCACTATGAAAAACTTGAGTTCATGGGCTAAAAAAATAAAGGTGCTTGGTTCCTGGTTCCTATGAAGAGCTAATACTAGTCAGATGTACAGCATTCCATTCTTAGAGAATACCTTTATTATTTGGATCAAAACAGAACTGGGCCCATGATACTCTTTACCATAATTGTGACACTCAGTTCTTCTCATTGCTACCTGGTCTTCTGTAGACCTCTGCCTCTACCAAAGATATTTTGTTGTGTGCTTCATTCTGAGTTAATTACCTAACTCAAATAGATGGCACTGTAATAGATGTTGTCTCATCAGCATTCAGAACTGTTCTCTAGCTTGAAGAGAAACACAGTAAAGACTTCTTAATTACACTCTGCATTCCCACTCATTAACTGACCTTCGTTCAATTAACCATAAATCAACTAATGTGGTATATGTTACAGATAAATTAACAAATGTCCACATAACACAGTACGTCTATCCAGAGAAATTTACCATTTGTAATTAGTTTTGCTTACCACCAGAATTTGAGGGTTAGCTCCTATCAATCTTACAGGAAAACAAGCAGACTTATTTTCCCTTTTTTCTCCATAAATGTGTGGCTCCAAAAGAGAACATCCCTTCCCCCGAAAATCTAAAGTCAACATACGGTTCTCCAATAGTTCTCTTTCCTTAGTCTACATTTTTTCAAATATAAGAATAAAAGGGATTAAAGATAGACTGAGAGGGGCCTGGCACTACTTTGTTTCTGTGGCTGAAGCAGCTCTGACCTTCTAAAATTACAAGCTTTAGATAGGGTGTAGCAGAAGGCAAGATGAAACATCAACCGATTTAATATTCTCCTTTTATTTAAAGAATAGCTTTTGGAACTCAGTATCAAGGGAGTCTGCTTTAAGACGAAAAGTATTTTAAAGGAAAAGAGTCTCAGTCTATGGAGCAAGAATGAAAGTGTTAGCCAATTCATTTATGTAAAATAGTCTTTAAAACATTTTTTTGCTGTCTCTCAGACTTCAAACTCACATAGGATAAGAGCTAGGGAAGTGAAAGTCAGTGGGCAGAGCAAACTTGACCCTGCTGAGGTTCTTCATGCAGATGCCTCTGCCCTGTTTTCGCTGCCTAGTCTTGGAGATAAGGGAGACCTGAAGACAGAGAGGCCAGTGAACTATTTACTGTTGTTTGCAGAGACAGAAAACCATCAGAGGCCCACATCATTTTTTAAAAATTAGTAAATCAAGACTTTTTGTGACTACTGGGATCACTCTCTTTTTAACTGAGATAATATCATCATTATGTAAGAAATATCCTTATATATTTAGACATACATTCTGAACTATTTGGTGATGAAAAAAACATGTTAGCTTATGTAACTTAAAACATTTTAGGGCTGGTTGAGCCAAGATGGCCGAATAGGCACAGCTCCGGTCTACAGCTCCCAGCCTGAGCGACATAGAAGATGGGTGATTTCCGCATTTCTGTTTGAGGTACCGGGTTCATCTTACTAGGGAGTGCCAAACAGTGGGTGCAGGACAGTTGGTTCAGCACACTGTGTGCAAGCCAAAGCAGGGCGAGGCACTGCCTCACTCGGGAAGCACAAGCGGTCAGGGAGTTCCCTTTCCTAGTCAAAGAAAGGGGTAACAGACGGCACCTGGAAAATCGGGTCAGTCCCACCCTAATACTGCTCTTTTCCAACGGGCCTGGAAAACGGCACACCAGGAGATTGTGTCCCGCACCTGGCTCTGAGGGTCCTACGCCCACAGAGTCTACGCCAAGGAGTCTCGCACAGCAGTCTGAGATCAAACTGCAAGGCGGCAGCGAGGCTGGGGGAGGGGCGCCCGCCATTGCCCAGGCTTGCTTAGGTAAACAAAGCAGCCAGGAAGCTCAAACTGGGTGCAGCCCACCACAGCTCAAGGAGGCCTGCCTGCGTCTGTAGGCTCCACCTCCAGGGGCAGGGCACAGACAAAAATCCAGGAGGAACCTCTGCAAACTTAAATGTCTCTGTCTGACTGACAGCTTTGAAGAGAGTAGTGGTTCTCTCAGCACACAGCTGGAGATCTGAGAACGGACAGACTGCCTCCTAAAGTGGGTCCCTGACCCCCGAGCAGCCTAACTGGGAGGCACCCCCCAGTAGGGACAGACTGACACCTCACTCGGCCAGGTACTCCTCTGAGACAAAACTTCCAGAGGAACTATCAGACAGCTGAATTTGTGGTCTCACGAAAATCCACTGTTCTGCAGCCACCGCTGCTGACACCCAGCCAAACAGGGTCTGGAGTGGACCTCTGATAAACTCCAACAGACCTGCAGCTGAGGGTCCTGTCTGGTAGACGGAAAACTAACAAACAGAAAGGACATCCACACCAAAAACCCATCTGTACATCCCCATCATCAAAGTCCAAAAGTAGATAAAACCACAAAGATGGGGAAAAAACAGAGCAGAAAAACTGGAAACTCTAAAAAGGAGAGCACCGCTCCTCCTCCAAAGGAATGCAGTTCCTCACCAGCAACGGAACAAAGCTGGACGGAGAATGACTTTGACGAGTTGAGAGAAGAAGGCTTCAGACGATCAAACTACTCTGAGCTACGGGAGGAAATTCAAAACAATAGCAAAGAAGTTAAAAACTTTGAAAAAAAACTAGATGAATGGATAACTAGAATAACCAATGGAGAGAAGGGCTTAAAGGAGCTGATGGAGCTGAAAGCCAAGTTTCGAGAACTACTCGAAGATTGCAGAAGCCTCACTAGCAGATGCGATCAACTGGAAGAAAGGGTATCGCGGATGGAAGATGAAATGAATGAAATGAAGTGAGAAGGGAAGTTTAGAGAAAAAAGAATAAAAAGAAACGAACAAAGCCTCCAAGAAATTTGGGACTATGTGAAAAGGCCAAACCTACGTCTGATTGGTGTACCTGAAAATGACGGGGAGAATGGAAACAAGTTGAAAAACACTCTGCAGGATACTATCCAGGAGAACTTCCCCAATCCAGCAAGGCAGGCCAACATTCAGATTCAGGAAATACAGAGAACGCCACAAAGATACTCCTTGAGAACAGCAACTCCAAGACACATAATTGTCAGATTCACCAAAGTTGAAATGAAGGAAAAAATGTTAAGGGCAGCCAGAGAGAAAGGTCGGGTTACCCACAAAGGGAAGCCCATCAGACTAACAGCTGATCTCTCAGCAGAAACTCTACAAGCCAGAAGAGAGTGGGGGCCGATATTCAACATTTTTAAAGAAAAGAATTTTCAACCCAGAATTTCATATCCAGCCAAACTAAGCTTCATAAGTGAAGGAGAAATAAAATACTTTACAGAAAAGCAAACACTGAGGGATTTTGTCACCACCAGGCCTGCCCTAAAAGAGCTCCTGAAGGAAGCACTAAACATGGAAAGGAACAACCGGTACCAGCCACTGCAAAAACATGCCAAATTGTAAAGACCATCGAGACTAGGAAGAAACTGCATCAATTAATGAGCAAAATAACCAACTAACATCATAATGACAGGATCAGATTCACACATAACAATATTAACTTTAAATGTAAATGGGCTAAATGCTCCAATTAAAAGACACAGACTGGCAAACTGGATAAGGAGTCAGGACCCATCAGTGTGCTGTATTCAGGAAACCCATTTCACGTGCAGAGACACACATAGACTCAAAATAAAGGGGTGGAGGAAGATCTATCAAGTAAATGGAAAACAAAAAAAGGCAGGCGTTGCAATCCTAGTCTCTGATAAAATAGACTTTAAACCAACAAAGATCAAAAGAGACAAAGAAGGCCATTACATAATGATAAAGGGATCAATTCAACAAGAAGAGCTAACTATCCTAAATATATATGCACCCAACACAGGAGCACCCAGATTCATAAAGCAAGTCCTGAGTGACCTACAAAGGGACTTAAACTCCCACATAATAATAATGGGAGATTTTAACACCCCACTGTCAACATTAGACAGATCAACGAGACAGAAAGTTAACAAGGATATCCAGGAATTGAACTCAGCTCTGCACAAAGTGGACCTAATAGACATCTACAGAACTCTCCACCCCAAATCAACAGAATATACATTTTTTTCAGCACCACACCACACCTACTCCAAAATTGACCACATAGTTGGAAGTAAAGCTCTCCTCAGCAAATGTAAAAGAACAGGAATGATAACAAACTGTCTCTCAGACCACAGTGCAATCAAACTAGAACTCAGGATTAAGAAACTCACTCAAAACCGCTCAACTACATGGAAACTGAACAACCTGCTCCTGAATGACTATTGAGTACATAATGAAATGAAGGCAGAAATGAAGATGTTCTTTCAAACCAACGAGAACAAAGACACAACATACCAGAATCTCTGGGACACATTCAAAGCAGTGTGTAGAGGGAAATTTAGAGCACTAAATGCCCACAAGAGAAAGCAGGAAAGATCCAAAACTGAAACCCTAACATCACAATTAAAAGAACTAGAAAAGCAAGAGCAAACACATTCAAAAGCTAGCAGAAGGCTAGAAATAACTAAAATCAGAGCAGAACTGAAGGAAATAGAGACACAAAAAACCCTTCAAAAAATTAATGAATCCAGGAGCTGGTTTTTTGAAAAGATCAACAAAATTGATAGACCGCTAGCAAGACTAATAAAGAAGAAAAGAGAGAAGAATCAAACAGATGCAATAAAAAATGAAAAAGGGGATAGCACCACTGATCCCACAGAAATACAATCTACCATCAGAGAATACTACAAACACCTCTATGCAAATAAACTAGAAAATCTAGAAGAAATGGATAAATTCCTCGACAAATACACCCTCCCAAGACTAAATCAGGAAGAAGTTGAATCTCTGAATAGACCAATAACAGGTTCTGAAATTGTGGCAATAATCAATAGCTTACCAACGAAAAAGAGTCCAGGACCTGATGGATTCACAGCCGAATTCTACCAGAGGTACAAGGAGGAGCTGGTACCATTCCTTCTGAAACTATTCCAATCGATAGAAAAAGAGGGAATCCTCCCTAACACATTTTATGAAGCCAGCATCATCCTGATACCAAAGCCTGGCAGAGACATAACCAAAAAAGAGAATTTCAGACCAATAACCTTGATGAACATTGATGCAAAAATCCTCAATAAAATACTGGCAGACCAAATCCAGCAGCACATCAAAAAGCTTATGCACCATGATCAAGTGGGCTTCATCCCTGGGATGCAAGGCTGGTTCAACATACACAAATCAATAAATGTAGTCCAGCATATAAACAGAACCAAACACAAAAACCACATGATTATCTCAATAGATGCAGAAAAGGCCTTTGACAAAATTCAACAACCCTTCATGCTAAAAACTCTCAATAAATTAGGTATTGATGGGACGTATCTCAAAATAATAAGAGCTATCTACGACAAACCCACAGCCAATATCATACGGAATGGGCAAAAACTGGAAGCATTCCCTTTGAAAACTGGCACAAGACACGGATGCCCTCTCTCACCACTCCTATTCAACATAGTGCTGGAAGTTCTGGCCAGAGCAATCAGGCAGGAGAAGGAAATAAAGGGTATTCAATTAGGAAAAGAGGAAGTCAAATTGTCCCTGTTTGCAGATGACATGATTGTGTATCTAGAAAACCCCATTGTCTCAGCCCAAAATCTCCTTAAGCTGATTAGCAACTTCAGCAAAGTCTCAGGATACAAAATCAATGTACAAAAATCACAAGCATTCTTGTACACCAATCACAGACAAACACAGAGCCAAATCATGAGTGAACTCCCATTCACAATTGCTTCAAAGAGAATCAAATACCTAGGAATCCAACTTACAAGGGATGTGAAGGACCTCTTCAAGGAGAACTACAAACCACTGCTCAATGAAATAAAAGAGAATACAAACAAATGGAAGAACATTCCATGCTCATGGGTTGGAAGAATCAATATCGTGAAAATGGCCATACTGCCCAAGGTAATTTATAGATTCAATGCCATCCCCATCAAGCTACCAATGACTTTCTTCACAGAATTGGAAAAAACTACTTTCAAGTTCATATGGAACCAAAAAAGAGCCCGCATCGCCAAGTCAATCCTAAGCCAAAAGAACAAAGCTGGAGGCATCACCCTACCTGACTTCAAACTATACTACAAGGCTACAGTAAGCAAAACAGCATGGTACTGTTACCACAACAGAGACATAGATCAATGGAACAGAACAGAGCCATCAGAAATGATGCCACATATCTACAACTATCTGATCTTTGACAACCCTGACAAAAACAAGAAATGGGGAAATGATTCCCTATTTAATAAATGGTGCTGGGAAAACTGGCTAGCCATATGTAGTAAGCTGAAACTGGATCCCTTCCTTACACCTTATACAAAAATTAATTCAAGATGGATTAAAGACTTAAATATTAGACCTAAAACCATTAAAATCCTACAAGAAAACCTAGGCAATACCATTCAGGACATAGGCGTGGGCAAGGACTTCATGTCTAAAACACCAAAAGCAATGGCAACAAAAGCCAAAATTGACAAATGGGATCTCATTAAACTAAAGAGCTTCTGCACAGCAAAAGAAACTACCATCAGAGTGAACAGGCAACCTACAGAATGGGAGAAAATTTTTGCAACCTACTCATCTGACAAAGGGCTAATATCCAGAATCTACAATGAACTCAAACAAATTTACAAGAAAAAAACAAACCACCCCATCAAAAAGTGGGCAAAGGACATGAACAGACACTTCTCAAAAGAAGACATTTATGCAGCCAAAAAACACATGAAAAAATGCTCATCATCACTGGCCATCAGAGAAATGCAAATCAAAACCACAGTGAGATACCATCTCACACCAGTTAGAATGGCCATCATTAAAAAGTCAGGAAACAACAGGTGCTGGAGAGGATGTGGAGAAATAGGAACACTTTTACACTGTTGGTGGGACTGTAAACTAGTTCAACCATTGTGGAAGTCAGTGTGGCGATTCCTCAGGGATCTAGAACTAGAAATACCATTTGACCCAGCCAACCCATTACTGGGTATATACCCAAAGGACTATAAATCATGCTGCTATAAAGACACATGCACACGTATGTTTATTACAGAACTATTCACAATAGCAAAGAGTTGGAACCAACCCAAATGTCCAACAACGATAGACTGGATTAAGAAAATGTGGCACATATACACCATGGAATATTATGCAGCCATAAAAAATGATGAGTTCATGTCCTTTGTAGGGACATGGATGAAACTGGAAAACATCATTCTCAGTAAACTGTCAGAAGGACAAAATACCAAACACTGCATGTTCTCACTCATAGGTGGGAATTGAACAATGAGAACTCATGGACACAGGAAGGGGAACATCACACTCTGGGGACTGTTGTGGGGTGGGGGGAGGGGGGAGGGACAGCATTAGGAGATATACCTAATGCTAAATGACGAGTTAATGGGTGCAGGAAATCAACATGGCACATGGATACATATGTAACAAACCTGCACATTGTGCACATGTACCCTAAAACCTGAAGCATAAAAATAAAAAAAAAAGAAAAAAAAATTTTAAATAGCCTAAAATAGTTCCGAAAAAAAAGATAAACCTCTAAGTCATAGCCTATTTTAAATCAAGCTGTCATAATACAATTGTAGCTTTAATGGGGACTGCTTTGAAATAGATCACTTTGTGATTATCATAAGGTATATTACCTCCTCTACTTTCAAAATAATTGCTCCAACTTACAACACTGCACTATAGTATAGGCAGGATGTAATGTGATTTTTATTTATTTTATTTTTTTTTTTTGAGACAGAGTCTCGTTCTGTCGCCCAGGCTAGAGTGCAATGGCGCAATCTTGGCTCACTGCAAGCTCCACCTTCCGGGTTCACGCCATTCTCCTGCCTCAGCCTCCCAAGTAGCTGGGACTACAGGCGCCTGCCACCACGCCCGGCTAATGTTTTGTATTTTTAGAAGAGACGGGGTTTCACCGTGTTAGCCAGGATGGTCTTGATCTCCTGACCTTGTGATCTGCCCGCCTCCACCTCCCAAAGTGCTGGGATTACAGGCGTGAGCCACTGCGCCCAGCCCTGTAATGTGATTTTTAAAGCTCTTCATATGGGATGACTGGAAGAAATGTTTCATTCCTTTTTAATTTTATATATTTTAAAATTGGAATAATCTTTCATTGTTTTTGTTCATTCTAAAATAAGACACATTCATTGTACAAATTAAAACATACAAAATTACATAAAATATACTGGAGCAGAAAAAAAAATTTAGCTAAAAGGTGTTAGAAAAACGTGACAAAATGTGAATCATTGTTAATGTAAGTATAAGGAGGTCCATTATACTCAATTCCTTCCTTAATATATTAATAGAAAATTCGCTGTTAAAAGCACGAAAGAAGGTGATTCCTTGTCTTTGTTATTGTGAATAGTGCTGCAATGAACATACGCAGGCATGTGTTTTTACGAGAGAAGAATTTTTATTCCTTGGTAGACTGGATAAAGAAAATGTGGTACTTACACACCATGGAATATGGTGCAGCCATAAAAAAAAGAGTGAGATCATGTTCTTTGTAGGAACATGGATGGAGCTGGAGGCCATTATCCATAGCAAACTAGTGCAGGAACAGAAAACCAAATATTGCTTGTTCTCACAAGTGGGAGCCAAATGGTGAGAACACATGGACACAAAGAGGGGAACAACAGGCACTGTGGCCTACCTGAAGGTGAGGGGTGGAAACAGGGAGAGGAGCAGAAAAAATAGCTAATGGGTTCTAGGCTTAATACCTGGGTGATGAAATCATCTGTACAACAAACCCCTGTGATGCAAGTTTATCTCCAGAACAAACCTGCACATGTACCCTGAACCTAAAATGAAAGTTTAATTGTTAAAAAAGCATGAAAAAGAACACAATATAAGTCAGCAATACTTAGATCACAGTTAGTTCTTCTTTATAACAGTATTTTACTCCATGTAAGCATTCTTGTATGTACCTTGTCATTCTGCAAAACTCATTTGCTTTCAGATCATGATTCGGTGCCCTAAGTTCTACAATAAGAAAACACTTTTGTTTTTAGCAAATGCTGCCTTTTTTTATATATTAGTTCTTAGTCATCCAAGTTTTACCTGCTCTCAGTGTTTTGGAAGATCAGTTTTTACCAGAAAAAAACAAATATTATTCCTTGATTGTTGACACATTTTTATTTTCTCCCATGTCTACCTCATTGCAAAAATATCTAATCTGTTATACTAATTTATCTAATGTCTTGAACCCTAATATAAATGAACATAAGAAAATATAATATTTTATGTAAAATATGTAACATTGATAGAAAAATGTGAAATTAATAGTATTATTTTGTGATTAAAAACATACATGGAAGGGTAGAAATGGTGCAGCCTGTTGAATTAGAAATAAAACTCGTTTATATAGTGATATTTTTAAAGAATGTCCACAATCATATTCATCCGAATGCCTAACTTCTCAATGTTGCATAGGTCCGTTTCCAGATATTAAAAAATTTCACAATTATTTTCCAGGGTTGAAATTACAAGGAAAAAATGACTAGGTCAATTTAGTTACAAACATACCTGTGGATACCTCCATGTATTTGGATTCATCATGAGAGTAATGCTCATTAAACAAAATTAATAGACCTTGCCTCTTCAATATGACTTAAAGCAAAAGCCATATTTTATTCTCCTACCCAGACTTCATCATATATAATTTTGGAAAGGGAATAACAGAAATTGATTAGGGATAAGACCTCCAAAATAATTCAGAATTCTATTCATCAGATGCTTCTAGACTGGAGCTTTCATCACAGGCCTGAAGAGGAGGTGAGCTGAGCCATTCAGCAGCAAATACTATTTATAGATGGGTCGAGGCTCGGTGACAGTAAGTGTGGTTGAGGATTAGATGTCATTAAAGTCTCTGAGCTGCATCTTGAAAAGGGGAAGAACTTGCCTGTAGTAAACTGATAACCTTAAATAGTTTATAGTTGAATGCAAAAAATTAAATGTAAAGAAAAACCCTAACATTTCAAAGGTTGCTTTTCTATAAACATTCCCAAAATATCCCAAAACATCATGAAACTCTATTTTTTCCTCCACAGAGAAGGAAAACCCCTGCCACTATAGATAAAATAATTTCAATTCACCATCCATTTCTCTAAAAAATTTTCTAAAACATAAGTCAATTATATCCCAAACATTTTAATGTAAATATGAGTTTTCCTGGAGCAAAATAAGCAGTGGTTCTTTAAAAAGTAATACATGAAAATTCTAATGCATGCTTTTAAAATATTACCATAAATGATCTTAAAAGCAAATAGACTGAAAATTTCCACTCACCCATTTATATCTGTGCAAATATATCCTGGCCACAATAAGTAATTGAAGTTTTTTTTTTATCTAATCTTTTTATTTCTATAAATAATTAAGGTTACAACTGGGAGATGAAATTAAATGAGCAAATCTTTATTCCAAATGTGGATTATTGAACGTTTCTAAGTATTAAGTCCACTACACATTGCTGTAATTGATTATAACGGTGCTGCTCACAGTTAACATTTTGCCACCATTTCCATGCTTCGAGAGGTTTATAACTCAGCTATAAACATTTGCTCTATATTGAACTGCATAGTGAGGATTTCAGCCTTTGAGAAATTGCTTTTGTGAAGTTGAAAAAAGAAAAGTCAGACTAGACTTTTCTGTTACAACATTATATTTGTAAAGTAACAAGTATTTTTGGATTAAGACATTTTTCAATTTCATGATAACTTTTTAAAGCAAGATTTGGCTGTGACAATACTCCATCAGAAAAAGAAAAGATTTAAACTCAAAAATTACTGTTGGTTTTTTTTTTTTTAAGACAGAGTCTTGCACTGTCGCACAGGCTGGAGTGCAGTGAGGTGATCTTGGCTCACTGCAACCTCCACCTCCTGGGCTCCAGTGATCCTCCTGCCTCAGCCTTCCAAGTAGTTGGGACTACAGGCATGTGTCACCACATCTGGCTAATTTTTGTATTTTTTGTAAAGATGGGGTTTCTCCATGTTGGCCAGGCTGGTCTCCAACTCCTGGTCTCAAGTGATCTGCCTGCCTCAGCCTCCCAAAGTGTTGGGATTACAGGTGTGAACCACTGTGCCCAGCCAAAAACTACTTTGTTTCTTAATGGTCTCATGACAGTTCTCTGTACCACTTTGGTACAGAGTATGAGTATCTGTAATTTAAAGGCACAGTATACCTACAGCCCTTTGAGACTTGCAGGCAACTTGTATTTAATTTATTAAAGAACGTTTCTTTTTAATTGCATGTTGCTACCCATGCGTATATTCATTTGACAAACATTTAACATCTAATATATCTTCAGCATTGGTGATTGATATGGTTTGGCTGTGTCCCCACTTAAATGTCGTCTTGAATTGTAATCCCCAGAATACCTACGTGTTGTGGGAGGGACCCAGGAGGAGGTAATTGAATCGTAGGGGCAGATTCCCCCATGCTGTTTTCCTGACAGTGAGTGAATTCTCATGTGATCTGATGGTTTTATAAGTGTCTGGCATTTCCCCTGCTGGCATTCATTGTCTCTCCTGCTGCCCTGTGAAGACGTGCCCTCCACCATGATTTTAAGTTTCTTGAGGTCTCCCTAGCCATGTGGACTGTAAATCAATTAAACCTTTTTTCTTTATAAATTATCCAGTCTTGGGTATTTCTTCACAGCAGCATGAGAACAGACTAATGGAGTAAAAAAAGTTGAATAAAACACAATCTTTATAGATGAAAGAGATAGGTGAACTAATATTTATATAATAAACATTAAAGCCTGGTATATGTAAGTACCTCAGTAAATTCCTGTTAAACTTATGTGTATGTGTGTGTGTGTCTTTATTGATTGTACAAATACAACACACATAATACAGTAGAACACAGGAGTTGTTAAAGTCTGGTTCAAATATCTAAACATCGAATAATTTCAAAGTTCTGCAAACACTTGTGTAAAGTTTAGATATTTTGAATTATCTATATTTATAGACAATTAGTAGTTTTTAATATACTTTCTTGAGTTAACCTATAAATCAGAGGTAGCAAAATCAAATGTCCACAGGAATTCGACAGGTAACAGAAATGTGTGATCCTAAACCAGAAAGAGCCTGGGGCTGGGGGATATTAGTGAGGAGTTCCTGAATAAACCTCGAAATTACCAGTTCCACCAACAGATTAACATTCTTAATTTGTAAATTTATGAAGCACCAGGCCTGCCAACCAAACATGTTTGGTACCACATCTGTATTTGGTCCAGCTGCTTGAGCTGTTAAATACAACCCAGTTTGTTTTCTCAATATTTTACCTTAAGAATACTATCCTCAATTTTAGTCCTGATTTTTTTTTTTGCCACTAGTTGCTATCTGTAATTTATTTATACAGAACTTTATCCATATGCCAGTTTAAGCTGAAAATTGATTTTGTGTGTAATTGCTGAAGGAGGTAAAGGGTGATGGTAAAAAAGGTGAAGATTTAACAGACACACAGACATGACTTCATAAACAATAATAATTTATTGAAGCATTCATGAGTGATGGTTCAGAAACTCAAGTTAATTATTTCACTCAATTCCACCAGATTCTAGGACCTGAATAAAATTAATCATACTCAAAAGAAACTGGTAGACAACAAGAATGGTACCATTTATGGGTCACCTAATATGGACTCAGGCACTTGTGTCAAGTTTTTTAAAATTGTGGCAAAATAAACAGAACAGAGAATTAACCATCTCAATTGTCTTTAAGTGTATAGTTCAGTAATGTGAAGCATATCTGCATTGCTGTGCATCCAGTCTCCAAAGCTTTTCATCTTGTGAAACTGACACTCTGTACCCATTTAATAGCTCCCTACTTTACCCAACCCCAGCCTCTAGCAATCATCATTCTACCTTCTCTAGCTATGTATCTGGCTACTACAGGGGCCTCATATAATCAGAATCATAGAGTATTTGTCATTTATGTGATTAACATAATGTCCTAAGTTTCCTGCATGTTGTCACTCTCCAGAATTCCCTTTATTTTTAAGGCTGAATAATATTCCCTGTATGTATACATTACATTTTGTTTATACATTCATCCATCAATGAACACATGGGTTGCTTCCATCTTTTAGCTTTTGTTGGTACTACTATGAACACGAGTGTGTACTTATCTCTTTTATACCCTGCTTTCAATTTTGGGGGTATATACCTAAAAGTATAATTGCTGGATCATACGGCAATTCTATTTTTAATTTTTTCCGCAATGGCTGCACCATTTTACATTCCCGCCAATTTAATTTTAAAACAATTCTAAAAGTCTGTCAACTTCTGAGAGCCACGAGCTTTTGGGCATGTCACAGAGGTTCCTCACGTCTCAGTTTCCTCACCTATGAATGAGAATTGTTACCTCATAATGCTTCTAGGAGTGGACTGAATGAGATTTTCCTTTAAAGGTATTTATGCTTGTTGCATAGTAAGCACTTAAGAATTAATTCCTGAGCAGACACACACCTTAGGCTCTTTGATTTGTTTAAGTGTTTATTCCTGTAGAATCTTTCTTTAGTTGGCTAATATGAATTATTTTGTGTTAACTCTAGTTATATGCTCTGAAATTAACATCCTCCTTCAGTTGTTGTATCCATTGCGGGCTTCTGTCATGTTAGTCTTGTTACCGGTGGTGAATCCATACGTGTCTGCAGCAACCTCAATTCTTGTCTCCTCAGAAAAGGAAGGGCATAAGGCAGCAGGAGAAACCGAGGCAAGTTTCAGAGCCAGGTTGAAAGTTTATTAAAAAGTTTAGAGCAGGAATGAAAGGAAGTACAGTACACTTGGAGGAGGGCCAAGTCGGTGACTTGAGAGCATCAAGTGCCCTGTTTGACCTTTGACTTAGGGTTTTATACATTGCCATACTTCCAGGGTCTGGCATCCCTTCTCCTCTGATTCTTCTTTGGGGTGGGCTGTCTGCATGTGCAGTGTCCTGCTAGCACTTGGGAAGGGCCGCATGCCCAGTGTGTTTACTGGAGTTGTATGCATGCTCACTTGAGGTATTCTCCCCTTACCAGTCAAATCTGCCTAGTAGGTCACATACCAATTAAACTCCGCCATTTTGCCTCTTAATGTGCACGTTTGAGCCCATTCACTCAATTCCTGAGATCTTACCGGGAAGCTGCTGATCACCAGTTTCAGGATTTTTTCTATTTATTGAGAGAGTGCCTTTTCCTGGTGCTGACTGTGACCAAGTACTTTAGAGAGACTGTTTAACAATTGCCTGACCACCTCTGATGGTCATCTGAAAGTCCCAGTAGAAGTGGGGGGAAGCGCTCTCCTGTCCCGCTCATGCCCGACTAGCTATCCACCGCAACGGTCTGAGCTCTAATTGCTCCATCATAGTGACCAAGGAATTACCATTCTTTTCTTGAAATTGTAAACATTGCCTTGCACATATTGACTATTAGTAGACGTTATCCCTCCTTGTATCCCAACAATGGCCATCCTGTTTCTAAGGTAACAAGTGCTGTTTCAACAGGCTTTACATAAATAGTCACTAGGGATTTTATGTTGGACTTTGGATTTTGGAAGAGTGCCAGTGATTTTGATGTTCATACTTTAGATGGTTAAAGGAACAAAGGAGGAGAAACAAGATGTTTGCCCACCTTCCATCTCAGGTGTAATATCTGTCCATCCTCACCTGAATTAGAAGCAGGACGGGAAATTATTAAGGCAGTGTGAGAAGCATTTGGGAGTTTTGTAAGGTTATCCCCCCTCAGTCCCAAAGCCAATGGCCATGTTTTAGCAACACTGCTTATACCTTAGAGAAATAAATGCAAAGAATACATTTAGTTGAATCTTCTCAACAAATGGAACCATGTGTTAATCTGTAGACCTTATTTTAACCCATTCACATATTTTGAGCCTAGTCAATTTTAAAACTTGTCCAATGACAGTTATTAAATAACAATGTAATTATTTGCATTGAAGAATATAAAATTATTTATTTACAATGATATTTAACTTTTCTCATAAAAATGTTTTTTGGGAATATACATTTATTGGTCTATTTGTAAGCTATGAGAACAAAGTATAAAATATGTGAATTGTAAACTCCTCCTAGAGAAGAGTGTTTGAAACCACTACTGGATTAATTCCTTTAACCATCTAAAGGATGAACCTCAAAATCACTGGCACTCTTCCAAAGTCCAAAGTACAACATAAAATCCCCCAGACATGGGCGGTTCCATCAAATAAACGGGTTATTGCTAATATGGGGAAGACTGCTGTGATCTATTTTAACCAAGAAACTGTTGAACATGAATCAAAAGCAGGATGGAATGCCACCCTTCCTGTCGATGCTACTCAGGACAGACCGGGAAAGTTCAAGGATAAGCAGAAGGATGCAGCTAATTTTTAGTAGAAGACAGACGTTTCATGAGAGAGGAGAAAGGAGACTACAGTGCTGCACAAACAAAGCTTTTAAAGCTATGTTTTGAGGTAAATATATACACAAAATAAGCAACAAATTCTTTGTAAAATGCACATTGGCTTCTCTTTATACACAAATTCAAAACACAAGACGACTCTTGAAATTCTGCAATAAAAGTTACGAATGACAATAAAAATAGACAAAAGATTTAAGCAAACACTTCAGAAAGGAAGATGCATAAGTGGCCAATGAACACATGAAAAAGTGCCCAACATCATTAATCATGAGGGAAATGCAAATTAAAACTACAATGAAATATCACTATGTATGCATTAGAATAGTTAAGATGAAAAAAAAAAAGATTGGCAATGCCAAAATATTGGTGAGGATGTGATACAACCAGGTCCATTGCTGTTAGAGATGGAAAATGATAGAACCATTGTTTATTTTATGTCTTTCATTTAAAATGACATTTTTCAAATAAGGAAAAATTGAGGGAGATCTGATAAACATAATGTCCAATATAAGCATGAGTAGAAATAATATAGGTTAGTATAAAGAAATGTGGTAAATTACATATAATTAGTTTTATTTTAAAAAATCTAGTTCAATACTACAGTTGAAATGACTCCTTCTAGTTCAGATGAGGGGTTCTACTCAAAACAGATGTAAATACAATGTGAGCTTAACTCCTCTGATAAAGCAAAATTGATGTCATAAAGCATGTGGCTCTATTTATCTCCGTGGAATGACTCACATTTTAAAATTTTTCCCTTACTGACCTCAGTAAGGAACAGTTGATCACTTTCTCATTCATCACTCACTTTAAAGAGGGCCTTCCGGGTACTCTCCTGAGTTGCTAATGCTGTGACAGTCTGAGAAGACGGCAAAAAGACATAGTGATATCCAGTGTTTCTGTAAGTATATAGCCTTAAGCAGCCAATTACCTGAAATCACCACTACTGGATTAATTTCTTACGCTTAAGGTATTTTCTCCAACGAGAACTTGTTCAAATAAATAGATATTTCAAGATATGAAAGAAACATGAAATAATTAAAAAGTCTTAAGTGGCAAGTTTCACATCAAAAGAAGACTTGGATATTTTCTATATTCTCCTTGGAGATAGGGAAGAATACACTGACAAAAGTTTGAAAGAAACATCTTATGCTCTCATTGCTGGATGGAAAAAGAACTATAAAACTAATATTTTCATATCCTTAAGAAAAAGGAAAAGAAAAGTGGGTTAACGAGATAATTAGTATTTATCTGTCACCAACTCCAAATAAAGGATTTTATATAATTTCTAATTGATGTACTATCTCATTTCCGTATCCACGGCATTTCTAAGAAAAACTTATGGTCCTCAATATACAGAAAAAGAATTTGTACCTTCCTAAATTCATTTGCTTACTAAGGCAAGAATTGGCAGATTTCTGATTTCTGTTATTTCTACTCCATAAGCTCCACCAATGTCTATACCTTCCATCTGTACCCAGGAAACTCAAATCTTAGTTTTGAGAACTGGTTAACTACAGAAAATACACTTGTGGTTTCTGAAAAGACTATAAATTTAATCTGAGATTCTATTTCATAAAAGCAAGAAAAGGAAAGCAAATAAAACAAAAAGACAGACAACTGAGAATAATAGTAGAAAAATGTACTGTAGGGCCATTGTCAGATCAGGAGATTATATTCTATCATATTTTTTCTTTATGAACTTTATCTATATATAAATTAAATATATATGTGATATTAAAACCTATCTCAGTAGTTTGGAGATAATTTTCTAAAGAATGAAAGAATTATGGTCTCTAGTATAGCTTCAATACACTTAACTGAACAGACTCTTACATTTGGTATATAAACCTGTGTTATCATCTAGTGGTAAAGTGTTAGAAATACAGACACAGACTCCCTGAATCCTCAGAAGAAGCTAATTCATGAATCCAGAAAATGCAACATGTCATACAAACCGAGTGGTCTAATTGCATTCAGCTAGGTTCTCAAATATATACAGATAAAGTTGGATCACAATGAAGCTTGATAAAAGCTTAAGTCTGTGCATTTAATGTTCCGTGGAGGTGTGAATAATGCTACCTTCAGAGCTGGGTGGGAAAAGTTTTATTACTTTTATTTAAATTGTAAACAACAGTTAAGAAATAGCATTCCTGATTAAGCACTAGAAAACCACAACGCCTATGAAACACTGATGCCAAAAAACATGCCCAAAAATGAAAGTGGGAAAATAAAAATAATGGACTATAACTTAGATACAAGCGCTATCCTTTCCTAAGAAGAGGAAAACACTGCCAACATGGTATAATAGACTTGGTCTTTCTCCTAGTATTTCCCTAAAATTCTGATGAGAAGGAACACTGATAAGATGCAAAAATATCAGAAGGTACATTGTGGCACATAAGTCCATGAATGCAGTTTCTTTTGGATCAGGAATGAATATAAGAGACTAAGGAAACGGGTACATTATCAATCCTTCCCACACACATTCTTTCAGCACCTGTCGTGTCAGTCTCTCTATAAGTTACAAGAGCTAAAGCAAATAAGTAAAGATCTAATGGGGGAAGAATTGACATACAATTACAATCCAAAATAAATGGCATGATAAAGACCTGCACAACGTCGTGAGCAACAAATAAAAAGTAAAAAACTGAAATTGTGAGCAAAGAGAAGCTTATGAAAGAGGTACTAATTGAACTTGGCATTGAATTATGAGTAAGGACTTAACAGCTATCTGAGATGGAGAAGATCAGAGGCCTAGAAACATTTAAAAAGCTGTTCTGCTTGAAAAACAGTAAGAAGCTTGAAGAAGGCAAGCTCATGTGTGATGTTGCAGCAGAAAATCTTGGGCAGTCAGAGAGTCATAGCCCATGTGCAATAGGTGGAATGTGGAAATGACTAACAGAGAAGATAATTAGAGAGGAAAAAGTCCATCTAAAACACAAGCTACTGACTTATTGCATGGTTTGTTTTGATATTTTTGTAATTTTATTTTTCATCAATTTAAAGGAACAAATTTTTAGAAGTTAAACTCCTTGGAAACATTTTGTCTATTTTGGTCAGTGCTTAATTCCTCAATGCTTAGAAAAGTACCTGGCACATAGCAGCAGCTGAATGAATATGTAAATATTTGTAAATTGAAACTTAAAAACATTCAGTAAATATTTATTAAGCCCTTGATGTGTGCTGGCACCGTAACATATATTAGGCATGTTGACCTTTTGCCCAAGAAGATTAAGTTAAAGATAAAATATATATTATATATATAATATAACATATATTAGGCATGTTGACCTTTTGCCCAAGAAGATTAAGTTAAAGATAAATTATAACTGGTGACAAACATGCTTTCTCAAATGCCTGGAAAATCTACCAGAAGGGCCCTATTCAATATAGTAGCCAATAACCACATGAGGCTCTTGATCACTTGAAATGTGTCTATTCCAATTTGAGATGTGCCATAAGTATAAAAGTCACACAAGATTTTGAAAGCTTCATGCAAACAAAGAGAATAAAAATATCTCAGCAAATAATTTTGTATTGATTGCATGTTGAAATGATATTAAATATACTGTCTTAAATAAAATATCTCATTAAAAGTAATTATCCCTTTCTTTTTTCTATATATGCAGTTGCTAAAAAAATGTAAAATTACATACATAGCTTGCTTTATATTTCTACCAGACAGTGCTCTGCTAAAAATCAAGGATTGAACTATTATTCTCAAAGTATGGGTTGAAAAGCCTCTTTACATTTAATTTTCAAACTATATTAATTTTGAATACTGAGGCTACAGATGAATTTGCTAAACAATTTGAGTGACTTAAGTGAGTTGTACAATTAAGAACAACTGTACTCAATTCTATAGGAAGTAACCTAATTCAATACTTGATGATTCAGGTACAGATATAGAGAACCAATCTTGAGCCTTCACAAAGCTTAAGATTTCTTGCTGACTGGAGGGAAAGTAAGAAACTTTCAATAGCTTTTTCTGCAGGTATTCAGATTTGACCTAGTGCCCCAGTTTATAAATGGAATCAATTTCTTTGTGAAGTTCCTCTACTTCCTGGATGCAGGAAAATAGCGCGAGCACTGAAATGGCAGAATTGGAGAATATGATCTACGCTGCTAGACCTCTCTGTCAGAGCTGTATGATTGTGACCCAGTGTTTGCTTCCTGACGGGAAATATTTTCCCCTGGGCCAACTCTGCTGCCAGAAATTTCAGAATACTATTTGAGGTGTGTGCATTCATGTGAAATAACAGTATTGTGAAAATTCAACTTGGAAATTCTATGCATTATGGAACCAGGAATCAAATAGATGAGGAAGAAATGGGGATGCTGGAGCATGGCTAACAGCAGGGATGGCTGGACAATGTTATTCTGCTCTAGGAAAGTTATGAAGGAGCTTTATCTAGGATGAACAAATAACTGTTTAAAGAGCGTGTAGACTCACTCAAGGCATTTGCAAGAGAGAAGGAATCAGAAATCCAACAAATTGCAATGTAACATGAGAAAAAATATTGGTAGATGATCTAGCTCTTAAGACTCTTTCTGTTAGTGCAAAAATTGAGTTCACACATGGTCAACATTCAATCTGAATTTCAGGCAGGGAATTCACTGTTGGTTCACTGTAGTTATTAATGGTATTTGCCAATTAGTCCCAGTTCTCTACACTTCCTGACACATAATAGGATTTTATTTCCTGGCAATCTTGTGGTTTGATGGAAACATGTGATTAACTGTATCCAACAATTTGTGTGTATTAGTCCCTCTTGAGAGAGAGCATTTTATTATCAATTCGAGCTTGTCAATACCATGTGGAATCTAAGATCCACAATAAGCTGAATCACATTGATTACACTACCTTTGACATAATAAGTAGAAACTAACCAGAATTAGCCTTTCCATCTAACTTATTATATGGTTATTTGACATAACAAAAATCTATTTAATATGAAAGTTATTCAATATAAAAAGCTACCCAATCAACCAGACTAAAATTTTTCCATCTACACACAAACACATATATTCTTTTAGACTAGAAGTAAGGGGAATACAGTGCCTTAACCTGTAGGCTTTGTTCCCAAAGACCCTCAACCAGTGGTCAAGTTTCCTGATAGGTATTTATCCTCTCTCTTTCTCTGGTAGATGCCTACACTGTCACCATGAATTGAATTTAATATGAGAGCTGTCATCTGAATGCTACCCAGGGTTCTGGGCTTTTTCAAATACCAGGAGAGTGGGGAGAGAGCATTCAGATCTGCAGTGGGTGCAAGAGCCATCCATCTAAGAAAGCCCAAGGTTTATATAGCTGTAGTGAGAATTTGCATTTCTGTGATTTTTCCCCTAAAGTTGGTGTTATTTCCTTGTTGTGACTAGCTATTGCAAAATAGTTGGTATAATGTGTTGATCTGATATTTAATTCACGTACATCTAGCTTTGTGACGCCGCCTTTCTGGTGGTAGATTTTAGCAATAATCAAATTATGCAAAACTCATATATTGACACTAATAAAATGATATTCCCTTATATGGGACTTCATGACATTTTAGACTCTTGTATACACTGAGGATAGTTCTGGAGCTCTCTTTTTCCTATGGCATAATAATTTTCAAGGTTCAAGACAGTGGCTTCTCCATCAGCTTTGGTCTCTGATCCACTACAGTTAAACATTTCTGTCATTAGGCCGGGCGCGGTGGCTCAGCCTGTAATCCCAGCACTCTGGGAGGCCGAGGAGGGCGGATCACAACGTCAGGAGATCTAGGCCAACCTGGCTAACACAGTGAAACCCCGTCTCTACTAAAAATACAAAAAAATTAGCCAGGCGTGGTGGCGGACACCTGTAGTCCCAGCTACTCGGGAGGCTGAGGCAGGAGAATGGCGTGAACCCAGGAGGTGGAGCTTGCAGTGAGCAGAGATCGTGTCACTGCACTCCAGCCTGGGGGACAGAGCGAGACTCCGTCTCAAAAAAAAAAAAAAAAAAAAAAAGAGATTTCTGTCATTAGTAATCAGAATGGTATAGACAAACAAAAGAATATCATTTCTGGTGGATTATGATCTTGGTTACAATATTTACTAGTTGTGTTGCCACAGGAAAGTAAACTCTCCTCTCTGAGTTGTGATTCCTTCATTTTTAAAATAAAGCTAATCATGGCAACCCAATGAATGATTATGAAGAACAAATGAGATAAAATAAAGGAAAGCCATTCCACAGATGAACAGTAATTCACGTTATGATATGCAGTAGATACGACATTTTCTTTTTGTCTCCAGTTATAGATTTTCCATTTGGTTCTTTTTTTGTATTTTTCATTTTTTTTAATTTTTAATTTTGAATTTTAGTGGGTACATAGGTATATATTTCTCTGGGTACATAAGATGTTTTGATACAGGCATGCAATGTGTAATAATCACATCATGGAGAAAGGGGTATCCATCCCCTCAAGCATTTATCCTTTGTTCTACAAAAAATCCAATTACATTCTTTTAGTTATTTTAAAATGCATAATTAAATTATCATTAACTAGAGTCACCCTGTTGTGCTATCAAATATTAGGTCTTATTCATTCTTTCTAACTAATCTTTTTGTACCCATTAACCATCCCCACCTTCTCCCACCCACTACCCTTTCTAGCCTCTGGTAATCATCCTTCTATCTATTTCCATGAGTTCAATTGCTTTGATTTTTAGATCCCACAAATAAGTGAGAAAATGTGATATTTGTCTTTCTGTGCCTGGCTCATTTCACTTAATGTAATGATCTCCAGTTCCAGCCATGTTGTTGCAAATGACAGGATTTTATTCTTTTACATGTCTGAATAGTACTCCATTGTGTACAGGTGCAACTTCTTTTCATCCATTCATCTGTTGAAGAACACTAGGTGGTTTCCAAATCTTGGCTATTGTGAAGGGCACTGCAACACACATAGAAGTTCAGTTATCTCTTTGACATGTTGATTTTCTTTCTTCTGGGTATATACACAGTAGTGGGATTGCTGGGTCATATGGTAGCTCTATTTTTAGTTTTTCTGAGAAACTTTCAAGCTGTTCTCCATAATGGTTTTACTAATAAACATTCCCACCAACAGTGTACCAGGGTTCCCTTTTCTTCACACCCTCACCAGTGTTTGTTATTGCCTGTCTTTTCTATGTAAACCATTTTAACTGGGTTAAGATAACATCTCATTGTAGTTTTGATTTGCATTTCTGATGATCAGTTATGCTCAGTACCTTTTCTTATGCCTGCTTGCCATTTTTATGTCTTCTTTTGAGAAATATCCATTCAAACCTTTTGCCCATTTTTTGACTGGATTATTAGACTTATTTCCAATAGAGTTGTTTGAGCCCCTTAGATATTGTTTATTAATTCCTTGTCAGATGGATAGCTTGTAAATATTTTCTCCTCTTCTGTGGGTTGTCTCTTCACTTTGTTGATTGTGTTCTTTGCTGTACAGAAGCTTTTTACCTTATGTGATTTCATCTGTACATTTACTCAAGAAAATTTTGTCCAGACCAACGGCCCGGAGATTTTCCCCAGTGTTTCTTGCAGTAGTTTCCTAGTTTGGGGTCTTTGATTTAGGTCTTTAATCTGTCTTGATTTTTGTATACAATAAGAGACAGGGGTCTAGTTTTATTCTTCGGCATATAGATATCCAGTTTTTTCAGCATCATCTATTAAAGAGATTGTTTTTTCCCCAGTGTTTGTCCTTGACATCTTTGTCAAAAATGAGTTCAGTGTAGGGGTATGGATTTGTTTCTGGGTTCTCTAGGCTGTGCCTTGGTCTATGTGTCTGTTTTTATTCCAGTACCATTTTGTTTTGGTTACTTTAACTCCATGGTATGATTTAAAGTCAGGTAAGGTGATTCTTCCAGCTTTGTTCTTTTTCCTTAGGATAGCTTTGGCTATGCTGGGTCTTTTGTCATTCCATATAAATTTTAGGATTGTGTTTTGTATTCTAAATTCTCTTTTAATGTAAGACCTCTATAAGCTCACTAGCATTTGAATAGTGGTAAAGTTAAAGTGAAGTTGAAGCTGTTCCCTGGCTTTCCAGTTAGATGATGTGGCCATCAAATGAAATAGAGATTATGAAATAAGGGGAAGGTTGTGTCCTGCTGTTGTCTCATTGAATAGAATACGTAATTTGCATGACTCGTTAAAAAATATGGGTACCCTTCCCCTACATTGCCTTTAGGAATGAAATTTCCTGTTTACACCTTAGGTATTGTACTCAGTCTCCTTTTCTTCCCCAATACATAAATGGCTATATGAACTTCATGCCTGTCTAAATCTAGTAGACTGTTCTCTCCTAGCATTAAAAACTCTTCTCATATCTTTTTTTTTTTTTTTTTTTTGAGCTGGAGTCTCGCTCTGTCGCCCAGGCTGGAGTGCAGTGGCACGATCTCGGCTCACTGCAAGCTCTGCCTCCCGGGTTCACCCCATTCTCCTGCCTCAGCCTCCCGAGTAGCTGGGACTACAGGCGCACGCTGCCACACCCGGCTAATTTTTTTTATTTTAGTAGAGACGGGATTTCGCCGTGTTAGCCAGGATGGTCTCGATCTCCTGACCTCGCGATCCACCCGCCTCGGCCTCCCAAAGTGCTGGGATTAAAGGCGTGAGCCGCTGTGCCCGGCCCACTTTCTCATATAGTTCTTTAAAATCGCTCACCACTCTCTGCCCTGTCAGCAAATGTTAAATTTTAATTGTGAAGACCCGTTGTATTTTGCCTCACATTGCTTTTTTTCTGCCGAGGCTGCATAGCGAGAACACAGACTCTTGCTCCAGCGTCTGCTTTACTTTGTTTTTCCTTTGACACCATTAGCTTTCTGTCTGTACACTTATTCTTGAATTTAGGAGATCACCCCGAGCCGGTCGCTGTGCATTTGTTGGTACAAAATTGGATGTTCTTTCTGCTCTATTTCACTTTTGACAGCATTTTGGCTCTGGTAATCCTATCCCTGTCTTGCCCAACTTGAAGTCTGAGCAATACATAGTCTATAGTCTAACAACATTTTGATTTTTAACTATGATGTAGCATTTTAGTAAGCATTTAGCTAGGGTCTATATTTGGTCAACAGAAAGAAGGATGATTATTTTCCTGGAAATTCTTCATTCATTCATTCAACAATAGTAGTTTACTTACTAAATACCTAATAAAGGAGGTGTCCAAGAAGAAAAAAGAAAATTGTCCCTCAATGAATTTACAGTCTAGTTGAATAAAAAAGAATAGTCTATGTATCTTTGAGTTTCATTTTATTAAAAATACTTCAATTCCCTTTTTTTCACCTTTAGATTAAATGAATTCAGTGACCGCCTAACATATTGGGCTATGTACAGAGTCAATCTAAAAACATAAGATTTTAATAAAGAACATTCTAATAGTAATTATTAAAGTAAAAACTCTGTTTTCTTTATATCTTTATTTAATTTTCTTCAGGTAGAAATCTAATTTTGAATATTTGTCAATTTAATATGTAGTTAAATAAAAATCTACTCTATAACTTCTTAAGTTCAAGACTCCACTGGGTGTTCAAATGAATAATTGAGGGAATTTACAAAGAATTCAAAGAAGATAATAACCATTTGGATTTATTAATTTTATTGCCATCAAAGTTTACTTCAATTCTCAACTTCATTATCCTATGGGTATCTATCTTTTTTGCTTTTACATGCTTCACACACACACACACACACACACACACACAATACTCATATATCATGAACATCCACACATTTCAATTTAATCCAATAGAAAACTCTCATTCACCAAAAGCTTTCTTTGATTTCCATACTTTTGAAGGCCTCCTCAGATCTATTTTCCTGCTGTCCTATTTTCTTTCAGCTTTATCCTTAAGAAAGCCTCTCTGTGATTTGAAACATTTTCCACTGTCTATTGCAGTGGTTAATTTTTTATCATATTTATACCAATAATATGACGCACTTCAGCACTCTGCTGTGTTTTGATAAGATTCCATGGGGGTCTAGGCATTTCCACCTATATAAAAATGTTCAAAAAATAACGCATGATGGCAAAACTAAATGCCCTGCTGACCAAAAGAGTTCAGAAGACACGGTCGAATCCTGATCTATAGAAGCATTTTCTGAAGATGGGAGCCACACAGAGGACTTCATTAACTTCCAAATACTTCAAAATGAAAAATGGGAAGAAAGTGTCTTGGAAAGATTGGACAGCAAGACGACACACTAAACAGCATACACATTATGATAAGTAAAGGGGGTTTGATTTAAGGAGTATTGATTTCACTTTCCTTTTTAATGAAAATGGAGAATAAACTGGTAGTTTCAAGAGAGGAAAATGAAGTATTATATTTTTACCAGATATTGACCACCTATGCTTGCCTACTCATGCCTTCTAGCCCTCTAAGTTTCAACATGAAGAGAGAGGGAAAAACACTCTTCTCACACTATAAGGAACAAAGAAAAAAGAGGAATAATGTAATTCTTCTTAAAATTCCAGAAAAAAATAAGTAACAATTGAAGCTTATCATCCTGTCCAAATATAATCTGTAAGAATAAATTATAGTCAGTGAGCCTTGAAGTATAAACAGGATGCAGGATGTTGTATTTTTATAATATTATCTTGATATATCATTAGTGACTTAGCAATTCTAAATGTTAAATTTCTCACTTGCCCTTGGAGGTCATGCTATAAGCTATTTGAAAAGTAATTTACTCAGATATGTTAGGAAATGTGAGTTCAACAATGAATACCTTTTAAAAATATTTTATCATAAAGGAACAGAAAAATATCAACTGCAGAGCAGAGAAATATTCTGTTTTCTACCACCTTTGCCAGGATAAAGACTATTTTTTAAATAATTAATTAGGAGGCCATTAGACTGAGGTGGCTCCAGTGCCCTGGGTTTACATGTAAGCAAACCAAATCCAATTCAATGTAAGCAGTCATTTTCTAGGCCAATCAGAAACGGCCACCTAACTCCTAAGGAATTTCCACTCCTGAAGCTGAACCAATCAGAAACTGCAAATTAATCTCTAAGTAGGAACTTTTCTCTGGAGTGCTCCCAGTAAGGCTACTGCTCCCCTTTAGTCAATCAAAAATTTTCTTTCTTGTTCTGATTCTGCAGAGACCTATTAAAGCCTTCCTTCTGTGGCCCTTTATTAGATGCCCAAGGCCTCTGTGGTCTGAAGCTGCACAATTCATGAATCACTCTCTGTTCAAATAAACTATTTAAAATTTCTATGTGCCTTAGTTTATGTTTTGGAACTGCCTAAAGGTCATTTCTTATGTCTAAAATTTGGCTGTGTCTTATACTAACTGAGGTAAATAAAAGAATGTTCCTAACATCAAAATAATAAGTAAATAAATAACAACTAAAAACTTCTCAGGACCAATTACATGACTACATTAGGTAAAATAATTTTTTTTACTATTATTTTAACCCAAATCACAAATAAAAAAAAATTAGAGATGGGTTCTTGCTATGTTGCCCAGGCCATCTTCAAACTCCTATGCTCAAGTAATCCTTCTACCTCAGCCTTTAGAATAGCTGTGATTACAGGTGCATGCCATCATGCCTGGCGTTCCAAATCCCTAAATTTTAAGTCTCAGTTTTCTGATTTATTTTTCAAATGGTGACAGAACTTTTTTTTTTTTTTTTTTTGAGATGGAGTCTCGCTCTGTGGCCCAGGTGGAGTGCAGTAGCACGATCTCGGCTCACTGTAAGCTCCACCTCCCGGGTTCACGCCATTCTCCTGCCTCAGCCTCCCGAGTAGCTGGGACCACAGGCGCCCGCCACCACGCCCGGCTAATTTTTTTTGTATTTTTAGTAGAGATGGGGTTTCACCGTGGTCTCGATCTCCTGACCTTGTGATCCGCCCGCCTCGGCCTCCCAAAGTGCTGGGATTACAAGCGTGAACCACCGCACCCGGCCAACTTTTTAATGTATTGGGATAGTTTTGATCACCATTCCAACTATCCCCATAACAGAAGAGGCTCCTGGATGCACATCTTTTGTAATTCTCTTGACACTGTATGCACCAGAGACTTTATGGCATCAGAGGCTGTGCCACAGAAAGTCATTCAAAATTGGCTCGAATTTTCTTTTCACTCTTATTAATGGAAACCAACACATCATACTATTAACATAATTAATTTGACCTAAAAGCTATACACAAAACTTTCTTAACAGAGGAAAATTATTTCTTTAAATGTACTCAAACTAAACTTTAAATAGATATGCTTCATTACAATTCAAGAAAGAAAAATGAGGCTAAATTAAATTTGAATGAAGCTAATGTAAATTTGAAGTTATTACCTCTTTCCTTTTAACATGTTAGGTGGATTCTGACAGCAAAGACATTCAGACTTACAATTTAGTTATGTGAAATACTAATGATGATTACCTTGGAAACAGTTACAGTTTCTCAGAAATCTACTTATGAAATCAAAACACAAATACAATCATAATATTCTCTCTTACAATAGAAGCACAGGAAGCAATAAATGGTTGGGTCTGGAAATAAACTATCTATAATTTTGGTAGATGTGCATTTCTACCCCTCAGTTAGTGACCTATCACCAAGGAGAGAAAGGTCAAGTCCGTATTCAACTCACTCCACCTGCTACAACTTGCCAATGGATTAAAAAAAGGAAAATGTAAGAATTAATGTGGAGAAGTAGAATATTTCAAAGGAAATATTAACAAGCCAGTATCCAAGTTTTTAAGTTAAATTCAGATGTTCATTGAGCCAATGACATTGTTATTTGGAGTGTGTGTGTGTGAGTGTGTGTGTGTGTGTGTGTGTGTGTGTGTGTGTGAATCTCAACAAATAGGTCAAACAGAGGAGGGCTATGGAAACTGGAAATTGCTAGCAGTCATTAGGCCACACTTGAAAAACAACTTTTCAGTAAAAAAAAAAAAAAAATCCACAAAAGAAATAAATCAACTAGTTCATCATCTTGGATCAAGATTTAGGGCTATAAATTTGCTCATAATTATTTAAACTAATTGCGAGCAAAAGACTTGAATGCATTATGACAATTAGACTATGCCTTAAAACTGTAGAATCAGACCACCTTGACAGTTGTTTCACTTGAACTATTGAGTCATTTCAGTTGCAAATATTCCCAAAAGAAGAAAAATTAATATTCTGTGGAGTTGCATGCAATATGGAAGCCCTCTGAACTACCTGAAGGGTTCAAGGCAGGTTTAGCCCTTCTGGTCTCTGACTGTGTCTACAAAAGCAAAGTGAAGTGAAGAAGTAAAGCAATTATCCTGATTAACCAAGCAAAAAATAATTCCCTGCAAGTCAGAAACAGGCAGTTGGTGAAGCATGAATTATCCAGATTTACTATACTATATATGTTGGTCAACTCATCAAACAACACTATTTTACCTTACATTGTGTAGACAATTTTAAAAACCTAATAATATTGTGAAAGGTAGCTAACCTCAAACCTTAAGTGTGCCTACATTTCTTTTCATAACATGGAGATGATGGAAAGGTTTATTTCAGGAGACCTAGCACATATTGAAATACGATGAAGATGGAGGAGCATTCCAATATTGTGAATTGAGAATGCTATGTCTCTAATGACCACATAGTCTTCATAAACACCCTAGGCTAGAAGGAAATATGAAGCTAGGTCAACAATAGAGAAGAGGCCATGGATAAATCAGTGATGTATATTTCACTTCAACCTCAGAAAACTCACAGTTATGTAGGGGAGCCTAACCAAATGAAGTATCCAAAGAGGAGGAGATAAAAGAAATTCACGTTTTGAATATGTTGCATTGGAACCAGATGAAAGGTTGAGTACAGAGCGATCTACTTTAGGGTAGTTAGTGAATTCCCCCCGAGATGAATTAGGTATTTCAAATTATCCATAACAAATGACCACAAATTGAGTAGCTTAATGCAACACCATTTATGCAATCCCGAGTCAGGAATCTGGGATCTGCTTAGTTTTGTTCTTTTAATTTAGGGTATCTCACAAGACTGTAATCAAGGTTTCAGCCAGAGCTAGGGTCCCATCTGGAAACTTGACTGAGAAAGGAATTTCTTCCAAGTTCATTTACGTGGTTGTTTACAAGATTCGGTTTCATTTGGGTTATTGGACTGAGGGCTTCGGCCAATGGCTGCTGGCCAGGGGCTGCCCCAGGCCCTTCCCACGTGGAATTGCAAACATAGCAACTTATTTCATCAAAGCCATCAAGAGAGAGAATCTGCTAGCAAGACAAAAGTAGACCTTTGTAATCTCACTGCAGCAGTGACAACCTCTCTGGGTTGAGATATGCTGTTGGCTAGAAGAAAGTTACTAAAAGGAAGGAGATAACACAAGGTCATGCACAGCAGAAGGGAGGGATCATGTGGGGCCATATCAGGCACAGTTTACCACAGAAGATGTCACCTAAACCTAACCCTTGGAAAAGTAGGGGAAAGAGAATCCCAGGCAACAGTAAATGCCAAAGGCCCGAGATTTAAAAAAATAATAATAAAATAAAAGCTCTTTAGTGTTCAAGAAATTGAAATAAGACAGAATAATAGAAAATTATAAATGACGAGGAAAGTGTTAAAAGATGAATTGGAGAGATGAGCTGAAGTCAGGCCATGAAAATCCTCTTAGACTATGGTAAACAGTTTAGTTTTATTCTAAGTGTGAGGATATCTATTCACAGTTTTTAGCAGAGGAGTTGCATGATCTCGTTTACTTGCTAAGTGGATAACTGAGGCTGTTGTGTGAAAAATGGAACGGATGTCACAGTACTGGTGGTAATGAGATGGTAATGAAGACAAGATAATTGAGACTATTCTGGACTGAGTGAGGTGACAGTGGCAATGGATAAAAGAAGAAATATTCAAGTTGTATCTTAGAAGTAGAACCAACCTGGCTCGAATACGACAGGTGAGGGAAAGGGAGAATTCAATTGCTGCTAAATTTCTAGAATAAACAGCATGATTGTATTATTAACTGAGATGCACAAGACTGCGGAGTGGGAATGAAAAAACAATTCGACCAGAAAAAAAATCCCAAGTTTAATTTTGGACATGTTAAATTTGAGATGTTTGTAGGACTTCCAGTGGAGATGTCAAATAGGTAATGGGAAATAATCTGAAACTCAGACAAAAGATCATGCTGCAAATTTATCTGCATGATATTAATGAATTTTAGACGTAATCACTCTAGAAGATAATGCACTATTAAATATATATATTCGATGTGTATATATACATATATATTTGATCATCTTTTTTCTTAAGATGGCAGATTAGAGGCATTGTTAGCATACCTCTCCCACTTGGAAGGACAAAATAGTGTTTAGAAATTCACACTGTGAACTTTTTTTCAAGAAGCAACACAGGAACTGAACAAGAAAACTGAAGGAATCTACAGATTCTTTCATGGAAGCAGGCAGCTGCAGCCTACACTGTAAGTCAGGCGAAGGGCAGCAAGCCCCCAGTGTGACAGGGGGAGAGACATACACCCCCCGACCAAGGACCCTGAAAGTCCAGGCCATGGAGGAAAACCCTAACTCCACCCAGCACAGGAACTGACTTGCAGAGGGTTGTAGAATTTAAAAATAGAAGGAGCGTCAGGAAGACCCTTGCATGCACTCCCAGATTCTAGCATGGACCAAGTAAACCATTCCTTACTGTTCCTCACAGGGGATCCTGCAGAGGACAGCCAAAAAAGCGCAGGCAGTGGTCGCAGGTTGAAAGAAGTCCTGAATGGGGGTTCACAATATAACCTCCTGTGGTGACAAACTCCCTTGGCCAGGGCCGGGGCAGCAAAGAGTGAAATGCAGGCTGCACCTCAAGTGCAGAAGTCATGGGTGCAGTTGTGGGTACAGGAGCCAGGGGCCCAGCTTGGCAGTGGACAGGGAAAGGTGTGACCTGAAAGCTGTGGCTGCTGTCCCCAGAGGGAAAGCTTATGAGTCAAGGCAGTTGAGAGTTCTGAGTAGAGCCTGACTGGAACTCAGCTCACCTCTGCCAGCGGAACACTGCAGGAGAACATCTGCCTCCTCAAATGTGTGGGAAACACGTGGGGCTTACCACTCACCACTGCTCCCCACTCCCTGTGCAAACTCTTCTGTGCAGCAGAGGCAGCAACACTCCCCTCTGGAATATCAACCCAGCGGCCCCAGAAATGTTCCTACTGCTTGCCCTGTAGGCAGAGACTCAGAGCACAAACCTCCCTGATGCAGCCCCCACCTGGCTTTGCCCCACCACCTGCCCTGGTAGCTTCACACAAAAGACAGAAATTCTTGGGCACTATATGGCCTTGACCATTATCTAAGAAACCAGAATACTCTCCCTGGGCAACATAAAGCAAGCAAAAATCCCACTGCTACTACCACAGCTGGTTCTCTTGTGAAAGCACCACCTCCTGGCTGGAGGCCAACCAACACAGTCCATTACAGCAACTCCTGGTAGAATAACACTGTGCCCAGGAAGGAGAAAATGACTGTGCAATCTCAGCTATCACCACTGCTTGCACTACTCTGGCTAACCAGGAGGTCCTGAGTCTGTCCACATGACCAGTTCATTACTATTATAACTGGCATTCAAGAAAGCCAACATACTAAGGCTATCAATAACCAAGAAATCTCAAAAGTCTATGTCATGCCCCTGCCATCTCAATTAGAGCTGATGCTGCCACCCACTGTGGAAACTTGAGAACATGTCACATCACCAGATCCCTTGCAGACATTTCTGAGCACCAGCCTGGACTGTGGCAAATTCGCTGGGCCTCTAGACCTGGAGGAGCAATAACACTCACAGTAGTCTGGCTCCCAGGGACTCTCACTCCTAGGGGAAGACGGAGTGTACCACATCAAGGGAACACCCTGGGGAACAAAAGAATCTAGACGGCAGGCCTTAAGTACCAGATCTTTTCACTGGTGAGAAGTTTCTTTAACCAGAGCCGTAGTTGCAGTGCTGGGTTCAGCAGGGAAAGTCTTCAGCTCTAACCCGACATTCAACCATGATTTCACGTGAAGGGTCTTGGAGAAGAGGATGTATTTCCCCCCTTACCCAACACCACTGGCGCATGTGAGCTTGGCATGGGTATGACCATAGACAGCCTTTCTGGGACACATCAGGGTGACTGCATGCCCACAGAAGCACCCTCCAAGTACAGGCTTGCATGACAGACAGAGTCACATTTGTTTCTACTTGGAACATCAACATTTCTACACATGAAAAGAAGTGCCCATCTGATCTGAATAGCTAGAGCTCTGGGACAGAAGTGTCTGAGAAGTAGGTAAATTTCCTGCTGACCTGGCAAGGGAGCTTCCCCCTTCCCCCAATAAGCAGTGTGACTCCATGAGAGCTTCTCCAGCCACCTCTATCAAGGCTGAGACCTCTGCCTACCATTGGGTATTGCATTTACCCACCTGCTTTAGCCACAACTAGTTCCTACCACCTCCCCTACTGAACTGAAGCCTGAACCATCAAACCAGTAAATAAAATACTGGCAGAAAATAAATAAATATAAAAACGCATGCCATGGAAGAATGAGAAAAGCTTTAAGAGATGTCTACTATTCCAACCCCATAGGAGACAGTAAACTTGTGCACACATTGAGCACATTGCCACCAACATGTGAGAAAGCCATTATACAAACTCTCTATAACCAAGGAACTCTTAGAAAGTCTTCACCTCTGAAAGCACCAAGAACCAAATTAGGCTATGATAAACTATAAACATTAATGTCTTATCCTTAAGAGGAAAAAGAAATTAAAAACAAGTGAAGGCAAATCAAAAATAAATTAAAGAACAACTAGAAGAAATGCTCTACACAAACACCCAAAATATCACACTACCTCTCCAACAATGGATGTAAACCAAGATGAAATCTGTGAAATACCAGATAAGAAATTCAGAAGGTCGATTATTAAGCTACTCAAGGAGATATGAGAGAAAGGTGAAGACCATCATAAAGACATTTAAAAAGCAGTTCAGGGATGGGTACGGGCTCACGCCTGTAATCCCAGAACTTTGGGAGGCCGAGGCAGGCGGATCACGAGGTCAAGAGATTGAGACCATCCTGGCCATCATGGTGAAACTCTGTCCCTACTAAAAATACAAAAATTAGCTGGATGTGGTGGCACGTGCTTGTAGTTCCAGCTACTCAGGAGGCTGAGACAGGAGAATGGCGTGAACCCAGGAGGCAGAGGTTGCAGTGAGCCGAGATCACGCCACTGCACTCCAGCCTGGTGACAGAGAAACTCCGTCTCAAAAATAAATAAATAAATAAATAAATAAATTTAATTTAATAAAAATAAACAGTTAAGGATATGAATTAAAAATTTTTTAGAGAGATAGATATCATCAAGAAAAAACAATCAGAACTTCTGGAAATGAAATACATACTTAGAGAATTACAAAATACAGTGGAAAGTTTTAACAAGACTAGAACAAACAGAAGAAATAATTTTAGAGCTCAAAGACACGGCTTTTGAATTAGCCCAATCAGACAAAAATAAAGAAAAAAAGAATCAAAAGAAATGAACTAAATCTCGAAGAAATATGGGATTATGTAAAATGGCCAAACCTAAGAATAATTGGTGTCCCTGAGGGAGAAGAGGAAATAGTAAGTCTGGAAAACTTATTTGAATAATTGAGGAAAAGTTCCCAGGTCTCGCTAGAGATCTAGATATCCAAATCCAAGAAGCTCAAAGAGCACCTGGGAAATTCATTGCAAAAAGATCCTCACTAAGGCATATAGTCATCAGGTTATCTAAAGTCAACATGAAGGAAATAATTCTAAGAGCAGTAAGGCAAAAACATCAGGTATCCTACAAAGGAAAACTTATCAGACTAACAGCAGACTTCTCAGCAGAAACCTTATAAGCTAGAAGGGATTGGGGTCCTATATTCAGCTTCCTCAAACAGAATAACTGTCAGCCAAAACTTGTGTATCCTGTAAAACTAAATTCCATAAACGAAGAAATAAAATCTTCTGAAGACAAACAAATGCTGTGGGAATTTGTTACTACCAAACTAGCACTACAAGAAATACTAATAGGAGTTCTAAACCTTGAAACAAAAGCCAGATATGCACCAAAATAGAACATCTTGAAAATATAAAATTCACAGGGCCTATAAAACAATAACACAACAATAACAACAATATCTAGGTGACAATAAATATGATGAAGAGAACAGTACCTCACATCTTAATATTCACAGTGAATATAAATGGCCTAAATGCTCCACTTAGAAGATGCAGAATGGCAGAATGAATTTAAAATACACAACCCAAATATCAGCCGTATTCAGGAGACTCATTTAACATGGAAGGATTCATATAAACTCAAGGTTAAAGGGTAGAAAAAATATTCCATGCAAATAGAAACCAAAATCAAGCAGGAGTAGCTATTCTTATGTCAGACAAAATAGACTTCAAAGCCACAACAGCAAAAAAAGATAAAGATGGTCACTATATAATTATAAAGGGATCAATTCAACAAAGAGATATTACAATGCTAAATTTATATGCATTAAACACTGGAGCTCCCAGATTCATAGAATTATTACCCCTGGACCTAAGAAATGAGACAGACAGCAACACAATAACAGTGGGGGATTTCAATATACCATTGAGCCACCCTAGACAGATCTTCAAGACAGAAAGTTAAACAATGGACTTAAATGATATGCTAGAATAAATAAACTTTACAAGACATTCTACCCAAGAACTGCAGGTATACATTCTTATCAGCACATGGAACATTCCCCAAGATAGATCATATGATAGTCCCCAAAACAAGTCTCGATAAATTTTAAAAACTCAAAATTATATCAAGTATCTTCTCAGAACACAGCAAAATAAAACTAGAAATAAACTCCAGAAGGAACCCTCAAAATTATACAAATACATGGAAATTAAATAATTTACTCCTGAATGATATATAGGTTAACATGACATCAAGATGGAAATTTAAAAATTCCTTGAACTGAATAATAGTGACACAAACTATCAAAACCTCTGGGATACAGCAAAAATGGTGCTAAGAGAAAAGTTCATAGCATTAAATGCCTACAACAAAAAGTTTGAAAGAGCACAAATGTACAATCTAAGGCGACACCTCAAGGAACTAGAGAAACAAGAACAAATCAAACCCAAACCCAGAAGAAGAAAAGAAATAACGAAGATCAGAACAGAACTAAATAAAATTAGAACAAAAAAATACAAAAGATAAATGAAACGAAAAACTGGTTCTTTGAAAAAATAAATAAAATTGATAGACCTTAGCAAGATTAACCAAGAAGAGAGAAGATTTAAATAAGCTAAATTAGAAGTAAAATGGGCGCTATTATAGCCAATACCACAGGAATACAAAAGATCATTCAATGCTACTATGAACACCTTTACATACACAAACTAGAAAATCTATAGGAAATGGATAAATTCCTGGAAATATACACTACTACAGTGACAGGTGAAATCAGATATCAGAATGTACCTCTTTACAATTCATCCATTTAACCAAATACCACTTGTACCTCAAAAAACTATTAAAATAAAAATTTACATATATATATACACACACATACACTCATGATTGATTTTCAGATCTTCCAACATTTAGTTACCTGTCCTAAGACAAGTCACATTATCACTTTGAGTCTCTGTTTCTCATTTATAAATACATGTAATGATTTTACATTTGTGATGTGTAAATATATATCTCCAAAGCATAATTATTTAATTAACTATGTGAATTTAGTCAAATTATGTAACCTCACTGAGCCTCAGTCCCCTCTTATGAAATATGAGCAGACAGAACCCTGTGGGACCAGAAGTCACTTTGTTTTTCAAAATTCTGAGTCTATGTTTGAAATATATCATATATTCAGATTTAGATGGATCGATGTCTTAAGCAGATTACTTTTAAATTGTTAAGAACTAAAATTGTTTCTAACGTTAAAAATAAACATTTAACATTAACATCTAATTAGTGTACTGAATATAATATACATGTGTCTTCAAATACTTTATAGAATATAATATGCAAGCATCTTCAAATATGTTTAGAAATAAATTAGAACTGAAGATAACCCATAGAAGTTTTATCACATTACCTGAGCAAAATATATATTCAATATTAACTTGATAGCAATAACATACTTTCAAGATTTTCTTACCATCTTCAAGTCTATAATAATACACAATCAGAATATATTTAATAAATTCTGCAAAAGAAGGTAAGTGAAAAGAAATTATCCCTTTTTCATTTTAGGTCAGGCCAAAAGAATCCAGCCCTTCTATTTAAAAACAAAAATTATTACATTGGCCTAAATTATCCAAATTGGCTATTTTTTCTTTAACATTTACCTTCGTTGCTTTCTTTATCAAATCCAGCCTTGATTAGCCCTATTATGATTATAGAGTTAATGTGCCTTTTACCAAAATTAACCTTATTGTAAAATAGACAATCATCTTAACAATATTTGCATATCTGTTTAGTATGAGAAGTTGTGAGTTGAAATGTTCATGACTTTTCAAAAAGCAACAAATTCATTATCTAAGCATTATAATTCACAGTGTAATATATAAACATTAGCAACTGCCTAAGCTATTAAGCAAATACTCTGATTTGAATTTAATTTCTCTTTGTTTTCTTCATCACAATGCTTCTTTTTCCACAGTGGTTCTTATGCATGTAGATTTTTTTCCATAGGCAATTAAAGTGTAGTTATTTTTAGGGAAGTGATTATAAAATTTCCACAGTGGAATTCCATATATGATTTCCCTCAACGACTCCTTAAGCCATTTTTTTTTTTGGTTTATATTTTCAGGATAAAAAACAAGATATAATCTAAAAATCATCATCCTGCTTTCTGCTTTTCTCTCCCCTAGCCCCATGGCAATTTGCTACACTCGTTTGCTAAAATGCTAAAGATTAATAAAGAGAAAAGATGGAAATAACTTCTCCCCACATAATATTATGGCTGCCACAAAAACATTAGCCACAGAGTTAAGTGACTCTGAAAATCCACCTATGGTAGCCTTCTTCTTGCAACAGTTGGACTGTTCTACGAAGCTTTACAGTGAGAGAGTTATTCAGTTTTCATTATTTTCATCCAAATGTATCATGATAAAAAAACAAGCATTTATGTCATACTTTCTTCCTATTGTAATCAGTATGATAAAAAACATGAATGTGGCATACAAAGTGTGACGCAAAGAATTTCAAATTATCTATTTAGTATGGTTTGAGATTCTAATGGAATGTTCACTCTTGGCTGTGTCTCCACCTTAGAAGTCAGGATACTAGCACAAAACATAGGAAACCTGATAGAAAAGGAAACCCAACCTTTATTTATTGTATTTCAGTTTTGTAAACCATGATGAAATCTTCCCTGTCCCTGAGAACTCTTCTTTTGAGAATCATAAACTCGTGGGCGTACAAGCTAGAGAAGCAGACTCCTGGGAAGATGTGTTTGAATGCTAGAATGTAATACTTCAACGGGCTGCTAGTTCAGGTGTTTTTACAATTTAGTACGGATTTTCAACTTTCATTTGCCTCACTGCCTTAACTTTGAATCATGTGATTCTTTTTCTTCCCCCTCTCAGGCATTAGCGCTATCAATCAGCACACTGAATCTTCCTTTGCATTTTTTCATTAGCGTTCTCCCAAAAGGATGGAGTAGCTCATGGCATTTTCTGCGTGTTGACCTTTCCAACACGGTGTCATCAGTTTCTCAACCTTTTCAGCTCCTGGAGCTTCAGCTGCATTTGCTTTTTGCTATCCACCATCAAAGCTACAGTTTGATTCTGGCATCATTATTTCTCCTCTAAAATCTTCAGCCTGAAATTATCCTCAACTCTCTTATATTTTCAGTACTATCTTTATCTTGCTCTTACTGAAATTGTTTTATTTTTAAAAAGTAATAATTTTTTCAAGATTACAGTGAATTTTTTCAAAAGTCAAATAGTTGACATACCTTTTATGAATTCAGCCTCTCTAGTTTCCTGTTTCTCATATCTATTAACAAGTTTTAAAATATTTATCTTTTTCTCTAAAAACATTGATTATATCAGTACCTCTTGATTTTCTATTAGATATTACCCACTGATTTTTTTTTTTAATATATAAAAGCTTAGGATTTGGTCAGGCACGGTGGCTCACGCCTGTAATCCCAGCACTTTGGGAGGCCAAGGAGGGCAGATCATGAGGTCAGGAGATCGAGACCATTCTGGCTAACATGGTGAAACCCGTCTCTACTAAAAATACAAAAAATTAGCCAGGTGTGGTGGCGGGCGCCTGTAGTCCCAGCTACTCGGGAGGCTGAGGCAGGAGAATGGCCTGAACCCAGGAGGCGGAGCTTGCAGTGAGCCGAGATCTCACCCCCGCCCTCCATCCTGGGCGGCAGAGCCAGACTCTGTCTCAAAAAAAAAAAAAAAAAAAAAAAAAAAGCTTAGGATTTAACATTTTCACCATCCCCCTGTTAGGCACAAAATCCTTCCCAAATAGTGCTGATTTCATTTTTATTAATTATTATTCAGTGTTTGAAACAGCTTACTCCATTGAAGAATATTTATAGTTGGATGTGAAGGCGCTCTGGCTGCCACGTCTGTCACCCCAGTGATCACCAAGGTAGGTTTACACTGACCTGGCTGGCTAGGCCGGTGTCTCCTTTTCCCTCACCAATCCCCATACTTCCCTCCAGAAGCCCTTTCAGAGGATGCCCTCCCTCCTGAGCCATGAGGATCTTTCTTCTGCGCTCTGCTGCTAGGGCCTCCAAACTCTCTAGGTCTGTCTGTAGAACACAGAGTAGTAGTCCAGATTCCAAGACTCCAGACACAGCAATGAGGTGCTGCATATGGCAGTCTGCCTTTCTTGGAGGGAAATATTTATATTTATAGCTGATCCGTGCAAAATGTTATACTTCTTTTGTTGAACTTTTTGTTTTCTCTTAATTGTATTGTTTTATGCATTTGCATTGTTTTCAATTTAACCTCAAATGCTCACCAATTTGAATACATTCTTTTTCAATATCTTCAAATATATTACTTGTTCTATCATTTTAATCCTCTTTTACCAGTGTTCTATCATTTGTAATCCTTTTTTACAAATCTCTTACCGCTGCTCCCACGACCTAAGGTGTGACTGTGGTCTTGGGATGTCCCTTCACCCTCATGTTGGGATTTTCTAGACTTTCCCTGTGTAGAATCCCCTTTTTCCTGGATCCCATGTCCCTTTTTTCTAAGTTTACTCTTCGGCATCAGAGAAAGAAATCTTCCACTAGCTTTCTGGAAAAGGGCTTATTTAAATCATGTTCTTGGATAGCTTTTATGCCCGAAAATATCTTTTACTACCCTCATTTTTAGTTGATTTCTTAACTAGGTATTTAATTTAGTGTTCTCTCAGAATTTTAGAGCAATGTCTCATTGTCTTCTAGCTTCTAGCGTTGGCTACGATTGCAGTTTGATGCTATGCTGTTTCTTGATCTTCTGTATGAAAACGATTTCTTTTTCCAGTTTGGAAATACGTAGACTTAAATATTTGTCCAGTGTTCTGAAATTTCACAATGATATGCCTTATCATGTGTCTATTTTTATACATTTTACTGGGTAACCAATGGGCCATCTAATTGGAAAACTCTTATCAGAATTATGAGAACTTCTTGAATTAGTAATTTGATAATTTACTCCTCTTGTTGGTCCTCCCTTTCTTACACTCATATTATTCAGATATGAGGCCTCCTAGACTAATTCTTTAATTTTCTTATCTTTTTATTTTAATTTCTCAGTCTCTTTTTAAAAAATTTACTTTCTGGTAGATTTCTTCAACTTTATATTCCATCACTTCTGTAAAGTTATTTAATTTTTGCTCTTATATTTTTAATTGCCAAAAGCTATTTTTTCTGGTAATTCGTTCATACAGTTTTCATTTTTGAATGCAATATTTCTTGTCTCTCAATTTAAAAACAAAAATGTATTTTATCCAAGTTTCTGATTGCATGGCCTCTCTTTTCTGAAAGTTATTTTTCTGCTACTACCTTAGGCAAACTTTCAGGTCAGATTCTCTTCTTAATTTTCTGATGTTTCTTGACAGCCTGCTTATATTTATAAATGTAGCACTAAAACAATGTATAGAAACTTCCTTTGTGTTGTGGGGTGCTGACTGAGTATGGTTCTTTACTGTAGACTGACTTTTCTGATCCATTTCTGTGCAGAATCTCTGATTTTAATTTTAGAGTTTTTTCACTTAGGCTGGTCAGTCCCTAGAGAAGGGTCAAAAATATCCTACCTGTGGGGCTTAGTGTGGTATTTGTGTGGGGGTTGAGGACTGAGAGCAAAACATTTAGTTTATAAACCTGGACTAAAATCCATCATTTTCAGTCAAGTGTCTCTGTGTCTCTGTGCTCAGCTGTGCTTGGTGTCTCTGTTACTCCTCAGAATGATGAACCCCTGGTGTTTGGCTGGCTCTAACAGAAGCAGTTGTTAGACTGGGAAGAGTGGCGGGGGAAGAAGGGATTCCTAACAGGTTCTTGGTCTGCTAATATTGGTGAGATTAGACCAATAATTGTGCTTTGGAGGAATCTGTGATATAAACTGATTGCTTCTAAACTTTCTTAACTGTCGATTAGAGTTCTGCCTTCTCAAGATTGCTTCCCTTATATGAGCATAAGAGAATCAAAGAGAAACATAGTTTAAAAATCTTTAGCAAACTAATGTTTTTATATCTCAAAACTGGCCGCTGATATTTAGAAAACTGGGATGACAAATTCAAATGCTAATAAAGATTCATGGAAATAGCAGTTAACCATGAGTCAGCTAGTCATATAACTTTCTTCTTTCTTTAATTGCATTAATAGAAGCAATTAATTACAGTTTCTTGAATTGCTTTAATACAAGTTGCACAGTAATATCTAAACAGAAAGTTTTTTTAAAAAAACTGGGGAAACTTTTTGAAACAAACATGACTAACAAAGGATTAATAACCTACACATACACACACACACACACACACACACACACACACACAAACACATTGACAGAGAAAAAGAGAGACCTAAGAATTAATAAAGAAACAAAAGAAACCACTCACTAAATGGACAAGGGACATAAACAGGCAAGTTATCATATATATGTAAATCAAATCGATGAATAAACATAGGAAAATAGATCTACTGTACAGAAAAATCAAAAAGCTTAAAAGTAGGACAATGCATTACTATTATATATTTATCAGTTGATGAGGTTTAAAAATAATTTTAATATCAGTATCTGAAAAGTTGTCACTTAACACACGTTTGATATGAAAATTGGCACACATTTTCTGACAGGCAATTTAATGATAGAGATCACTAAACAATAAAAGGCAAAAAATGTCCATTTATAATAGATAAAAATTTATAGGAAAATTTTACTGAGATCTTTTTAGGTTATGTATGTTCTACTCAATACGGAGGTTTCAACCTGTTTTATCAATTATATAAGGTATTTATTGCAATCACAGTCAATAGTCATCTTACTTAATCTATAAAATTCTAGGTTTTTTCACTTCTTATAACTGAAAATTACATGGTAGCTGATAATAAATAATTTTTATTAATATTTTTATTTTCATTAAATAAGCAGGAAAAGATTGCTACAGTATTTAATGAAACTGATGGAGATATTTCTGAACTTTATACATGATTATTCCCTCAAAACTGAAAACTAGAATTCAAAATATAAATGTACATATATTCATAAAAAAATATTATTAATCATACTTTTGCCTACCAAATAACTGAAAGATATAGTTTCACATATAACATTAAATTATTATAACTTGTTTTAAAACTAGTAATAAACATTCATTAGTTAATTACATTATATCAATTGCCTTTAGTAATCTATTTTACAGAATGTTTTCAATCCTTAATTTAATTGTTTAATAATATTCCTTGAAATTTTCAATAATGTGATTGAGAAATTCCATGTTTGTTTGCTTGTATATGTTTGCTTTGTCCTGGCAGAAAGTAAGTCTGATCTGGTTAATTGGTTTGACAATGAAAACCAGCTTTAGGAAGTACGTTATATTGTAGATATTTTTCCATAATTGAATCGGTTAAATCTGAAGTTTCAAGATTTAAAAATATTTTAAGACATGCAATAAAAGTATTTTATTAAAAACAAATACTGCTGGTGTTTAGAAATTAATAACATTTTAATTCTCCTAACACTTTCTGATTATGCTGATTTAAACATTGTCTCTAATTTTTTAAAAAAATTGTCAGTAATTTGATATATTTCAATGAAATATTTTTCATATTTTTTCCCCAAAATGAGAAAGTGAATGATCCAAATGTAATGTTTTGAGTTATTTGTTTTTAGGCAAGTTTAAGGAGAATCAGATAAAGTTGTCGGCTATTAATTTATAAAAAAATACTTTTTATAACAAATACTTTTTTGTTTTGGACATAAAAATAAAAAGTTTATAAATTCTCATTGATTTAAAAAAATTCTTTTCCCATCCTTTAATTTACTTAAATATAAAATTTCAATGCTTGCATTTATAAACCACAACAAAATCAAAACAAAAGAGAAAAATTCATTTTGAACCTACATAGTTTTAAACACTATTCATTGGAAAATACATACATTGAAAAAGAATTTCCTTTTATTGCATTTCAAATAATTTTACTCTTCTTAAAATATTTATCAAAATTTCTAATATATTTATAATTTACAATCAATTGTATACAAACATTAATTGAAACTAAAATTATTCAAAATTTATTTTCTAACTTTTTGTTCTATGATCATTTTAGACATTACAAATATTGCAAAAATAGTAAATACAAATCTTGTGTATCCTCTCAGCTTTCTTAATGTTAACCTCATACATAACCACAAATGCAATAACAAAAATCTAGAAATAAGCATTGATTTAACACTAAGCAACAGATATTATTCAAGTGGCTCCCTCTATCTGCCTCATTCTTTTTCTGGTGTAGGATCTAAATCCTGATCACACATTGCATTCAGTTAGCACATGTTCCTACTTACCTCTAATTTGGGAGAGGTCCTCATTCTTTCTTTGTCTCCCATTATCTCAACACTGTTAAAGAACATAGAAAAGTTATTTTCTAAACTGTTTCCAAATTGGGATTTTTATAATATTTCTCCATGATTAAATGCAGGTTATGCATTTGGGGCAGGAATATAATAGAACTGATGCTGCATCCTTCTCAAAGCATTGTATCCAGAGGCACATGATGTCAACATGTCTAATTATTGGTGTTTTATTTTAAAATGTTAATTTGCAAATATTTTGATCTTCGCAAATACTTACACTTATAATGAAAAAAATTAAAGACCAATTGAAACACACAAGGGGTGGATATATAGTTTTTCAAAATTCTTTTAAAAAATGTTTTAAGATCATAGTGTAGACAAATATTTTTAGATATTAATTTATAATGTGAAACAGATGATGGATGCAGAAAAGGGTGTGGTCAAGATAGTTTTAAAAAAATATTTAAAAATATGTTTACATATTATTAATTATATTTATTCATTATTTTTATTATTTTATTTTTATATATTTACATATATTTTCTTTATCAATAATTTAAAATATTAACTCCATTAACATTTTTAATAAACTATTTTTAAAAATTAACTTTTTACATTAATAAAACTTTTTTGCTATTGGGAACATATTTATTTGCTAGTGAGAATAATGAAATAAAAGGCAGAAATCCATTACTATTTTAAAACATTACTTATAAGAAACAAAATTGTCTATTAATATGGTATATCCACAAAGTAGAATCTTATACAACTTTTTAAAAAATGATCATTATAATTGACATATGTTGTTTACTATTTATGTTTAGTGAAAATATAAAATTTCAAAATAACATGCAGAATATGAGTATACTTTCTAAGTGTGTATGTGTATATGAAATATAAAATTTCAAAATAACATGCAGAATATGAGTATACTTTCTAAGTGTGTATGTTATTTAGAATAACTTTTAGGAGAATGTTACTCTACTAGAAAGTTTAACAATGAATCTCTCTGCATGGTTAACATGTATAGTTATCACAGTACTTTCTATTATCAGCTTAAGAATTCAAAATAAGAACCAAAGCCTTAAGGCTAGTTAAAAATTAAATATTTAGACTATACTTGAATATCTACATGTACATATTAAACGTTCCCAGTGAAAATACAAATATTTTTCAAGTGGTAAGCTTTCTCTTTCATCTAAAGAATATTAAATATTCAGATGCATTATCCAGGCTTATATAGAAACCAGAACCAGTAGACTAATTTTATATCCACCAAGAATTCTACCTCCATCTATTAGGCAGCAGTTGCGTTTTTAGGTGCTGAGAATACAAAGAAGAATATGACATAGTTAACAGTAAAAGGAGGCCCAAACTTACATTACACAATATGCCTCAATGGACTAGATGTTGTAATAGACTTAACTAGAATTCAAATATTCTTATATGGGCTTCACACACATTAGCTTACTTAGTTTTCTTTTGATGACACTGACAAGTAGATAAGTAAATGATACTTATATTTATTCATCATAAAACTGGAGTTCAGAGAGGTTAAGTGATTTTCTTCATTTCATAGGCTACAAAGTGATAAGACTATAATTTTATCCTAGATCTTCAAATTAAAACATACACACTTACATCTGAATAACATTTTTATCTGTATTCCTGAAACCTGGCTACTGTTCATTTTATGAATGATGATTTTTAGAAGATTAACTGCATATTCAATACTCATATTGATGTTAGTCATCCTTTGTTTCTTTAACATAAAAGATTTAAATGAAAATATGAAATATTTAATGCTTTTAAATGTCATAAATAAATGGAGTCCATTTTTGGACTTTCCATATTTAATATTTTTCTTTTGTTATTTCATTGTGCTATGAATGTACTCCCAGCATAAAATCCATAATATTTGGTTTAATTTATTTTTTGGTGAATCTATCAGCTCTTTGAAGGGAAGGGTTATTTCACCTTAATCTCTTTTTCTTACCCTTTAGATTACTCTCTGGCATGCATTATATGCTCAAAAGTTGTTAAATATTTGAATGGATCCCTCGGACCTAACTACATTACATTACCACCAACAAAACATTAAAGGCATAATGATGTTCACTATATCTAGCTAAATTTCAATTTACATGGTTTATTAAAAGAAAACCTAAAATGTGTGTTTCTTGAAAGATTTCCCTTGATTTACTATTGAAATTATTATTTATTATTGTATTTTATAATTAAATCCTTATTTTGTCTTGGGTAAAATCTTAACTGTTACAAATATTTTAAACATTGGAATTACATGAGAACATAATTCATTATAATGCATATGTGAGAATATATCAGAAGTCAAATCATGGCTCAAATATGCCAACTACAATTGAAAGTGAATTTACCCTACAAAGCACCCTTCAACACCAAATTTACAAAGGGATTACCTTGTAGCTCTGAGCACATTAAAGTGGATTCGCATGATACACTCTTTATCTAATCAGCAATTGAAAATGCAGTTACAAATATAGGTCCTTGGAGATGTAGTTTTGGAAACCCATTGCAAAATATAACCCTTAATTACCTTCATTGTTAAAAAAGCAATCCAGTGTAAGCTAACACTTTTTTTCCCAGTAAAGAAAGGCTAGCAAAAGTAATTTTATTGACCTAAAGGTAGTGTGTGTCCACGAGGCTAGAAAATAATTATATTTTTTCAAAGACATATTCAGGAAAACAGAAGAGATCAAATTTAAAACTCCTCTTAAATGGTTCATGGAACGGCATTAATAGGAAATCCAACGGGACTTAGGCTAATCTACTTACTTGGCTAAAACTGAGGATGTGAGCAAAGCGATTTCTATAATGGGTGGATAAAATATATTTTATTCTCTCAATGTTGTTTTGTCTTACAGGGAATATCACTATAGGTGATACTACATAACATTTTATTCATCCCTCTTACATCGTATTATCGGGTAGACATTAAGAAGCACGTATTTGTTTACAGAGTCATAAGGAATTCAGTTTTGGACTCTGCCCCCCAAAAATCCTAGGCTAGTTTTTGATGCCTCCCTTATTCTCTACTGACACATTGGAATTGTAGTCCCAGGGCATTCTCCTTGGTCTTAGTGAAACACTTTTCCGTAGATCTAGGAGCAAAAGTAGAGTAAAAATATCTGGAATTAAGGTACCTATTCATACCTGCTTCAATTCAGTAACCCCTCGCATTTTCCTGGTATCAGCTTCAGCTTACGTGAGATTCTTTTTCTTCCTGCATCATGCTGTGCTCGGCTGTACCTCAGAATTTCAGCACCAGCTGTTCCCTCTGCCTAGAATGTCCTCACTGCTTTGCATATTTGATTCCCTTCTCCTTGCATATTTCATTCTTCAGGTCTCAGATGAAATATCAGCTCCTCATTCATTTAATTCACTCTATGTTACTTATTCTCGCATTTTCATTAACTCTATCAAAAATTTTTTTTAACATTTTCTTGATTACACCACACTTGCCACTGATTTAATTATTTGTGTTATTGTTTGGTACTCTAATACAACTCCCTTCTGACCACCCAGGGACTAGCACTATACTTAGCACATAGTTGGGGGTTGACAAATATTTATATGGTTAAAACATATTTCTTAAGGTTTTTTCTTTTTCCCCCCCTCTTTTTCTTCTTTCTCCTCCTTTGCAAACTCCTTCTACTCCTTCTTTTGCAGCAATGTAGTTTCAAATATAAAATCAACTTATTATTTTAAAAAGTTTGTAACCCAAAATGTTACATACTGGCTATGCCCAAGAAAGCTTGAGGTTTAGCTCATATTCCTACACTGAATACACATTATATTTAATATAATGAGAACTAACTCTGATTATTATAGACTTGAGATATAAAAGAACTTCAGATTAAAAAGACGAATTATAATCAGTATACTATTGTACATTCTATCTCCCATTCATAATATGCTTCACATGAACACATTACAATTATCATTAATCTTCCCTGTTGTGAGGCACATGATACATAGTAGATGTTCAGTAAATATTTCCTAAATGCGTGTGTTGATATATCAATTGTGGAATTTAAGGCTGGAGAGCAGGCAAATAAGCTTTCAGAAAAATGTCTAACCACAAGGATTGAAGCAAAAATCATTTCTGATTAACTTAGTTATTTGGAAAATGCATTTCCCCACTTCAGTCTCAAAATACGTTTTAGATAGAGCTTGTAATATGATTTTCAGTGATATCTTAATTATGTTGGCTGAAAATAAAGTGCATTTGGAGCAGAAAATGTAATGTGACGTCACCAGAAGCCAGTTTCTTCTATGGTTCAGGGAAAGATGTGTCAAGTCCCATTGAATTGAGTTTGAAACAGAGTTTTGACCATATTGGCTGGGTCCCTGGGCAGGTTACTGAGCCTCTAACCAAGAGTTTACTTGTTTTCAAAATGGAGATAACACCACACCTGGTATATCTGATTATCTGGAAATAACTTCAAAATCCCAATAGCTTCTGGATGGTCTCCTGGAATATTAAGGCATTGTCAAGACCTACACACTAAAGGAAATATGACAGTTTATTGAGATAATTAATAGCAACTTACAGCAAATCATTTATTTTAAAACTAATTTTTCCAAAAATGGCATTGAAATAACATTATAGCAAGTATTATTTCAAGTTTAAAATTTAAGTCTCCAAGTGAACCAATAAATAATTATGTATTGCAATTACTTTTTAATATTTTGGGACCACATATATGCCATTTCTAAGAAAGATAGAGGCCCCTTTTGTGTGTAATAGTAATAATTTTCATGATGGGAGTTTGAAGCTCCCAATAAAAGGTCTCCATTCCCTAAAATATCTTTGACGCTGACTACCATGAACCTAAGTCCCTATCATAGCCATACATTGGAATTCCACTGTTTATATGCAAATTTCAAAGCGTAAGGCTGAACCACATGAAATTGATGTGGTTTAAGCACGAAATTGATGGCCAAATACAGGCAATTTAATATGGTTCAACTTTTATATTTAATCCATAATCAGGCATTAACGTCTATGTGAAATTATTTGCAATGACATCACAAAGCAAACATCAAACAAATAAATAAAAATTAGATAAAATAACCTGGTTCTGGATGAGTTACAAAGAAATCAAAACCAAAGGTAAGACATTATCAGGAAAAAGAGAATCAAGAAAAGAGACTCATAGGCTCTTCATAAATTTTCTTTGATTAGATCTTAGCTAGACATGGCATTTGTGGTACCATCCATCACATATTGATGAATTTATCTTTGAAAAATTGTGTAAGATAAAAAGTGCAGGCCGGGTGGCTGGGCGCGGTGGCTCACGCCTGTAATCCCAGCACTTTGGGAGGCCGAGGCGGACGGATCACGAGGTCAGGAGATCGAGACCATCCTGGCTAACATGGTGAAACCCCGTCTCTACTAAAAACACAAAAAATTAGCCGGGCGTGATGGCGGGCGCTTGTAGTCCCAGCTACTCGGAGAGGCTGAGGCAGGAGAATGGCGGGAACCCAGGAGGCGGAGCTTGCAGTGAGCCGAGATTGCGCCACTGCACTCCAGCCTGGGCGACAGACAGAGACAACGTCAAAAAAAAAAAAAAAAACAAAGTGCAGGCCGGGTGCAGTGGCTCACGCCTGTAATCCCAGCACTTTGGGAGGCCGAGGCAGAGGGATGACAAGGTCAAGAAATCTACAGTATTCTGGCCAACATGGTGAAACCCCGTCTCTACTAAAAATACAAAAATTACCTGGGCGTGATGGCGGCGCCTGTAGTCCCAGCTACTCGGGCGGCTGAGGCAGGAGAATGGCGGGAACCCGGGAGGCGGAGCTTGCAGTGAGCCGAGGTGGCGCCCCTGCACTCCAGCCTGGGAGACAGAGACTCCGTCTCAAAAAAAAAAAAAAAAAAAAAAAGAAAAAGAAAAAAAAGAAAAGAAAAGAAAAAGAAAAACAAGTGCTAACAAGACTATCGTGCCTTCTCCAGCACTGGCATATAGCACATATACATAAAGCTGGGACTTAAAAAAAATAATAATCTATAAACCTGACTCAGAAAGAAAATGTAATTTTTGCTAAAAAAAATTATAGTATCTTCAATTATCATTAAAAATAGCAAGCTATAGGTTGTACTAACGATTTATGTTATTATGAAAAAAATGTACGTATATTGAAGGATCGAGTATTTCTTTCCTCTAATTTCCCAGGGCTTCCCTTTCTGGTGTTCAATACACACAAACACACATGCAACCACCTTAATATACATTATTTAAAAAGTGGGTGAAGGTACTGCTGGACCCGATTAACATAACAACAAAATCAGAGCAAGCCGAGTTCTGAATAGCCTGCCTCAAAACTTCCTGAAAGTTTTTCTATTTCAATTTGGCACATCAAGTCTGAAAACAAAACAGAACGAAAAGCTTGTCATGGTGTTACTTTTCCTACCTGAGTTGCCAGCACCATCCCCTTTCTTTCCACCCAGGCACAGGTGCATCTGTCCTGCCACTGCCGAATTTGAAGGCTAGGTAGGGGGTATACACATCTGCCCTGGGCAAACACAATCAGTGTTTCCTCCACAAACACAGATTCCCGTGACAGCCAAACAGAAAAGAGGGGGGAAAAAAAGAGAAGCTGCGGATATTAAATTTCTCTTAGACCTACCACCTGATTCTCATTTGACCCACTCTCTCAGTCTTATAAGCCCACCTTCATCACTTTTTATTCACGTGGCTCTTTTACCAGCTGGGCATATGAAATTCTAAGCCTTCGTATTTTTCCAAGTTACTGCACAACAATCTTAGCAAGACAAGAGAATATTTAAGAAGTCCTCTGCTTTCCATCTTTTTTTAGGTTATTGGACTCTTTTGCAGAGGCTATCAACTCCAACTGTGTAAGGACACCTGTCTACCAAAACAGCCTTGAGATTACTAATTCATTTCACATGGGTCACCAAACTGATATCAAATAGCAGCAGCTCTTGTTTATTACCGGCTTAGATCAGATTCAAACGGGAGACTCAAAGCTAAAAGGCTTAACCTCCAGCCCCTTAACCCTGGGTCACTCCCAATCTGTCTCTGGGGCACTTTTAATTAATGGCAGACTGAAAGGGATTATAAATTCCAGAACTCCCATATACAGTCCCTTATAAATGCCTAACTCACTAACAGTCAAGAAGCCTTCCAATCCACACATATTTGTTCACATGATTATATCTACACAAACCAAATTAAGTGGAGACATGAGGAGGCAATCATCTTGAAAATTCAGGCTAAAATAAAAATACTTCAATTGAGGTTTGGGAATTTACCTTTTTAAGATTGGAAAAATGTGCCAGATGATGTCCCTGCATTAATTTTAACTTTGCATGTGCTAGTGCCAAAGGGCAAAAAAAAAAAAAAAGGGTAGAAAATTCAGGTAATTATCTAGACCATTAAATCCTAGCCATCTAATACTGAGAGAAAAATACATATAAAGAGAAGGGAAAGCCTTAAGCAACCAGCTTGAGGAAATTCAGCAATTAGCCAAAATCCAGCACTGCCTTATGGTATAAATATAGTTAAGACTATCGCAGAGTGGAAAAGCAGGATTGGGGGACATCAACTTTACAATTTTTCTATATTTTGGTTTTCTAATGGAATACCCCAAGGTAAAATAAAGCTCTAGGACCACTAAATGTTCTTTTGGAGTCATGTGCTTCTTTTGGCCACTTCTATATACTTATGACTTTGTTTTAAACTGATTGAGATTTGGTACTTCAGCAACTGTACAGAATATAATTAAATAATCCTTTTCTGAAGCTCCTCTGGAAATAAGTATCTGAATTAAGTCTACTAATATTTATTGTATCCTAATCACACAGGTAACTGTGCCCTATGCTAGATCTTTCACAAGGTGTTAAACTTCTAACATCTTGAATCTTATGAAGCAATCTTATGAAGGTAGTATCATTATCTCTATTATATAATGAAGAAACTGAGGCTTATTTGTAAGAATATCAATTATTTGGTGTATTAAAAAACATAATCATCTGTTATAGGTTGAATTTTGCCCTCATCTAAAAAAAAAAAAAAAGATATTTTGAAGTCTTAACCCTCAATACCTGTAAATGAGACCTTATTTGGAAATAAGTCTGTTGGATGTTTAATCAAGTTAAGAGAACATCACTAGGGTGGGTCTTAATCCAATATCATGTGTGTCCTCATAAGAAGAGGGAAATTTGAACACAGACCCAGAGACACAGGAAGAATACCATATGACGATGGAGGCAGAGAGTGATACATCTACAGGCCAAGGAATGCCAAGGTTTGTTGGCCATCAACATGGGCTAAGAGAGAGGCATGGAACATATTCTCTCTCAGAGTCCTCAGAAGGAACTAACCTTGCCTACACCTTTACTTCGGACTTTTAGGCACAATAATGAAGAGAGAATACATTTATATTATTTTGAGCCAACCAGTTTATAGTACTTTGATATGATGGCCCTAGGAATCTAATACATCATCCAATGAAGAAGAGATAAAATAACAAAGTGGGGAGTTAATATTACATATTAAGCAAGTTTAGACAATACTAGCATAAATGTCTTTTATGTTTCTTTAGGTAAATACAGCTGGAATATTGCCAGCAGAAAAATATAAAGTCTGGATTACAAAGGGGCTCTTACAAAGTTGTATCTTGAATTCCATTCTGAACACTCTGACACACACACACACACACACACACACACACACACACACAGGAATCTCAATAAGGGAGGCCTCATTACCTATGGAGTGAATGCCTAGCTTCTAAGCCTGGCAGTGTCTTTATGTTTTATACTCTTAAAAGATGTCTGATAATTAGGTCTATGAATTCTCCTTCTTTCTCAGGCTCATCTTGTGCTGCTACTTTAAAAAAAAACACACTATCCTCCAGCTAAACTGAATTCCTGGCTATTTGCCCAAACAGGCGTTCTGCTTTCCCACTTTCTTTCTTTTACTCATGCTGTGCCCATTATATTAAAGTACTGCCCTTCTTCCCTCTCCTTCACCTCACTATATTTAAATCCTTCCAGGCATTAAGACAATTTGATGAGCTATCTCCCGTACTCATCCTTTGCCAATTAGAGAGACTTGGGTTCAGTTATTCCCCTGTCCCCTGTCCTGTACTTTTTGTGACTCTCCTGTGGCTTTTCCAGTTTTGTGCTTTGCCATGTAGTCGTGTGTTTATCTTATCTCCATTACTGTATCAGAAATCTCCTGCAGCGGGTCGTATTCCTACTTGTCTTATACACCTTCCCTCTACCTCCAGCACCTAGTACAACGCCTTCCACATGGTCGGTCCTCTACAAATATTTGCTGGATTGATTTTAAGTTTGAATTAAACAGCACAGTATCTCTTGGGCTGAAAAATCACATTGCAGATGGCCGGCTTGTATTGCTTAGTATTGCTGCACCAATGGAGCAAGGCATATTGCCGCAAATTCTTCATTTAAATGATGGGAGCTACAGAGGAAAAGGCTTTCTAAAAAAAGATTATCCACAAGCTAAAGCAACAAGAGAAACAGAAAAATGCTATAGAATTTTTTCCAGTTTATTCTATCCATCTAGTGGCAATTCATTTGTCTGGTAAGAATATCTGCCAGATTCCAGTATTAGATTCAAAGTAAAGCTAATTTGCATTGGCAGAGTGACTTAACTCACTAGTGTATTATTACTATGTAAGCAGGTGTACATGTGACTACAAATAAATGCTTGCTGATGGAATCCCAGCAGGGCTTCTGATGAGTTTTCATTTTGTTGAATCTTACCCAGGAAATTACTGTGTAAAAAGCTTTCTATTAGTTATTTGCCTGAAATATCATTTAGCTACACCTGGCCAAATTCATGGCAATTATACTAACTATACAAGAGGACATTACAAAGATCTCATCAGTCTTTCATATTCATTTTCTCAAATTTATTACTGAGACTATAGAAATACACGTACATATATGCATACTCAAATGCAAAAAAGCACACATTAAGAGAAACTTAGTATTTAAAAGTGAAGAAAGAAATTTCAAAAGAGGATAACAGAAGTTAATCTTTCCTCAACATGGTATCCACACTGAGAGTTATCAACTCCAAAATTCAAGTTACTGTTTACTAGTAGCCATAAAAATACGTACAAAATAAATTTATGCATCTTGATTGTAGCCCTAAACATGCTTAAATGGAAACAATATAAACTCTTCTATTGTATTATAGGATACATGAAAAAGCTGACAATGAAAATTAGGACCCTTAGTGTCACAGCATATGACCATATATATCAGTTTTTTCCATAACAAGCTCTGTGATATGATCAAACCCATCATATCTCCATAGCGTGTAATAATGAATTTTGTTATATTTATTAAAATACATCAGTAGATCTGGAGTTTAAGAATATTTTACTCAACAAATATTCATTGTGTGCCTCCTTTGCAGGAGGTTTTTCTGTGATGGGTTCTGTAAGCAGAAACTGTAAGATAATCTCGCATTTCAAAATTGTCACTCTATTTTGAAATGAGAAATAAGACAAATATTCACATGGAAGAAGATGTAAGGTAATGTATGGAATAATAAATGTAAAGTAATGTATGCCAAATGGCAAAATACTTGCTGCAATCAATCAGTGCTATAGAAGTCCATGGTGGAGTGAGATTGCCAATGGTAGAGTCAATGGTGGTGTGGAAGAGATCAGGAAAGCGTCATGGGGAGGGTGACCATCTATGCTAGTTTGAATGCGTTTCAGTTTATACCTATACTCCTGGTGTAACAATGTGACCTGCTTTCACTCTCAAAGTTGTTTTGATCTATGGGATAATTATTTGTGCACTCTACCACAGGAGCAAATGAGCAAGTGTGGCCTTGAAATAAAGGTAGAATTCGAGCAAGCAGCAGTGAATGTTTCTGGAAATCTGAGACAGGAAAAACGGTGTATGCAAAGGGACAAAAGACCGTGAGGCCTAGAAATCAACAGGGTGGATGACAGCAGCTTTTGTGCAATGAGGCCTTGTCTGTATTGTGAACTACAAACAAAACATACATTGGAGACCTGGCCTTCCAGATCCAGCTTTCTCCTGAGAAAACAATAGGGCTTTTTTTCAGAGTATGCTTTAAAGACCATTACTATAGCCTGAATTTATGACAGAAAGAAGAATCATTTGGGAATATGCAGTGATTCCACTCAATGTTCTGTATCTCCTTCTGCCAAGGGTAACCAGATTTAACCAAAAGCAACAACAACAAAGAGAGATCATTCCTCAATTTGAACTCCTATAATTGATGAATAATTTTCTAGTATAAGAATGTCCCAGATATTGCATGAGGCATAATGCAAAAGCACTTTTTTAGTGTCAGTATGCTCCAGTTACATTACAGGGGACATACACTAAAATTCTGCTGCTTGTCTGGGATTCAGATTTGACTGGGTATTCTATATTTTATCTGGCAATGGTATTTCTGCCTCATCAACCTTGAGGGGTTTCGCTTAGTTACTTTTAGGGTTGACAAATCTCTCCAAGCCTTGACTCAAAACACCAGCTTCTTTAGCTTTCAAAGGTAATTGCTGTTTTGAATTTAGGTGTTAAGAGAGAATTGTATAATTATTTATTGATGTTTTTCTGATTATTTTTTAGTTCCAAGTTTATTTATTATATGCTATGGATTAAAACTCAATTTCTAATTTAGATTATCCTCTAAAGTAAGTAAAAATAAAGGTATGTAATGATCACATGAGTTCAACTGACGCCCATTTTTCATCATCGGGCACTTTAAAATTTGAGGCAAAATCTTCAACCAAATAAATCATGTAACGTTTTCCGAGCTCCTGAATTTCCTCAGTTCCCTTTCACGATGATCGTATGAGGCATTCCACAGAGCGTAAGTGAACAAACAGGCTCAGGGAGTTTGGGGACGCACTTCAAAGTCCCCTTAACTACTAATGGTGCTAACTTTTGTACCTAGAACACATAGTGGCAAAGTTAGTCAATTTATTTACACTATAATATAACTGTCTCCCAAACAGCAATAAACATTCCTTGTCATTACTTTCCAATGATTCTCAAAACTTCCTGATATGCAAGTGAAAATAAGTTGCTGCTTTCTGATTAACTATGTGAATATTCTCCTCCTGTGTTTTCTCATTTGGTTAATAAATAATGAAAATGACAGTGAAATATTTTCACTTGTTGCAAGCACTGTGCTAAGCATGTTAACATGTTGCATTTTACTTGATGTCATTAAAATGTCATTGAATGATTGTGTTCAATAATCAGGAATTCCTTAAGCCATTGGAAGTATGAAAAGTGACAGCAGTTTACAATCTTCTGACACATGGATATAACCTTTTGACAGGTATTACAGGAGATAAACTTTTACATCTTAATGTTCTCTATTTGACGGACAGATGGTGCTAGATCAAGAAACAGACTTTGAAGCCTGAAAAAGAACAATTGTCAACAACAGGAAAAATGGTATTTATTCTCCATGAACACACACACACAAAATCAATATCAAAAAATATTAAAATACTGAAGTATCAAGAATTTATGTTGGTGGTTACAGATATTTATAAGAAATTATTTTAATGTTGGAGTTAATAGAAATTCAATGAACAAATAGCCAATAGCAGCTGATTCCAGAAACTGCTAAAAACACACAGGGATTCCAGAAATTGCTAAAAACTCACAGTGATTCCAGAAATTGCTAAAAACTCACAACTTTGTTTTCAAAGTTTTCAAAGCTCTGATCCAACATCAGTTACCCTCTAGCCCTGAAACTCTGTTACCACATCACAGACACCTTTCTTGGCTTTTTTCCCTTCCTGCTGCCTGCCTATCTGTGGAGAGTGAGAGGTATTTTCTCACCATTCCAAGCAATTCTTTGGTTTCCCTGTACCCTTTGTGTCCCACCACCCAATCCAAAAGACTCATTTCAAAGCTCCTCTTGGTTCCAGTCTTTAATCTGAATGGCTGGCCTTAATCAAATGCAATGGATTGTACAGGCCGTATGATGACCAATAAATTCTCTCACTTGTCAGGCAGGGCTCATTTCACATATATGTAGCAACATAACAGTGAAAATACAGGGGAGTAAGTAGCCTCCTTACTTTTAGGCCAACATAATAAGGCATTAGCCACACAATTGTCAAAGTACGTAAGCCAATTATATGCACATACAGTAACCAGAAAATAATGTTCTTTCACTAGAGAATAAAAAAAGAAAGAAATCTATTAAGATATTTTCTAGTATAGGGAGTGAAATCTGAGATTACTTAGAAGTGATATAAAAGGTAATGGCCTTCTTTCATGTATTTGTGAATCACTTAATAGGATGGCCCAAATAAATAAAGAGAAAAGCCTGGAACAAATAGAGAAAGCCAAACATCAATGATTCATCACTGAATTATTTTTGTTTGGAATTTCAAATTTTAAAATGTATGAAATAAAATAACTTTATAGAAAGTGAAATTTTAAATGAAAATTTTTTAAGCTGGAGCACATTGTTATAGATTATAGCAAAATTTCGCTGGGGATTGTAAAGACCCAAACAAAACAGATCATACAGAGGTACAGGATTGCTAGAATGGAAAATGTGTCTGTGATCTGACATCTGTAAGTGATGCCATTCAGTTTCTCCTTGCCTGCCGACCTCTCTTTGTTTGAAATAGTTGCAATGCTGGGATCATCTGTCCACTTCCATTAACTTGCTAGTCTTACTTCTAAGTTCCATATCCCTGATAGGGATATATTCCAAGATATGCTCTCCATTGGGAATATTGTTCAAAGAGATGCAACCTATCAGGAATGTTGTTAGGAGGATTTCTGCACCGGTTTTGAGTTGGATTAGACATCTTTTAAGTTTCTTAAATTTCAGTGGCTTATAACTGTATTATGATTTTCTTCTAAATAATAGATATTTTTGTCAAAGCACATTAAGACTGTGGCTATACAAAGCAGATTAGCAAATGAATTGTTCTCTTTGCATAATAGCATTATCGAACTTTTTATGAATAATTAATTATGATCTTGATTTCAATTGTCCATGCAACATAAATTTTGTATTTCCAAAAGGGAGCATTTAGCCTCTATTTTGAAAACCAACATTGTCAGGCCATTCCATGAGTATGTTAATTTCATTTCAGGACATATCTTCTTCATGAAACTCTTCTAGACACTCATCAACTACAGATTAAATGGTTTTTTGATCTATATCAGGCATGACAGCAGATGTGAATCTTGGTTTATAAACTCAAGCTTTTCATTTATATTTATCATATTCTTTATATGTATTTAAAATAAAGGTTAGCATAAAATTCCATCTTAGGCATTACTAAAGTTTCCTCCCCAAGTACAAAGCTTCTTGAGCCTCATATAGCAAAAAACACTGGCAGCCATCCTACCCCCTTCAATGGGGACTCACCTTTCTACATTGTTATCATTACAAGGCTCTTTATCCCTGCTGAACTCTTCTGATGATTCTGCTGCTTCTATGCTTAAGGCATGAATCTTTGTTACAATGTTGGCAATCCCTATGTCTAGAATTCTGCCTCCAAATGCACCATACCCCCAATGACACCACGTGCAGCTATCTGAGGACTTGTCATCTCACCTGGAGACTGTCACCATAAATCTCTGCTACACGTGGGAAAAAGCTGACCCTCAGCTTCTTTATAGTTTACCAGAAGTCTCTCTTCCTGCTGTCTACAGTTGTATTTTTCTGTTTGTTGTTGTTGTTGTTGGTGGTGGTGGTGTTATTCCATCGCAGGCCTTTTCTGCCTAGTTACTTGCTTAAAGAAGAAAAAATAGAGATGGACCAAATGTAAACTAATAACTCAAGAAATAATTCTTCACCAATGCCATTAGACCATTTACCTCTAATGAACACTTGTTATTTCCCTGAGAAGAATGTACCGTATCATTTGATCTAATCATCTTTTACCTGATGTTTCTCACTGCTATCTACGTAACTAATATGGGAACTATCTGTGCCAGGGTTTATGTGACAATAAATCAGTCTTCAGTGTTCAGCCTGTGAGGGTTGTGAGGAGGAAAATGTCTTAGTGGTTCCCGTTACACAGCGTCTAGCACTTATGTCTGGTCTTCTCTAAAACTGTTAAACCAACAATATTTCCTTAATTTGATGAATAATTTCTGTGATGACAATCTGCTCTATTAAAGCAGGATAAGCACAAAATAAAAGTTGGTCATTCTTTTGTGTTTCTCAGGTAGGACATAGCATTTCACCAGCAATCTTTACTTGCATTCATTTTGAATCATCTGCATTTTGTATGAAGCCCTATGCTTAATGTAACAAAAAATTTATCATTTATTAACTTAAATTCAAAGCTCTCATCTTAAAGTAAAAGATAAATATTAGTGGTAAGAATAAATCTATATCCAGGAGTTTACTCAAAATTATCTAAACAATAGAATGACTGTAAAATGTTTTTCAAAAAATAATCATATGTTTTTTAAAGTGTGCTGGTATAAAAAAAATTGAAGAACAATTTGAGATAATGCACAACAACCCACTGGGTTTGTGAGTGACTAGGCTGTGATGTTTTGGAGTCTGAATCTAGTGAGAACAACAAGGCATTTTTATCTTAATGAAGGATAGTAATGATGGCATGGTATTCTCACTGATGACATGAATTTTGACAGTTCTTGATAATTTATGTATTTTGTCCATGTATCATATTTATAGAGTTGAATTTATCTTGTACAAATTTATTGGATATATATCCCATTTCTTTTTCTTTCTTTTTTTTTGTTTTGAGATGGAGTCCTGCTCTGTGGACCAACCTGGAGTGCAGTGATATGATCTCAGCTCACTGCAACCTCTACCTCCCAGGTTCAAGCGATTCTTCTGCTTCAGCATCACAGGTAGCTAGGACTACAGGCATGCGCCACCACACCCTGCTAATTTTTGTATTTTCAGTAGAGACGTGGTTTCACCATGTTGGCCAGGCTGGTCTTGAACTCCTGACCTCAGGTGATCCACCCACCTTGGCCTCACAAAGTGCTGGGAATACAGGCGTGAGCCACCATGACTGGTCCATATTTCCTAATACATAACATGGAAAGAAAAAAAGGAGAAAGCATAGAGGAGATGACCTGGCTGAATCTGATCTGCTGTTTCAATCATTTAATCTTTTGGAGTTAAGTTGTTTAGATTTCATCATTAATGCAAGCAATTCATGTCATAGATACGCAAAATAAACAGTCAGCTACTATATAAACATCCACTGTATCTTATCTTGAGAAATATGTATTATACAGTGTACAATATATAACAGAAACGTATCCCAAATATACAGTTTATAAAATATTCTGGTTTGCAGATATATTTCTAAAATAAATGAGTATGAACAAGACACCGCTGAGGTGCCATTGATGGAATATTCACATTGTTATTTTCTACCTAGTTTCAATATTGTACATGCACTGACTTTGCAATCCTTCTCATCTCACATCCATTAGGAAGACTTTCAGGGGAAGAGGGTGAGAATAGAAACCAGATGCTATTATCATCAGGTGTGAAAGTGTCGAAGGGATTGAAAAGATTGATAGATTAGGTATGTTTCAAACAGAAGAGTGAATACAGACCCTGTGTGGTGGAGTGTAGAATCAGGATTCACTGTGAGGCCACCATTTACTTTCAGAAATTATCTGACTCTAAAGCTGAAAAGAACATCCAAGGTAATTTTGTCCATCCTTTTCTCTAGGTAATTTATTCAAAGCCCATAGTAACTCATGATAGAATTAGGCCCACAACTATTATTATACAAATTCTAAGGTTCTGTTTGAATTACAGGAGGGTCTTAATAATATATACCAATGCAATGAAGTATCTTGTGCATAATGGACACTTATGTGCATTAAATGTATGCATTAAATAATTAATTTTCTGGGAACTATTAATAAAATGAAAGAGAAAAATTGTCATCATTTACTGAAAATGGTAGCATTTTATAGACATAATTTCAGATTAGTGAACGCCAAATTAAAATTTCTCTTTTCACTCTCATCTCTCGCAATATTCATGGTCTCAGAACTTCATCTTTTCTATAAACTTAAGTACTTGCTTTTTTATTCTTGTCTCTTTTTTTTCCATTTACTCAATTAGGAAAACAAGAGATAATTCAGATTCTTAAGGTGAACATTGTTTCATTTTCCTTTGTTCAAAACCACTTATACTGACACCTTTCAGAGTCTATTTCTCTTATTTAAGACTCCCCTGTGCTAGTTCTCTGTCTTTTATGAGGAAATTTCCTGAGATTTACTCTGTACTGTGAAACACAGCCTAAGCAGCTGTGTGTATGCTCCAGCAATACCAAACTTCCAGGGCTGTTGTTTCTCTTCTCATTGCCAGGCTCTTGTTTATTTGTTTGTTTGTACTGGAATGGTCCAACGGGAACTAACGGGAGTCTACCTGCAAGGCCTGAGTCCTCCATGTTCTCAACATGAGCGTAAGAAGCCAGGCTGTGCACATGGCAATGCCAGCAGCCTGCACAAGTCACTGCAGTTCCCATGGTACAGCTCTGCAAATTTTAAATATTCCTGTCGGGTTGCATTTTACACAACACTACCACGATACATAGAATAGATCTGGACATTTCTGAGGTGAGGGAAATGAATGCGATGACGAGGAATTAGGAACAGTCAGGCTCACTAGCTGCCTGGAAAAACTACCCTTAGATCAGAAATCTAAACATACACACACACACACACACACACACACACACACACACACACACTCTCCTCTCAATAAGCCAGTCAGTCAGTCGTCCATGAAGATCCTTGTAAAGAAAATGAGGCTATTTTGTCAAAATGATCCTCATGTTTTCTGAGGGCCGTCCTGCTAAAAATACAGCTTCTCCAGAGAAACAGCGACATGCTCTCCCTAAATAGCTGCATTTGGCTTGTACCACTGCTTGTCCTTATCTTCACTGAATAAGAACTGTCTAATACATTTCTAAACGAAACTAATTTTTGGACTCAGTCACATTGCACATTTGACAATCCCTTCCAGATGTCATTCTATAGAACTATCTCTCACACTTACAAAATGGGCAAAGGGAATTTGGAGATGTCACATAGCAAATCACTTTTTCTGGCCCTTCCAGGATTGAAGAGGAGGGTGGTCCATACGACATTGAAGATAGGTGAGTCACACGCTGGGCTTTGAAAAGAAAAGCATTCCCTTGAGCTGTGAATAGGAGCTCTGTATTCCCCTTTGAGGCTAACTGATACCCTGTGATGAAAAACACTGTATAAACCCAATAAGCTTTTGTTCACAGCACCAGCAGGTGTTGTTAAAGCCTTCTGTCCCAGCTCTGACAATGTTCCAGAAACCTGACCTGCCACAATACGAAGGCCCTGAACAGAACAGTTAATTGTGCCAGATTGTGCAATTCCATAGTGATACCTCATGGACAAAAACAACAGATTTTATGGTTTGATTTTTATATTGATAATCACAGTAGATAAATGGATGTGTTTGCACACACACACACACACACACACACCCCTTCACATACACATATACACTCTTACAGTCCCCACAATAATACCAGGCTCAGACTTCCATCTCAAAATGCAATGGCTCTTGAGAAGTTGTCATGCAATTGCAGTACAATTGATGAGAATGTTATGAATTAGCTCTGATTGCAATATGTCCAACTTCTTCAAGATCCAGTACTACTCAATTTTAATCTTTATCAATACTTAGAGATATTTTTGTACAATTCAATTAAGCATAATCAACAATGGTATATCCAACTGCTTTACTCTCATTGTTACCATCTTGGAACAATGATGTCAAGCTGCTTATTAAGATGGTAAAAAATACCTGTGGCAAAAAAAAATAGATTTTATTAAACAGGCACTGTATAGGGAAATGGAAAATTGGGATAATTACTTGGAAAAATGTAAGGCAAGTAAAGACTTAGAAAGCAAATATGCAAATAAAAGATACAAAAATAACAATTTAATTCATTGTTATCTTCTAAAAAATTCCTTTAGCTATCACCCAGCCTAAAATGTTTTTCTTGAGTTTCACTGTTTAAATATCTGTAGCAAAGAAAGTTTTGCAAAGTTTGAACCTCACCGACCACCTAGCTTATGGTTTTATAGCCAGAAATATCTGGGTTCAAATAATTATTCTACTCTTTAATCATATGTGGATCCAGTAAGTTACTTATCTGGTGTAAGCCTTAATTTATGCATCAGATTCTTATAAATTTGTTTGGAAATATATTTATAATCTCACTGAATTTAAGTGTTTAGCCCAGTGCCTGGAGCATAGTTAATGATACATTGTGACTATTCAACTATTTTCATAGAATTCTGCTCTACTGGGGGGTGTAGAGTAGGAAAAAGAACTCAAAAGATATATCTTAATAAGTTTTATCACTTTTAGTCATATGATTTTTCATTCTAAGATTAATACAGTTTGAGTTTTTATCAATAAAAAAGTAACAAAGAAAAAAACAAAGAAAATATATAGCAATAAGTATGAGATGGATAGAAACAAAGAAAAATGTAGCAATAAATATGAGATGAATAGAAAGTAAGATAGAAGATTGTCTCTTGCCTACAAGTGTGAGTTTCTCCATGAAGTGAGAGTGGCTCTGCTTTATGAGTCACTCAGGAGTCCAGACTCCTTCATTCTTATTGTGCCTAGAATGTTGCCTTCATTCATACTATGAAAAGAATGATCTTCTAGGCTGGGCCTGAGGGCTCACACCTGTAATCCCAGCACTTTGGGATGCCAAGGCAGTCAGATCACTTGAGTCAGGAGTTCAAGACCAGCCTGGCCAACATGGTGAAACCCCATCTCTACTAAAAATACAAAAATTAGCTGGGCATGGTGGAGTGGGCCTATAGTTCCAGCTACTAGAGAGGCAGAGGCAGGAGAATCGCTTGAACCCAGAGGCAGAGATTGTGGTGAGCCAAGATCAGGCCACTGCACTCCAGCCTGGGTGACAGAGTGAGACTCCATCTAAAAAAGAAAAAAAATAAAGATCTTCTCCATGTCTGTGCTGTAGCCAGTAATCAGGTAGGAAGAGGAAATGGAAGCCAAGCACCTGGAAATTTTTCACTTTAGTTCTTACAATCCATTAGCCAGATTACATAAGCACATATAGCCATAAGAGCAGCTGAAAAGCATTGTCACTGCCATGTACCTCATCAAAGCTCAGCAAGTCCAATTGCTAAAACAAAGGAAAGCGTAGATAGGGAAAGACAGTTGTGAATTTATTTCAGAAAATTTATGCATCAGTTATCCATTGCTCCATAACAAACCATCCCACAACTTAGTAGCCTAGAACAATAATCATTTGTTTAGCTCATGATTTTTTAAATTAGCAATTTAGACTGGGCTCCACTGAATGGTTTTAGCTGGCTTGGTGGGACTCACTCATGTGTCTGTGGTTAGCTGAAGTTTTGCAGAGGGGCAGGGCTGGCTGGCAGCTGGAGTGCTTTGACTCTCCTCTTGTCCTCCAGCAGGCTATTTTGGTCTGTTCGCCTGGTGGCTGTGCAGGGTCTTTCACTTGTACAATGTCACTTCTGCTACATTCTGTGGGCCAAAGCAAGTCATGAGGTCAGCAATGACTTAAAAGGTGGCAACACATTATACCCCTTGATGGGAAGAGCCAAAGGTCACACTGGCAGAGAATGTAGAGAAGAAGAACTTGTCCCAATTTGTGTAATCTATCACAGAGGATAATCAAATCGGGTTTGCTATTCACAAATTTACTGCAGTAGAAATATGAGAGAGCACTCTTATTGCAAAATGTGATATTAATTAGAGACATATCGAGTTACTCAAGAATGGATATGGGCCGGGCGCGGTGGCTCACGCTTGTAATCCCAGCACTTTGGGAGGCCGAGGTGGGTGGATCACGAGGTCAGGAGATCGAGACCACGGTGAAACCCTGTCTCTACTAAAAATACAAAAAAATTAGCCGGGCGTGGTGGCGGGCGCCTGTAGTCCCAGCTACTCAGAGAGGCTGAGGCAGGAGAATGGCGTGAACCCGGGAGGCGGAGCCTGCAGTGAGCCGAGACTGCGCCACTGCACTCCAGCCTGGGCGACAGAGCGAGACTCCGTCTCAAAAAAAAAAAAAAAAAAGAATGGATATGGATACAAATGTAAAGTCCCTAGGTCATACATAGTTATGAACGCGTGCACGCACACTTGCATAATATTTAAATATGATGTAGACCTTCTACAGTATACACCTAAGCCATGTGTTAGGGGATAGCCGATCTCCGTTTTGGTGGTTATGGACTCTCCAGTGATCTGGAGTAAAGAAAAGAAAACATCCATATCATCTAACGATAATAGAAGTCCAATAAATATTACAAAGTAGTGGCAAAAAAACTGGCCTGCATATCAGAATAGCTGAATTTTAATTCAAGCTAGGCCTCACAATTTAGATGATATTTACGTTTGCTTTGAGCTCACTTTTCATTGCGCATTTTGTAAAGGTTTTACTAAATTATATAATATTCCTTCCTGTTTCGACTAGTGTTTCTGAATCACGAAGACTGGCAAAAAAAGTGACTTGTCCTTTCAGGTGACTACAAAACTATTAATATATGAGTGAAAAAAGAAATACAAATAATCAGGGTACCTAGTGTGAAATATCAAGATATATGGAAATGTATATACCTGTCTAAATTGTGTACACAGGAACTAAAGTCCTAAAATACACCATGTCTGTAAGCCAACTACAGAGATACTTTTTCTTCAGAAGAGACCAATGTTATTATTTAAAGTAATAATAAGTCATTGATTTATGTATGGTAAATATCCCACAAAAATTATAATTAGAATTCAAATACATTTATATAATTTATTATAGAAAAAGGTTTCAACTGAATTTGTTTTTTAATAAATATATAATTGAGTTCTAGATACGACCCTCCTATATTTTCATAATTGCAGGATATATACACCTAGATAAGAATTTATTTTTTTTGTCATACCGTATGGCCTTAGAAATCCCACACTAAGTCATTTTTCTTCCACAAAACAGACACTAGAATGACAACCAATTTTTCATTCAACAAGAAGTATGGTGTAATCCACAAAGATGTGTGCAACACAACATATGGCTACCTAAAACATATATTCATACCTCCATAGTTAGCTACAGTTTAGGAAATGCCTCAAACTTTTAAAGAACCCTGTAGATTGAACAGCCTAGTGGTTATCGAAGAGTGGTGGCAGAACAATAACCAGCGGCATAAGTGTTGCCTAGGAACTTATTTGAAATGCTAATTATCCCACCACACCCAGACAAACTGAATCAGAAACCATTTGAAAGGGTAAGGGTGTTTTAACAAGCCCTACAGGTGATACTGATGCATGCTAAGGTTTGAGAACACTAAACTAGTGGATACTACTTAGCAAATTACCTAGAAAGTATATTTGGAAACATCAGAATGGAATCGGCTCATTATGCTGCCATCTAATTATTACTATCTTCTGCTTTAAATAGATCAACAAAAGTTGCCTATGTTCTCTACAAGAATAATGTCTTTGTGTACATTATGGCTCTCCGAAAAAAGTAATGCAACTTTACCTGGAGAAATGTGGGCCATATGCTTAGTATATAAAAGAAACCAAATAAATATTTGTTGACCTGATGTATTATCATTTCATACAAGATCCAAAGAAAATTATTTTTAAAAATGCTGTAAGAAGATGACTTCAATATTTCAACGAAAAAGGGATTCCAACTGGTTATATTGTTTTAAAATCAGAAAGAACCATGTGGTTTGACAACTTCTTTTTACAAGAAAAAAGTCACAGCTCACAGGGGGTCGGGTGATTTTTTCAAGGTCAAATCAATTTGTAGTGACGGAATTTGGACAGGAATTGAGGTTTCTAACTTATAGTCCAGTATTTCTTTCTTTAAAATCCAGCTTTCCTGAAGAAGTAGAGCTCTAGAGAAGTATTTCATTGTTTAAAATAATAACATAAAAAACAAATAAAAAAATAAGCCTTTATGTGAATAGAACAATAGCAGAGGATGCAATTAGTCCATACAACATGGAAGAAATAAAATTTTAGATTTTGAAAAGACTTTTTCTTTCTTTCCTTTTTTTTTTTTTTTTTTTTTTACAGGAGATCGATTTTTCATTTTAAATCTTAAATAAGACATGACACCCCGGAATGTGGAGGCTTTAACTAAAAGCTTTTTTTTTTATTTCTTAAAAATCCTTTAAGCATAAAGAAATCAAACTCCTTACCTAGAAAAACTCTTTTTATAACATCAAAAGGAGATAAATCCACAAAAGAGAAAAAAATAACTGTCAAAGGGGATTGTCATAGCAACCAGATAAGAACAAACCTGGCATAGAAAGCAACCTGATTATTTCTTCTTTTTAATCAAAATTACATATCATCAGGATCTGAAGCAAAACAATTGGAAAACCAGCAAAATAATTTCAAAGTATACCACAGGCACATTAGCGATTATTAACTCTCTCAGCACCTGAGGCAGATGCAATTATTAGTTAATACAGAAATCATTTATTTTCGTAAGATTTCCAGCTTCATTCCTTCCCTCTACTTCATATATTTAAAAGTTACTAAAGTGGTTTTTTCAAAAACATTTAAATTTATTTTTTATGTTCCTATGAAAAGTCAGTTAATACTGACTCTCAAGATTTTAAAACTGGTTTTATACAATATTCATATTTTACAGTTAGCGCTTCATGGACAAGTAATACTGACTTACATAACTTTCAAAAATGTTCATGTTTACTTGGTTTTGCAAAAATAGTATATTGTTTATGAATCTGAGTTTAGTCTCCTACTTGTAGTGACGTCTTTGTAACAAGATATAGAACAGAAATCCGTGAGATAGACACTTATTTTCCGTTTTCTGCAGTGTCATGTGTCTAGAGGAGTAAGCTGATGAAATGTGAGCTGCAGAGTACAATGACCCTCACAAAACAGCCTCAGCAAATTTCCATGAGGCCAAGACATGTCAACCATATTTCTTGGGTTGGTAGATCATTGCTGCCCTCTTCAACTACGGTAAATTGCGAAAGATGTGGATTGTCCTAATGGCCCGTGGGTAGATGCTTACAAATCTCTAAAATAAAATGCTACCACTGCATAAAAGAACATTAATTCTTCTAAGAAAAAATTAGATGAGTTTCAATGCACAAAAATATCTGTGAATGTGCAAAACAAATTGCCATGAAGACACACCTATAACCTCTCCATTATTCCCATATCCACAACAAGTTGTTCAAGAAAAATGAAAATTCTCAGTTTACCTCAATATCCAATTGAAAGCTGCTGCTACCGATGGGACATGGCTGTCAGAAGGCATGAACAGGGAATGCCATAGCCAGAACAAAAGAGAATAAGCATTATCCTTTTCCTTAGTGGACACTCAACTGTGCCTTGGAATGAACATGGAAAGTTTCTCCTCTGAAAATAAAGTAGCAGCTACATAGTGCTGATCAATCAGATGGTTGCATTAGTGTATCTTACTTCTTGAGTTCTAACTGAATATCTGAGAACTTGTGTTCCTACTAGAAAGAAGAAATAAGAAAGTAAACCTAAATGAACATTGATTGCATAAAAAATAAGAACACAGATATGCTAAAAATTGTGTCTTAGGTCAGATTTTATAGAAGCAGAGTCTGAGGCGAAATTCCTATGGAAATAATTTATTGCGAAGACTTTATTATGCTTCATTCAATAGCTAATAGAACAAATAACAAAAATGATATCAAGAAGGACATGCATCTGAATTTTAAAATTAGTTATGACTAGCATGCCTGACAAAATAAGACCAAAAGAATAAGAAAGGTCAATGAAGTTAAAATGCTCTAAGTTATATGCATTGCATGCTGCATTGTAAAGTTATTAACTTATTAAATCAGATTATTTTTAAATACATTGAAAATATCTAAGATTATTAATTTATCTAACAGTTGAGAATGAATATTGTAAGCTCTTGGATAACTGGTAAGAGGAAACTAAAAGATTGATTAATATGTAGCCTCAGGGATTGTCTTAAGTTGGCTTCTCTAGAAGTAGCGCCTGAGTTGGGAATTCTGTGGAAGTGACTGTTGAGGAAGTAATTGCAAATAAACCTGTGAAGCATGAGGAAAGTGGGAAAGTACAAGGGAGAAAACAAAACAAAGGTGTAGTTTCAGGAGTACCTTAGCTTCAAGGGGATCCCACCCAGTATTCTTGAGCATAATAATGACAGAGTTATCCCAACTTTAAGTTAAGGGACTAGGTTTTTGTACGCTGCCATTTCAGCCAGTGATTGGCTGCTGTTGACCTAGGGTTAGCTAACGTCCCAGGCATTTCAATTCATGTAGATCCCAACTTGCAGAGAGCACTTCTGAGAAGTGTGTAGCTTCAAGCCATGAGAAACCTACCTTCACAGCAGATAGGAGTTTGGCACACCTGTCCAGAAAAGGTTAACTAAGAAGGGAAGCATCAGCATCTAATGCAGAAGGGAAAATGAAATAATAGAAACATTTAATTAATCCAAAAAGGGCAAAAAATATAGTGAAAGATCATATAGGTGGGACAAATAAGAAATAAAAAATAAGATTAAAACTCAAATTGTTAGTAATTACATTAAATATATATAGAATAATTTTTCCAATTGTAATACAAAGATTATCAGACTGGATTAAAATATATATAACCTGCTTATAAGAGACCCACCTTGAATATAAAGAAGATTAAAGAAAATTTAAAAGACTAGATAGTAAAATTCTAAGAAAATGCTTACCAATAAAAACATGGTATAAGCTCTACTGATATGAGGAAAAGTCAACTTTAAGGAAAGAGAATTATGAGAGAAAATAATTTCTATATTGTGTTAATGAATAATTCAAACAACCAGAAGTATATAAAAAGTTAATGACATAAGCTTGAAATTTATAAGGAAAAAGTTGACAGAACCAAAAACAGGAATAGGTAAATCCATAATACTCCCATAATTGTAATGAAAAAATGTAACATGCATTGCTCACTAACTGTTAGAACATGCAGACAAAAATATCAATAAAGATATAGATCTGACAATCAAAATTAACTAACCTGTCTTTATTGACATATATATAATACTATCTTCAACTCACAAAAGAATTCAACTCCTTTACAAATTCACAAACAACATTTACCAAAATGGACCATATGTTGGGTCCATAAGCAGAAGATAATCAAAAAATCTGAAAATTTTAGACATGAAATGATAAACTTTTAAATAATCTTGCTTCAAAGAAAAAAGTCAGAAGGTATTTTAAACTGAATCATAATAAAAAATCAGACATATCAAATACTTTTGGGATATAGCTAAAACTGTGATTAAAAGAAAATGTATAACCTTAAATGTACAGGAAATAAGACATGGAAAATTCAATGTTTTTAGTATCTATTCCAATAATTTAGAAAAAGAAAAGCTAATTAAACTCAAAGGAAGAAGGAAGTATATAATACACAAACATGAAAGCAGATATTAGTTAAATATAGAAACATACCATACAGAATATAAAGATTAGTTATTTGTAAAGATATTACATCTATTACTGAGACCAATTAAGGGAATAAATGCGAGGGAGAGAAGAAATCAAACAACCAAAATCAGAAGTGAAAAGAAAGACACAACAAATGAAATTACACAGCTTAAAGTCAGATATTTGAAGCATTTTAATATCAATTAATTTACAAACAAAGTCAACAAATTCTTTTTAAAATTGTACTATACCAAGGAAATAGATAATTTGAGTACCATATCTATTTTAAAAATTGATTCTAGTTAGAACCTGTCCACAAAGAGATCCTCAGGATGAGATGAATTCACTTATGAACTCTACCAAACGTTTAAGGAAAAAAAATCACAAAAATCTTATGTAATTCTTAAGCACTATTTTTTATGACACCAGCATGATCTTTATCCTAATCCTTGAAAATAATATCACAAAATAAAATTACATAACAATGTTTATCATAAAAACAGATGCAAATATCCTAGAGAAAAACTGGCAAACCATGTAAGTGAGGTTTGTGTGTTCGTGTGTGTGTGTGTGTATTGTTTTCTTCCTTGAATGTTGCTAGATACAAAAAGTCATTGTGTACAACTCGGCTATATTTCTCTGTAGTAGCAAACTAAATTACAAAACAAAATATAAAAATTATGCTATTTAAATGATACCAGAATTCACCCAATGTTTAGACATAAATCTAACAAAAGTGTATGAGACTTCTTCCCAGAAAACACTAAACACTGCTGAGAAAAATTACAGAAGATTCCATTAAATGCTATTAAAGATAACCTAATAAAATGGTAAATTAAATACAATCTGCCCTCTAGATCCATGAGTTCTGCATTCACAGATTCAGCCAACCATGGATCAAAAATATTCAACAAATATAATAAAACCAGCAAAAAACACCAGCCATAAAAATAATACAATGGAAAACAATACAGTATAACAACTATTTACACAGTATTCACATTGTATTAGGTATAGAATACAGTGTATAATAGAGATGATTTAAAGTATACAGAAGGATTGCATAAGTTATATGCAAGTTCTGTGCCATTTTATACAAGGAACTTGAGCATCTGTGGGGGTTGTAGAACCAATCCCCCTCAAATACTGAGGGATGACTAAAATGTTCTTGCTTTGGAACGAGTACTGAATAAACGTCAGTTTCCCCAAATTGACCTTTACTCTACCAATGCAAAATTTCTGCAAACTTTTTTCAAGAAATAAAGCTGGAACATTAAGAGATGAGTTATATGCTATTTGTATGTTGACTTTATCTTGATTTATATCTTGATTAGATTTGTGATATTGTCCTTACTTTCTATGTATTTTGTTACTATTGTTTAATGTTCAATGTATTAATCTCATAAGCCCGTAATACAATTATTATGCCTTTCAACTTAAACCAGTATTTCTCTTCTTTTTTTGTTTTCTTTTTTCTTTCTTTTTTCTTTTTTTTGTTTGTTTTCTCTTTTTAGACAGGGTCTCACTTTGTACTTTGTCATCCAGGCTGTAGTGCAGTGGTGCAAACACGGCTCACTGCAGCCTCAACCTCCTAGGCTCAAGTGATCCTCCCGCCTAGCTGGGACTACAGGCACGTGCCACCACGCCCTGCTAATTTTCCTATGTTTTATAGAGCCGAGATTTCACCATGTTGTTCAGGCTGAATCAATATTTCTCTAAATATTTATACATATCATACTTAATGAATAAAAACAGAATCAAAATGTTGTAAGATATTTAAAAATTTATAGCTTTTTCTTTAAAATCCTCTTAAAATCACAAATTTAATATATCAAATTGTCTGAAATGCTTTAGTCATTTTAAGGAAAAAAAATATGTAAATTATTCCATATATTACAAACTCATTACTATACACTTGCACATAAACACTGCATTTAAACATAGAGAATTTAAATGTGTTCTTTATTGTCACTGTATTTACACTTTTACTTTCTTGAGATTGCCTTTCTAGGATTATTATTGACAGTTTTCTAGTATAATATAAGACATTATATTTATATCTGCTTAGGATTACTACAATCATAAGAACCAAAAATATAAAATCTCAGAACAAATACTATTCAGGTTTTCATTAACAACTGATTTTATTTCCAGGTTTGGGTTCTAGAAATTTTCAAATCTAAAAAACAATTTAAATGTTAGTGTTAACGAACCCTTTTAAACTCTCTCCCTAAATTATTCAATATTTAGTGTTTTGCTGTATTTATGTTTCTCTTTGTGTGTATATAAGCGATGTGGAATTATTAAAAATAAATTGCAGACACTTTGAAACTTCATTCTTAAATAGTTCAACATACATTTCCTAAGGATTTTTTTTAGTAACCGTAAAATCATTATCATAACTAAGAAAATAAAAACAATAAAATTATCTAATATAAGGTCCATATTAAATTTTACAATTGCTCTTAAATGCCTTATATACCTGTTGAGTTTTAAAATTTGTATTGTTTTTGTTGTTGTTGGTTTTCTATAATCTGGTATCCAATAAGGTTCACACAATGTATTTAATCTTTTTATCTATTTCTAGCTAGAAGAGGCATCTTTCCCTTTTGGCTTATTTTTCATAACAGTAATTTATAGAATCCAATCAGTAGTTTTATAGAATTTCACATATTCTGGGTATTTTCTTATCGTCTCTTCATGATTATGCTGAGGCCAAATGTTTTCATTTTTTCCTACAAGAATTCTGCACAGTTAATGTTGTATACTTCTTATTGCATACGCTAAGATGCAAGTAATCTTTGGAGATATTTTGAGATGATGTTAATGACCTTTTCTCCGGCAAACATTCACCTAATAGATTTAGGATTCATCGATGATCATTGCCTCAACACTGTGATTTATGGAAGGTCTTGAAGTAATTTAAAGATGAACTCATTAAAAATAAAAACTATAGCCAGACAGACATTTTTAAAGGTTTATCTAAAGGAAGAAGTAGATAAACAATATATAATTCTGAGGGTTTATTTTATTGTTTATTTTGTTATTGTTGCTAAAAATTTACATATGGCTTTTAATATAAACCAGTTTCTAAGTCATTCAAGATTTTAAAATAAAGATGTAAATGATCATCAAAATGCATAATATCTAAGAATCACTTTTATTTCACTCAAAGCACATTAATAGATAACTGTTACAAATATACATCAATTTCGTATTCCTCTATGTAATTCGACTAAATTTAATGTTAGTTTCTAAGAGTTAAAAAGTATTATATATAAATTGAGTAAACCAATTTCCTTTCGGGATTTTCATAATTAATGGATGATTTTAGACATTACTTCTTATGTCCTACCTTAAATTTAAGAAGTATTTTCTACACGTTACCTCTAATGCCTTTAATTATGGTTGAAATGAACAAGAACATTTACCTATGCACTTCAAATAGAGGAGCGTGAGCACGAGAATAATGTTTGTCACAAGCAAATAATTTGAGGATTTACAAATACGCTCAATGGATCCAAAATTATTCAAAAATAGGAAAACAATAAAACGTCTGTTTGGAAAACATGATTTTGAGAAATAATCTGTCCTGCTCAGTAAAAATAGTTTGCGTAACATTATCAGTTAATATTTAATCTCAGGATTGGTAACAGTGAATCAGTAAATGTAAAGGAAAGGTAGAAACCTTCTTTCTCTTTCCCTCTTCTTCTCTCCCCATTGTTTTCTTTCTTACAGATTATTAGTCGAGTAGTACATAATGGAAAATAAAATACCGGTCTTTAAATGAATGGTAACTAACACTTATCAAGTAGGTATTATGCATCAATCATGGGGACAAGCCCTTTTATTAATTACAGAATCAGATTTAACATTCAAGAAAAGCTTATGTGATAGACACTATTCCTCTGCCCATTTTATAAATAGAGAAACTAAGGACCATCGGATGTAGTCAATTTGTGTATTGCAACTACCTACTCATTCCTTCCTAAAAGAGTCACAATTTTTGTCAGTTACCCAATCATCAAGGCTGAGTTTGTATTCTCGGGATCTTATCCAATACCAATTTATTTCAATAGAACTGATACCAGTAATTGTATGAGACCCAACTCCCCAATTCTTCAATCATGAAGAGAAGTTGTCTAATAAGCTTCTGGAAAAAAAATGTACTAATTAATACCAATGGACATAGAAAAAAATGTTTTAGTTTCTTCCTCTGAATATGGTTGTGTTTGGGTAATAACAGGATTACTTGCAGTATGAGCTACAGTTTGAAGATGAAACTGACTATGAGCATGGTAGATTTGAGAGATAAAATAAATTCTGCATCTTTGATAAGATATGCATAAATGTTAGCCAGGGAATGAACCAGTCCTGAAAGTTGTGCTGCCTGTCCTTATTGTGTAATGAAGTTTAAGTCAGTTTGACTCAGGATGGCTTTTATATGTAATCAAAAGTATCCTAATTAAAACAGAGGTTGTATTAGTCAGAGTTCTTCAGAGGAAAATAGCCAAATATATATATTTCTGCCTATATATAATATATATTTATATAAATATATTTCTGTATATATTATATGTAACAGAGACAAAAACAGATTTTTTTTAACAAGGAGTTGGCTCACGTGATTATGGAGGATGGTGCATCCCAATACCTGCAGGGTGATTCAGCAATCTGGAGACCCAGGAAATCTTTTTTTTATTTTATTTTTTTATTATTATACTTTAAGTTTTAGGGTACATGTGCACAACGTGCAGGTTTGTATAAAGACACATGCACACGTATGTTTATTGCGGCGCTGTTCACAATAGCAAAGACTTGGAACCAGGAAATCTTATGGTTTAATTCTAGACTGAGTCCTAATGCCTGAGAACCATAGAAGCCAGTGTTGTATTTCCATTCCAAAAGCTGGCAGACTCAAGACTGAGGAAGAGCCCGTGTTTCCCTTTGAGTCCAAAAGCAGAGCAAAAGCTAGTGTCCCAGTCTGAATCCATCAGGCACAAAGAATTCTCGTTTACTTGGAGGAGAATCAGCTTTTTGTTCTATTCAGGCCTTCAACTGATTGGATAAAGTTGACTCACATTATGGAGGGCAGCTTCCTTTACTCAGTCTCCCAACTTAAATGTTAATCTCACCCAAAACACGCTGAGAAATAACCAGTGTCACGTTTGACCAAATATTTGGTATCCCGTGACCCAGTCAACACATAAAATTAACCATCACAAGTCTACCCATCATCAACTTAGCACATACATACTTCTTAAATATACGAAATCTTCAAATAAAGACAATGACAAGGTCATGATCCTGCTTAACATGATACAACTCTCCTGTGTACAACCAAAAATGCATTAACCCCCTCCCCAGAAAAGTGAAGTTCTTCAATGATGCCTACCCTTCTCCTTGATATCTCATAACTTAAACACTATATGTAACATTAAAAATACTTAAATACTATGTTATAAAGTCAACATATCTTATGTCACATGAAAAGTGAATAAAAGGAAAAATAAAATAGATATTTGCTTAATATGTATGCATAATTTACACACACATATGTACATAGATATGCATATACACACACACATTCATAACAAAATAAGGAGGATGCACTCATGACAACTATGGTCCTCATTCCTTTAACTCGTTTTGTGATTATAGCTGCTATTTATATCTACCTTCTTCCAATGTCCATTCTACATTATCTTTGCTTTCACGAAGGACTTCAGCTGGCCATGGTTCTGAACCTAGTAGGGTAACTCAAACTTCTATAAAGGACACGAGTAGAACTGTCTAGATGATTGAAGTTTTCAATTGACCTTAATTATAGGGCATGGTAATAGTAAGAGACACCTTAAGGGATGTCCTGTATTCCAGACATACATTTTCTTACCTCCATTGTGGAGTGTTAGTCCAATTTCTTTTTGGCAGTCAGGATCAATCAGCCCAGCCAGCACAGTAACGTCCTTTCTTGCCTGATAGTGCAGAGAAATAAGAACCCCAAAGTGACAGAGTGGCAGTCTTAACCACCACTCATTAGCATCTTTAAATCTAATCAAAGACTAAATTTCAGAAACCACAAAACAAATCCAGAAAACTCATCCTGAAAATTCTGTTCTAAGAGATAACAAGGATCAGAGCAGAAATAAAATAAAGACTAGAAAAAAAACATAGAAACAAATTAATGAAAGTTTTGTCTTCCTGAAAAGATAAAATTGACGAAACTTTAGCTAGATCAATAAAAAAAAAAGAGATGAGCCAAATAACAAAATTAAAATTGGAAGTGGGAACATTGTCACGGATAGCAATGACATACAAAAGATCCTAAGGGACTCTTATGAAGAGTTATTCCCAAATTGGATAAACTATATGAAAGTATAAATTCCAAGAAGCATACAACATACCAAGACTGAATCAGAAGGAACAGAAAATCTGTTCAGAATAATAATGAGTAAGGAGATAGCTTCACTGGTGACTCCTACCAAACATTTAAAGAAAATTAACACCAATCTTTCTCAAATTCTTTCACAAAAAAAAAAAAGAAAGGCACACTTGCAAACTCATTTTATGAGGCCAGCATTACAGCATATCAAAAGTAGACAAGTAAGGACACTATAAGAAAAGAAAATTTCAGGCCAATATCCCTGATGAACATTGATGCAAATATCCTCAATAAAATACTAACAAGTTGAATTCAACAGCACATTGAAAGGATTATACACTAGAATCAAGAGGGATTTATTCCAGGACGCAAAATAGTTCAATGTACACAAATTAATAAATGTAATACACATTAACTGAATGAAGGACAAAAATTATATAATCATTTTAATAGATGCAGAACAGCATTTGACAAAATTCAATGTTTTTTAATGTTAAAAATCTTCACCCAGTTAAGTATGGAAGGGATGTTCTTCAACATAATAAAGGGCATACATCACAAGTCCACAGCTAGCATCATACTCGATGGGGAAAAGCTGAAATCTTTTTTCTCTAAGATCAGAAACAAGACAAGGATGCCCACTCTCATTGCTTCTACTCAACAAAATACTGGGAGTCCTAGCTAGAGTAATTAGGCAGGAAGAAGAAATAAAAGGCATCCAAACCAAAAAGAAAGAAGTAAAAATTTTTAAGATGACATGATCTTATATATAGAAAACCCTAAAGACTTCATTAAAAAAACTGTTAGAATTAAGAAATTCAAATCAAGATTCAAAATCAGTTAACACACTATCTGAAAAGGAAATGAAGAAGATAATACCATTTATAATAGAATCAAAAAGCAAAATCAAATACATAGGAATAAATTTAATCAAAAAGGTAAAAGATCTGAAAACTGTAAAACACTGATGAAAGAAACTGAAGACACACATACAGTCATGTGCCACATAAGGACATTTGGTCAATGACAAGCCACATACACAACAGTGGTTCCATAAGATTACAATACTGTTTTTTTTACTGTAACTTTTCTACAGCTAGACACATAAATACTTTCCATTGTGTTACAATTCCCTGCAGTATTTAGTCCAGTAACATGCTGTGCAGGTCTGTATCCTAGAAGCAATAGGCTATACCACATAACCTAGGTGTGTAGTAGACCATATATACTGTCTAGGTTTTTGTTAAGTACACGCCATATTGGCCATACAACAATAAAATTGCATTTATCATAAGTGTCCTCATGATTAAGTAACACATGACTGTAAATAAAAACATATACTGTGTTCATGGATCAAAATCAATACTGTCAAAATATCCATGCTATCCTACTATCTGCCATACTACCCAAACTACTTTACCTACAGATTTTAATGAAATACCTGTCAAAATTCCAATGACTTTTTTGACAGATATTTTTAAAAATCTTACAATACGTACAGAACCACAAAAGACTGCAGATAGCTAAAGCGATCTTGAGAAAGAAGAACAAAGCTGGAGATAGCACACTTCTTGATTTCCAATTATATTACAAAGTTCTGGTAATCAAAACAGTCTAATACTGGCATAAAAACAGACACAAAGGCCAGCAGAACACAATAGAAAGCCCAGAAATAAACCCACATATATACAGTCAACTAATCTTTATCAAAGTTGCCAAGAAAACAAAATGGAGAAGGATGGTGTCTTCATTGAAGGTGTTGGGGAAGCTGGATAACAACACACATACACACACACAAAATTATATTTTTTACCTTACATCATATGTCAAAATAAACTCAAAATGGATTAAAGATTTAAATGTCAGACCTAAAATTTTTAAATTCCTGGAAAAAATTCTAGGGGAAATTCTCTATTACATTGGTCTTATCAATAATTTGTTAATACGATACCAAAATCATAAGCAACAAGAGCTAAACTAAATGAATTGCACTACATCAAACAAAAGAAGTTATGCACAGCAAAGAAAACAAAATAAAAAAGCGCCCCAAAGAATGGGGGAAAATATTTTCAAACCATATATCCAAGGAAATAAGAAGAGGAAATTAAAAAGATAATACGACTTATAATAGAATCAAAAAGCAAAATCAATATCCAAAATATTTAAGAATCACGTAGAACCCAATAGCAAGAAAACAAATAACCTGACTTAAAAGTAGGCAAAATAACCTGAACAGGCATTTCTGAAAAGAAGACATGCAATGGCCAACAGGTATATAAAAATGTGCTGAGTTTCATTAATCATCAGGAAAGCATAAGTTAAGACCACCGTGAGATAATACCTCACACCTGCTAGGATGGCTTTTATTAAAAAATTCAAAAGATAACAAGGTCTTCAAGCTTGTGGAGAAAAGAGAATCCCTTATACATCGTTGGTGGAATGTAAGTGGGCACAGTCTTTATGGCAAACAGTATGGAGGTTCCTCACAAAATAAAAAATAGAACTACCATATAATCCAGCAGTCATAGTTCTGGGCATATATCCAAAAGAAACAAAATCAGTATGTTGAAAAGATATTGGCACTTCCATGCTCACTGAAGTATTATTCACCATGGTGAACATATGGAAGTAACCTAAGTGTCAACTGAAAGATAAATGGATAAAGAAAATGTGATATATGTGCACAGTGGAACACCATTTAGCCTTAACCAAAGAAGGACATTCTGCCATTTGTGAAAACATTGCTGAATCTGGAGGACAGCATGCTATGTAAAAGAAGCCAGACACAGAAAAACAAATAGTTCATGATCTCACTCACAGGTGGAATGGAAAAGACTGGAACTCACAGAAACAGAGGGCAGAAGGGTGACTACGAGGAGTTTAGGGATTGGGGAAATGGGGATAGTGGTCAAAGCATACAAACTTGCAGGTATAAAGTGAGTAAGTTCTGGAGACATTCAGGAGGGTGACTAGAGCTAGTGAAAATATATAACTGATATTTGCCAACAGAGTGGATCTTAAGTATTCTTACCATACACACACACAGAAAGCTAACTATGTGAGGTAATGAAAACATGAACTGGCTTGATTGTGGTAATCATTTCACAATATATATGTACATCAAGACATCACATTGTACCTCTTGAATATATACTATTTTTATTTGCCAATTATATCTCAATAAACCTGGGGGCAGGGGGAGAGACTTAAAGACCATAAGCCACTACCTAAAGCTATATAGAATCCACCTCTAAATCCAGCCCCCTGCTCAGTCCCCAGAACCTTCCTCAAAAAGCACACAAAACCAGTATCTGCTCCCCACCCAAACTAGCAATGATTCTAAACATCTGCTTTCTCAGAACCACTCTCAGTATCAAGATCTGGATTCATCAGGGTTCACCAGGGAAACAAAAACATGAGAATGTTTATTCATTTATTTATTTTATCTATTTATTATAATAAACTGGGTCATGCGATTATGGAGACTGGCAAGTCCCAATATCTGCAGAATGAGTCCATAAGCTGGAGACCCAGTAGAGCCTGCGGTTTAGTTCTAGTTTGAATTCAAAGGCCTGGGAACCAGGAGAGCAAATTCCAAGCTGAAGGGTGGCAGTTTGGAGACCCAGGAAAAGCCAATGTTTCAATTTGAGTCTGAAGACAAGAAAAAAGCTGATGTATCAGTTCAAAGGCAGACAGACGAAATAATTATCTCTCACTTTGGTCAGTTTCTGTTTGTTTGTTTTATTCAATTCTTCAGCTGATTGGATGAGGCCCACCAAATCATAAAGAGCAATGTTTGACTCAGTCTACTCATTTAAAGGTTAATGTCATCCAGAAACACCCGCATTGAAACACCCACAATAAAGTCTAACTAAATATCTTGGCACTCTGTGGCCCAGTTGAGTTAACACATAATATCATCACAGAGGTTAAGACTGTGAATAGTAGGGTCAGAATTTGAAACTGGGTGCTCTGAGTTAAGAACTTTGGCTTACAAACACTAGTAAATACTGATATATATACTTCAGAGGAAAAGGAAAGTTATGTCTTAGGTGAAGTATAAATAACCCTGAAAGGAGGCTCTGATAGAAATTACCATCACTATGAATTTTCCATTTTGGCTTAAATTTCCCAACACTGTCATAAACACCAAAGAAATTTCTTAAGACTTGTTTTTTGGTAACCGGTTTATTCTATTGGAAAGTTGGGAGGATGAAGTCAAAGTTTCTTCCAAAATTTTCAAGTCTTCAGTGATTAGAGTGTTGATAATCTCAGTTTAAGAATAAGAATTTTGATGGAAGAATTTAATTTGGGGTTCTAGTGAGATAGGCATATGGAAATATCCAACAGTGGCCAATCCACATTTCAGTTGAAAGATTAGAACAAGGTATATAAACCTGTAATTGTGGGGTCTCCTTTTTCTTTATTATATATATATATAAAATATATAAATTTATGTATATAAATTAAAGCATTATATATATATATGCTATACTGAGATATATTTCAGATGCCATACAATTCATCCATTTGAAGTGTACAAGTCAATGGTTTTCAGTGTATTCACAGAGTTATGCCACGGTCTCCACAGTCAACTTTAGAATATTTTCATTATCTGAAAAAGAAAACTGGGTCCAACAGCAGTCATTTCCCCTCCCCACCCAACCCCCCAGGCATGGGGAACCACCAATTTACTCTGTCTTCAAAGATTTGGCCTACTATGGAGAGAAAATACCATGAAGATAATATCCACAGTGAAAGAAGAGCTGCAAGGAGGCTTCCAGGAAACACAGGGGAGCTTAACATGTCTCTTATGAAACATCTAAAGGACAAGAAGTGCACTCACTGTTTGGACATGGAAACAGAAATGTGCCATTGAATTGGGATCGATTGCCCAAAGTGTGTTAGAACAAGATATGCATAAATGTTTCTCACACACCAAATGTGTCCCATGAATGAGAGAGTTTGGCTGAGGACATCGAGTCTGCTCTAATAGGCCACTTAGGGAGCAGATGGACCTACAACTACAAGGCCTAGAAGGGACCCCTGGGACTGTGGAGGCAGTTGCAAGTAACCAATAGATATACATCCATTCTTCACCTGAAATCAGGAGTTCGAGACCAGCCTGGCCAACATGGCAAAACCCCGTCTCTACTAAAAATACAAAAATTAGCCGGGTGTGGTGGTGCATGCCTGTAGTCCCAGTTACTTGGGAGGCTGAGGCAGGATAATTGCTTGAACCTGGGAGGCAGAGGTTGCAGTGAGCTGATATCGCGCCACTGCACTCCACCCAAAGAAAGACTCCACCTCAAAACAAACAACAAAAAGAAGATATGCATCCATTCTTGTTAAATGAACTACGGAAGAGAGAGCCCAGCAAGAGACCTTTAAGGAATCCTCAGAAGTTCCTTGTCAAGAAAGTAGTAAACATGGTCCTGCCTCATGACCCATCTACCTTTTCTTCTAACAGAGAAAACAATCAGAGTTTTCCAGCTTGGTGAAACCCAGAAGGGCCTGCTAGATGGGACAGAAAGTAGGAGTAGCTAAACAATGTCGATATATACCCAGGGGAAAAGTCCTTCCTGGTGCGATACGAGTGAGCATAAGATAGTTTTACACAAGAGCAGTGTGGTTCTCTGACTTTTCCTCCAAGCCTCACAGATCCAAAAGAAAGCTTTGCTCACTGAAAGCAGTTTGGGCATATTCAGGCATCTCTACAATAATTTTCAAGGATACAATGTCATTCTTTCTAAATTTGCCCTTAGAAGATGCACACTTCACAGCATCTCTTTGATGGTTTCCTTGCATTTCCCTGTAAGATGGTGATAAAACACGTTCCTTAGATAATGATAGGAAGACAAAAATTGAGCCATGCGTGTAAATGGTTTTGCTCTTTATAAGTAAAAATTACATTTTTGTTTTATTGTGTTTGCCATTATTCTCTTCTCAGTACTACTGTAAGAAAAACTCTGTGGTGGTTAAAAATGGTCTCTTTAATCAAACTACCTAAGGTAGAATCCTGGCTCCATCTTTTAGTAACCATTGCATGGGGGCAAGTAATTTTATCTCTCTTAGCCTCTTTTCTTTCAACCATAGAGTAAGAATGATAACACAATATTTCTTGCAGAGTTTTGGTAAAAATTCAGTGAGCTACAACAGAAAAAACATTCAGTAAATGTTAACCAGTTATTGAAACTTTAGTATTCATAGAGGCTGCTGGCACCACAGCCGGGGATTCTCTACTCTGGGTCCATGAAGCCTGGCTGGAGGGGCAAACAGAAAAAGCCACCAGCCAAGATCATGTGTAACTAGTGCCCTCTTGGGATCAAAGAAAAGAATCAAAATTACTGAGGAATTTGGAAAAGGAAGAGGCATGATGTGGGAACACTAATCCCACAAGAGCTGTTTATCATGGACCTCACTCAGGGACCAGGATGCTATGGCGGCCAGTGAGTCAGTTGAATGAAGCTGAAAGATATTTTTTGGTCCAAGAAAATAAATCGTCTGAATAGGGTCTCAATGTGGTTTTCACAAGGGTGGGGAAAGTTGATTTGGATTGTATGATGAAAAGAATACAAAATTTACGACCACAAAAGAGAGTACAAAGATTCCAAAACTGGCAAGAGGAAACCAAGAATTTTGTAAATAGTTCATAATTCAGTTTCATTCACATCCTCAATCCAGCAGGATCTATGACTGAGATCAAGTTCCTGTCTCTCTGTCTCCCTTTTAATTTACTACTGTTTTTCCCTTTAGATCCATTCATCTTTTATTCTAAATGGAATATCCTTGATTGATTAGGTTACTACTGGGCACTTCCTGTTTAAGAGCTGATGGGAATTTTCAGTGTACTAATAATTTGATATGACATTCAACTTATTTTATTCTTACTGCATTATTTTATTTAAGCAAAGCTTAGTAAACTCTGTTGTAAGTTTTTTTAAAAAGAAAAGAAAAAATAAAAATACTTTCTCATTCCTTTGCCTTTTCAGTGTCCCCTATATTAAATTACTTTCTTCTAAATTGTATTGCATTTTCCCTACAGGAATTGACTGCTGTCTAATGGATTTATGCAGTGTTTATATAAGGTAAAGAACACTTCAGTAAAAAACTGATTCAATGTATGCACACTGTAATTGTAGTAATGTAACATGACAGGATGAAGTTGCTTTTTTTTTTTAAGTCTGTTTTGTAAAGGCATTCTTGGAATTTTGAGGCTTTTCTCTTTGCAAAATGGTCTTCTTTTGTGGCTTGATTGTACACAAAGCAAAGAAAGCATAGGATATATGTCTCTTTATATATCTATCTATAGATATAGAAAGAGAGATACAGACATTCGTATGTGTATCTTTATATTTAAAATTGAAGAAATTATCAAAATTCCTTATTTAAAAATTACTATAACTAAAACATTTCACTTGAGATACTTCATGCTGATCATAAATGAGGAGCATGGATTTAGAAGCTAAAAATACATGAAGAAGAAACTTCCAGGAGTACAGGACTTGTTTCCATGCATTCTGCAGGAACTGTAAACTTCTCCTTCTTTTCAATGCCCACGCAAGTTCACCTCTTTTTCCATTACATAATTAGCCAAATCAAATAGAAATACAACTTTGCAATCTTTTCGTATTAGGATGCTACATTATTAATTAAATAAGTACACAGAGCCCAATGGTGGATAATTGCTCCTAATCAATATATGTTATGGGATCATATTCTCTATTTTGAGGTCATGATTAATAATCTAAAAGTTGGATGTTGAATTTGTTTAGCTATCCATTATGATTTGATTTTGAAGCTGTTATAAAATTTTTTATTTGGCCAGCCAGAGTTGTCATTAGGACTCCTCACCTGCACTCCTGGCCCCACTCCCATTTTGAGGCCTTTAAGGTCCATAGTCAAAGACAACAAAGGTAGCCCCTTTCTGACACAACTGTGATAGCCAGGAGCTTCCCTACTGCTGCGTTTGCCTCCTGCTGTGAACTAATTCACAATATTGTACTTTTCGTTAAATGACAACTCATGAACCATCACTTTTATAAGAGCCTAACAACTTCAGCTAACTACTTCTCTGCACAAACATGACAACTTCTGTCTCATCCTTCCATTTCACCTTTCCCTTTCTATAATTGTAGGTTTTATAATTAGCCATATGTGTCCCTTCCTTGTCATTAGATTGTGAATCCACTTAGATAGGGACCATATTATCTTTCATTCTACACACCAAATGCATCGTTAAAGTGAACACTACAGGTAATGGCAGAGAGCCAACAGGCTGATGTGAGCAAATTTGAAATAGGAGCTTAAAATATGATGACTTTTTTTTTTTTTTCTAAAAGCCTGCCATAAGAGCATAAAGAGACTTCAAACCTGAAAAAGAGTACACTAAAACTAGGAAGCAAAGTGTCAAAAAAGAAGTATTATAAACACAGGACATTGACCCAAGACCACCTGACCTGTGAATTCACTTCTCATGTTCCTCTCTCTCTCCCCTTGGTGTGAACATTTGGCCCTCTACTGAACTCTTGTTAACCCAGTTGCTATGGTTTTGAACTTTGTGTCTCCCCAAAGTTAGTATGTTGGAACGTAAGACCCAATGTGACAGACTTAGAAGGTGGGGCCTGGCTGGGTGCAGTGGCTCGCACCTGTAATCCCAACACTTTGGGAGGCCAAGGCAGGTGGATCACCTGAGGTCAGGAGTTAAAGACCAGCCTGGCCAACATGGTGAAACCCCGTCTGTAATAAAAACACAAAAATTAGCCAGATGTGGTGGTGCACGCCTGTAATTCCAGCTACTTGGGAGGCTGAGGCAGGAGAATTGCTACAACCTGGGAGGTGGAGGTCGCAGTGAGCCAAGATAGCACCACTGCACTCCATCCTGGGTGGCAGAGTGAAACTCTGTCTCAAAAAAGAAAAATAAGAGGTAGAGCCTTTAAGAGGTGATTAAGTCATGAAGCTTCCACCTCATAAATAGCAACTACCTTAAAAAGGGCTGGAAGGAGATAGCTGGGCCTCCTATGTCATTCTGCCTTCCACTATGTGAGGATGCAACACTTGCCCTTTTGGCCTTCACCAGACGTCAAATGCCAACACTTTGACCTTAGACCTCCCAGCCTCCAGAACTGTAAGAAATAAATTTCTGTTGTTTACAAACTACCCAGTTTCAGGTATTTTGTTAAAACAGCACAAACAAAGACACCACTCCTTCCTATAAACCACTTTTTCTACATGCTTATTATGTGCCAGCCACCTTCCACCAAATTTCAGACTGTCCACTTGATTTATATCCTGTGGTTTGTGGGGTCTTTTTCCTAATAATTTCACTACTCTTGCTTTTGAAAAAAATTCTACGTACCTATGAATATACACGTTACCTCATTTTATAAGAAAAACATCTCAATAGTAAACACATTGAGGAAAGTTCCCCCAAAACTTGCTACACATTTGTAAAGTTTAGGTGACCGGGTAAAGAATTGGGATTAAAACAAGAAACTAACATTTTCTTTGGGTGAAGGAGGTAAAACTAGGAGCAAATGGCACAGTCAGGGGCGTAAAGCAGGAATGCTAAGCCAAACTTATCAATATTAAAACAAACAAGGAGGAACTCTAGACCAGACGTGTAAACTGAATCAGAGCAGAGCCTGTGATGCAAGTAAATTTAGAGAACGAATGGCCTTTGGAATCTAATAACTACTGGTGTATATATGGAACTATAACTACCTGATAATGTAGACACCAAATGACCTTGAGAATCTAATAACCTTGGGTGTATCCACATGACTATATCCACCTGACTGTATGCTTAAAATGACTGTTTTCCCATGAGTTTCTGACACTCCCCAAATGGCATTTAATACACAGACATATCTTTTGCAATTTTCAGAAACTGATAATATTTATTACATGGAGAGACAGCAGATACCTTGAAGGTGAAGACTGTGATTCATTTTTCTTCAAGAGGCAATAGAGCAGGATGGTTAACAGCAAGGGTTCAAGCACTGGTGTGCTGAAGCCATTCACTCTGGTCCCAAGACTACATTGATAAATATTAAAAATTTTTATGACCTAGTTGTTAAACCTCTATTGATCGCTTGAAATCTGCTACGGTGGGAGTGTCTAAACAACAAAAACAGCAAACACTATAAACAAACACTTGTCTTAGAAAGCCCATTCACCAGCACAGTATTGGATAATTTGGGACCCAGCTAAACCACATGTTATAGGGAAATTATGTAATTTATTGTGAAGAAATTATTTAAGCCATCTGGGCCTCAGTTTCCTCAAATGAAAAATAATGGTAAAACCTGTTTCAGAGTGTTACTGGGGAAATATCCAAATTGAGTGTTCTGTTTCCTGCCAAGAACTTTTACTCACATATTTCTACAAGTTTCTGCTATTCCTTCAAAATACATTTATTTTCACTTGGAGGCAATATCCTTTACCTAACTGATTACATTGATAATGACAGTATTTCAAATATGAACAACACTTTGAGGGGGTAATTATAACTCTCTAACAACTTTCAAATCATAGTCCATAACTATCTATCTACACAGGACAAACTTAAATTTGGGTATCATAACATTGAAAAGGCTAATATAACATTTAGTTAGATAGCAATGCCTACAAAAAATAATTTCAGTGGCATAGAACATATTAAACACCACATTTGAACTAAATATCTGGTTATATTTGAAATGAGATAAATATGAATGGAAATCTGCGTGCTGTCTTCATGAAGCTTGGGAAAGTGGAAAGCTTGTGAGATTGGAATCAGACGAGGTTTGGTTTTAGCTTACTGCTATATATTGTGACTTACGGATAAATCATTCGACCTTAACTTTTAAGCACATATCTGAAGGCCAGAAATCAAAATATCTGTTATATTTACAGCAAGTTTATCTTGAAGATTGAATTAGATACTATCTTTATAATCATTTTTTAAGATGTAAATTAATGTTAAAAAAAGGTTTATTATACCTTAGCAGACTACTACCACTAATATTGTGTCATTTTATTTTTAAAAATGTCAGATTGTCCTAAGCTATTTGATATAGTTTGGATGTTTGTCCCCTCCAGATCTCATGCTGAAATGTGGTTCCCAGTGTTGAAGGTGGGGCCTAGTGGGAGGTGTTGGATCATGGGGGCAGATCTCTTATAAATGGCTTAGCACCATCGCCTTGGTGAAAAGTGAATTCTTGCTCTGTTAGTTCACATGAGGGTGGGCTGTTTAAAGGAAGCCTGGCACCCTCTGCCATCTCTCTCTTGCTCTCCTCTCACCATGTGACATGATGGCTCCCATCTGCCTTCTGCCATGACTGTAAGTTTCCTGAGGCCTCACTAGAAGTACTGTGCTTCCTGTGCAGCCTCCAAAACTGTGAGCCAAATAAACCTCTTTTCTTTATAAATTACCCGGTCTCAGGTATTCCTTCATAGCAGCACAGGACAAACTAATACACCATCTATAATGTACTGGTTTAGACAGATTTCTGACTAAAGGGATGGGGAAAGCAAAATGACCTTTAAGATTCTTCTTTGGTTTAAAATTGTGAAATTTTAAAATGCCTATTCTTTGAATTGCAAACTGGTAAAATATCAGAGGAAAGAGTATTAATTTGTGAAAAATTGAGATGATATAAATAATTTGAGATTTCCAAGTAAATCACATAGTGTGTTCAAAAGAATTAAGAGCAATTAATTTATTAGGTTTTTCAGGAACCAAAGGCCTCAAAGTCTCAATGGAAAAAATGTTGATATCCTCAGGGAACATCTTAAGTGGTAATAGTAACCCTAATTAATTCTGAAATTCTTCTTCATCTACTGGCCAAGGCACCCACAAGTGTTAAAGAAAAAGCTATTATAGGTAAATTAATAGTCCTACACTAGTAACAAAGCCACAGTTAGCATATTTAGATAAATATTCTTAAAAGGAAACCTGATTTCTTAACCTTTTATGAAGTTATCTTTAACTGAATGATAACATTGCATAGTGGTTCAAAGCACATTATCACAGATTCTGGAGCCAGACTGTTCAGGTTCGAATCACAGATCAGCCTCTTGCCAGATGTATAATTTGGGGCAATGCGTCTAATCTTTCTGTGCCTCAGTTTCCTTACCTATAAAATGAGAACAAGAATAGTACCTTTGTTATGGCCTTAGTGTTATAAAGATCAAATGAGTTCAATTACGCAAAGCACTTAGAACAATGTACGGCATATATTTTGTCATTGCTGTTGTAATAAGATGCTGATGCTACCTCCTCCTCTAGCATGCTCCCTATCCCTGTTCTTCAAAAAAGTGCTAACAGAGTCACACATCTGTCTAACACTTTGTATTACCTACTTTAATCCCTTTTTTTGAGAGGAATGCTTGACTCTAATAGCCTAAAATTAAGGCTTTTCTCACTACCTATATAATATATTCCATCAAATACTCTATTAATAGTTTACATATTTGATATAATTTAATGTTCACTGATACCTGTAATGTAAGCATATTATTGTCTCCATTACACAGAAGCAAAAAAAGGAGACACAGACACTTTAAGTAACTTGCTCATGTTCACCTGTGTAGTATGTGTAAGCTAAAACTTGAACCCAGATTTGATTATTGAACAACTCATGCTCCTAAACTAAGCTGTGATGATGAAATCAGAATAGCAGTAGCCTGTAGGAGATAAAGAAAGGAGCAGGGCTGGTTGCAGTTGGGAAGATGAAACTTACCGGGATGATAAAACATGGTCTGCATTGTGAAGGGAGCAGTGGTTACATGGCATATACCTTTCTCAAAACTACCAAACTGTACACTTATGATTTGTGCAATTCTTTTTCCCGCTTCTTTAACTATGCACTTTAAATATGTGCATTTTGTTGTATATAAAATATATGCCTCCAAGTCTTTACGTTATTTATGCTACTATGCTTCCTTACCCCCAGGAAGCCTTAATAGTGACCCAAAGTAATTGTTCTCCTACTCTTTTATTATTGTGGTTACAGCAACTTCGTGCTACATGTTTACTTATATTCTCAAGTTTTTTCAGTATTTACAGATCTTGCTTACAGCACAGTTTTCTCAATAGCATAGAACATAAGTTTTATTTCTTTTTTTCAGCAACTGCATCTAGCTATATATAAACTCATTGAGAAAAATGATATGAGGGCCAGGTGCAGTGGCTCTTGCCTGTAATCCCATCACTTTGGAAGGCCGAGGCGGGTGGATCACCTGAGGTCAAGAGTTTGAGAACAGCCTGGCCAGCATGGTGAAACCCCATCTCTACTAAAAATACAAAAAATTAGCCAGCTGTGGTGGTGCAGGCCTGTAATCCCAGCTACTTGGTAGGCTGAGGCATGTGAATCACTTGAAGTTAGGAGGCAGATGTTGCAGTGGGCTGAGATGGTACCACTGCACTCCAGCCTGGGTGACAGAGCAAGGCCCCATCTCAGAAAAAAAATCTGTGAGTATGTGAGGCAGGGGGAGAAACATCTCATATTTTTGGCATGCATCTTTCTATTCAAGTCTGTCTGCATTGCTATGTCCTCACCCTGGATAGTGAATTCTGTAGACTATATCTTATTCATTGTATATTCATCTATTATGTTCATAGGAAATTTGTCACATAATAGATTCTCAATAAATGCTCCTAAATTTCAGTTGTGCTACTCAACCTGTTTCACTGTTGAATCTCCTAATCATTTGCTGCTGAGCCACTAAGACAGCTTTTTCACTTTTCCACGATTCTCAGAATTACACAGGCAGTTCTGGTTCAACATGTAAACTCAGCACACACACGCTTTTCCTGAGATTTCTACTGGGTTGGTCACTCCTGTAAAATTATGCCAAAGACATTTTTTTTAATGTTATTAAACTCAGACAAAGAAAAGATCAGCAGTTAAAGCCATAGTGGACGAGAGATTTCAACAAATTTCTGAAAGATTAAATGCAGTTGGACTAGTGGTAATGATACAGAATCAGAAGTCCTTTCCTAGAATACGGGTTAAGAGAGCAATAGCAGCGGAGGGAGGCCATGTACCCATGGGATAACCCTTTAAACAGAGGATTCAAAGATAGCAGAGTATGCTAGAGTGAGAGGTGGGACTGAAAACATGAGAATGATTGAAGGTCTCCATAGGAAACAGTCTCCTCTCATCTTCACTACTCCCATCTTTCGGATAATAGACACTCATCTGCTAGCCAAAAATTCTAGTGTTATTACCTAAATAAATTGAACACACTTTCTGGACAAAACTAGGACAGTTTGAAGCAAAGTCTTCTTTATCTCAGCATTTAGGTGTCACTCAAAATGATGTCTGGAACCTAATCAACTCAACCCAAAGCGATTCGACAAGGGCTGCCCTTACGTATAGAAACCCAGTCAACCTTTCCACTGCACTTATTCTTAAATATAAATTAAAAAACAAGGATAACCAGACATTAAAGGATAACCAGACATGCAACGTGATTCTGTAATAAACAGCCATACTTCACTCCAAAGAAACAATGAGGTGAGACTTCAGGCTTCCAGGTCATAATACCTTCAAAGACTATGAAGCAATGTCTTCAAAATTATAAGATAAAAGGTTTTTCAATCTAAAATTTTATATACAGGAAAGCTACCAATATTGCATAAGACAGAGTAAAGATATTTTTACACTCTGGTTTCAGAAAATTTATCACGTTGCTTAAGAAATAAATAAAGGTGCTTAGGCAGATCAAGATAGTAAAAAAGACAGAAGAAATACAGGGAAAAAAAAAAGAGCCAGGAAGGACACCCCTTCCATGCTGTTTTCACCCTCCACTCCTCCAAACCCACCTTGTCTTCCTGACTCTCAGCCCTGACTGATAAACCAAGCGGACAGCCATCTTAGTCCCAGTCAAGAGGCAGAGACATAACCTTCCATAAACTTCTTCACCAGCCTACCTCTACAACACTACCTGGAAGCTGACCATGCTTGGCTTCCTAAAAGGCCCTGCAAGTTCCAACTTATTTACCCATGCCAGTGCTTCGGGGGGGGGTTACTTCTGTGTGATTTTCCTACGCCCTTTTCCAGACCTTACTTCCCTAGTTCCTCCCAAAATTGTGTGAATTCTACTTTCTGTAAGGAATTACTTATTCCATATTCAATAATATTCATAACGGATCTGCTTCTCGAATTCAAACTGGATTGATACAGACCTTTTAGGAAGAATATATAAGCCAACCACATGATTTGCCTTTACAGTAAATATTATTTGCAGTCTCATACTACACTAGACATTGCTTACTGGTTTTCAGGTTTTAGAATAAACCTGTGGAAAAATCATGAGATTGAACTATGGTGTTACAATAGGCATAGCTTTCAGTGTGTAGAGGTAAAACTGGGTGAAGAAGGTATAAAGAAGATTGCATATACTGATGCCTTTGATTTCCAGAGTAAAGAATGAACTGAAGCATGCTTTATGAAGTTGCAGTGTGGATTAATGAGGAAACTTGGAAGAGAGGTACTTGGAATTATTTGGTAGGAGAAGAAAGCGGGGAAAGGAGGGTAGTGTAATTAAACGAAGTCTTTATGAATCATAACAAAAAAAAATAGAAGAAACCCAAAACTGAGGAATCAGGAAATAGCAGCACAAAGCATATTATTTAGAGACATAGTTTTGATTATTGAAAGACTAAATATAGAAATGGTTATCTCTAAAAGATCGATAATTAGCTAAGATTAGTTCCTTCAGGACAAAATCAGGACACAGGCATTGGAAGGGATTGAAAAGACTTTTACATTTCCCCACATACCGTTCTGTAGGGATCGAATGGTGTATTATATGTGTATTAGTTTGCTAGGGCTGCCATAACAAAATACCACAGACTTGGTGGCTTAAACAATGGGAATTTATTTTCTCACAGTTCTGGAGGCTGGAAGTCAAGGTTGAGGTGCTGGTGGGATCCATTCCTCCTGAAGCCTTTCTCCTTGGTTTGCAGATACCTTCCTTATTGCCATGTCTTCACATGGTCGTTTTTCCTTGCGTGCCCATTGCTACTACCTTTTCCTCTTCTCTTTTTTTTTTTTTTTTTTTTTGTTATGGAGTCTCGTTCTGTTGCCCAGGCTAGATTGCAATGGCGTGATCTTGGCTCACTGCAAACTCTGCCTCCTGGGTTCAAGTGATTCTCCTGCCTCAGCCTCCTGAGTAGCTGGGATTACAGGCGCCCACCACCATGCCCGCTACTTTTCGTATTTTTAATATAGACAGGCTTTCACCATGTTGGCCAGACTGGTCTCAAACTCCTGACCTCAAGGGATCTGCTCGCCTCGGCCTCCCAAAGTGCTGGGATTACAGGCGTGAGCCAGCACAGCCGGCCCCCTTTTCCCTCTTTTTACAAGGGCACCAGTTCTGTCAGATTAGGGCCCCATCCTTATGATCTCATTTAACCTTAATTACCTTTTTGAAGGTTGGATCTACAAATATAGTCACTTTGGAAGTTTGGGCTTCAACATACAAATTTTAGGGGGACACAATTCAGTCCCTAATGATTCTGTGAGTAGAATTTATTTATAGTAACTAAATAATTATTTTGATTTTAAAAATTTTAAAAGAAGTTGCCTCTGGAGTGTAAGACTGGGTGTGTAGGTGAGAAAATGAGCTTTCTCATTTCACCTTAAGCCCTTGTATACTATTTAATTCTTTTAATTGGGTATAAACATTTTAATATGTCTAATAAATGAGCCATAAGGAGAGAAAGCTCGTTAGCACTGATGGCCTCTCCTAGTGTGAAACCTCCCAGGCAGCTCCTACTCTCTTACAGCCTCCCAGCTATCACATGGAGGCCAGTTATTTCTAAGCTCTAACCATAGCTAGCAAAACCTTTCTCCTACTTTTTCTTTTTTTTTATTACTTTTTTCTTTTTGTCAGTTAGTTTGACAATTTGTTTTCTTATTTTTTCCCCTCTCTCTCCCTTAGTATTCTTCTACTGTGGATTTCATACGGATATTCTAATCTTTCTCAAAACAGCATAAATTCCTTTAGTACTGGGATGCTACCGGGAAGAACTGGTATTCTTCATAGATTGTAGTGGTTTGCACTTAGGAGGAACTCCTAAATAAGTAGCAAAATAAGGAAGAAATCAAGAGGGGAGAAATGACAATGCTAATGAAAATATTTGCATAGGATATAATCATATTTTCCCATTTCTTTTCTGTGTGCTAAAGAAAGCATATACATAAAATGTAATATATTTCAGGGCTGGGCAGCTGACCCTATGGAGTGAGTAGGAGAGAATATTTTGTAAGGATTATCTAGAGAGACACATAATCATAAAGCTAAAGTGTAGAGCCCCAAATCAATCATTCAACGTTCAGCTGATACAAATAAATAAGAAGCAGATGGGGAGTGAACTCAGAGAAGCAGGATCAATATTGGTAAAATGCAAAATGAAATCAGCAATAAACTCTAGGGTCTAGTTAGGGCCTAAGCAAATATGCTGTACATTTAGCTCCTGGCCAGATGTTTCTGGAAGAAAAGGGAGGATTCTATGAGTCCTGAGGAGTGGCATAGAGAGATCCAAGACCTGAACCTTTCAGGCCTGGCGGAATTGCTCTGTTCCGTTTGAGGACCTATTTATAAGGTAGAAATGTCAACTCCATGTTGTTAGGCTAAGCTCAATGTGTATTGGTCATATTTGCATTCAAGAAATACTGACACTATGGTGTTGGTTGATGTTGGTATCAATTTCATTTTAATCCTAAATTCATAGAAGGCAAAGATGAATGCATACTTTATTAAGGGGGAGGCTTTCTTTCAAATTTAAATATTTATAGTATTTGTCAGTTCAGTGCACACTGAAGACATCGATCTGACTTCAGAAGTCTAGCACAGAAACTGAACTGACTGCTGAGAACATGTTTATCCCTAACACAACACAAAGAATAATACCATGCTGTCATTGTTTGGTCGTTCTGTGGGTATGAACTGCATTAATTGTATTTGAATCCATTTCAAAACAATTATTGCAGCTTCCAGCTACCAATCAAATATTCAAGGTCATTTCTTAAAGTCTGCCATTTAATAGATATTTATCAAGATCCGTAATAGGAGCTGTGAAAGAAAGAAGCTGCTGCCTCAGAAAGCTCATGATCTACAGAGGCAAGTTTCCCATATATTTTAAAATTATCTATCAATACCAAGAACACTGCAAGCTACCTTAGAAAAGAATACAGTACTAACCAACTGGCTATCTTGCCTCCATCACCATGCTGACTTTTACTGTAATTTAAGATGAATTCAGAAATAATGTATCAGAAATAGAAAGAAAAAATCAAAAAATTTAAACTTTTTTCTTCAAATATACAATTCAAGTGGTACTGCTCTAGATCAAGCTTAAAGATGGTGCAAAACGGTTTTCTTTACATTTCTGAAAGAGAATTCTTTGTAGTTTCTTTCTCTCTCTCTCTCTCTTTTTCTGCGTGTGTGTGTGCTATTAGCTATCCATAAACTGGGTACAAATTAGATAATGTGTCCGATCTAAACTAAACTTTCAAACAACTAGAAGAAAACATGAGTGTCCTGAGTGTGACATATTAAAATATTGCTATGCCAAAATATTTGTATTCTAAGGCTCCAATACCTCCCAATTTGCTGTAGCCCTGGGGGTCCAAAAGATATGTTATTTTCTGAGTTTCACCCCCCAGCAGGTGGGCCCCTGGGCTTCCTAAAAACCCACTGCTGAGTTGCTTCTCCGACTATCTTGCAGAGGGTGATGGCTCCCCGGAAGTCCCAGTCCACTCCACAGTGGAGCCCCACTTGTCTGGTTTCCTTCACAGCCAGGACCTTCCTGGGGGACGGACTTTTAAAGGAAGACCTTCTCCCTCCCTCAGGACCAACGTTGTTGGATATTAGATTTGTCAGTTTATATAACTAGGGTCAACCGAGGTTCTCCGCACATAAGGATAGGTAAGCATTGTGATTGGGCAGCTGTACCTGCAAGTACTTCCAGTGTCAGCCATACACTGTGCCAGAAACATCCTGCTTCATCTGGCCTTTCAGCCCTTCATCTGGATCTCTGGTCATCACTGCAGACTTATCCTGCTTTGCTTTGTTCAAGTAATTTTATTTCAAAGTATTCACTACCTTTTTCTGAAATCGTAGTCCATCTGAGAAGTTTTTAAAAAAATTGCATCTTATTACAGAGAAAGAGTTGGGATCTTAAGTTCTTTCATCTCAGAAAACTCTTGTATTCCTACACAAATGTGACTCACTTCACCACCACCAATTCCACACACACACACACACACACACTAGTTTCATATACCAGGAGGTTTCATCAGTGATGGACTTGATTAAGTCATTAAAGATTTGTCAGAAAGATGCAATAGCTTAGCTAAAATTAGAAACTTAAAAATATTGACATGGTTACAGATACTAAATTTTAAAAGGATTAATCAATCATATGAATTGATTTCCCAAGAACCTGATAAAAAGGTAGAATTTTACATTTGGGGGAAGGAAAAAAAACAAAGTCCATCAACTACCTTTAGTATTGTAATTCTCTTTACCCTATTTATTCAAGTAGACAAACTTAATTGAAGATACTGAGAAAAGCTTTCCAGTCACAAATCTAACTGCTCTGGGAACTCCTTCCGTATACTTCAGAAATGCTATACTTTTATTCTGTTTTCTCATATTGCTCCCATCTCTTAAGTATAAGTATGTCTCATGTTCTTCTCCTTGGTACTTGCAGTAGATCAAAGACTACCACTAGGCCTGCTCTTGAGAGCTGGCCTTCCATTGAGAGGCCTTCTATTGAGAGGTGGCATCTGATTCCACTTCCCTTGAATTTGGGATGACCTTAATTACTTGCTTGAACACTAAAATATGGCAGAAGTGTTTTTCTGAGACTTCCAAGATTTGGTCTTAAGAATCTTCTGCCCATTTCTCTTAGAACGTTCCCTCTGGGGGAAGCTAGCCACCCACCCCATAAGGCAAGCTTGTCCAACCCATGGCCCAGGATGGCTTCGAATACGGCCCAACATAATTTCATAAATTTTATTAAAACATTATGAGATTATTTTGCATTTTTTTTAGCTCATCGGCTATCATTACTGTTAGTGTATTTTAAGTGGCCCAATACATTCTCCTCCTTCCAATGTGGCCCAGAGAAGCCAAAAGATTGGACAGCCCTGCAGCATAGATTCCAACCTTCATGAGACCGGCCTGCTGTTAGGAAGCCTAAGCCTGCTGGGCAGGAGGAAGAATGCGGAACGGAAGATCCCCAGCCAGGCCGGGCGCAGCAGCTCAGCCTGTGATCCCAGCACTTTGGGAGGCCGAGGCGGCAGATCACGAGGTCAGGAGATCGAGACCATCCTGGCTAACACGGTGAAACCCCGTCTCTACTAAAAATACAAAAAATTAGCCGGGCGTGATGGCGGCACCTGTAGTCCCAGCTACTCGGAGAGGCTGAGGCAGGAGAATGGCATGAACCCGGGAGGCGGAGCTTGCAGTGAGCCGAGATTGTGCCACTGCACTCCAGCCTGGGCGACAGAGCGAGACTCTGTCTCAAAAAAAAAAAAAAAAAGAGTCATAATGTTGCCACAAATATCCAATTTGAATCCCTAATGTCTTTCTTTCCTGTGGCTTTGATAACAAATTACTCCAAACGAGGCAGCTTAACACAATAGAAGTTTATTCTCTCACAGTTCTGGAGGCCTTAAGTTTGAAAGGAGTATCACTGAGATGAAATTATGGTGTCAGTACAGCCTCACGCCCTCCTTCTAGAGGCTGAAAAGGAGAATCCATTCTTTGCGTCTTCTAGATTTGATGGCTGCTAGCATTGCCTGGCATACAGTCACATCATTCCGATTTCTGCCTCCATCTACACAGCAAATTCTTTTCTGTGTGGGTCAGTATGGAATCTCCTTCTACATTTTTCTAAAAGGACCCACATAATTACATTTAGTGCCCATCCGTATAATCCAGAATAATCTCCTCATCTAAAAATTCTTCTCTTAGTCACTTCTTTTGCCCTATAAATCAATACTTACAGGTTCTGGAGATTAGGGCTTGATATATCTTGGGGACATTTTTCAATCTACCACTAAATACATTATATCCTTTATTCTTATTTACATCATCCATAACAAAAATTCTTAGACTTCCAATTTACTCTTCCTTTCTTATACTCTAATAGGTATACGATTCTATATCTGTCCCCTCACTTTTGTTTTTTTCTTCTAACCTTCACAACATCTACCACCCTCCCTATTGCCTTCACACAAATCATTATCATCAGTTTCCACCCTGTGTTTGATCTTTGTTTTCAACAATACATTTACCTTTTTGCTCTGATGAAAACATGACAACCTATTAAGACCATTGTTTCTCTGCAGTCTTTTTTTTTGAGACAGAGTCTCGCTCTGTCGCCTGGGCTGCAGTGCAGTGGCAGGATCTCGGCTCACTGCAAACTCTGCCTCCCGGGTTCCCACCATTCTCCTGCCTCAGTCTCCCAAGTAGCTGGAACTACAGGCGCCCGCCACTATGCCCAGCTAATTTTTTGTATTTTTAGTAGAGATGGGGTTTCACCGTGTTAGCCAGGATGGTCTCGATCTCCTGACCTCGTGATCCTCCCATCTTGGCCTCCCAAAGTGCTGGGATTACAGGCGTGACCCACCAAGCCCGGCCTGCAGTCTTCTTAAGTGGCCACTGATTTTTCTCCCTTCCTCATGCCACTGGGTGTGGAAGTGGCATAGATATCTTTCTTGTTCTCCTTTGCCACTTTTAAATCATTCTTTCTCCTTCCCTAAAGTTCTTCTTTTTGAATCATCTTACCATATCACCCACCACCATTCATGTTGCTGATATTATAAACTTCAGTGTATTTTTATTTATTTCTCTAACACTATTCTACTCTTAAATCTTGGCATTTTCAACATATACAGATATGATCTTTTCAACACGTTGGCTTCTCAACCCCCGTTAGTAAATGACCTTGTCTCCACTTTACATCAGACATACACTTGAATAGTCATAACCTTAACTTTGTTGTTACTAATAAATACAACTTTTTCATAATCTCAGTTGCATGGATTCTATTCTTTCACCACTATCCCTTCTTTTTTAAGTCATTCAATGACTTTGCTCTCACAATTCTCTCCTCTCTCTTCGCCTCATCAATTTTCTTTCTCTACTGGATCATCCACCATTATGCAAACATACAGTTAGTTCCCTCATCTTAAACAAACAAACATTCTCTTTCCTTACTTCTCCGGCAGCAGAACTTCAATTTTTTTAATTTATCATTTTAGAATAATTCTTCTAAGAATTTGACTAGTTTTACTGTCTCCAAAATTTTGGAGGAGCTTCTCAATCCTCTTGTCCTTGGAGAGTCTTGTTTTATGCTTTTTTCTGGTGTAATCAACCATGTATAGTCTTACTCTCAAAGCATCCTGATTCAGATGTTAATTCTAGAGTTACCCTATTTGTTCTCAGTATTACACAGATTTAACTGATGTTTTCATCCTCCAAACATTTTCTTAATTGATTTCCATTTTTCTGGTTTTCTTCTTGACTCACGAGCCACCTTGCCGGTCTCATTTATTGGCCCCTCCCCTTTTCCACAGCTTGTTCCACTCCCGAGGAGGAGTGTTGGGCCCATTACTTGGATTTCTTCTCTTCCTGTGGGTAACCACTGCTGCCATATTTAATGAAGTTACACCGAAAATGAAATAAATAACTTTAGACAATGATTTGTCACATAAGGTTATAATTTCTCTATGATGGCTACAAAGTATTTTCACTTTGTAAATGAGGCTAAAGCAAAGACAGATTTTAAAAAATATATCAATTGGATTGCCAAACTATCAAGAATTATTCTGCTTTATTTCTTTCCTGTCTTCCCTCTTGGATCAGCTTTCCATCATCACTCATAAAAATAAAATATTCCTGACATTATTGTGGTAAAAAAGACACTTAGTGTTCAAGTGGAAATATAAGATCTAGCCTTAACTTGACCAATCCTCCGAGACTATAATTATTGATAACAAATTCTACTACAAATTTTTTCTGTATAATCATGGAGAAGCAAAAGGCTTAAAGAAAGAAAAAAATAATTATATATGTATATGTAAAATGCAGATTGGTGCTTAGAATATTATGTATAATCTGTTACCTCATTCTTTCTACCCAGAACCTTTCATATAATGAACAACAACAACAACAACAAAAACTGGGAGAGGCTTGATTGTTCCAAATGTAAAGCAAATACTTTTCTTTTCTTTTGTTTATTTTCTTGGTGAAAGGGTAAAGGGGCCTTTAAGAAAGAGGCATGTTGAAAAGCAACCCTTGAATATAAATGTAAATTACAACATTCCCATAAATTGTAACGTATCATTATCTTGCCCATTCTTTAAAGAAAGAAAAAAAAGACTAATAATCATCCAGTTACATATTAGAATAGTTTCGGGTTTTTTCATTAGACTATTATGTTTATTTATTTATAAATCAAGATGTTTTGCACCAAGGTGCCCCTTTCTGACCTTTTAGATGCCCTAATGTGAAAGTTGCTTCTCATTATTGCTCATCTCTATTGTCAGTAGGCTACTCCTGTCTATATCTTTGTATTGCTGTCTTTCTGTATTTGGATAATATAAATCTTGCTTCATTTCTTTACTTCCTTGAGTTAGTTGTTTTCTAGTCAGATGCCAAATAATTCCTCAATATTTCTTATTGAATAGCAAATGGGAAGATGAAGTCTAACGTTCTTTCCTTCCATAAAAGTCTTCATCACAGAACAGAATATCATATGGATTGGATGCTTCTTAATTCACAACTCTGGTCCATTAGTGCCAGGACTGAAATCTCTTTATATACATTAAATCTTTTTCCTTCAGTAATATGTGATGTTTAGCCGATCTGTCAAAGTATTTCTTTTATCACATTTTCACTGTCTATTTTTTGTACAAGATCTCATTGTTAAGCTGCATTTTATTGATGCAAAGAAATTTTATATGCAATTTCCATTCCATTAACTATTCCAAAGGATAATACACCTTCTAATGGTGCTGAACAGTAAACTAAAGCCAGTTCTGAGTTGCTGTCTGATGTTTTGTTCAGCTGTCTTGTGACCCTCTCTGACATTTCAGCCATCTTTTGGGGGTGTTGGGGGCTTTTACTATTTACCTAAGAAAATACTAAACTAGTTATAACTTGTTTGAATGAAGAAGTAGCTGCTATGTTTCAAATTATTTGTTATAAACAATGATACTTTCAAATAAAATTTCAGTGGCTAATTTAAATATTGTGAATGTGAAATATCTGTGCTTATTATCAAACTTGTTGTAGATACAAATTTTATAGATACTGTTAAAAAATAAAGTACATGTTGTTCAATACTAATGTCTTAGCTTCGAAATCAGAGACTCCTGTGTTTTTAAATTAACACTTCAAAATTATACATAGATCTGTGTGGGCAAATTACTTACCCAGGTCTCTGTATCTACATCATAGGGTTATTTTAAGGGAAAAATTAGTTAAGGTATGTAAAGCTGTAAGCCTGGAACACTGTAGGACCATCCAGTGACATTGTATTTGTTATCAGTAACTTAAAATCTAGGACACGAAACCCTAATTCTGTCCTTCAGAAGGGCAGTGTGAGCAGCATTTTAATTGCTCCTAGTATTATTCTTTGTTATTGTCCTTCATATTAGACCAGTTTTTATGATGGTATTGATTCATTCCTGGGATGAATAGTATTGTTAGCACGAGCATCTAGGCCACACAGGCTGTGACCATGCAATTTTCTTTGTCCAAAAGGGAATTTCTTGGTTTCTGCTATAATCCCTTCCATATGCATTTCTGCTCAGATTTCTGATGAAGAACTACTTGCATACATATTTGGCCAACATTTTATATTAGTGAAGGTAAATTTCTAATTATACCATCTCATAATGTCTTAAATATGTTTGATCACTCAAGTACTTTTTTCCTTGAAAATAAAACTAAAACCTCAAATTGCATAATATTATAGATTTCATCCAGGCAGTGCAAATATTTTGTTGACTTTGGCTGCTGCCATGAAATAACTAAATGTAAATGTATATTACCTTTTTTTTTAACAAAGGTAAATTACAGGTTAAATGAGCTTATGCCTAAATAAATAGGTTTTATAGTTTTAGATCTCAAATCATCTACCTAAATTTAGTTTAATAATTGCAAATACATTCAAGGTATATTTGAGAATTTGTTCTTTCCTTGTATTACTGCCAAAATTTCAGTTTGCAGTTTCTGACATCACCAACACCTAAAACGGTGTGACACATGGAGTTGGGATGTAGCTAGAAATAACAGAAGAAAATTAAATCACTTACACAGGCAATCCTGAGGTCCACGTACATTTGAAAAATAAAACCCTTTACTAGTACACTTCTGAAATCACTAAATGGCCTTGCAGAGCTAAACTGTTTGAAAGAGAAAATGAATAAGATGATGGGGAAAGAGAAAGCATAAGAGAAAAAGATGAAAGAATTTCCAGGGAATCAATAAACACAGTAAGCGCCAAGAACAAAATGCACTTTGAAGAGCCATTTTGAGATTAAGATTAAGAAACTGCCTATAAACAAAAATGAGTTTTCCAAAGATTGAAAAATATAAAATATCTGATTTATTTCTTCACCGTATCTAATATGTCTGGTGCTGTAAAGACAAAGCTTACAATCTAAAACAGAAATTTCATGTCTGAAGAGGAGGTTAACACCTAACTAGTTCAGACTCTTGGAAAATGAAAAATGTGATTATTAAAAATTGAAATCACTTGCACAGGCTGTGAAGCTGTTGTTTATCAATTCTGTAAGATTCTGTCTCCATGGCTTCCCTCCTCCCAACTTTCAATCTTGTCACCTATTCACAGCAATGGCACTGTGATGGTTAATACTGAGTGTCAACTTGATTGGGTTGAAGGATACAAAGTATTGATCCTGGGTGTGTCTGAGGGTGCTGCCAAAGGAGATTAACATTTGAGTCAGTGGGCTGGGGAAGGCAGACCCACCCTTAATCTGGGTGGACACCATCTAATCAGCTGCTAACACATCTAGAATATAAGCCGGCAGAAAAATGTGAAAAGACAGACAGGGGCCTAGCCTCCCAGCCTACATCTTTCTCCATGCTGGATGCTTCTTCCTGCCTTTGAACTTTGGACTCCAAGTTCTTTGGTTTTGGACCTCAGACTGGCTCTCCTTGCTTCTCAGTCTGCACACAGCCTATTGTGGGACCTTATGATCGTGTGAGTTAATACTTAATAAACTCCCCTTTATATATACACACACACACACACACATTATATATACATATATACTATATACTTATATATATACTTATTTATATATTAAATATATACTTATATATTTATTACATTAAATATGTATGTTTATTATATTAAATATATATATATATATATATATTCCATTAGTTAAGTCCCTCTAGAGAACGCTGACTAATACAGGCACATTCCCCTGAACAGAGTAATGATCCAGAAATGACCCATAGGTGACCAATCAGGTTCCTTTTTTGGGCTTTCACTTTGAACATTGAGAAAAGAAAGAGGTTGCAATCTAAAGGAAAAATATGTGACTTGGAGCTATAAATACCTGTAAATCTCCAGCCACAGGAGAAAACCAACCTGCAGTAAAACGATAAAGGTAGCACAATTTATTATCATTATTTTTAGCTCTTGAGTCCCTGCTATGTTTGAAGACAGATCCAACTCTGGACTTGCAAGTGAGAAAGTCCCTTATTTCTACTGTGATTTGTACAAATTGATTTCTATCACTTGCAACCAAAGGTGATCTGCCTAATATGTGTGTCTGTATTATAATGTGTATCCTTCAAAAGTAAGGTGTGGCAGCATTTTTGTAGCTACTCCAGGGATGAAAAATATCTTTCTTTCCCATCACTATGTTCATGGCTGAGGTCTCAAGAGATTAACAAGAGAAGAACATACAAATTGATTTAATATGGGTTTTATATGACACAGGAGGCTTCAGAAAGGAAGACCCAAAGAAATCGGTAAATTTCTATATTTTCGTACTTAGGTTTGACGAAGAATGGAAAGTCATAGAGAAATATAATTGAAGGAGGAAAGGATACGACCTAATGGTTATAAATTGAGGTGGGGGGTAGAATTAGCAAGGCCTGTTTGTTCAGATTCTTCTCTGTTTCTCGTATCTTCAGAGATAAGGATGCCCCTGTCCTCCAGTTCTAGGGAAGGTACTTCTCAGATGAGAGTCATGACCTGCTTCAGAGGAGAAGGAAGATGGAAGGTGAGAGCGACCTTCCCGATTCTGCTGTTTTCTTAAATGCCAAGGTGCCATATTTTGGGGTAGTGTGGCCTAATCTTATAGCAATAAATATAATTTTATTGTCATCTTTCTTTTGATTCATTTTATAATTGTATTGATCTACCTGGGATAAACATGTGCCAATCTAAGTCTATCCAGAGGCAGACTCAGAACCTACATCTCCTGAAGCCATTATTCTTTCTCTGTAAATAGTCTTTTTTTCATATCTTAGATTTAGAAATTTGTTCAGTATTCTTCCTAGTCAATCACAAAGCTAAAACAAATAATTAAAATCCTTGCTATGTGCTAGGTTTTGGGGGATAGACAATTTATGTGGGAGTTTGGTTAATATTAATAACAAACTTATTATATTAGTTGATAATATCCACTTTAGAGATAGAATAGCAGGATTGAACAAGTGAAAAAGTTGGAATTTAAACCTGAAGATGGGGGAATAGGATTTTCTAGCACTCATTCTACTATGTAAACATCCATTTGAAAAAACTATTCATGCATGAAAATACTTTTCCAAGAGTTACAGAATCCAGAAATTACGGTACCTGAGTATAGCAGAGAAATAATAAAAGGTGCATGGAAGAGGGTACAAGGACAGGTTCACAACACCCTCATTAACCCTTTGCCAAGCCTGAGTAGCACAGGACGAGAAAAATACCCTCATAAGGGAAAGGAGAGTGAAGCAAGAACAGTTCTGTGCTGAACACCAGCACCAGGCTGATTCAGCGCAGCCTTGTCCCAAGCCAGCTTCCACAGCCTCAGGCTCCAGGCAGCCATCACAGACTAAAGCTTCAGGCCTGCCCGAGGCTTTAGGCCCACCCCAGTCCAAGGCCAGTTCCAGTGGGCTGCAGCTCCACAGTGTCATCCAAAGTACTTAGCCAGTAACTGTGGACCCAGGCTTCAGGCAAGCATCCAGGCTCTGGTAGACCCAGGCTCCAGGCCCAACCCAATAGACTCTGGTGCTGTGCTTGCCCCCATATTTCCAGTTTTATGGACTCAGGCTCAATGACTGCCCCAGTAGCAGGTCATCCCCAGTAGATTCAAATTCCAGGCCTTTCCCCATAGACTGAGGTACCACGTCCATCTCTGTATCAGGACTGCCCCCACAGACTCAAGCTCATAGACAGGCCCAGTGCCATGACAGCCCCCATGCACATCGGCTCCAGGAATTCCCAGTGGACCCAGGCTCCATGCCATTTATCTGTTTACCTAAGCACTAGGCCAGCCTGCTTGAGGACTCCACCCACTGACCCTGCCAGGGAGCCCACTCAGAATTTCTGGGCAAACTGATTGGTGAGGGGCTTTCTTGGCCAAAGCCAGACTATAAGACTGGATTAGGTGCCTGCTTCTTCAAATGCACAAATACCAATGCGAGACCATAAAGATCATGAATAATTATAGAAATATGCCATCATCAAATAACAATAAAACACACCAGAAACTGACAATAAGGAAATGGAGACCTATAAACTTCCTGACAAATAATTCATGATAATCACCTAAAAGAAGCTCAATGAACTACAAGTACAGATCAACAATTAAACAAAAATCAGAAAAACAATACACAAATAAAATGAGAAGTTTAACAAAAAGACAGAAACCATTAAAAAAAGAAATAAGAGTCTGGACCTAAGGAATGCAATGACTGAATATAAAAATTTCCCAGAAAAGTTTAACGGTAGACTCAATGAAACAGAAGAAAAAATTAGTCAGTTTGAAGACAGGTCATTTGAAATTGCTCCATCTGAGGAACAAAAGGAAAGGAAAATGAAAAATGCTTATATGAGTTATTGAAGACTGTAGAGTGAGCCAATGTATATACTGTGGGTATCACTGAAAGAGCAGAGAAAGAAAAGAAAAATGAGGAGGAAAGTTTATTTAAAGAAATAGTGAAAGAAAGCTCCCCAAATCTGATGAGAAAAATGAACATCCCCATTCATGAAGTACAAAGAACCCCAAATAGAGAAACTATACAGAGGTCTTCATGAGACATATCAAATCACATTCTCAAAAGTCAAAGACAAAGTGAGAATTCTGAAAGCAATAAGAGAAAAGCAATTTATCACATACAAAGGAAACTCTCTTATCACAATTAGCACATTTCTCAACAGAAATCATACAGGCCAGGAGAGAGTGAAATAATATACAGACAACCCTCAACTTAAGATGGTTTGACTTATTTTATTTCCAGTTTACAATGTTGCAAAAGTGATATGTATTCAGTAGAAATCATACTTAAGTATACATAAAACCATTCTGTTTTTCACTTTCAGTATAGTATTCAATAAAGTATATGAGATATTAAATACATTATTATAAGACAGGCTTTGCATTAGATAATTTAATCCAATTGAAGGCTAATATAAGTATTCTAAGCATGTGTAAGGTAGGCTAAACTAAGATATAATATTCAGTAAGTTAGGCATATTAAATGATTTTTGACTTATGGTATTCTCAATTTATTATGGGTTTATCAAAATGTAACTGCATTGTAAGTTGAGTAACATCCATACTTAAGTGCTGAAAGAAAAAACTGCAACCAAGAATACTATATCTGGCAACAATGCCATTTAGAAATGAAGAAGAGATAAGAACTTTCCCAGACAAACCAAAACTGTAGGAGTTCAGCAACTCTAGTCCTGCCTTACAATAAATGCTAAGGGAGATCTTCAAGTTGAAATAAATAGATGCTAATTAACAGCATGAAGACATATAAAAGTATAAGCCTCACTGTACCAGCAAGCATGTAGTTAGATTATGAATACACTACATGTATTGGTAGTGCACAAATCACTTTTAACTCTCATATGAAAGTCAGGAAAGTATTTTAATAATCTGTCATTAAGATTTGTTAGTAAATATATCATCTATGAAATACAAAATTGTGAATCCATAACATAAAATATGGCAGGGGAGGAGAAGTTAATTTGTAGAGATTTTGTATACAGTTGAAGCTAAGTTTTTATCAGCTTAAAGTGGAATTTTACAACTACAATTTAAGTAAGCCTTATGGTAACTGCAAAGAAAAACCTGTAGTAGATACAGAAAAAATAAAGTAATCAAAGTATACTGCTGCAAAAAATTATCAAATCACAAAAGTCAGCAAGAAAAGAACAGAATAAATGCACTAAAAAAATCATCAGAAAAAAATAACAAAAATATAATATTAAGTTCTTATCTATTACTAATTGCATTAAATGTAACTAGTTCAAATTCTCCAATCAAAAAACACAGTGGCCAAATAAATTTTTTAAAATCTAACTATTGGAAGGGTGCGGTGGCTCATGCCTGCAATCCCAGCACTTTGGGAGGCTGAGGCAGGCAGATAATTTGAGGTCAGGAGTTTGAGAACAGCCTGATCAACATGGTGAAACCCCACCTCTACTGAAAACACAAAAAGTTAGCCAGGCATTGGGGTGTGCACTTGTTGTCCCAGCTACTCAGGAGGCTGAGGCAGGAGAATCGCTTGAATCCAGGAGGCAGAGGTTGCAGTGAGCCCAGATGGCACCACTGCACTCCAGCATGTGTGACAGAGTGAGACTCCGTCTCAAAAAAAAAAAGAAAAAAGAAAAAAAATCTAACTATCTACTGCCTACAAGAAACTCATTGTAAGCCTAAGGATACACATAGATTAAAAATAAAAAGATGGAGAAAGTTAGCTCATACAAATGATAATGAAAAGAGACCAGGGGAAGCTGTATTATATCAGATAATATAAACTTTTAGTCGAAAACTGTCACAGGAGAAAAACAATGTCACTATATAATGATAAAAGGTCATTTTATCGAGAGGATGTGACAATTGTAAATACATATGAATCCAATTTTGGAGTGCATAAATATAAAGCAAATATTAAAGGCACTGAAGGGAGAAATAGGCAGTAATATAATAGCAGGGGACTTCAATATTCTACGATTAACAATTAATAGAACATCCAGATGGTAAATCAATAATGAGGAAACAGAGGACTTGGATAATTCTATAGATTAAATGAACCTAACAGACATACACAGAGCATTCCATCCAACAACAACAGAATACACATTTGGAATAAAATCAAGGATCTTTTAGGACCACAGTGGTATGAAACTAGAAATCAAAACCATGAAAAAAAATTGAAAACTTCATCAATATGTGGAAATTAAACAATACATTCATAAACATCCAATGGGTCAAAGAGGAATTTAAAAATATGAGACAAATAAAAGAAGAAACAACACACCAAAACTATGAGATGCAGCAAAAGCAGTTCAAAGAGGGAAGTTTATAACACTAAGTGCTTGCATTAAGTAAAAAGAAAGATCTCGAATAAACAATCTAACTTTAACTCTAGGAAGTAGAAAAAGAAGGAAAAACTAAGCCCACTGTCAGCAGAAAGAACCAAATAAAGCTCAGAATGGAAACAAATGAAATAGGAAAGCAATAGAAAATATTCATAAAATTAAAAATTTATATTTTGTAAAGACAAAATTGACAAAACTTTAGCCAGACTAAGAAAAAAAGAGAGAAGACTCAAATAAATTAAAAAGTTATCAATAAAAGAGGATACATTACAACTGGTATCACAGAAATACAAAATACCCTGAGACTACTATGAAGAATTATACACAAATAAATCAGATAACCCAGAAGAAATGGATAAAGTCCCAGAAACGTAAAACCAACCAAGACTGAATAACAAAGAAATTAAAAATCTGAACAGACCAACAACAAGGAGATTGAATCAGTATTCAAAATCTTCTTTACAAAGAAAAGACTGGGATCTGGTGGCTTCACTGATGAATTCTACCAAACATAAATCCTTAAACTCTTCCAAAAAAATTAGGGAACACTTTCAGACTCATTTTATAAGGCCAATGTTACCATGAGATCGAAGCCTAAGGATACCACAATAAAAGAAAATTGTAGGCCAATATCTCTAAAGAATATACATGCAAAGATACTCAGTAAAATACTAGCTAACCCTACACAATAATCAAGTCTGATTTATCCCTGAGATGCAATGATGGCTCAATATACAAAACATTAAGAGAATGAAAAATAAAAATTACATGATCATATCCATAGATGCACAAAAAAGATTTCACATAATTCAGTGTCTTCTTATAATAAAAACTCTCAACAAATTAGGTATAGATGGAAAGTATTAATACCTCAATATAGTGAAGACTATATATCACAAGCCCACAGCTAATGTCATACTTAATGGTGAAAATCTGAAATATGTTTCTCTAAGATAAGAAAAAAGGCCACTCTTAACACTTTCATTCAACATAGCATTGGAAGTCCTAGCCAAAGCAATTAGGCAAGAAGAAGAAATGGAAGGCATCTAAATAAGTAAGAGAGAAGTAAAACTTTTTTCTTTTTGGAGATGACAAGATTATATGTGTAGAAACCCTAAAGACTTCACATACACACACACAAAAGTCAGAACTAACAAAAAGAATTCGGTACAGTTTCAGAATTCAAAATTAACATAAAATGTTAATTGTGTTCCTATAAACTAACAAGAAACTATCCAAAAAAGACATTAAGAAAACAATCCCATTTACAACAGTGCAAAAAGGAATAAAATATTTAGGAATAAATTTAACCATGGAAGCAAAATATTTGCACACTGAATACTATAAAATACTGATGAAAGAAGGCACAAATAACTGTTAAGACATCATATGTTCAGGAATTTGAAGAATCAATACTGTTAAAATATTCATACTACCCCAAATGATCCATAAATTCAATGTAATCCATATCAAAATTTTAAAGACATTTTTCAAAGAAATGAGAAAAAGCAATCCTAAAGAACCACAAAAGACCCCAAATGATGAAATCAATTTTAAGCTAAAAGAACAAAGCTAAAGAAATCATAATTTCTAATTTTCAAGTGCATGACAAAGCTATGGCAAACAAAGTAGCCTGGTACTGGCATAAGAAGAAACATACAGACCAATGGAATAGAATGTAGAGCCCAGAAATAAATCAGCACATTTACAGTCAATAGATATTTAAGTGTCCAAGAATATGTTAAATACAATGAGAAAAAGACAGTATCTTCAATAAGTGGTATTGGAAAACTGGATACTCATAGGCAGAAGAATCAAATTGGACCCTCATATCAAACCATCTACCAATATCAACTCAAAATAAACTAAAGACTAAGTGTGAGACCTTAAAATGTAAAATCACTCTAAGAAAACACAGGGGAAATGCTTGTTGATGCAGGTTTGGGAAATTACTTTTTGGATCCCAAGCACAGGCAACAAAAACAAAAACAGACAATGAGTTTTCATCAAACTAAAAAGCTTCTGGGCAGCAGAGGAGACAATCAAAAGAGTGAAGAGACAACTTACAAAATGGAAGAAAATATTTGCAAATCATACATCTGGTAAGGGTTTAATATCCAAAATATATTTAAAAACTCATACAACTCAGTAACAAGAAAACAGAAATTGATTTAAAAATAAGCCAAGGATCTGAATGCACGTTTTTCAAAAGAAGGCACATAAATGGCCAACAAGTATGTGAAAAAAATGCTCCATATCACCAATCATCAGAAAAATGCAACTTAAAACCACAATGAGATATTATCTCACAACTGTTAGAATGGTTGTTATCAAAAGGACAAAATATAAGAAATGTTGGTGAAGATGTGGAGAAAAGGGAGTCCTTATATACTGCTGGCAGAAATGTAAATTAGCACAATCATTACAGAAAAAAGTAGGCAGGCTCCTCAAAAAATAAAAAACAGAACTATGGTAATAGAATAAAACAATCCCACTTCTGCATATATATCCAAAGGAAATGGAATCAGTCTGTCAAAGAGACATCTGCACTCCCATGCCTACTGCAGCATTATTTACAATAGCCAAGCTACATAATCAATCTAAATGTCTATTCATGGATGAATAAGAAGATTGTAAGATACACACACACACATCTATGTTAAATATATATGTGTTTTTACATGTGTATATAGATCTGTGTGTATGTACATATACACACACAATGCACACTGAAATACTATCCTGCCTTAAAAAGGGACCTTCTGTCATCTGCAACAACAAAAATGAACCTAGAAAACATTATGCTAAATAAAATAAGTTAGGCATGTGAGGACAAATACTGCATAATCTCACTTATATGTAGAATCTAAAAAATATTAACTCACAAAAACAAAGAAGGGGATTGTCAGGGTTTGGGAGTGGGATTGAAATGGGTAAATGTTGGTCAAAGGGTACAAAGTGTCAGTTGCAATGAATACATTTTGGAGATTTATTGTATAGGATAGTGATTATCGTTAATGATAATATATTATGTACTCAAAAATTGCTAAAAGGTAGCTCTTAAAGAGTCTCACCACAACAAAATGATAAATTTGTGAGGTGATGGATATGTTAATTAGCTTGATTTAATCATTTTATAAGATATACATATATCAAAGCATCACATTATATACCCTAAATATATATAATTTGTATTTGGTAATTGCATCTTAATAAAGCTGTGGAAAAAAAGCACTCTTGAAAATGAAAAAAAAAATTCAACTCAGACCTAACTGACATCAAAAATTCTTTTCTTAAGCAGCTTTATCCCAAATAACACTACTTCAAGACATTTAATAATGAAACTTCCAGTGGTCAAAGATAAAGAAAGGACTCTAAAAGTAATAAGAGAATAGAAACAAATAACCGTGCAATGGAGCTCCAGTACATCTGGTAGTAGACTTCACAGTGGAAATCATACAGTCCAGGAGAAAGTGGCATGCCATATTTAAAGTGTTGAAGGAGAAAAACTTCAACCCTGGAATAGTATATTAAGTGAAAATATCCTTCGAACATGAAGGAGAAATACTTTGCCAGACAAGCAAAGGCTGTGGGATTTCATCAACATTAGACCTGTCTTGTAAGAAATGCTAAAATGAATGATTCAATTAGAAAGAAAAGGGCATTAATGGACCCCAGGTGTGATGACTCAGGCCTGTAATCTCAGTACTTTGGGAGGCCAAGGTGGGTGGATCACTTCAGGTCAGTAGTTTGAGACCAGCCTGGTCAACATGGCAAAACCCCATCTCTACTAAAAGAAAAATACAAAAAACAATTTAGCCAGGTGTGGTGGTGCACACCCATAATCCTAGCTACTCAGGAAGCTGAGGCACAAGAAACACTTGAACCTGGAAGGTAGAGGTTGCAATGAACCAGGATTGTGACACCACACTCCAGCCTGGGGAAAGAAAAGAAAAAAGAGGACTTTAATGGGTGATAAGCTATCATCTGAAGGTACAAAACTCACTGATAATAATAAATACATAGAAAAACACAATATTATTACACTGTAATTGTGTCATGTAAGCTACTCATATCTTGAATAGAAAGACTAAATGATGAAACCATCCAAAATGATAACTACAACAACTTTTCCAAATACAGAAAATAAAGTAAGACATTAATAGAAACAACAAAAAGTAAAAAAGCAGGGGAATGAAGTTAAAACACTGAGTTTTTATTAGTTTTCTCTTTGCTTGTTTGTTTATGCAATCAGTGTTAAGTTGTTATCTTTTTAAAATCATGAGTTATAAGATAGTATTTGTATGCTTCATGGTAACCTGAAATCTAAAAACATACAAGAGATAGATAAAAAAAAAGAAGCAAGAAGTTAAAATATATTATAAAAAATGACCTTTACTAAAAGACAGGAAGGAGGGGAAAAGGGAAAGAAGAACACAAAACAAGCAGAAAACAAATAACAAAATGACAGGAGTTAGTCCTACTTATCAATAACATTGAATGTAAATGAACTAAACTCTCCAATCAAAAGCCAGAGAACAATTAAGTGGATAAAAACAAGATCCAACGATCTGTTGCCTACAAGAAACACACTTCACCTATAAAAGACATACATGGACTGAAAGTAAAGGGATAGTAAAAGATACTCCATACAAATGGAAAACAAAGAAAGACTAGGAGTAGCTACACTTGTATCAGACAAAATAGATTTCAAGACAAAAATATAAAAGAGATAAAGAAGGTAACTACATAATGATAAAGGGGTCTATTCAGCAAAAGGATATTCCATTGTAAATATGTATGCACCCAATGCTGGAGCAGCCAGATATATAAACCAAATATTGGAGATGAAGAGAAAGCTAGACCGCAATACAATAATAGCTGGAGACTTCAACACCCCACTTTCAGCACTGGACAGATCTTCTAGACAGAAAATCAGCAACAAAAAATCAGAATTAATCTGTACTGTAGACCAAATGGGTCTAATAGATATTTACAGAACATTTCATTCTTTTCCTCAGCATGTGGATCATTGTCAAGGGTAGATCAAGGGTAGATCTTATGTTAGGCCATAAAGCAAGTCTTAAAACATTCAAAAAAATGAAATTATATCAAGTATCTTCTCAGAGCACAATAAACTAGAAATCAATAACAAGAGGAGTTTTGAAAGCCATACAAACACATGGAAGTAAAGAAATATGTTCCTGAATGACCAATAGTTCAAGGAAAAAATTAAAAAGCAGATTGAAAAATTTCTTCATATTATAGGAATGAAAATGGAAATACAGCATACCAAAATCTATGGGAGACAGCAAAAGCAGTATAGAGTAGTGCAGTATAGTTTAGTATATCATAGTATAGTATAGTGTAGTATAGTATAGTATAGTGTAATGTAGTATAGTACCATATAGTGTAATGTAGTATAGTATAATATAGAATATTATAGTGCAGTGCAGTGTAATATAGTATAGTATAGTATAATATAGTAGAGTACAGTGTAGTATAGTGTAGTATAGTATTAGTATAGTATAGTATGATACAGTTTATAAGTGCCTACATCAAAAAAATAGAAAAACTTCAAATAAACTAATGATGCATCTTAAAGAACTAGGAAGGCAAGAGAAAACCAAACCCAAAATCGGTAGAAGAAAATATATAATAAAGATTGGATCAGAAATAAAATTGAAATTAAAAAAATACAATCCAGTCACTTGCAATAACATGGATGGAAGTGGAGGTCATTATGTTAAATGAAATAAGTCAGGCACAGAAAGACAAACTTTTCATGTTCTCACTTTGATACCAGTGGAAGTTATCCCAGTTACCAGTGGCAAATCCATACAGGTCTGCAGCAACCTCAATGCTTGCCTCCTCTGAAGAAAAAATTCAACTGAGGGGAATAAGGAAGAAGAGACTGAGGCAAGTTTTAGAGCAAGAGTGAAAGTTTATTTAAAAGCTTTAGGGAAGAAATGAAAAAAAAATAAACTATACTTGGAAGAGGGCCATGTGGACATCTTGAAGGTCAAGTGTCCCATTTGACGTTGGACTTAGGGTTTTATATGCGGTTCTACTTCTGGTGTCTTGCATCCCTTTTCCAGTGGAATGTCCCTGGAAGGCTATATACCAGCTAAACTCTGCCGTTTTGCTCCCTAATGCACATGCTCAAGGTGACACACCCAATTTCTGAGATCTTATTGGGAAGCTGCCTATCACCAGTTACAGGTGTTTTTATCTGTAGGGAGACTGCCCTTCCTTGGAGCTGGCTGTGACTAATTATTATTTTAGAGAGACAGTTAACAACTGCCTGGCCATCACCTGATGGCCGCCTAATATTCCTGGTTGTTGGGAGGGGGCCCCTCTCCTGCCCTGCTCATGTCTGCCTGACTACCTATTTTAACAATTTATTTGTGGGAGCTAAAGAAATTCAAACAATTGAACTCATGAAGAGAGAGAATAGAATGATAATTACTAAAGGCTGGGAAGGGTAGTTGGCAGGGAATCACTGGAGCTGATTAATGGGTACAGAAATATAATTAGATAGAAAAAATAAGATTTAGTATTTGATAGCACAGCTAGTGACTACAGTCAACAATAATTTATTGTACATTTGAAAATTATTAAAAGATTATATTTGGATTTTTTGTAGGACAAAGAAAGGATACATGCTTGAAGTGTAAATGGGATACCTCATTTACCCTGATGTGATCATTATGTATTGTATGCCTGTATCAAAATATCTCATGTACCACATAAATATATACACCTGCTATATGCCTATAAAAATAAAAAATATTAAAATTTAAAAATAAAGAAAAATATTTGCCTTCCCATATAGCATGTATAGGTCTACTATTCCTGTTTTCTATGATATGTAAATTCAAATATGATATTGTAGTTGACTCTGGATATATATTCTCATCATTTCCATGACTGATTATAATTGTGATATAGTTCAGAGTATGCCATCTCAAAATGTACCACTTTGACATATGAATTATTTTGAGATAAAGGCAATTATAAGGAAGTGCACACATGCCCTCATCCTCTCTACCAGGACACAGGATAACTCTTAATCATATTAGACAATTCCAGACCCTTATCAGCCCAGAGATGTCACCAGAGGAATTTACATAACAAAGCTAACTAACTGGCCTTTTATATTCCACTAGTTTCCATCATATATTTATGTTTCCACTGTTTGCCACCCACAGGAGCTCAGTCTTTTCTTTTATCTTGCCTTTTATTTTTTAACAAAATCATTCTTCTTTGCTGAAATGCTATGTAAACTCAAGTTCTACCCACCCCCTTTAAGTTACTCATCACTGAGTGCTCACATGTTGATAAATGTGTTTGTTTTCTCTTGTTAATCCATCTTTTGTCAGTCGAATTTACAGGGTTCTAGCCTTAGAACCTAAGATGGGTAGGGGGAAGAATAATTTTTATGCTCACCTACAGTTTTATCTACATTTGGTTTTTCCTCCTTCTTATCTATAAGTTGCTTAAAAATTTTCTCACATTAGGTCATTTTTTTTTCTTTTTTTGAGACAGAGTCTTGCTCTGTCACCCAGCTTGGAGTGCAGTGGCATGACCTCGGCTCACTGCAACCTCCACCTCCTGGGTTCAAGTGATTCTCATGCCTCAGCCTCCCAAGTAGCTGGGGTTACAAGCATGCACGACTACACGCAGCAATTTTTTCTATTTTTAATTGAGACGGGTTTTCTCTGTGTTGGCCAAGCTGTTCTCGAACTCTGACGTCAAGCAATCCACTTGAAGACCATCCTGGGTCTATCTACACCTCAGCCTCCCAAAGTGTTGGCATTACAGGCATGAGCCACGGCACCTGGCCACCCACATCAGGTCTTTTTATTAAATGAGATGAAACAGTGCCACACAGTTAAACTGTGGCATAGTTCCATTTTATCTCCTAAAATCCTATATTAACACCAGTCTCTTTCAAAAATTTTATTCTATTCTCTTGATAATCTACATATTACATTCTGCTGACATAGGTTTACAGGATATGCTAAACTATGTATGAACCATTTTAGAAATTTCCTCTTAAATTCATCTCCCAAAGAAATCTACTGATTTGTTTATTCCATTAAATTTACATTCATTCAAATGTTTATATATAAAAAACCAATTATATATACATGTTTCTGTGTGTGTGTGTGTTATAGGTATACATATATATGTGTTATATGTGTATATATACATACACACACACGAGAAACTTTGTAGTGAAGAGTTTTATGTAGACATATATATATGTATAACGTGTATATATTTATTTACACACACACAAATATGAGCAACTTTTATAGCAGAAAGTTTTATATATACATATATGTATACGTATAATGTATATATATATATCTATTTATACACACACACAAGGAACTTCTGTAGTCAAGAGTTTTATCACATAAACAACAAGGTAGGAAGAATTTTCTATAAGCAGATATTGCTTGCAGTTGTTATTTATCTGAAAAACAGTGAAATAAATATAAATTAGCCAGAGGTTGCTGTCATTCTTTAACAACCAATAGTTTGTAATAGTGAGCAAGTATTTATTGTACAACCTCTAGGAATCAAATAATTATACTAAAAACTAGAGATAAATTTCCTAAATCAATATGCGGTCTGCACTATGCCAATAACTCAATTCTCAACCCTAAATTAAATGTTTCTATATTCTAAACAGAATAAGAGAATACATTGATAACTGACTTTTGAAATACTCACGTTGGTGTTAACTTCCTCCCTTAGATTAATATCCTTATCATTGTTTTTCTAGCATAGACCTAGACTAAATCCTCCTTGAGGACCATCCTGTGTCTGTCTACATGATTAGGCTCACTCATTTAGTTTAATTACTTTATTCAAATTATAATGAAACAATTCTTAGATCTTTTGTTTTTGGTTTAACCCAAGAAGTAAAAGCATGGTTTAAACCAGGCAGTAACAGTAACAGCAGATAATTAAGTACAAAATATTTTTAGATTTCGACTAGCAATGTTATTTGATCAAAATTAAAAGAAGTTGAGAGAGAAAGGCATTCTTCCACTTTCAGAAATACTGGAAACAAGATGCTTATATACATCTAGAAATTCTAAATCAAACATTCTAATTATGCTTTTCAAATTAATAATGAAGCTTATAAGACAATTAGAAAAATAATATGGGGTTATAAATTTTTAAAAGTATGTAAAAACCAGAGTTAAATCTGGAAAACAGATTGACGATCTGCATCATTTTAGGCAATTTTGGGCCCCTGCAAGGTGGAGAGTTTAAACCAAGATTTCTTATAAAAATTCCCCACTCCCTCACAACTTGCTGAAGGGCTCATCCTCACAAAAAGCTAGAACTATAAGAAAGAAAGAAAGAGAAAGAAAGAGAAAGAGAGAAAGGAAGAAAGAAAAAAGAAAGAAAGAAAAAGAAAAAGAGAGAGAGGAAGGAAGGAAGGAGAGGGAAAAGAGGGAGAAAAGGAGGAAAAAATGTGACATGAAAGTTTGTCAGTCTTGGCTTGGTCTCATAATAGAAAAGAAAGACTTCTCAACTGGAATTCCACAACCATAAAGCTGTTCATATTAGGTTGTAGAGTTAGAATTTATGTTATCTACATATTCCAGGGAGTCCCCTAAAAACGTAACACTAAAATTGGTTCCAATTTGGTTATACCTCAAGGACACTTAGAAAAACCAAAAACAAAATTATTTGGAGGAACATGCCCTTAACCAAAACTTCCAGGAATTCCAATGAATAAAATCTAACCTTAGAAGAATACACATTTCTTTATTCCCAGACATTGTGCTTGGCATTAGGGATGTAGTGAAGTTGAAACTTTCCTTCTGAAGGTTTGAGTCTAAGTCTGCTGAAATGAATTGACAATCAACAGATTCACAGGAGAAAAGGTATACAAATTTACTCATGTGCACATGGACACAAAAGTCTCACCGCTATGAAACTCAAAGAAGGGACAGATAGTTGAGGCTTAAATACCTTCTTCATAGTGATACAAAACAGCTGGGCTCCTTGCTAACCCCCCCTCCACGTCAACTTAGGTCAACCTTGGCCCTAAGTGAAAACAGCTGAGCCCATTTTTCACCCAAATGATTGCCTTTTGGCCTGCCACGCCGCTATCCTGTTCCCATAAAAAGACTTCAGCTGGCAAACAATGCAAGCAGTCCAGCATCGAGATACAAGGTGCTGAGCATTGAGGATACAAGCTGCTGAACGTCAAGGATACAAGTGACTGATCATTAGAAACTACGGATAGACGTGACTAACTTCAAACAGTACAGCCTCAGGAAAAGATCACATTCTTCCCACACCATCCCCTTTCCAACTTCCGTCCCACTGAGAGCCATCACTCAATAAAATCCTCTGCATACACTACCTTTCAATTCATCCATGTGACCAGATTCTTCCTGGACACTGGACAAGAACATGGGCGCAAAGAGGGCAGGCGCATATATGCTGCTGCAGGGCCTGCTCCCACACTCACTTGCTCGCATGCTCCCTCTCTCAAGGAGTGGCCAGCAGCAGGCTGAGTGAAATGAGTCACTCCAATTCCCACCCATGAAGGGGGTCAAGGTCAAGAGAACAGCCCAATCTCATCAAAAGAGAGGAAAGTTGGGGGCTGTAATTAATTTTAGAGGGAGAGTAAACAATTTCCAGGGTAATTGAATGGATTTGAAGGCAGACATTGTCTGGTAAATGATTGTCTTTGAAATCTGAATGATCCAGAGAGACAGACAAGATCTTGTGACAAAGTCTATCTAGAAGCAGTTACGTTCCTTAGTCATCTACCTGTGATAATGAAATTTCAGGGAGCACATGGAAGGTAATTTTGTTGCTTTGGTGAGTCTGGTCATAACGGACATAAGGAAATGTCAGAGAAAAATTCATCCCTGCGTAGGGGCAGAAGAGAAACAGGAGAGATCAGGAAGTCATTGATTCTAAGGCAGCCTCTAAGGCCTTCCTATTTTAGTTCAAAGTGCTCAGCATGCCAGAGTGCTGGACTTTTGGGCTATTGTTTTCAGCACTCCAACAGAGACATACAGTGCACAAAAGCAGCCACAAATCAGTCCTCATAGAGTAAACTGACCTTTTATTTTAAAATAGTTACTGTAGATTTTGTGTCTAAAGTAGATTGAAGAGAAATAAGACAAGAAGAGAGATGAATGAGGGGCTATTGCAATCATCCAGAAGAAAGAAGACAGTTGCTTGGACAAAGATGTTAAGAGTGGAACTTTAAAAAAAATGTTGAAAATAGGAACAATAAGATTACTTCCAGATTGCATGTGGGGCCTTAGAAACAAAATTATTAAAGTCACAAAGGATTGAGTAACCATTAACTTTAGATGTAGAAGACAGAGAAAGAAGTAGATTTAGGGGGAATAAAACTGACTTTTAGAAATATTATGTTTGAGATGCTGAGTGTTATAAAGGCAGCATGTTGAAAAGCATTTGGAAATGAAAATATAGACTTAGAGAAGTCTTGGCTAAAGGCACAAATCTGGAATTCATTGGTATATAAGGAATATTTAAAATGTGAATTAAACCCTCTAGAAAAAGGTAGAGTAAATAAAAGGCTAACTTCTGATGAGTAGCCAGTGAGAAAAAAATCAAGAGGAAGTAATCAACTACAGCCAATCTGCTAATAAGCCAACTTATAATGGTGGCTGAGTATGTATCATTGGATTTAGCAACACGAAAATAATTGATCTTCTTCATAAGAGCTGTTTCATCAGATTAAAGGGAGAAAACGCCTTATTAGAACCTGAAAATAATTGGAGGTGAATGAAAATATTAAATGCAGACAAATCTTTCAGGAACTTTTACTAAAAGAGAAACAGAAATGGGGCAGTAGCTGGAGAGAAAGTGCATCAAAGTGAAACCATCAGGAAGAAAGTTTTATAAAATCAATTAGGGGAAAAAAAAAAAAAACTTCAGTTAGGCTTGCAGCACAATCAACAGCCATCATGAAATCAGCTTGCCTTTTGGTCCACAACCTTGTAGCTAATTGCTGCTTACTGCCCCAGGATCACATAGCCCTCATCATAAGAATTTTCCTATTCTGTTCAAGAGATAAAATCTAAGGCTGGGCGTGGTGGCTCACGCCTGTAATCCCAGCACTTTGGGAGGCCGAGGCGGGTGGATCATGAGGTCAGGAGATCGAGACCATCCCGGCTAACATGGTGAAACCCCGTCTCTACTAAAAATACAAAAAATTAGCCGGGCATGGTGGCGGCGCCTGTAGTCCCAGCTACTCGGGAGGCTGAGGCAGGAGAATGGCGTGAACCCGGGAGGCGGAGCTTGCAGGGCGCCGAGATCGCACCACTGCACTCCAGCCTGGGTGACAGGGCAAGACTCCGTCTCAAAAAAAAAAAAAAAAAAAGACATAAATCTAAGACACTGTGAGATCATATGGTTTGCATTTGAATTTCTCCTTTTGGTTCTGCATATCAATAAAACTACGGATGAAGGACTGAGCAAGGAGCTGACTTATGGAGGAATGCAGTTTTCTGCATCCTGATAATTTTGTCTCCCTTACCCTGACCTCTTAACCACTCCAATTCCCCAGCCTCTTGCCATCATCATTTCCCTTAAAAACTCTTACCAAGAACCCCTTGAGGAGATAGATTTGAGGCTTGAGGATTTCTCCCAACTCCTCTCTCAGTGGCCTTGCATTCTCTGTTGCAAACCTCACTGTCTCACTATGTTGGTCTGTTGCTACACAGTGGGCATATGAGCCTGGCAGTCCTGTAAAAAAAAGAGATTTTAAATTTTTATTTTTTTATTTTTTGAGATGGAGTTTTGCTCTTGTTGCCCAGGCTAGAGTGCAGTGGCACAATTTTGGCTCACCGCAACCTCCGCCTTCTAGGTTCAAGCAATTCTCCAGCCTCCTGAGTAGCTGGGATTACAGGCATGCACCACCACACCCGGCTTATTTTGTATTTTTAGTAGAGACAGGGTTTCTCCATGTTGGTCAGGCTGGTCTTGAACCCCCAACCTCAGGTGATCCACCCACCTCGGCCTCCCAAAATGCTGGGATTACAGGCATGAGCCATGACGCCCAGCCAAGACCCTTTCTTATAACAAGATAAATTATAGGATGTTTCTATGTTGGTAGACGTGCTCCCATAGGTCAGGAAAAACCGATTAATTACAATAAAAAGGAATAATTGCTAGGGCCTTATTATTGAGTAGGTGAAAAGGAAATAGGTTCCATTGAGCAACTGGAAGGGTTGGTCTTAGGAGCATGAATCATTAAATTATAATGTCAGGAGGAAAGATCATATTATATTGAAAGGAACCAAAATATTTCACCCTAAAATATACTTCTTTGACATATTTTGAGATGACTGTTCATACAAACAGGCCTACAAACAGAATAGCCCTGCAAAGCTATTTTTTGTGGAGATTTGTGTCTGTAGAGAAAATCTGCATTGATGCAGTAAGGCCTTCTCTGAGGCCTTGTCTAGATATGGAATAGATCAACTGCTATTTGACACCTCTCAAGGTCTGAAAGAAATATTTAGCATTTATTCTCTCCATGGGCTGCTACCTGTGAGGTTTCATCTACATAACAAGACCACATTTGCTAGCCCATCCTCTTTTTCCCTTCCTATATAACCTGTTTATCACCATAAACTGGTTTGCCATGATTCAATCCCCTATTTTTTCTATAATCTCAAGACACTATGAAAGCCTCAACTACCCACTCATTTCTTTGAGCTCTTTATAAGATCCCCATGCACATTAACAAATTTGTATCCTTTTTCTCCTGTTAATATGTTTTTTGTCAGTAGATTTTTCAGAGAACCTTCAGAGGGTAGAGCAGAAGTTTTCCTTTTGCCCCTATAAGGGTGGTGAGGATGCATAAAAATGTTATGAACATCCATTTATTTAGGTCTTGATGATGTGGAATGATTGTAATAAGTGTAATAAGACAGGACGTTGAAAATTTACAAGGTGATAGTTTTAGAACAGAATGACTGAAATTAAGTTTATAGAATTCTTGTAACTTCAGTTAATAATGAAATCTGATGTATGTTCATGGAGACAAGGTTGGATGGAAGATGAAATCAGTGCAAAAGAGAAAGTCAAGAACTTAGGGTACAGAATATTGGCAGAATCATCAATGGAAACAGCAAAATCACAAAGAATAGTAGCAGAAACAGTGACAGGAGAGACAAGGAGTTAAGTCACTCAACAAACGTTGAATAATAACCTCAGGTATCAGCAAATGAAAGCACTGGTTTATAGAATTGCCAGATAAAGTACAAGACACCAAATTATCTGTACTAATTTATTTGAAATTCAGATTTAACTGTGTGTCCTGCAATTTGATTCCCTGCATATGGAAACCTTAACTTGGTGGTACAATCTGATAACATAAGATTCAAATTTGGAGTTTTTAGATGAGAGATAATATGAATGACATATAAGCAGTTTAAGGCAGAATAGGTCACCCCAAAATGTGCCTTGTTAGCATAAAAATTATTTTGAGTTGATTATTTTGAGAAACTGCAGACATAGAAGAAGTTCTGAAAACAGAAGTTACCCTTTTATAAGAAAAATTTACATCTATAAAGAAAATCTCTATTTGTAAGGGTGTCTGCCTTTCCATATCAGGAATAAAAGGATGATTCCAAGCCACTAGATAGCTCTTATCAATGGAGAAGGCACCAACTTAAATCTGCAAAACAAACCTTACTGTTATTTACTGTGCTTTTCCTGGTCGCCTCTGTATTACTGGCCTCTTAACCCCCATTTTCCTTTATTTCAGTTGAAGATGGTATTTAAGGCCACACTCTTAGCCACCTGTGTGAGATTTACTAATTTTTCTGTGTATCTCCTATGTATACATGAGGTATACATGTTTATAAACTTCTATTGTTACTTTTTTCTCTCTCTTATTGATCTGTGCCTTGTTACAGGTGTCTGTCCCAACTTAAAACTCAGAAAGGGTATTGGGAAAATTATTCTTCCTCTCCTATAGCAGCCATAAGAATCAAGAGAACAAATTCCTTTACTTCTGATTCAGTACTACCAGGAGTGAGCAAGAAGGTCAAGAGTATCTTCAGAGAGAAATTTCATGATGTAGAAAATCTGGGGAATGACAAATCACGAGTTCTAGAGATTAGAGTTGAAGAGCGTACAGGGCTGAAAAGAGATGTAGGATAAATTTAGTAACAAAGGGGTTGTCTTGAGCAAAAAGAGATTTAAAACTGGGGAATAACCTTAGCATACTGTGGTTCTTATAGTGATGCATACAAGTAAAATTATAGGACATAATGATATTTTTCAGGTGGGTCTCCAAAAGCTAGTGAGACTATGATATTTGAGGTGGGAGAGGAGCAATTTTTCCAATACTATGTACTGTTCTGGGATATTTCTTTACTTCTGCCAGGGAGAATGTGAAAACTGGGTAGAAGATGAAACTCTTGAGCTTTGGCTCTTGCCAATAAAGATGTGGAAGTGAAGGAGTGGGTGATCCAGATGAAGTCATGAAATAGGAAACAATATAACTAGACTGTTCCTAGGAGTCAGCTTATTCTGTCTAATAGTAAGAATGAGAATTGGTAAGTTTGGAATAAATGGATAATTGTATAGTTACTTAGTGAGAAATAAAAATGAAATCCTAAACCTGACAACTGACTTAATGGATCCCCTCTTGGCCAAGGGGACCCTAGAGTAACCTTGAAAACTAAGTTATTGTCCATGGCAGCAGGGGAGGTCAGACATGCCTGTTACACCCCCTCCCTCACTAAGTGCCTTTAGACTTTCTTTCTTAAAAGCTAAACAGAATCCAACCCTTTCAAAAGACTCCACAGCTGACATCAACCAACCGCCTGACTGCTGCCCTTCCAATTTGTGGTTTCAACAAAACAACAAACCAGTATTTCTTCCTGATAAGAGACCACCAACCATGGAGTGATTCTGGCCAGTCTACAAAGGATGCACTGTAAGGGCTTTTGTGTTCTCTGTGTGTGTACCTTTTGAAAACAGAGAGCCAAAAATTTCACCCTCGGATTATGTTAATGCTGCCATTTTTTAAATGGGACACATGAAGGGGCATGAAGCTTAATTGTGCATGCACTTATTTCTTCTCTCATAAATATTAATTACTGTTCCTGTTGCTTACTGAATATGTACATTTGCCCACCTTGCCCAGCAAAAATTCCTGTCCCCTTTCTTCTTCCCTTAACATGTCTGTTGCCATGTGCATTATGCATTTCATCTTTTACAACACCATGCTCAGCTAAAACCAAAATGAAGATTCCTGCTTAAGCATATTTGATTCTGTGAGCACATTTTGTCTAGAATTATATTACTTGTTGAATTATGCCTTCCAAAATAGAATTTTTAAAATTAAATTGTATTATTATAGATGATTATACATAAGCCATTGATAATCTTTGTTACTTATAGAAAGATACATAAAATTATCTGCCATATGAATTATTATTAAACAGATTCATTATAAAATTGAAAATGTTTATTGACCTAATGTGTATGAAATTAAATGAATTAAAGTTTTCTCATCTCTAAGGCAGGGGCTAGAAGATGTTTTCTGTAAAGGTCTGGATAGTTAATTTTTTTGGCTTTGTGGACCATAAACTTTCTCTGCCAACTACTCAGCTCTGCTGTTACAACATGAAAGTAGCAACAGACAGCACTTAAAGAATGAGGGTGGCCAGATTTGGCCCAGTTGTGAAGCTGTAGTTTTCAGATCCTGTTCTTAGGAATGATTTTTATTTACTTAGGTTTATTGCAGTTGCTGCTTGCTTTCATTTTAACACTGAAATCTCAATAGCATTAAGATAAAGCCCAAAATGGCAGCACCTAATATTAAAATGGTTAACAGTCATAAAATGATTTAATAGATGTCATTTAGACTCAGGCTTTGCCTCTAGCCATGATGGGTTGTATTTTTGAGAACTATCCTTCCTAATGGAAAAGTGTTCTTAGTAACTGAGCTGAGGTATTTTGATCATGGTTAATTTGCAACAGTCCTTAAAATAGCCTTGGGTTCAAAAACCAATTGAAAATCCTCCCAAATAGCTTCTAAAGATATATTTCTTACTCGTTTCAGGTCTCTGTTGAAATGTCTCCTCAGTAAGGTTTTCTTCTTGATTCCCCAATACAAAATTGCGATACCCTCAGGAACTCTTTGACACTTCCTCTTCCCTGCTTTATTTTTTCAAACTACTTATCAAACTACATATGCTTTATTTCACCATTTACATTTTACTTTCTGTCTCCTCTCACTTGAATGTAAGTTATACAAACAGAAGAATTTTCATGTTTTTTCTCATGAAATGCCCATGAAATACAGTAGACATTTAAAAATACCTGTTGCATAACTGAATAAAAGGTTATTGATAAATATGTTAATATTAGCCAGATGTAATCATCTTGGAAAGTACCCAAAGAGATTTTACTCTTTGATTGAAAAAAAGAAAATAATGTATTTATTATTAGTAATAAATTCAATAAAGCTTGAATTGCAGTTTTAGTGTTGTGACTTGAAGTAAGTCAGTGAACCTCTTCTTAGAGGCATCTCATTTTCCTCAACTATAAAATAAGAGTGTTAAACTACATTATCTAAGGGTGTGTTCTCACTGGTTTCCGTTGCTTTTACTCACTTATTACCAGATCTGTAATATCTGAGTGGTCTCCCAACTGGGTAAAAGCTAAGCAGAGATCTTAATACCACATTAGTGGAAGGAAAAAAAGTAGACTCTACCATTCTGACTGTCAATCATCTCCAAGCCTACTGAAATATTCCTGAGTACCAAGTTCGGTAGAAAACAAACCTAGGACAAAACTGAGGCAGGCAGGTGGGAAGGGCTCCCTGGCAAAACTCCAGCTCCCATGTGGGCTGGGAGGAATGCATACTGGAGTGGAACCACAGAAGTCTGTGCATTTGCAGCTAGGGAGGAGCCTTGACTCTCCTGTTCCTGGGTGGAAACTGAGATTCAAACTGCAAGGCAGGAAGCAAAACAGCAGGGAGCCTGGCTTTGCAGAGAGTCCCCATTTTTCTTCTTTTCCCTTTTCACTTGATAAAACTCCACCTTATTTACCCTTCAAATTGTCTGTGAGCCTACATTTCTGTGGCCGTGTGATAAGGACCCCCATCTTTAGCTGAATTAATGAAAATGTGCTGCAACATTTTTGGCACCCAACATGGGGCTCAAGAAATGTTGAGTGAAATGGGGACTCTCACTGTGGTTTCTAAGCCTTTTTATCCTCAGACTTCTGAGCTTACTGGAAACCGCACCTCCTCCCCCATTGTTCCCAGTCAGGAAAGTTGATCAGCCTTGATCTCCATGGCCTTTTTTTTCCTTTTTCAGGATACACCAGTGAGCAGTGGCTCCCTCTCCCCTCCCCTCCCTGCCAGGGGTGTGATCCATAACCCAAGGACCCGACATTGCTGGTCCCTGCTATGTGCCACAGGAGCTTTGCCCTTCCCCAGCCAAGGGGTTTTACTCCATCAGACAGTAATTAAGCTTTAGTCCTGGTGGAGGAATCAGTTGCACAAGAATAAGAGATTCTTCCCCAGGCATTTTGAAACTGCTTCTTTTCTTCCCCTTCTCTACCCCATCAGCAGGTAACTTTTAAAGTTTTGTCTTTTTTTCCTTTTGGAAGACGTCTTACTAGCCTAGGAAAGATGAAGATCACTGTTTATATTCTCTGTAACGTTTTGGTTGTGATAAAGGGTCTTATGGGGACTGGGTTTTCTTCTGTCTATGTAGTTATATGTGTGTGTATGGTGTCTGTAAAAAGAGCTCTAATTAATTTGGCCTGAAGAAAGACAAGCACTTGGATCAAATATTTTCAAACAGAAAATAAAAGCTGTGGTACCTTCCAGTTCATGTGACTTTAATCTTTGAGAAATAAAAGCAGCCTTAAAGACTATTGGTAAAGTGGAGGTGTCATTAAAGTGTAAATAGGTGAACTAAATTATGCAGGTCAGATGCAAGGTTTGCTAAGTGTTTAAGGTTATAAACTGCTTTTTGGATTTTGAGAACTTTTCAATTTGCCAGCTTCACAATTGGTAAGGCCTGAGGACATTTGGAACTAACCATGCCCTTAATTATGCTGGAAGAAGGCAAATCTTGGCTGCAGTTAGCACACAATTAAAACAACTTACCAAGTTTTACATTAAAGTTAAAAATTTCTAGGAGTTACCATTATAACCTGTAATTGAGACTACCAGAACTAGATTTACATGCAGGTTGTGTAAGAACAATAAAATGTGTTTTTTGTTTTTTTTTGTAAAAGGTTATAAGAAGGCATGGAAATGTAAATTTTTGCCTAGGGTTAAAGAACTGTTTTAAGTTAAATAAGATAAAGCTGAAGGTTCAAACAAGTGGTGGAAAGATTGTGGAAATTAATCTTGCAGAAGAGATTCTCTTTGTAAACATAATGACTAAATTCACAAAAAGGTATTATATGATCATTCTGTAAACTGAGCATTTAAATAAAAGCACAGCAAGGTTTTCTTAATGCACTAATCTGCTCTTTGGCAAAATTTGTAAAGGGTTATAAAAGGTTTTTGCTTCTTTAAATTTCTGTGTCATCACTTTGGCAAAATAAATAACTTATGATAATCTGGAATTCTATTTCATAATATCAAGTGTTTAAAACTTTGAACATATTTAACAGGCTCCCCAAAATCATACTTCACTTTCAAAATTGCTTTTCCTAATGCTTGTTTTTTTGGATACTTCAGAGGTCCCCTGAAACATCCAGAAAAGAAGTAAACAGGATTATTTGACATGTTTAGGTACATGGAATTGCCAAAATGATGTTCAATCTTCTTTAAGCTATATTTTGGTAAATAATACTAACATATATTCCAAAATTGTATGGGATTTCTAAAATTCTAATGTCTAAGTACATGCTATGAATCAAAATTAAGGTTGTTATGTTGAGTCATTGTAAACCAGGGAGATAATCAATCTTCTTTGTCAATTGTGTTTCTAAGTGTAACTACCCTGGGTATTTTGTTATTTACAGACAATTGTTGTCTTGCTTTAGTCTTTTTCAAAAGATGGTTTACAATAAGCTATAGAACTGTGACAGGTGCTCTCAAATAAGGGCTTCTGATAACTATGGAGACTGTAATATTGGAATAAAAAAAAATATACAGGACTCATGAAGAGCTGAAATGCTCATGAAGAGCAGGTATTTTCTAAGAAGAGAAGGGAACCAGGAATGCCTGCTTCCCTCTTTCTAGATAGGTGAGCATTCTACCTCTAGGTATTTGCTAGGAAGAGATGGGAACCAGGAATGACTGCTCCCCTCTTTCTACATGGGTAACCATTCATCTTCAGTCACTACCCCTTTCAAATACATCCTGAACCCCTGAGACTCCCTTGAAAAATGCCTTCTTTCTTTTTTCTCCTCCTCTGTTGTCTCTTCACTGACAGCTAATTGTGTCTCTGTACTATGGGATGCTCCCCTCAGATGAATCCTCCAAACTGGAAAGAGTTAATTTCCCAAACGTTAAACTGGTTGGCTTAGGATTGGGCTCAGGAGAAGGGAACCCAGAAGCCCACCATGCCAGCAAAAGAGTAAAGTTTCCTTTTACCAGTGAGGTTTTTGGCATCCTGTGCAAACTGGTAAAAGGTTTTTGGCACCCTGTGCAAACTGGTAAAAGGCCTCAGGATTTTTGAGCTATCTTTACCCTCCCCGTGTTTCATTTTGATACATGTTTTCTAATAATCCGGTTTGTCTCTTCCTGCCTTCAGGCCATCAAACTCCAAATGGTCATGCAACCGGAGCCTCAGAGGAGGGCTCCTTCTGCTGGGAACCCTTAGATAGACCTCTGAGGGAGCTCTGACTGCCATTTTTCCAAAACAGCATCCCCTGTCGGCAGGAAGCAGTTAAGATCCGTCTTTATCCTTATCCTTAGTCTAATGGCAGTTCGATGTACTTCTTTAAAGAGGGGAATGAGACAGACAGGTGGGAAGGGCTCCCTGGAAAACTCCAGCCGGCCTGTGCGGTGGTAAGAATGCACACTGGGGAGGACCAGGGAAGTTTGTGCATTTGCAGCAAGGAGGAGCCTGTCCTCTCCTCTTCCTGTGTGGAATCTGAGATTCAAACAGCAAGGCGGAAAGCTTACAAGGCAGGGACTCTGGCTTTGCGGAAGTTTCCTGTTCCCATTCTTTTCCCTTTTCACCCAGTGAAACCCTGCCTTACTCACCCTTCAAATTGTCTGAGCCTAATTTTTCATGCCCGTGTGATAAGGACACCCGCCTTTAGCCGAACTAAGGAAAAAGTCCTGCAATGGAATGATATGGACTTATTTTTCTATTTTTCTCTTTCTAAATACAATTCAACACTGTCAAAAGACAAAGTTACAAGAAATTTAGTTATGGATCGAATTGGCTTTTGTTTGCAATTCACAAACCAGACAGACTCCATTCTATAAAATAGAACAAGAGCTCCCACTGGGCAATAGAAAACGGTGGGTTTTGTAAGGTAGGAACTACAATAAAATAAAAACCTGGAACAATAGAAAAATAAAGCGATTGGCTAGTATTTAATTACTTCAGGGTACTTTTTTGTAAGGGTTAAAGCAGAGAGGACTTTCTTATTACACTGACTCAGGTAGACTGGACTTTTCTGTTTTAAGAAAAAAAAAAGTCTGTTTTGGATCTATCCATTTCCTTAAAAATTGCAGTTTGATTAAGTGGCATTTAGCATTGAGTGACCTCATTTTGGTTTAGTCTGGTCTTTTAGGGTCTAGAGCAGGAACTCAGTCCAAAACAATAGTCTCCCATAGTTTTTGTTTAACAAAACTATGGAAATAATTCAATAATAATAATCATAAGAGGACACTGAAAGGTAGAAAGTGGAAGTGTCATAAAGACTTGAAGAAAGACACAGTGGTGGGTTCTCTGGGCTTTCCTTTTACCTGCCATAAATCTCAGGCAAGGTGCCACAGAGAGCTACAACGTAGAACTATCAAAAGGAATGGTGGTGGGGGAGAAGAAAACCCTCATTTTGGGAAAGGGAAAATCTGGCTGACTCAGCAAGAGACCCATGCCCAGTGGTGGCAGTAGCCCAATTTGTCTGATGTAGTACCAAGCGTGGACTGCAACCTGGCTGACCACCTAGTACTCCACAGCCAGAGGCAATAGGCAGATCACTCCATCCACACTGGTGGTACCAACAGGCCTATTATCTCCCAGGCTTCCACCCAGCAACAGAAGGTAATCTAGGCCTGGGGTCCTCCAGCTCTCTAACCAGTGACAGTGCAATATGCATACCCTACCCCTGCTTGTCCTCCACCCAGTGACAGAAGGTGGCTCAGGCAGATGCTCGCCTCCCTGGATAAAACTAGCAGATAGAGTGAAAAATCCAATAGCACTTAGTGACCACAGAACAGGCCAGAAGACACATTCTCCGTCCTGTGTGTCTGGATGCCCCTTATCCTATCTATCACTGGGCAGCCTGGAGAAGCACATTCTGCTCCCAGAAACAGCACCATCAGTGATCCAGCAAGAGTTCACATAAACCAGAAGAATGGTTTAGACCAGAATAGACTTACAAGGACTCAGAAACCTAAATTGTCACTGGGATACAGCCCACAAAAGTAAGCTAGCTACTACACATTGAACCTAAAAAGGGTGACTGCCTGCTAACATAGAAGATTAGAACAGGATCAAGCATCTCCTAACATAATATGCAAAATCTCAAGGATACAACTGAAAATCACAGGTCATTCCATGAATCAGTGAGATCACAGCTTGAATGATAAAAGAATCAACTGACACCACTACTGAAATGAATCAGATACTAGCACTGTCTGACAAAGATGTCAAAGCAACTTTAACATTATTATCAATTCCCTTGCAACAAATGAAAAATAGAAAACCCATCAAAAAATGTAAATTAAAAAAAAGAACCAGGTGAAAAATATATGACTGAAAAATACAATAACAATTTTTTAAAGTTGCTATATACACTCAATTGTAGAGAAGACAAAAGATAGAATCAATGTACTTGAGAAAAAAATATTTACTCAATTTGAACAAACAAAAAGAAAATAAGGTAAAAAGAAAATGAACAGAATATCAGGACCTGTGAGACAAAAACAAAGGCAAAAATCTAGTATTTATATCATTCAAGTCTCAGAAGTAGAGGAGAAAATGTGGGACTAATAGACTACACAAAAAATAATAGCTGAAATCTCTATAAATTGTGTGAAAGGCAATCCTGCAAATTCAAGAAGCTGAGTGAAATCTGAGTAGGATAAACACAAATAAATCCCTTCCAAGACATATTATAATTAAACTTTTGAAAACTAAAATAAAAGGAAAATTCTTAAAAGCCACCAGAGAGAAATAATGTATAACCTTTAGAAGAACACCAACTCCAATGACAGTGTATTTCTCATCTGAAACCTTGGAGGCCAGAGAAATTGGCATAATATTTTTCAAGGGGTGAAAGGAAAAAAAATTGTCAACCACAAATTCTATATCTAAAAAATATTTCCTTTAGCTATATAAAGGAAATAAAGACATTCTCAGACAAATAAGAGCCAAGAGAATTTGTCACTAGCAGACCTACCTTTAAAGAATGGCTATAGGAAGCTCTTTAAACAGAAAAGAAGTGATAGCAGAAGAATGCTTGGAACTACAGAATGAAAAGAAGAATAACAGAATAAGTAACATTAGGGATAAATATATTAGATTCTCCTTTCTCTCATGAGTTTCTAAAATAATATTTGATTGCTGAAGCAAAAATTAAAATACAGTATGTTATACTGTATAAATATGTGGTACACAAGCCTGTTAACAGAAATATTGGAAAAAAATATATTTCAGTGGTGAAGGCTAAAGGAAACAAAGTGGAAGTAAAATTTTAATAGTGACTCAGTAAAACATTAATGCAAGTAGGCTGTATTAAGTTATACATTTTATACTACATAGAGCAACGACTATGAAAAATTTGCAAAATGATATACTAAAAACAAGGTAAAAAAATGAAATCCTACCAAAAAAATGAATAATCCACATGTATATAAAAAAAGAGAAACAGAAACAGGAAACAGAGAAAATAAGCGAAAATAAATAAAACAGCAGCCTTAAACCCTAATACTTCAATCATTACTTTAAATATGAATTACTTATACACCAGTTAAAAAAGATTGGCACAAAGGATTAAAAAAAAAATGATCCAACTTTATACCGTCTACAAGAAACTCACTTTGAACATAAGGACATAGGTAGTATAAAATGAGAAGGATGCAAAATGCTATATTATGTTAACATTAATCAAAAACAAGCAGAAGTATTTATAAAAAATCAATGACATTAAAAGCTAGTTATTTTAAAAATTAGAAAAATTGATAAACCTCTATCATGACTGATAAGATAAAAAGAGACCACACACAAATCATGCATAATGAATGAAACAGGATCTATACTATAGATCCTGTACCCATAAAAGGATAATAGTGGAAAACAGCAAACAACTTTACGTTCTAAAGTTAAAGTTAAAAGAAATAAAAGAAATAGACCAATTGCCTGAAAAACCACAGACTATACTTTCTGAGGGTAAAATTACTGACCTGAATCATCTTATAACCATGCATTTAATTTTATAATATAAAAGTTCCCTCCAAATAAATCTTGAGGCCTAGATGGCTTCCCTGGAGAATTTTACGAAGCTCTGAAGAGGAATTAACACCAATTTTATAAAATATGCTATAGAAAACAGAAGAGGAGTGAACACTTTCTAATTCATTTTATGAGACTATTGTTACCTTGATATCAAAACAAAGATAATACAGAGAAAGAAATCTGCAGACCAATAACTTTCAGTAAATTAGATCCACAAGTTTCAACAAAATGCTAGCAAAACAATTTTAGCATATAAAAAAGATTATATCTCATGACCAAGTGAGAATTATCCCCAAAATACAAAGTTTGTGGAACATTTAAAAGCCAATTGATATACCACATCAATACCATAAAAGGCAAAAAAACCACATGATCATCCCAAAAGATGCAGAAAAGTCATTTGACACACTCAACATTATTTTCTTGATAAAATTACTCCAAAAACTAGCAATAGAGGAAAACTTGCTTAGCCTGATAAAGGGCATATATGAAAAACCCCCAGCGAACATGATACTTAATGGTAAATATGATGATTAATTTTGTGTCAACCTGACTAGGCCCCAGGATGCCAGGTATTTGGTTAAACATTAATTCTGGGTATGTCTGTGAGAGCGATGATGGAAGATATTAGCATTTGAATTTGTAAACTGAGTAAAGCAGATAGACCTCCTCAATGTGGATGCAGATCATCCAATTTATTGAGGGTCCAAATAGAACAAAAAGGTAGAGAAAGGTTGGGTTCACTCTCCCCCTGCCTGTTTCAGCTGGGACACTGATCTTCTCCTGCCCTTGCTGCTGCTGGTTCTCAGATTTTTAGACTCAGGCTGGAATCTACACTGTTAGTTCTCCGGCTCTCAGGCCTTCAAGCTACAACACAGGCGCTTCTGGGTCTCCGATCTGCGGACAGCAAATTATAGGACTTCTCAGCCTCCATAATTCCGTGAGCCAATTCCTTATAATAAATCTCATTATATATTATGTATTATAAAAATACATAATATATAATATATAAATTATTAAATATATAAATATAAACAATATATAAATTATTAAATATAGAAATATAATTTGCCTAATATAAAATACTATAGAAATATTCAATATAATAAATATAATATATAAATATATGGTAATATAGATTTATACCCAGAGGATATATATATATATGTATATATATTCCATTGGTTCTGTTTCTCTTTGGAACCCTTACTAATATAGTATAAGATTTAAAACATTGAATGCATTTTCTTCATGATCAGAACAAGGCAAGAATGTCTTCTTTCAGTAGTTTTGTTATAAATAGTATTGAAGTTCTAGCCACTGAAACAAGGCAAAGACAAATAAAAGGCATTCATATTAGAAAGAAATAAAACTATTCCTATTTGCTGAGTCAATTTATATCATAGTTTTGAAATTACAAAATCATAGCAATGGAGAATTGATAGTGGTTGCCAAGGGTTAAGGGAGGGGGTGGATGGGGGCAGGATGTTTGGTTTTGAAAGAGTAACAGGAGGAATCCTTGTGGCAGGGGAACAATTCTTATTTTGACTGTGGTGGTGGATACGTGGACTCACATATGTGATAAAATTGCTCACAGAATGAAAAAGCCAAACAGATACAAGTAAAATTGGAGAAATCAAAAAAATTGGTAGATTATATAAATGATGATATTCTGGTTGTAATTTTGTACTATAATTTTGCAAGCTGCTATTGGTGAGGGAAACTGATTAAGAGGTGCACAGAATCTGTCTGTCTGCATAATTATAACTGCATGTGAATTTACAATAATATCCAGAAGGTTTTAAAAAGCACATTTAATGCCATAATTATTTGTTTTTTATAACCCAAAATTGCCAACTCTGGGGACATACTATGGGAATTATTTGAAATGGTTCAAAGTACTTCCATCCCTCACTCACATTTACAGGATCATATATAATAATGGTGGAATCATTATGAATGCACATAATCAAAGAGAACCAGAATTTGACAGTGCTGATAAGAATGAAATAAACTCGAGGCAGAATAGTATGGTTGAGAAAATAATCTATGCCAATCTCTGTAATAAATCATTCAAAATCAGGTGTGTAACCAGCAACTTTTGAGAGTAAAAGGGAGTTGATGAAAGATATTAGAACTGATGAAATTACTATCAGCTCTCCAAAAGTAAAGACTATTTTATTATTTACAAACAAAACACTGATATCTCTCCTTCTCCACTTCCAATCCACAAAGGAATTAAGGTGGCTCCAAAACCAAAGTTGCTTTTGTGATTACTAGTGTTCACTTAAAAAATATCAGTCATTTTTCTTTAAAATTAATAGACATCTTCCAGAGGTAGTCAAGAATATTTATGTGATTGCAGTCACCTTTTACAGATCCGAAAACCATCGCTCAAAGAGAGTCTCATACACCCTGAGACTGATAAGGGCACTGAGTCTGATTTCACCATCAAGTGGTGATTTTAAGGCACTCCAAGCCAAGATTTCATGTGCAGTCACAGGCAAGTCAAAATGTCTGCTGTATAATGATGTCTGGTTTCAATTAAGCTCATGAGGAGACATTTACATATAATTGTTTACATGATTTCATGTCAATGTCTTTACATCATATGCTGTAGATGAGAACTGGAATTTGTAGTGAGCTTGAACTTATTCTTGTAACTATTTCACAACAGAAAGCTAAAGTTCATTTGTAATTGTTTTCTGTATTTTAAAGACATTCTTTTTTAGCTTTAATTATTTATATATAAAATGTTTTATATGTCTATCTTCAACAAAGAAAATGTCATTATGTATTATTTTCTTATGAAATCCCTAAGTAATTTTCCATCCAATAGGTCAGAGATTCCTTATTTAAAAAAAAAAAAACTATTCACCTTTCACATGTACATTTCCAAATAATCAATTTTTACCTGAATTTAATTGAATAAGAACTAAATATGTAATCTTTTATTTTAAAATATATTTTCTATATTCTGGATATGTCACAGGAACTTTTTTTTTGAAATCTGAAATCATGCAAATGCCTTTCGTTAAAATACCAGAGATTTTACTCCCCTGAAAATTTGCATTGTTAGGAATATATAGCATAAAAAGGACCCAAATGCTATTAAGGTTTTTAAGCTGTCAACTGAATTCTGCACACTACATTTATTCTGTTTCCATTTGCTACCAAGGAAAAGTGCAAAGTCAAACATGTTCTTACAAAAAGCACTATAAGCTGCATGTAAATGAGACCGCTTTTCCTGAGGGTCTGTCTTCAATCTGATAGTGCATTTAAGTGCTTGCTTTCACTTAGAATAGACTGAAATATACAAATAGAAACTGAGAGCAGTGAAAATGACATGTATCCAAGATTTTACCCAGGAATAAAAGAAGCAAAACAGATTATGCTGTCTCTTTAAAAGACCTACTTGATTAATTAAACAATTACTTTCTATAAAAAAAATACAGACATTAAATGTAGAAACAAATGTTTCAGGCAATAGTGACCAAAAGGAAATAGCAATCTGGCAACTTTATTGAAAAATTTTGCTGTGGTACAATGTCTTTCTTTTCTTATTTTTTCTTTCTTGGTCTAAATACCATTTTGCAAAGTGCAGATGGCTTGGATTTATAGCTATAGCTGTTTACTATACATGTGCCATTTTCCAACTGGTAGGAGCTTTGCAGATGTGTAAGCCTGTTAATCCAGACCAAAACACTGTAACTATTTTTTATTTTTCAATTCATGATTTGTAGACATATCTTAAGATTACAATATTAGTTTTTATGGCCTGTTTTATCAAAATTATTCATATTGTAGTTATTTTTACAGTGGTTTTCCACTTGAAACCCATTTTGGATGGGTGTGACTTTGACAGGCATAGTTGCATAGTGGTGAAAAATATGGTTTGTGTTGTCAGACACACCTAGGTCTAGATTCTGTCTTCTTCTAACAAACTGTACCACAGAGGGTAAGTCACTAAATCGCTCAGAGCTTGTTTCTCTGCTTTTGTACAATAGATATAATAATGCCTAACTCATCAGTGAAATAATACCTATAAATTTCTAAAATAGCCCTAGAATTTAGAAAAGACAACAAATGTTAGCTCTTATGATTTTAACTTGTTTAAACTGAATGTGACATTTTAATTAATCTCTGGAAAGGCATCTCTGCCCATAATAAAAAGCATTTTTATTTTTTAGAGGTGATATGAAATGGAGATCAACCTAGTTTTCATGTCAGATTGTACATTGCATGTAAAAATTCATTTCTATTCTTTCTGTAGGAGAATACCTCCTCAGGCCCTTCAATTTAGATTTACCACTTTATATTCTTAGGCCAATGTATGTGAGCAGAGATAATTTAAGCTGCTTTCCAGCAGAAGCTTAAATATCAAAGTTACTACTTTCCTTCCAAAAAGAGAGCTGGTACATCCTGCATACAGGGGACTCTACATCCCAGGTCCTGGATCTGAGCTGAACAGAGATAACAACAACCGAAGTAAGGCAGTCAGGATAATTAATGTGAATGAAAAAAAAATGTTTGAGTGATAAGCCAGTGAGATTTGGGGATTTTTTATTAACTCTGGAAAGTTGACAAATACAAAAATCGATACCTAAAAATAGGGCACTACCATAACAAAAACTCTCTAAAATATGTGGCCTGGGCTTTGGGCCCAGGGCCTTGTACTGGGAAAACTGAGATGGCAGTCTGGAAAAATGATAACTTGTAACAGGCAATGGCAAGTCATCATATGCAATAGAGAAACAACTTGAATGGTAAATGATGTATATAATAAATGTGTGGCTTTAGGGAAGGGATTTGCAAAATTCAATGCTGTTAATGCGCCTTGGTTGCCATTTGCTGCATTACACAAAGCACGGCAAGACAGAGGTGTTTTCGCAAGGAATCCATCATTTGTCCTGAAGGAGTGAAAGGAAGAGAAACAATCGAGGTATTTCAAGATTTGCATTGTCGAAAGATGCAAATATTCCTCTCCTGAGCAATTAAGGCTGGTTTATGTTCAGTCTTTGAGCAAAGACCAAATCAAGGGTGAAATCTGTGCAGCCTTTGTTAAAGCCTCTGATTGAATTAAGGCGGTCCCCAGGAAATCCTTAGTTGGAATAGTTGAGCAAAAAACACAAAGAATGTGGTCACCCAGAAGCATGAAATATTCAAAATACCTGTAATACCTATAATTACCTTTAGAAAGAGGTAGTCCCAAAGAGGCTATAGATTGGCTATTGGGATGCCAATCTGACTGGAATCAAATAGTAAAATAAACCACAACAATGAAAGACTGTTTGAGATATAAAATGACATTTAGTATTCAGATTTCTTCAGACAAGAAGTAGCGTTAGACAACTGCTGGATCTATAAAGACCTTATGAAGCAGCCAAGGAAAATAATATTAAAAACTCCTATAGGGTAAAACCAAGGCATATGGAGATCCACAGTCAAGAAAACCAGAGTCTCTTTAGAAATATCCTACACTCCCAAGGTAAGGGACACACATAAGTTTTCCCAGAGGGATATTCTGAATGGCTATGAATCAGTGACTGCTACGTACTTTCCATTCTTTCTCTATGAAAGGGAGGACTTTATGCTGTTACCCTCTCTCTGTTCCATCGTTAAATGTGAGGGCTGGAATGGGTCCTTTTGGGTCATGGACTCCTAGATTCCGATACCTGATATAGAGGGTGTCTTTCATAAAATCCTAGGAGAGCTTGATGTGACTGAATGTGGCTTTAGAAATTCCTCTTTGGGGAGGGTGTGGGTGTATTTTAAATGCAGAAAGGAGGAAAGTAAATACTTGTGACTAAACAGGTTGATTACAGTAGATTTCAAATATCCAGTCCCTTCTTCCCTGTGGGAGGATAATACCTGACCCTACTGACTAGTATTTGGACATGCCATGAGCTTCAGCCAGTGAAATGTGAGCAGATGTGAGGTTTGCCACATAAAAATTTAAAGAACGAGGTCAGGTTTTAGAAGGAGAAAATATGTGGACTGGAATTTTAGGCCTTCTGTAGCCTGGAGCAGAGGCTTAGCCTTTATATAACATGAGCAGAATTGGCTCTTAAAAACCACTGAGATTTTTGGATTGTTTGCTACCACAGTAAAGCTGATATAGATTGTCTTGAAACTCTCTTGTTAAATTTGGAATTTTGCTGTTCCTCTACCAGACCAAGGAAACGATTAAGTATTTTTCCCCCAAAACAATGTATAATCTGTCTTTCAAAGAATTATTATGCATCAATCAATAGAGGGAAATGGAGAAAAACTGCAAGCTTCAATGTTGATCTACACTTCTAGCCATAAACTTTTCTGAAATTTCAGAGCCTAGTTTCAAAGACTTTGAGTACCTATTATGAGTGTGGAAATTGTCAAAATAAAGATGGAGTCACTTATGTTAAAAACAAAACAAAAGCCCTGACACATAGGACCAGGGAAGTCTACAAAGAGAGGCTTCTTATGCTTGTATTCCTGATAACAAAAACTGTCACAAAAGGCTGCAAAAACCACAAACCTAGCACAAAGGCCATCGCAACTTTACACAAAAAATAATTCTGCCAAGAGATCTGCGGAGCAACTGCCTGTCCAGCCTCAGACTGACATTACCCTTATTTTTCATCTTTGTTGTCAAGGGTAATCATTTCAAAGCAATTATGTAATCCTCCTCATTTTTCTTTTAAAATCCTTTGTCTTCCTTTGCCTCCCTGAATACACACATACTTTACTGTGACATGCATATTCCTATCTGCATACCTTATTCTCTAATAAGTATTATTTTCTAGAGAGCGTTTCTCTGTTTGTTATTTAGGATAACATGGGCCTGGTATTATACAAATACATTTGGTGCTTTATATACAATTTTTAAAAATCTTTACAGTAGGATATAAAGATTATTACTGCATGAAAAAGCAAATACTCAGACCAGTAAGCAATTTCCTAAAACCACAAATTCAGTAAAAGGGAGAGCCTGGAGTCCATTCTAGCTGGTCTCATCCCTGTATAGCCAATGTTCTTTGCACTCATCTAAAATGATTCAATGCCAGGTTTTCACATGTCAGCATACTTTGACAAAAATCACGGAAACCATCACTTTAAAGCTCCTATTTTCACTTATTTATTTAAATCTTGCATAATTGGACAACGATTAAAGCTGGATCAGTTGATGTAATCTTTCCTCTTTTCATTATTGGATGAGCCCAATTATAAGCTATGTAAAGTGGAACGGGTTAGTGATAAAATGGCTCTTGATTGTTAAAAAAACCTTCAAAAACAAACTCCTAAAAACAATATTTCACCTTGAAAAATACTCTGAAATGTATGGCTAGTACATGACTAATAGATTCACATAAAATTTCCATCCCTGATAAAAATTCCCTCAAAGGCTTTCCATCACACATATAATGAAATTGAAACTCCTCATATGACCTAAGGTCTGACATTATCTTGCCCTTTTCTCTCTCTCCAACTTCAATTTTTTCCTTTCTCTCAGACTCTTTCTAGGCTAGACAAACTGACTTTTTTTGTTTTGTTTTTCTTTCTTTTCTTTTCTTTTCTTTTTTTTTTTTGAGACAGGGTTTCACTGTGTTGCCCAGCTTAGAGTTTAATGGTGTAATCACAGCTCACTGCAGCCTCAACCTCCTGGGCTCAAGTGATCCTCCCATCTCAGCCTCCCAAATTGTTGGCATTAAAGGCGTGAGTCACTGCACTTGTCCTTCTTTTGTTTTTCCAGCATATAGAATTCGTCGTCACCTCAGGACAGTTGTACTTCTTAGTATATTGCTTTCTCTCCAAAACTTCACATTGCTCATTCCATGCCAACATTATGGTCTTAATTCAACTGTCACCTTCTTAGAAAAGACTTTTCCAACAGCTTCTCCTGTCATGTTTTATAATATTATTCTTTATTATATTCTACATGGTACACAGATGTGTATCTATATGTTTATTATTTTTCTTCCTTCAAGTAAATGTAAGCCTTACAAGACAAGTCATTATCTGATCACTTTTGTATCTGTAATGCCTAATAATAGTGCCTAGCATATGACAGACACTCAGATATTTTACAACTAAAATTCCTCTATTATAAATGCATTCTTTATTTAATTTACAAGTGCCATAAGTGAAAGTAACTAGTAAATTACTAGTAAAGTAGCTACTAATTATTGGTTTCTTAATTATTCTCTTATTATTTTTATTAACAAATTTGGATTTTAAGAAATGACATGGTATTGGCATTAAAACTGACATAGTATTGGTAGCACTGTTGGCTAAGAAGAGAAATAGAATAGCCAAATAATAGATAAACTGCTGTGCATGTTAATTTATTTGCTAAAGATATATATTTAAAAACTCGTAGTTCGATTGTTTCATTAGTATTCACAAAATATTTCGAGAGATGAAAATATACTAGCAATTTTTTGTTTCATTTAATCCATAAAAATAGAGCATACGTTAGCATGCCATATTAATCTTTTAATGGAAAATAAAGATGAATATATATCTTCTACAAAAGCTATTCAGATACCTCATCAAAAGAAAAAAGTCAGGGGTAGAACAGGTAACTAGAAACTATATCTAATTTCCCTGAAACTACAAATTATATATATTAAAGAAATAATGATGAAAGTATTTTTAATATAAGATTTTATATAACAATATTTTCAAGTACCATAATACTAGAGTTCTATTGGGGTTAATTTATTAATCTCTATGCCTAAGCAAAAATTAATTTTTTGTATTTTTTATTGATACAAAATATTTCATTTATTTACAGGGTATATGTGAGTATTTTTTACACACATAGCATGTACGGTGATCAAATTAGGGTTATCCTTTAGTAGTTATCGTTTCTCTGTGTTGGTAACATTACAAATCTTCTCTCCTAGCTGCTTCAAAACATATAATATATTGTTGCTAACTATAGCTGCCATTCTCTGATATGGGATATTAGAGCTTTGTTTTTCTATCTAACTGTAAGTTCGTACCCAATAACCAACGTCACTTTATCTACCCACCCACCCCACTCCCCACCTAGCACCCTTCTCAGCCTCAGGTTTGTATCATACTATTCTCCATCTGCATGAGATCAACGTTTTTAGCTCCTGCATATGACCGAGAAAATGTATTTGTCATTCTGTACCTGGACTATTTCACTCACCATAATGACTTCCAGTTCCATCCATGCTACTTAAAATGATAGGATTTTGTTATTTTTATGGCCAAGTAGTATTCTATTGTGTGTATATCACATTTTCTTTATCCATTCATCCATCAATGGACACTTAGGTTGATTCCAAATCTTGGCTACTGTGAATAGCACTGTGTTGAACATGTGAGTTCAGGTATCTCTGATATACAGATGTTTTTTCCTTTGGATAAATACCCAGCAGTGGGGTTTCTGGATTGAATTGTAGCTCCATTTTTAGTTTTTTGATAAATCACCATACTATTTTCCACAGTGGCTGTACTAATGTATATGCCAATCAACAGTGTAAAAGAGTTTCCTTTTTCCACATCTTCACCAGCATCTCTCTTTCCTTCCTTCCTTCCTTTCTTTCTTTCTTTCTTTCTTTCTTTCTTTCTTTCTTTCTTTCTTTCTTTCTTTCTTTCTTTCTTTCTTTCTTTCTTTCTTTCTTTCCTTTCTTTTTCTTTCTTTCCTTCTTTCTTTCTTTTTTCTTTCTTTCTCTTTCTTTCTTTCTTTCCTTCCTTCTTTCTTTCTTTCTCTCTCTCTCTTTCTTTTTCCTTTCTTTCTCTTTCCCTTTCTTTCCTTCTTTCTTTCTTTCCTTTCTGTCTGTCTGTCTGTCTTTTTGATTATAGCCATTCTAACAGGCTAGTCAGAATATCTCATTGTGGTTTTGATTTGCATTTCCATGATGATTAGTGATGCTGAGCATTTTTTCGTATAACTGTTGGCTATTTGTAGGTCTTCTTTTGAGCAACATCTATTCATATCCATAGCCCACTTCTAACAGGATTATTTGGTTTTTTATTGTTGAGAAGTTTGAGTTCCTTATATATTTTGGATATTAGTCTCATGTTGGATGAAAACTTAGCAAATATTTTCTCCCACTCCATAGGTTGTCTCTTCATCTGTAGATTGTTTCCTTTGCTGTGTAGAAGCTTTTTAGTTTAGTACAATCCCACTTATCTATTTTTGTTATAGTTATTTGTGTTTTTGAGGTCTAGCCGTAAAATCTTTACCTAAGCTAATATCTTAAAACTATTTTTCCTATTTTTTTTCTAGCAGTTTTATAGCATTGAGTCTTACATTTAAGTCTCTTATCTATTTTAAGTTGATTTTGTATATGGGGAGAGATAAGGGTCCAATTTCATTCTTCTGCATACGGATATATACAATTTTCCCAGTACCTTTGATTGAAGAGAGTAGTTTCTCCCTACTGCATGTTTTTGGCACCTTTGTTCAAAAATCAGTTGGCTGTAAGTACTTGAATATTTCTAGACTCTCTATTCTGTTACATTGGTCTATGTATCTGTTTTTATGCCAATGTCATGATGTTTTTGGTTACTACAGCCTTGCAATGTATTTTGGTGTCATGTCCTGTGATGCTTCCAGCTTTGTTCTCTCTCTTTTCCTCAGGATTACTTTGACTATTTACACTCTTTTGGGGTCTATACAAATTTTCAGTTTGTTTTTGCTAATTCTGTGAATAATAACGTCGGTATTTTTATTGGGATTGCATTGAATTGCTAGACTGCTTTGGAATGTATAGTCATTTCAACAATATTAATTCTTCCAATCACTGAGCATAGGATGTCTTTTCATTTGTTTTTGTCTTCAATTTATTTTATTTGTGTTTTGTAGTTTTCCTTGTAGAGATCTTTTACCTCCTTGGCTACATTTATTCCTATGTAATTTTTGTAGATATTTTAAGTGGGATTGAATTCTTGATTTCTTTCTCAACTAGTTCATAATTGGTATACAGAAACACTACTCAATTTTGTATGTTGATTTTATATCCTGCAACGTTACTGAATTTATTGATCAAATCTAAGAGGTTTTGGCGAAGTCTTTGGGTTTTTCTCGATATAAGATTATATCATCAGCAAAAAAAAAAAAATTTACTTCTTTTCCAATTTGAATGCCTTTCATTTTTTTTCTTCCCCAATTGCTCCAGCAGTATGTTGAAAAGAAGTGGTGAAAACAGGCCTCCTTGTCTTGTTCCAGATCTTAGAGAAAAGGCTTTCAGGTTTTTCCCATTCTGTACGATGTTAGCTCTGGGTTTGTCATGTATGACCTTTATTTTGTTGAGGTATGTTTCTTCTATGCCTAATTTGTTGACAGTTTCTCTTATGGAGGGAATAATTTTATAAAATGCTTTCTTTGCATCTATTGAGATGATCATATCATTTTGGTCCTTCATATGGAATATCACATTTATTGTGTATGTGGAATCGTCCATGCATGCCTGGTATAAATCCCACTTGGTTGTGGTGTATTAGCTTTTTAATTTGTTCTTGAATTTGATTTGCTAGTATTTTCTTGAGGATTTTTGCATGTATGTTCATCAGATATATTGGTCTGTAGTTTCATTTTTGTTGTTGTTGTATTCTTGTCTACTATTGGTGTGAGGGTAATGCTGACCTCATACAATTTTTTAAGAAGAGTTTCCTGTCTTTAATAGTTTCAGGAGTATTCGTATTAATTCTTCCTTTTATATTGGTAGAATTCAGCTGTGAATTCATCTGGTCCTGGGCTTTTATTTGTTGGTAGACTTTTTATTACTATTCAATCTCACTACACAAAATTGGTCTGTTCGGGTTTTCTATTTCTTCTCATTTAATTGCAGCAGGTTGTATGTTTCCAGGAATTTATCCATTTTCTCTAGGTTTTCCAGTGTGTTAGTATATAATTGTTTACAGTAGTCACTGATAATCTTTTCTGTTTCTCTGGTGCCAGTTATAATGTCTCCTTTTCCATTTCTGAATTTTTTTATTTGGCTCTTCTTTTCTTGGTTAGTCTATCTAATGGTTTGCCCATTTTGTTTATCTATTCACAAGACAAAATGCTCATTTCATTGTTTTTTATTGTTTTTCAGGCTTTATATTATTTGGTTTATCTCTGATCTTTATTATTTCTTTACTTCTGCTAATTTTGCATTTGATTTGTTCTTGCTTTGCTAGTTCCTTGAGGTCCATTGTTAGGTTGTTTATTTGAAATATTTGTACTTTTCTGATGTAGGCATTTATTGGTATGAAATTTCCTCTTAGCATTGCTTTATCTGTGTCCCGCAGGTTTTGGTATATTGTGTTTCCATTTTCATTTGTTTAGAGAAATTTTTGATTTGCATCTTAATTTCTTCATTGACCCAGTGATCATTTAGGAGCATGTTGCTTAATTTCTGTGTATTTCTATAATTCTCAAGGTTCCTCTTAGTGTTGATGTCGAGTTTTATTCTATCGTGATTTTGAGAGATACGTTATATGATTTCAATTTAAAAAAAAAATTTGAGACTTCTTTTGTAATCTACCATATGGTTTATCTTGGAGGATGTTTCATGTACTAATGACAAGAATGTATACTCTTCTGTGTTGCAGTATGATGTTCTGTAAATGTCTGTTAAGTCCATTTTGTCTAAAGTACAGTTTAAATCCAATGATTCTTTGTTGATTTTCTGTCTAGATGATCTGTCTAATGCAGAGAATGAGATGTTGAAGTCCCCCACTATTATCGAAATGGAGTCTGTCTCTTTGGATATAGTAATATTTGTTTGATGAAAATGAGTACTCCAATTTCAGTGCATATATATTTAGAATTGCTGTGTCCTTTTCCTCTTCCTTTTCCTGCTATGTCCTTTTATCATTATATAAGGATCTTCTTCGTTTTTGTTTTAATTTTTTTCACTTAGTTTCTTTTATCTGATATAAGTATAGCTATGCATGCTCATTTTGCTTTCTGTTTGTATGGAATACTTTTTCCATCCCTTTTCTTTGAGTCTATATGTATCTTTACAAATATAGTGTGTTTCTTGTAGGCAGCACGTAGTTGGATTATGTTTCTTTATCCATTCAGCCGGCCTGTGTATTGTAAGTGGGGAATTTAATCCATTTATAGTCAAGGTTATTTTTGATATGTGAAGTCTTGTTCATGTCATATTGTTGTTTCCTGGTTATTTTATATATTCTTTGTTCCTTTTTCTCCTCCTTCTGATTGTCATTGTGGTTTGGTGGTTTTCTACAATGTTATCATTTGAGATTTTTTATCTTCCTAATTTATGTGTTTGGTTAACTGATGAGTTTTTTACTTTTGTGTGTTTTCATGATGGTAAATGTCCTCTTTTAACAGGTTAAGGACTCCCTTGTGGATTTCTTGTAAGACCAGACTAGTAGAGATTAATTCTCTCGCTTTGCTTCTCTGGGAAGGCTTTATTTCTCCTTCATTTATGAAGAATAATTTGCTGTATACAGTATCCTCGTATGGCAGGTTTTCCTTTTCTTTTTTTTCTTTCATCATTTTGCCTATGTCATCCTATTTCTTCCTGGCCTGTAAGGTTTATGCTGAGAAATCCACTCTTAGTCTGATAGTGAGGGAAGAGAGAGACCCTCTCATATTGTTTTATATTGTTTCATATTGTTTCATACTCAGTATCTGTTTTAACTAAAAAAACAAGGAAGTGAAACCAAAGGCAGGCAGCCCAGCGCCAGGCCCAAAACCAGGCCTGGGCCTGCCTAGCCTAAACCCAGTAGTTAAAAATCAACTCATGACTTAGCAACTGATGTTATCCATAGATTCCAGACATTGTATGGGAGAACACTGTGAAACTCCCAGCTCTGTTCTGTTTCACTCTGACTACCGGTGCCATCTGGGGTTTGAGGCAGGGGTGGAACTACTCTCCGTGGGAGTAGCGTAGTCAGGCAGTTGTGGGGAGTACAGTTTGCTTGTGCCTTAGTTTCACAGCAGCCCACAGCAGCAGTGGTGAGATTTGTCCTTGGAGCGCATGAAAGTGCCTGGCCTCCCGTCTCCCACCTTGGCCTGGGGGTAGCAGCAGCAGCTTCAGCCCTGGGGCAGGATGCAGTCCTTTGGAGCCTGAGGTCTCAGAATGGCACCATGCAGCAAGTGCACAGGGCTCTGAATCCTGTGGGTCTCTGTGTGAGTTCCCTCTCTGGAGCAATGTCTCTGTGCAATCTGAAGGCAGCTACCTTTTTGTTAGTCACCTGCAAGGGTGGAGAGGCTCGCCTGGAGCTAGGACTGTAAAAGTCTGTGGCAAGAATGTGGAGCCCTGGGGTCTCTCACTTATCCTTTTTCCACGTTCAGGAAGTTCTCCTGGCTCCTAGACCAAGAAACTATATTTAACGTGTCTTGTATTTCACATCTGAGAAAGGTCCAAGGTCATTGAGTAATTTAGACGAGAAAAACTATGAATAAAATTAATCTTGACTTTCTCAAGGTCAAATTACAAATTGTACAGCATCAGGCACATACTTTCCTTACACATAGTAGCTGCTTAATGAATATTTGGTTAAAGGAATGGTTATTTGATGATCTAAAAAACAATTTTGTTAATTTGCTTTATCTTCTTTGTCTGTGAAATCTTTGACCGAGATAGTTAACAAGGAGCAGAAAGGGATTTTTTTCTTCTCCCAGCAAGAAGTGATTTTTAAAATGTAGTAATATCACTTGTAGAATCAGGTTCATAATATCTCATATGAATTTAGTCTGACACTAAGGAAATCTATCTTATTCCATCTTTTTTTCTAATGACTTGTGCATAAAACATTTTTCTTACAACTTTTTCAACACATAGTATATAAGACATATTTCTTTGAGGTTTAGACTATCCGCACATACCCTTTCTCACTGCTGATAACCAATAAATTTCTATTATCTTCTTTTTATTCATTGGAGACTTTGGGGCCAGCTCACAACCTAATAGGTCATTTCTATTTACTCATCTGACAAAGGGCTAATATCCAGAATCTACAATGAACTCAAACAAATTTACAAGAAAAAAACAAACAACCCTATCAACAAGTAGGCAAAGGATATGAACAGACACTTCTCGAAAGAAGACATTTATGCAGCCAAAAGGCACATGAAAAAATGCTCATCATCACTGGCCATCAGAGAAATGCAAATCAAAACCACAATGAGATACCATCTCACACCAGTTAGAATGGCCGTCATTAAAAAGTCAGGAAACAACAGGTGCTGGAGAGGATGTGGAGAAATAGGAACACTTTTACACTGTTGGTGGGACTGTAAACTAGTTCAGCCATTGTGGAAGTCAGTGTGGCGATTCCTCAGGGATCTCGAACTAGAAATACCATTTGACCCAGCCATCCCATTACTGGGTATATACCCAAAGGATTATAAATCATGCTGCTATAAAGACACATGCACACATATGTTTATTGCGGCACTATTCACAATAGCAAAGAGTTGGAACCAACCCAAATGTCCAACAACAATAGACTGGATTAAGAAAATGTGGCACATATACACCATGGAATACTATGCAGCCATAAAAAATAATAAGTTCATGTCCTTTGTAGGGACATGGATGAAGCTGGAAACCATCATTCTCAGTAAACTATCGCAAGGACAAAAAACCAAACACCGCATGTTCTCACTCATAGGTGGGAATTGAACAATGAGAACTCATGGACACAGGAAGGAGAACGTCGCACACCGGGGACTGTTGTGGGGTGGGGGGAAGGGGGAGGGATAGCATTAGGAGATATACCTAATGTTAAATGACGAGTTAACAGGTGCAGCACACCAACATGGCACATGTATACATATGTAACAAACCTGCATATTGTGCACATGTACCCTAGAACTTAAAGTATAATAATAATAATAATAAAAGGTCATTTCTATTCTATCTCCTACAGATTTATGTTTCCATGTATGTGTAATTTGATAATCTCACTGCTATAGACTGAATTTTTCTGTTCCCCCAAAATTCATATATTGAAATCTTAATCCCTAACGTGACGGTATTTTGGAGGTGGGGACTTCCGGGGTGGTTAGATCATAACAGTAGATCCCTCATGAATGGGATTAGTGTTCTTATAAAAGTGACCCTAGAGAGTTTCCTCACCCCTCCTGTATGTGAGGTTATGGGAGAAGATGACTTCCTTTGAAGCTGGGCCCTTGCCAGGTTTTAAATCTGAGAGTACCTTGATCTTGACTTTTCATTATAAGCCACCCAGTTTATGGTTATAACAGCCCAAATGAACTAAAACATGTATTTCCAGACCTATTTAAACTTAGTGGCCATACCTGCCCTCTGCATCAATCTTCCAAACAGTGTCCATCGTCGTCTAGGGAGCTGTTCTAACTCAAAATTTGAAACCCCCGACTACTATGCATTTGCCTTTCCTTCTTTCCCAAACTTCATCCAATTTTCTTTACCAAAACTTTGACCTCATGGGGACCTTCAGTGCTCTGACCTCTCCATTTTATCCTCCTCTGTGATCCCTCTGTAATCCTTATAATTCTTCTATTTTATTTTAGCCTCTATTCTTTCCATATTCGGCCTTGGCCTCAAAGTTGATTACACGAACTATAAACCAATCTATAAGCCTATAAGCATACCTACATAGTTTTTTATTTATTTATTATTTAAAAATTTTTTTTTATGGCTACTCTATCTCCCTTCTCCTCCTCCTTCCCTTTTTTCCTCCTCCTCCTCCTCTTCCTCCTCCTCCTGTTCACCCGCCTCCTTATTCATCCTCCTAGCAAAACTGCAACAAAGGTGGCTAAGAGTTGCTAGAGAAATCACACAGCTAGACAGGGACTGCTGTAGCTTCATGGACTTCTATATATTCATTCTATACATTCATGGCCTCCAACCTGAATAGGGTCCTAACAGGGTTTTCTCATTTCTAATCCTAGAAATATTATATAAATCTTACCTTAATGAATCTTCCTGCTTTTTTAACTACTAATTACTGTCTCTCTTTTTTTTTTTTCAAATATTCTCTTCTAAGGTCTTTTGATATTACACTTGTTGAATTTTCTTTGTGCCTTCCAACTCTTCTTTCTTTCCTTGGTAGAATTCCATTTTGCTTTTCGTATCTTTAATGATAATATTTCTTTCTCCCTCAGTCCACTGCTCTACTTATTATATACGTTTTCCCTGAGTAATCTCATTCAATTTTTACATATTGGTAAGTCATAGATCTATATTTCCCACTCAGCTTTTCCCTTAAGTTTATGATTCATACATTCAGGAGCATGCAGAATATTTATTTCTACCTAGTAGATCTGAAGTGTCTTAAATTTATCACTCTTTTCCTGGTTCCTCCACCAATACTCACCTAATGCTTCTAGCTGGTAACCTGGTTCCTCCATGAACACTCACCCAATACTTCTAACTAGTAACATTTTTTGGCTAATTTTCTCCCTCATTTCCCATATACAAGAAATCACTAAGTTCTGTCAAATTGTGCTATTGAATAATTCTCTAGGCCAGGCTCGGTGGCTCATGTCTATAATCCTAGCACTTTGGGAGGCCGAGGTGGGTGGATCATAAGGTCAAGAGATCGAGACCATCCTGGCCAACATGGTGAAATCCCGTCTCTAATAAAAATACAAAAATTAGCTGGGCATGGTGGTGGGCGCCTGTAGTCCCAGCTACTTGAGAGGCTGAGGCAGGAGAATCGCTTGAACCCGGGAGGCAGAGGTTGCAGTGAGCCGAGATCACACCACTGCACTCCAGCCTGGTGACAGAGTGAGACTCCATCTCAAAATAATAATAATAATAATTAATAATAATTCTCTAATCTTAGTTTTCTTCGTTTCTATTGTCTTTGTATTGACTTAGCCCTTTTTTTCCTCTGGCTTGGCTTCTGTAACTACTATCTAATTATTATTTCTCTTGTCTTCTCCTTGTTCAGAATTTTCAAAATGACCTATGTAAAGGAGATTCTGATCTATTGACTTTTCCTCCTAATACACTCCCTATGGGGTATGTGATCTAACATCATAATTTCCTTTCTAAGCCTCAAGACTTCTTCCTCTCTTACTCTTGTCTTGTGCACTCAACAGAGATATACCAGAAGTATAAATACGTGCAACAACATACCCTTTCTATCTCCCCTCCGGATTTCTAGCAAATTCTGAATCAGCCTTTCTAATTAACATCAGAAATCGCCTTATTCAGGAAGTCTTACTGGACTTATCTATGTCCTTGTCTCAGCCACATAAAATAGGTGCCAAATTTGGTACCTGATAAGGTTTGGATGTTTTGTCCCCTCCAAATCTTATGTTGAAATGTGACCTCCGATGTTGGAGGTGTCCCTGGTGGGAGATGTTTGGGTGATGGAGTTGGATCCCTCAAGAACAGCCTGGTGTCTTCCCCATGGTAACGAGTGAGTAGTCACTCTGTAAATTTACATGAAATCTGATTGTTAAAAGATCCTGGCATCTCTCTCTTGCTCCCTCCCTTGCCATGTGACATGCCTGCTCCCATTCACCTTCCACCATGATTGTAAGCTTCCTGAGGCTTCACCAGAAGCAGTTGCTGGTGTCATGCTTCCTGTATAGCCTGTAGAACCATGAGCCAAAATAAATGTTTGTTTTTCTTTATAAATTACCTAGTCTCAGGTATTCCTTTATGGCAATGCACACAGACTAACACAATATCCTCAAGGTCCTGGGTATAGTTGCATTTGTATAAATATCTATTTATGTCTATAGCACCAAGTAGAAAATTTTTCATTTGAAGGTAAGTACTTGTTTTTAATCATCTTTGTAGCTTCAGCACTTAGCTAAAATATTATTTATTGAAATATTTAGTACTTCTGTACATGCCACTACTCTATCTGGACAGTTTATTCAACTCTTCTCTCTGTGTGTATATCCTACCTACTTTGGTAGGTTGTGTTACTTACTGTTTTGGGCTGCCTGACACATTTTATTCCCCATCATAAATCTTTTTTTCCCAAAATTAAGTGTGATTCAGGCCTGACCAGTCATGGTGCTCCACTGTCCTGGACACAGTGCTTGATTCAGAGATGGATGCTTCACTAAAGCAGAGACCATCTGATTGTTTTCCTTGACTTGAGAAATCAGTGAGGCATTCTTTCCCACATGCATTGCTAAGTTGGGGAAATCTCAATGTGTGGCTGATGATAGCCGTTTCCACCAGTCACATCGAGGAAATCTGTCTGCAGGAAAGATGAAACCCAAAAGCAGAAGGAAGCAGAGCTGAGAATTCATGAGAGCAAGCCCTGATGACCCTGTATGATGGTAAAGTCAGCTGGGTCTGAAAGCACTCCCCCTTAGTTCTCCTCTGCTGTATAAGCCAGCAAAGTACCTTACGATGATTGAGTTTTATTATTGATATTTCAGTGAGAGTGGTTTTTAGAGCGTAATTTGAAATATACCTTGACCCCTAGCCCTTCTCTAAACTCACTAGCCCACAATATATATAATCCACTTTGGGCTGCATAGATCTATTTCATCCATTTTCTTTTGGCATCTTGTACATAATAACTGAGTCTTTCTCTTTCTCTCTCTCTGTGCGTCTGTGTTTTTTCTTCCCTCCATATATACTCATAGTACCAACTATATGCATATGTTTATACTTCTCCTTAATTTGATTACTGTCTGTTCTAGAGATTCTATGTTTTAATTTTTTGGCATGTCCCAAAGTCCTAGGATATGTGATTTTTAAAAGACTGTTTACTTTTAATGAATTAGTAACATTTATTGAATATCTGCTACATTTAAGTCAGTGTTGTAAGTGTGAATAATATTGGGGGTGGATTTATGTATTTAATTTGTCTCTGTCCAGTGTTCCTGTCATTGGGGAACCACATATCTCCTGTTTCATTTTCCAGAGCCCATCTGCTCACTACATGTGATTCAAGCCTAGCTCAAAAGATAGGCAAGTGATGACTCAGGACACAGTCAACGGCATGAGACTTCTTCCCAAGCTATCAGAAGGCCGCCTTCTTTTCCCGCTGCTACTGCCAGGTATATGGTTAGCACTTGGAGGTAACCTTTAAGCAGTAAAATAAGGCAGAGACAGGGACACAAGATCAAGATACAGAACCAGATCTCTTTCAAACTCTCAAATTCATCCAGGCCAGAAACTAGTTTATGTGCCTTGATCTTCACTTTAAGTGAAGCAAAACTTGTTTGTCTTGTTTTTCTTTTTCTGGCTTAAAATAATTTGAGTTGTATTTCTCTTATTCATTTAAGACTGAAAGAGTTCTACTTAATACATATGGATGCCAATATGAGGGAGTTAGAGCCCCTGTCCTCAGGGAAGTTTTCCATCACTGCCAGTGGAGAAGAAATATCTGCAGAGGGTGCTACAGTGCTGCATACAGCACAGCACGTAACATGAACAGCCCAGAAGAATTGTTACTTACGATATAGAAACTATAGATTGATGTATTAGAGTTAGAGCTTAGACATGAAGAAACACACTATATAATAAATATTTATATAATACATTAATCAGTAAAATAATATATAATAATAAATATAACAGTGAATAACTTAATATAATTATAATTACTATAATATATAATTATATAAATAATATGAATTACATTATAATATAATAATATAAATGTAATTGTAATTAATATAATAGTAATTAAATTATAATAAAATAATAAATATTTATGTATTAATAAGTAAAACCTGGAAACTTGACTTAAGAGCAAATTATCTGCTTTTCTTTCAAAAATCATTAAATTGCTTTTTCTAAGAGAATGGAATATAGAGAAAGCAACCTCTCATTACACAAAATTTATTCACAATTTTAAGTGAGCTTGTCAATGTTGTAGATGCTAAGAAGATATGCAACAAAGACACTAAAATCAAGTAAATATCTCACCATGAGTTACCATTTCAGAAGAGACTATTTTTTGCCATAAATAAAGTTCCTTTAGGAAAAGAAAAGACACAAGGAAGATCAGATGACCTTGCAATGTTTCTAAACTCAAGGAATTGATACCTTTATAAAATACACATAACTAGATTATGTGAAGGAAAAAACTGGATATACACTGGTCAGAGACAGTTCACCCAAGTGGGTTTTGTTTGCAGTTTTCTTTATATAGCTTGAAAACAATAGTATCCCTGTAGAAAATATGTAGTGCTTAGTGCATATAAAGACAGGAATAGTCACAGCTAATTGTGAAGATGATGTAAGTCTGTCTGTTCTCTTATAAGTCAAATCTAAACTAACCGTCTTTCACCTCATATCCCAAATCTTTCTTTTTCTGTATTCCAATTTCAGAAAATAGCACCATGGTATATGAAGCACTAGAGCTGGCATCCTGAAAGCTACATTCTAGCCTTCCATTTCTTTTCTTCTCCATTTCTGCTTGCTAATTGTGCTTTGCTCACTTCAACACATCATCCTGAAAGCAGAAAGCAGAAAGCAGCATCTTTTTCACCATACTCTTTTTTCAATTCCTCCTTCCATGGCCTCGAATCTGACATTGTCACCTCTCTTCTTTGTCTAACTTTACTTCCAGAGAAAGAGACTTGCAGAAACAAAGACGGTTATTTGTGAGCTAGGCCAGAGAGTAAATAACAACAACAACAAAAATCACAAATACAAAAATCCTTGTCCTGACATAAAATACCCAGTTCAAATTGGAAAAACCAGAAAAAAAAAAAAAAAAAAGGTGTGGGGGCTGTGGAGACTACGCTTTTGGTTTGGGGCTAAATGTGGAGGAGAGTTATAAAGAGGTGAGATTGAAAGTAGGAAGAAGGAAGCATATATTGGCCATCCCATGAAGAAGGCGTATGTGAAGTGGCCTGGATCAATTCTGAGACAGTGTGGCAATACCTGTGGTGTTTGTTTTGTGGTCCCTGTGCACAAGTGTGATTGAGCCACATTTATTACAGTGGTCTGGATAGGGTAGACATTCAGAACCCTTGCAACAATCTCCCTACCTCCATCAAATTTTCCACACTTACTGAACAAAATTTCCCTCAGTTATCTGTTCTTATTTCTCTCCTACTTGAGACCTTTTAGTGACTTTTTAATGGCTGTTCTTGGCATGAACATATAGGTGAAGAAAAATAATTTTTTTCTTGAACTCTCACAGGTTCTAGTTGAAATGCAACCTGTAGAAAAGATAAATCAACAAGAGAAAAACAACAATATATATGTTATATATAATATTTATATATAATATTTATATAAATTTATATAACATATATATTTATATAAATTTATATATATATGTATAAATTTATATATATATAAATATGTATAAATATATATATATGGAGAGAGCCAAGAAATGAATAATTCTCAAAGAGGTAGCTTTGAATTTCAGCTTACATAATATCTTCAACAAAGAACAATAAATTTTTAAATTTTTAGAGAAGTGATGACAAAGAAAAAGGATTTTCACTCTCTCGGGGTGGTAACTTAAAAAAGGCAAATAATTGGCAGAAAAACACTAATTCGTAAAGGTTTTTCACAAGGCCAATAAGAGTTTAAAGTTGTCTTCAGTGGTTAACCTTTGTTCTCCTTATAGAGGGGTGAGATAGGATATCTTCTGTCTTTGTAAATCTATGACCTGCTTTTAGGCAAAGAAAGGGAGGGCAGAGAGCTTCCTGCGTCTGCTCCTTCTTAACTGTCTTCAGCTCAACAATCTAATATATTTTGGAATACTTCCATATTCTGGTCTCCCACTAAAGCCATGCTAATGACTGTCAAGAATTGATCTTAGGCCAGGCACCATGGCTCACACCTGTAACACCAACACTTTGGGAGACAAAGGTAAGAGGATCACTTGTGGCCAGGAGTTGAACACCAGCCTGGGCAACATAGTGGGACCCCATCTCTACATGATAAAAATATATTAAAAAAATGTATTTTGATCCCTTAGTGACAGTGGAATAGAAAAGAAGGTGTTGGCAGGGTTAAAGGCAGTATACCAGGTATCAGTATTCTATGATAGATTCAGTTATAATCATTATGTCTAGAACATTAGAACAGCCAATTTATAGGAGAAATAACTGAATTCAATTGATCATCATCTGCCAGCTCACTTTTACTGGTCATGCAGGGCTTTTGTTTTAATATACGACATCTCTTACTACCCCTTACTACTAGTAAGAGATGTCGTATATTGAGACAAAAGCCCTGCATGACCAGTAAAAGTAAAAGTAGCTACTTTCGTTTCCTTAATCCAAGCTGTCATTTTTCTTTCTTTTCTTGCGATTCTATATAGTTTTGGTTGGACTACTCAAGAGAAGACCAAGAGGGGGTTTGATGACAGATTTATAAGTCTAACTATCACTTTCTACACGTGGCTCTTCAAGATTGAGAGAATCACTATACATTCAGCAGTGGAAGCTACAATGTTAGTTAACAAATAGGCCCAAATGACCCTACACGGGTCTCTTTCCCCATCAGTTGAAAGCAGGTGCCCCCCTTATAGGTCCTGTTCCCATGGTGACTTTGGCATGTATAGCCAAAAGAACCATTAATGTTGTATTCCCTCCTCTCTTTTGCAGTGTGTTCACATGGGTACATGAGGCCTTTATTCCCTCCTTTGGAGACAGGGAGACCTTGGCCTCACCCTAATCATCATTCTGCTTAAAGCAGCTAAAGTATTAGAGAGCAAGGGAGGGAGAAAGTGGCTCTGTGCCACACACACACACACAAAAGGTACATTTACATGTGGTTTCAAGCTGTGCTGGGACTGGTCATGGCTGAATAAAAAAACACTTTAAATACTCTCTGCCTACCTAAAGTCCTACATGAAGCAGCAAGGTCATCATTATTGCTACCATCTATGTCAACTTTGGGGACCTCTTGACTCAACAGCTGCAGACACATTGCTTTCTGCTGGAGCTGTAGTTTTTGCCCCTTTTTTGCTGACTCAAGCTTGCCAACACTTTTTGCTAAGGAACCCACCTCAGTGAGGGCATTTCCTGCCACATTGTCAAGATAACATCTCTGAAATCTCACCTGTTTTTAATGTAACAGCTAGGAGAGTTTTCCAGGGCAGCAGGGTTGACCACAAGAAATTCTTCATATTTATTTCAGTAATTTCTCATTCTTTAGTGGGTGACCTTTATTAGCATTATAAATTCTCTGCAGTATCCCCCGAATACTATGAGTCTGTCAATTTTGGGTGGAGCCTAATTTATCTGTCTTAAGGAACTCTCCCTAAAAAGGCCAAAGCTTTCTTAGAGGACAGGTTCCTCTGCCTAGGACCCTAAGAGATTATTTTAGACAGATCGAAGAAGGCCTCACTGAAGAGGTGATATTTCAGAAGGGTTTGTTTAAATTGTGAACATGAACCGTGTGGGTATTTGTTGGAAGAGTGGTCCAGAAAGTGAAACAGCATGTTAAAGGATCCTGAAGCAAGAATCTGAGGAGTACAAGAGAAGAACAACAGAGAAGCCAGTGTGACTGAAATAGTGTGAAGGAAGAAACATGTGGTAGGAAATTGTTTCCAATATAATATTTAAAGGAAGACCTACTGAAATATTATAACCAAATAATTTATTATTATACTTCATCAGTATTGATTCATGTGTTGAAGAGATCGAGTCTTGCTCTGTCACCCAGGCTGGAGTGCAGTGGCACGATATCAGCTCACCAAAACCTCCACCTGCCAGGCTCAAGTGATTCTCCTGCCTTAGCCTCCTGAGTAGCTGGGAATACAGGCATGAGCCACAACTCCAGATCAAAAAAAAAAAAAAAAAAATTGAATACTATACTTTCTCATAGTTTTTTACATATAACTTCTTACATTTATGTGTTTTGCCCTCTTCATCCCCTCCCCCTTGTTTTTGGTCTTGTTATCTGTCTTCTAAATTACATCCATAGCAAATTATGCTTTACGAAGTTTCATATTCCTGGAGAACTCAGTGCCACATTAACTCAGAGTGCTAAATACACTTTGTTCTAATATTGAAACCAGAAGGAAAATGCCCACGTCCTTTTGAGAATGTGGAAGAAGAGTTCAGGTTATGCAAGGGTTAACCCTGTATGTGAAATAGAGGATGATTATATTGGCCACTGAGCAAACAAAGAAAAGAGACAGCTCTGCTCTCTTATTGTAATTGCAAATTTATTTTTTATAGTTTCTATTTTCCTTTAAACTGCCTTAATCTGTCTTCCTGCTGTGACCTATTTCCAGTAATGCATATTCAGTATAAAAATAGTAGATCAAATCATATCAGAACTCAAGTTACTCCTTGTCGAGCAGAAATATGTACTTTTATACAACAGTGAAATCAATTTCCCTCATACTAATTATTTAATTTCCATAATACACTGACTGTATTCTGCTATTAAGTATTCATATCTAAAACTTGTTTTGTAATATTTTAATAGTTCTTCCTTTAAACAACACTGTGAGGAAATACAGTTACTATTTTATAGATCAAGCAATTGAGCAGTTGGAACGTTAAATTATTGATCCAAAGTCATACAATGAGGCTCTGCGTATGCTTGTAACCAGGGTGTCATTTGGCCTAACTGATCTTCTAGTTCTAATGAGTTGATTGAATGAAAAATTAATCAGTCAAACTGACATATGACCAAATTGATCAACTACTAACATTGATCATTTCAGTGTGGTGTTTCTTGTACTGTGGCCCACAGACCATTTCCAATTGCATGCTTGTATCAAAGCCTCTCATGTACTCCATGAATATATACACCTACCATATACCCACACAAAAAAATTAAAATTAAAATTAAAAAGCTATGAATTCTGCTTCTCACCCCAAATATACAAATAAGAATTTCTTGGGCTAGGGTCCAGGATTCTGCATTTTAAACAAGTATCCCAAATGATTGTTATGCATGCCAAAGTTTGAAAATGTGATTGTTGGTGGGCAGTATTAGCGAAGTGCAACTGAATTATTTCCTAGGGTGTATCTAGCATTCAAATAAGTAGAAATCCTTGATGTTAATTAACTAAGCCAGGAAGGAGTAGAGTGGAACTGGCTGAAACTCTGATGATTCTAGACGCTCTTTCAGATATTAAATGCAGCCCCTCAGTCTACCTGAAGAAATTTTAAAATATTCTATTTTGAGTTTACATCTAAGAGATATCCCTTAATGGTCAAACTGTGGTGTATGTATATGTATATGGTCAGGTAAGGAAAAATAAAAATTTGTAAACTATTCAGCTATCTAATAACACCACAAAATGTGTAAGACAGGTAAATTTACTTTTATTTAGTAATTGGGCCATGCAGTACATAATTCTTTCCCTTTCCAGGATATTCATGATTCCCTACCTTGAATCAATGCCGCCATCTTCCTTTTAACTCAGGTAAGCAACCAATGCCAATCTAAAATTCTGCTGCATGATGCAAAAAGAGCTCCAATTATCATTTATCATAAAAATTCCCTTATTCACTGACTTAATGAATCCATACTAAGTACCTACTGTGTTTGATGTAGATATCTATATCGTCTCAGCTGTTGCTGCCCATCACTTTCATTTTCAGATGAGCTTGACTTCTTTGCGATGAACATTGACGACAGCAAGAACTTCTGTTAATTTTTTAATCCACATCCTGACATAAATTGTAGTACAATTATTTCTGATTTCAAACTGAATTTGTTCTAATGCAACTCATATATCCAGGAACCTTTTAAGCATAACACAAATTTCATGCTGGCAGATACATGATTTTATTCATGAGAAATACCAGGAGAACACAGAAAGCTGTGCTAAGTCGAACTGCCTAAAAATGAACAAAATACACGTAAACACACATCTCAAACATTGACCAGGGGCGGGGCCGAGATGGCCGACTAGAAGCAGCAAGGTTCAGAGGCTCCCATCAGAAAAAAAACATAATAAGCCTGTGAATCCTTCACCAGCAACCAAGGTATCCAGGTTCTCTCATCAAAATTGACTAGAAGGCTGTGACCCACAGAGAAAAGGAAGAGCAGCCTGGTGCGGTGGCCCACCTGACAGCCACATGGGGAAGGGGAACCCTCTACCCCCAGCCAAGGGAGGCAGTGAATGAGCCAGGGAAACAGTGCCCTTTCCTTGGAACTGTGCAACCCATGGATCGGAAGATGCCACTCATGAACTCACGCCACCTGGGCCTAGCATCCCAACTGCAGAGCAGGCAGAGCCTTACAGCCTCTCAGCTGGAATCTGCTTAAGCCTACTGAACTCCCAGGGGAAGGTGACCTGAACCAGCTGCCCCTGCCTGCTGTCTAAGCCATTTGAGCCCCTTGGGGGAGGGGCAGCAACCAGCACTGGGACAGGAAACTGCCTAACAGGCTAAGCTCCCTGGGCGGGAGAGGGGCCGCACTCGTTTATATAGCTCCAGGCTGTGCTTTTCCTCTGCTGGAGCCAGGGAGGCTGGACAGCTTGGTCCCAAGACTTGTCCCCACAGTCCAACACACCAGCTGTGGCAGTCCGCGGACAGACTGCCTCTTCAAGTCTAACCCTGACCCATCCTTCCTCAGTGGGTAGGGCTTCCCCGCAGGATCTCCAGTAACTCCAGCCAGAGGCTCAGAGACAGAATTCAGATCTCCTTGGGCCTGAGCCCACAGGGAGTGGGGTGGCCGCCGTCTCTGCAGACCAGCAGACTTAGTGTCTCCTCCTGGTAGTTCTGAAGAATCCGGGAAGCCCAGACGAGTGGGTTTTCCCCCAGCAAAACACACCCTCTCCATCAAGGGACAAAGTGCTTAATTAAACGGGTCCTGCTCCCTGTGCCACCCACCCGGGTGAGACCCTCTGACAGGGGTTGTCAGACACTCTATACAGGAGTGATCCATCCTACTGGCATCAGGTTGGTGCCCCTCAAGTTCAGAGGTCCCAGAAGAAGGAGGAGGCACCCATCTTTGCTGCTCTCTAGGCTCCTCAAGTGACATCCCCAGGCACGGGAGTGAATCAGATGAATAAGGCCTGAAGTGAACCCTCAGTAAATGGCAGCAGCCCTACAGAATAGGGAGGGACCTGACTATTTGAAATAAAAACAAACAAGCAGAAAATAACAACAACAACCGCATCAACAACAACAACAACATAAAAGGCCCCCACAAAAACCCCATCCAAGGGACAGCAGCCTCAAAGACTGAAACTAGACAAACTCATGAAGATAAGAAAGAATCCATGAAAAAATGCTGAAAATCCAAAAGGGCAGAGTGCCTCTTCTCCTCCAAATGATCGCAACGCCTCTCCATCAAGGGCGCAGACTGGGAGGAGAATCAGATGGATGAATTGACATAAGTAGGCTTCAGAAGATGGGTAATTAAAAACTACAATGAGCTAAAGGATCATGTTCTAACCCAATGCAAAGAAGCTAAGAATGTTGATAAAAGATTAGAGGAATTGCTAACTCGAATAACCAGTTTAGAGAGGAACATAAATGACCTGATGGAGCTGAAAAACACACCACAAGAACTTCGTGAAACATACACAAGTATCAACAGCCAAATCGACCAAGTGGAAGAAATGATAACAGAGTTTGAAGACCACCTTGCTGAAATAAGACATGCAGACAAGAATAGAGAAAAAAGAATGTAAAGGAATGAACAAAGCCTCTAAGAAATATGGGACTTCCTAAAAAGACTGAACCTACGACTGATTGGAGTATTAGACAGGGAGAATGGAAACAAGCTGGAAAACACACTTTAGGATATTATCCAGGAGAACTTCCCCAACCTAGCAAGACAGGTCAATATGCAAATTCAGGAAATACAGAGAACACCATTAAGATACTCCGTGAGATCAACCCCAGATTCTCCAAGGTTGAAATGAATGAAAAACTGTGAAGGGCAGCCACAGAGAAAGACCAGTTCACCTACAAAGGGAAGCCCATCAGACTAACAGCGGACTTCTCAGCAGAAACTCTACAAGCCAGAAGAGATTTTTGGGGGGCCAATATTCAACATTCTTAAAGAAAAGAATATTCAACCTAGAATTTCATATCCAGCCAAACTAAGCTTCATAAGTAAAGGATAAATAAAACCCTTTTCCAACAAGCAAATGCTGAGGGATTTTGTTACCACCTGGCCTTTCCTGCAAAAGCTCCTGAAAGAAGTACTAAATGTGGAAAGGAAAAATCGGTACCAGCCACTGCAAAAACACAACAAAATATAAAGACCAAAGATACTATGAAGAAACCACATCAACTAGTGTGCAAAATAACCAAATAGCATCATGATGGCAGGATCAAATTCACACATAGTAATATTAACCTTAAATGTAAATGGCCTAAAGACCCCAATTAAATGACACAAACTGGCAAATTGGATAAGGAGTCAAGAACCATCAGTGTGCTGTATTCAGAAGATGCATCTCACGTGCTAAGACGCACACAGCTCAAAATAAAGGGATGGAGGAAAATTTACGAAGCAAATGGAAAGCAAAAAAAAAAAAAAGCAGGGGTTGCAGCCCTAGCATCTGACAAAACAGACTTTAAACCAAAAAAGATAAAAAAAGACAAAGAAATGCTTTAGATAATGGTAAAGGGTACAATTCAACAAGAAGAGGTAACTATTCTAATTATACATGCACCCAACACAAGAGCACCCAAATTCATAAAACAAGTTTTTAGAGACCTACAAAGAGACTTAGACTCCCACACAATAAAAGTGGGAGACGTTAACACCCTACTGTCAGTATGAAACAGATCAATGAGACAGAAAATTAACAAGGATATTCAGGCCTTGAACTCAGCTCTGGATCAAGAGGACCTAGTAGACATCTACAGAACTCTCCGCCCCAAATCAACAGAATATACATTCTTCTCAGTGCCACATGTCACTTATTCTAAAATTGACCACACAATTGGAAGTAAAACAATCCTCAGTAAATGCAAAACAACTGAAATCATAACAGTCTCTCAGACCATAGTGCAATCTAATTAAAACTCAGGATTAAGAAATTCACTCAAACCCCACAATTTCATGGAAATTGAACAACCTGCTCCTGAATAACTCCCGGGTAAATAATGAAATTAAGGCAGAAATCAAGAAGTGATTTAAAACCCATGAGAACAAAGAGACAACGTACCAGAATCTGAGGGCCACAGCTAAACCAGTGTAAAGAGGGAAATTCATAGCTCTAAATGCCCACAAGAGAAAAAGGAAAGATCTAAAATCAACACCCTAATATCACAATTAATAGAGCTAGAGAGGAAAGTGCAACTAATCCCAAAGTAGCAGAAGACAAGAAATAACTAAGAGAAGAATTGAAGGAGATATAGACACAGAAAACACTCCAAAAAAAAAATCAATAAATCCAGCTGTTTTTTTGAAAGAAATAACAAAATAGACCACTAGCTAGACTAATAAAGAAGAGAAGAGAGAAGAATCAAATAGACACAATAAGAAATGATGAAGGGGATATCACCACCGACTCCACAGAAGTACAGACTACCATCAGAGAATACTATAAACTGGCGTGAGCCATCGCGCCTGGCCGCTGTGAATATATTTTTTTAGATGAGATCGATGTTTAAATCGGTAAACTTTGAGTAAAACAAATTACCTTCCATATTGTGTGGTGGGCTTCTTCCAATCAATTGAAGGCCTTAAGGGAAAGCAAGCTGAAGTCCCTGAAGAAAACGAAATTCTGCTTCCCGACTGTCTTCAAACTCACACTGCAACATCAACTCTTCCCTGGATCTCTAGGCTGTCAACTATTTTGCAGATTTTGGACTTGCCAAACTCCAAATTAGCATGAGCTAATTTTATAAGACAAATTGTTCTCTCTCTCCCTTTCTCTCGCACACACACACATGCACATTTGTTCTGTTTCTCTGAAGGACGCTGACTAAAATACTTGGTGATTTTTAGTATCATACATGTACAATTGTGAGCTGACTGCAGCTCTGAACTGCTTATTGTTTCCCAGCCATTTCCAAACTCATTCTTAAATTCTGATAGCTATTTCAGAGAACAAGGCATTTCTATACAAGGCAAATTTGTCCATCTGTGTTCTATACTCCACCTGGAATCTTAGGACTTCACTTTTTCTTCTTTCTCACTCGGTCACTTTCTCCTTCCTACCTAGCTCCTTTCCTTCATCGTGTAAATGTAAATCACAAGAAGCAAAACTGGAGAACAATGGAGAACTGTTAGCATTATTTCATTTCAGTTCATAGATGAAGAGAACTATAAAATCATGTCTTAAAACAGTGAAGATTGAAATAAATTTTGAAAAATATCCTGAAGAAAGAATCAACAATATTTGGCAACTGGTAGATGGCCAATTTGGAGTGAGGACAAAACTCTCAATTTTTTCCCCTGGTCATCTGAATAAATAGTAGTGAAAATTTTAGAATAAAAGGGGAAGAGCGTTTATTTTTAATATAATTTTAGTGTTTTGACATGGTCTTCAAAGGTCTTTTGAATTTGTTCTCACCTACCTTCCTGACTTTATTTCCTATCACTTCTCTAAGCCCTTTGAAATTCCGTTAATGAGTCAAGCCTCTTCATATCTCTTTCAGCTTGGAGCGCCCCCCACCCTGCAACTACTAGTCTGACTTGTTTATGGAATAACACCTAGGTCATATTTAGGTTGCAAATCAAGTGCCAAGTCTTCAGTGGAATGACTCCTGACTCTGAAATGATTTTACTATACTAGGTCTGTTGTAATTTTTAACCTATTTTCCACTGAGACTATACTCTCCTTGAGGAGGAGGCCTATGCCTCATTTATCCTTGTACTCCTAAAAAAAAAATGGCACTGTGCTTGGCACATCTAAATTACTCAATAAATGTTTATTAAATGACATTTTTCACCCAACTAATATGACTGTGTTCTGCCTTCCTGTCCCCACTGTGTCTAACCTCTAGAGTTAAACTCCAGCTTGATTGGAAGGGACCTGCCAACCTCATTTTTAAGATTCTTTATATTTAGCTATGAAATAATATTTCCTCTGAAAATTAAAAAAAAAAACCATAAACCTAAACGCCATTGAGACAACTTTTTTCCAAACAATATGAGGGGAGGGTTCACTTTCTCAATACATTTATCACTTCAACTTTGGCAACAGCTTCATTGTTGTTAAGGATACTATCCAGGCACAATATGCAATGAAGCAGATTCTGATAATGACAAGGAATTTTTCATAAATTCTTAACATAGTCCATTAGGTTTATGTGGAATTGGTGAATTAGAAAATTTCTCTAATGTTGCGTTAATTCCCTGAGGGGTTAATTCAGTGGTTTCATGGCATATATCACAAGATGAGATTCCCATGTGGCACAGTGAAGAATTGCAATGAACGGAATAAATCAGATGCCATATACTTCACCCTAGACCTTAAATGTGCTTAAGTTGATTTCTATCTTTCTCAGCCATGTGACTTTTCTCTAATGTAAATAATAAATACATGTTAGCAACCAAATCTATAAAATATATCTTTCATTTCTAGTTGAGTGAATGTTTTTCAAGGAGTGGATATAATGGTGAACAACAACAGCCACAAAAACTTTGTTTGAATCCTTGTTTCACTATTTACTAGTTGAGTGACCTAGGACAAATTACTTAAATGCTCTATTTCTTTATCAATAAAATGAGAATCAAATAGCTATTTATAAGGTGGCTTACAGAATAAAATATAATTGTGTATTTTAAGTATCTACTACAGAGGCTGGTATTTATTATATACACAATACAATGAGTGTCTTTATGATTTGCTCAAAATACAAGTTCATACAACATTTATACTGTCAAAATCATTTTAAAAAAAGCAATGTATATAATCTGATTTATTTTTCAAATGTAAACATCAACTGTTCTTTCCTATTATCATATGAACATGCATATTATAAAAATCTTCCACAACTTGGAAGGATGAGTAATAAGGGAAGGTCCCTTTGTATCATCCTCAAAATGGTAGCCATTATTAACTGTTTACTGGAAATGCTGTCACATATTTTCTGAGTATATTTTTCTACAAAAATGAATGAATAAACATATACATATGTTTATTTCTGTAGCTTCTTTTTATTTAATTTGTCATAGAAAATTTTCTTTGTCATCTATACCACCCTGGTAAAATCACAAGAGTACTTGTTTGTATTTGCAACCTTGTTTTAGTCCATTCATGGTGCCACAACAGAATACCTGAGACTAGGCAACTTATTAAGAAGAGAATTTTTTTTTTTTCTCATAGTACCAGAGGCCGGGAGGCTCAAGCTCAAGGTACTAGCAGTTTCAGTTATCTGAGGAGAGTTGCTCTTTGCTTCCCAGATCACACTTTTTGTTGCATCCTGCAGGGGAAACCAATGCCGTGTCCTCAAATAGCAGAAGGCAGAAAAGTAAGAGAGCCCAGTGTTGCCTGAAGCCTTTTTATGAAGAACTTAATCTCATTAATGAGGGAGGAGCCCTCATGGCCTGATCATCTCTTAAAGGCCCACCAACATCTGAATTTTAGAGGGAGCGCATTCAAACCATAGAAAACCTAATTGAAAAAAAAAATTGTCTTTTCTGTAAGCAGTGCAAGAATTCCTTGGAAGAGGGAGAAGGCAGCCTTTGTTAAGAAAACGCTATGACAACCCGGCTGTAAGATGGAGGGTAGCGTCTAGGACTGAGCGTCAGACTGGCAACCAGAAGCTCTGAAGAAGAAGGCATCTCCTCTCCCTGGAAAGGAGAAGGACGTGGATGTTTTTGGAGAGGTAGAGTGGAAAAGGCCAGAAGCAAAGAAGAGGAACTACTAACAGGGCTAAGTTCTGTGTGTGTGCTGGTGTGTGTATGTGGGGTGGGTGGAAAGCTGGCGGGCAGTGAGGGGGTTGGGAGAGAGAGAGAGAGAGGGAAAGAGAAAGAGAGAGAAAGAAAAAAAGAAAAGAAAGAAACAAAAAGAAAGAAAGAAAGAAGAAAGAAAGAAAAGAAATAGGAAGAGAGGAAGGAAGGGAAAAGGAAGGAAAGAAGGAAGGAAGGAAGGAAGGAAGGAAGGAAGGAGAAAAGAAATAAAAAGGTTTGTAGGGACAGTATTGTAAATACATATTTTTGCATTTACTTATGTCATTGTTTTATTAAATGTTACATTTTCACTTATATATCATACCTAATTGACACTCTATGGTCGAATATGCTAAGTTATACTCCTTTCCTAGCATCCAAGAACTTCTGAAGAGCTTTGACCTCTTTTCTTCTATGAGAACTCTGTTCCAGATGAAAAGTTCAATATTTGTTTCCCAAATACTTGGTAAAATCTCATCTTAGAACTTCTTACTTATATTTAACCACACACTTGTGAATTTAAATCTTATACATTTCTATGAAATTCCCTGAATTTAAATTCTGCATTCTCTTAAAAGCTGTTTGAGGTTTACCATCTCTATGAGGCCATAATGGATTATTTCCTCTCAAGCCATTTGTTGTTTATCAAGCATCCTCAAACTTGCAAAGCAAAGCTAACTTCAGCCTTTTATTTTATTATAATGAATTAATCTAAAAATTTATTTAAAGAGTGGATCGACACAAGCACTTCAAGAAGTGTAGTTCAATTTAAGCATTAGTTAGGGGTCTGGAGTAATGGCTTAAAGCCACTGCTATCGTTTGAGGATGCTTGTTGTCATGTTCTATGCATTCCTTATCTGAAAAACAGGACTATAAGTGCCTAAGGTTAGGAGTCTACCCTTACGGACAGCACTTATCCTGGAACTCACTCTGTGAAAGTCTACCATAAATATTTTTAAATGTTCATGTTTTGAATATTTTAAAGAATTTCACAAAGAAATCATATCCCCAAATTCTAAACCGTTATGATTGCCCTCAGAGAAAAATTCTGAATTAAATACTAGTTTATACATTTCCTGTTATAAGCCCAGGTACTGAAACTAATGATTAAGAAATAGTTAATAATAACTATATATTTAGTGCCTATTGGGTGCCAGAGACTGTGCTAAACCTTTATATAATCAGTGTATTTAATCCTTATAACAATCAGAAGATAGGTAGTATTATTTACTGAAATTTAATGTTCAGTATACAAAGAATTAAAAAAGCATAAATAACATACATACCTAAGGACATATAGCTGGTAAGTAGTAAAGTTGGGAATTAAATTCAGAATTGTTTTACTCCAGCTTTAAGCCACTACTCCAGACCCCCAATTAATGCTTAAATTGAACTGCGCTTCTTGAAGAGCTTGTGTTGATTCACTCTTCAAATAATTTTTTAGATTAATTCATTTTAATAAAATAAAAGGCTGAAGTTAGCTTTGCTTTACAAGTTAGTTTAATGAAGCAATAGCCTCTTGAAAATCCTCCAGGATTTTAAATAAACTCTAGGTCAAAACAGACAAATTAGCATAACATTCATATTAATGCCTCTGAAAGTGTGTTACAGAAGAAGTCAATGCTTTGGAATCTATGCAATGCCAGATATATTATTTTCAAAGGGGCTTTGGTTACTCATTACAGTGATGGATGATTGTGATGAAAATATCAACATATGTCCAAGTCTTTCCTTCAGTGTTTCTCCCATAAGCATAACACAGTGACACACAATGAAGATTATTTAATGAGGCTGGCAATGGGATTATTTGCTAAAAGTATAAGTAAATTTGATTTTCAAATCACACAGTCTGACATTCCTTGTGACTTATCTACTGATTTTATTTGACCTTGCCATTGTTAGAATTAAGAAATGTCTGAATAGACAATAACCAGTTCAACAATTTTCAATACATCGAATGTACCTCATTATAAGATAAATTCAAACACCCAAGGGAGACAATTTTGTTTAAAAAGAGGTATAAGACTAATAGATTAGATATAGACGGTCCTTAATATATGATATACAATGTAGAATTTGTGATCACAGTTATTAAAATTATACTTACACAACACACAAACACTTCAAATTTGAGAAAGTGTATACACAAAAATCCAGTTAATTTAAGAATATGATAAAAAATGTAGTAGATACAATTTTTTGGCCTATGCTATGGTCCAATTTGCCCAAACATCACACATAAGTGGGTTGAGCTTGCAGGTACCCAAGAGAGTAAGCAGTTAGTAATGTTGCGCATATTTTGCATAAATAACTGTATTTTCTAAATAATACCTAACAAGATTTTGTTCAAAGGGAGATTAAGCAGGAACTAGAAGATAGCAGAACCAGCATTAGAAGTGAACTTCAGGGTTCATGCTCGTGACTCCCCTGTGATGCTCCCTCTTCTGAATAAAATTTAGCTAATCACTGTTGTCAGAACAAGACCCTCCTATATGTTCAAGTAATTCAGCCCCCTATTCATCGGTCAGTATTCTACCTTTCTGGACTCTCTTGCTTTTGCACAGCAAATATGCTGGAATATTGAATTGCGAGAAAAGGCAAACTATCTCCCAATGGGACTCTTGAACTGCAACCCTAGTCAGGCAGGACACTGGTCATAAATTCTCTTGAAACTCCAAATTAATATTGGAGTAATCAATTAGAATATAAGGCAAGCTTGGAAGAGCTATCTAATGCTTCAGCTGTAATTACTGCCTTTCCACCTTATAACTGTATGATCTTGGAGAACTTAGATTTTCTTTCCTGGCCTCAGCTCAGTGCCTGATACGGATAAAAATGATATGGTTAAAAAATCTTCTGTTTCTAAAAGGATCTCAGTGCTAACAAGGCTAACCCGGGACCAAATTGAGACAGCCTGAATCCTTGTTATACTTGCACATGTAATAATTGGAGAACAGGTTGATAAATATATTTCTTATTTTTTCATATAAAAATAAGAAAATTATTCTCTGTAGGATTACGATCCTGTTACATTAATTTTTTGGACAAAGGAACTTACAAGGGGTATGCTTGCTTCTTTAAGTGCAAGGAGATAATAACTAATTTAAATATGTGAAATCAATAAATCAGTTGAGAAATTATTACTGAGAGCAGTTCTCCCTGGTATTTTGAATCCATGATAAAATGCAGTTTCTATCTCTAAACAGGAAGCAGTTGTTTAGCCAGGTTTTTCACAAAATGTGTATTCACAAAATGCTGCAGAAATAGAAACAGTCTTTTCCTTATGGAGAAAAATGTTAAATATAGTTACAGTGATGAGAGCTATATCAATACATCAATATAGTTCAGGTTTCCTGATCTCCAGAAAGATGTGAAGCCTAAAGCAAATAATACATAAGTGAAGTCAGAAGAAGAACCATTATTATTTAGGGGCATTTTCTTCTGAAAAATATTGTTCACTCTTCCACAAATCATGACTATTTTGTGAAGAGCAGTTTTTTGCCTATCGTGTTGATCGATTTTTCACTAAGATTCTTTCTCACCCTTCATTCCTATTAGTACGTGTGACGGTTAATTTTATATGTCAAGTGGCCTGGACCACAAGGTGCCCAGGTATTTGGTCAAACATATTCTAGATGTGTCTGTAAGGGTATTTTTGGATGAGATTAACGTTTGAATCAATAAACCAAGCAAAGCAGATTGCCCTCCTTGATGTGGGTGGACCTCATACAAGCTTTTGAAGGCCTATCTAATACAAGAAGGATGACACTTCCATGAATAGGAAGGAACTCCTCCTGCCTGACTGTTGAGCTGAGACATGAATATTTTTCTGCCTTTAGACTTGAACGGAAACATTAGCATTTGGATCTCCTGTATGCTGGCTTTCAGGCTGAAGCTGCATCATCAGCTCTCCCGGGTTGTGTCTTCATCTTGCCATTTGGTTTTAGAACTTAGCCTCCATAATCCCATTAGCTGATTCTCTAACATAAACAAACAGTCATCCTGTTGGTTCTTTTTCTGTAGAGAACCCTGACTAGAAGAGTAAATTTTACATACATTTAAATAAATGTGACTACATAATAGAAGAATTTCCTTTCATCAAATAACTTGAGGTAAAATAATTTCCTGTTCCCAGATGTGAGCTTAATTCACTTGGATTAGTATCTAATAATAAGATTTTTATTTCAGAACAAATGTCATAGTTGAGAAAACATTAATCTACAGATAACTCTGTTTACCTTTGTAGAAATATTATTGAAAAATTGGCTTCTTGCCACCTGCTTTTATCAGAATTTCTCTCTCTATCCTATCAAATCCAATGCTTTTCAAGAGTTGTGAAATAGTTTTTCTTATTAACCTGAGAAAAACATAGTAAGTGTTTAGCTTTAATATAATTAAGAGTTTTTGAGATATTATCTGTTTTATTAATTTTTTGCCCTACCCTCATTATTGTAGATTGATATCTACCATTTAATAAATAGTTAACGAGCCCTCCTTACATGCTACATTCTATCTAGGAAATGGAAAAATAAAGAGAAATAAGACAGATTCTCTACATTTGTGGGGCTTAAATACAGCCATGCACTGAACAGTGTTTAGTTCAATAATGGATGACATATAATGAAAGTGGTCCCATAGGATAAAATGTTGTATTTTACTGTACCTTTCCTGTATTTAGGTGTGTTTTGATACACAAATACCATTGTATTATAATTGCCTACAGTATTCACTACAGTAGCATGCTATACAGGTCTGTAGCCTAACAGCGATAAGGTATACCATAGAGCCTAGGTGTGCCGTAGGCTGCACCGTCTGGGTTTATGTAAGTACACTCTATGATGTTCACACTAGGAAATTTCCTAATGACAAAATTCCCATCTTTAAGTGAGGCACAACTGTAATTTATTCCATACTCTCTCCCCTCTTTCCTATTCTTTAGTAATACATTTGCTTACTCTATTGTGAGAAGTATAGTAAGTGAATTTACCAACCTCCAAATTCACAAGTAGAGAGAAATGTCCTTGACACTATCTACCAAGAGGATTTACTTGTGTAGTCAGAGGAAGAGTCTAGACTTTGTTCCTGAATTGACCTTGGCACCTGCTAGTTGTAGAATATGCCTATGATGGCCTGAAAAAATGCAGGCTCACATGAATAATAACCTTCCTATTCCGCTTATTCTGCCAGCGGCAGCATGAACTTCTCCCAGTAGCCTCTTTGTCAGTGAATGTGGACAAGTGGAAGAGGAACACCACAGAGGAGAATTTGAGCTGAATTTGTCTTTCAACTATCAAGAGTTACATTTTCTTTGTCCTTTTTTACTTTTTTTTTGTTGTTTATTCTTTGCTCTATATTGTGTGGGTACTTGCCACAAAGTTTATGTTTTATCTCTACATGTATAACAAAAAAGTATTTCAAAAGATGAATGTGAGCTTTATAATGTAGTGGTTAAATACTAGGGCTTTCCAGTTAAATGGACATGGATTTGAAAGGTGATTCTACTACTGTATAGGCAAATTTCTTAACCTCTCTATGCTCAGGTTTCTAAGTTAAAATAGAAATAAAAATAATACTAATCTGTTAGTATTGTGTCACACACTGCTTGTGATGATATTCTAAAGGGTAGCTACAGACCAATCATTCTCAGGTGGTAGAAGGGGTTGGACGTGGTCCTGAAGTAAAGGGTTCAGAAGATGGGGAGAAAGGGTGGGAGGCTTAGTAACTTGCCTTTTCTCCCTTTAAGATTTCATATCTTAGAGTCTGATTGCTACCTTATACCAAGACAAAGATTATAATGTCAGGTAACACCATAATTAAATGAGAGTCACTTTCTGGATAATATGATAAGTGAATTTAGAGAACAAAATTAATGCTTGAAAACACAATTTTTAAACCTTTAAATATATTATTGTAAAACAATCTCAGAGGTAAGTTAGTATGTTTTAAAAAAAAAACAATTGTTTCCAAAACCACTGTTTTTATTAAGAGTGATAATAATAAAATATGTCTCCATCTAGTTTAACAGTATACTAAGTCCTCACCTAATGTCACTGATAGGTTTTTGGAAACTGCAACTTTAAGTAAAACTATGTATAAAGAAACCAATTTTCCCATAGGTTAATTGGTATAAATGACAGTTAAGTTCCTATATTTCTGGCCACAAAACATCACCAAATTTCTAAATAAAGGTCAAAACACTTCCAATATTAAATATAAAATAAATGAGAACTATACATACATTTAAGAAAGATTAATGAAAATAAGCAATATAATCATATTAGTCCATTTTCACGCTGCTGGTAAAGACATAGCCGAGACTGGGTAGTTTATAAAGAAAAAGAGGTTTAATGGACTCACAGTTCCATGTGGCTGGGGAGGCCTCAGTCATGGTGGAAGACCAAAGGCATGTCTTACATGGCAGCAGACAAGAGAGAGAGTGAGAACCAAACAAAAGGGGTTTCCCCTTATAAAACCATCAGATCTTGTGGGACTCATTGACTACCATGAGAACAGTATGGGGGAAACTTCCCTCATGATTCAATAACTCCCACCAGGTCCCTCCCACAACATGTAGGATTTATGGGAGCTACGAGTCAAGACGAGATTTGAGTGAAAACACAGTCAAACCATATCAATAATTATTTACCCAATTATTCCATTTCAGGTCTCAGACGCTGCACCCCATCCCCACAGCCCAAGGAGCAAGGAAGGAAGCCACCCTGGACAGAACACCATCCAGTTGCAGGGCACACTCACACACATCCATGCTCACTCAGGCTGGGACCACTCAGCCATATGTCCACACAATTCATTTGGCGAGGACATTTTGGGGATATAGGACACTTCGGGAATGTAGGAAAAAACAGTGTACCCAGAGAAAGAAAACCCATGAAGACATGGTCCAAATGTGCAAACGTCACATATATATTGGCCCCAGGCAGGGAATCAATGTTTTTTTCTCATCAAGGTTATAATGAAACAACACTGAATGAAAGGATGTTATTTCAGGGTGTGCTATATAAAGGAAGCCTAGAATCAACTACCAAAAGGAGCACAAAGAGACAGTTTTGAATGCAGCCTCATGTTATCTCCACCCAAATCATGGAGCAGCATAAGATAGGATTTATTGGAAACCTGGAGAGGAGGTGAGCAAGAAAATGAATGGGAAGATTTTTACTCACATATAAAATCTGACACATTTTGGGTATTTGGGGTTTGCAGAATGGGAGAGAAATCACTTCAGAGGAAAGCTTTTGTTCTGTAAGCAGATGATACCGAGTTTTCTAGCTGTTGTATTGCAAATTAATGAAAGAGTTTTAGACTATATGGCCTCTGCTCCTACAGTTGGGTGGGCTGCGGAGGGGAATCTGGAGGAGGATTCTATAGAGGAGCTATGGAGAGAATTTTTAAAAGGCGTGGAGCATATGACAAATGAGGTAGTTCAATGAAGACCAAATAAGATAGACACATACCAAAGACTATTCTCAAAATTTGCATAATTGGTCTTTTTAGCTACAATTATCATGTAAGTGTAACTAAAATTGTCTAACATAAGAATCCTTATTTCTTCTCCACTTGTACTATACATTCACTGATACTAATATCATGGATGTTTAATCCTAAGAGTTGGAAACAAATGGATATAAATGTCATTCTATACAAACTGAACCTGCGCTGAGGACATTTCTACCACTGGATTTTTCCGGTGTATTCTTCACCATAAAAGAAATTAATTAGCAAACAAGAGCAATACTTACATGATTGATGATCTCAATGACCTTTTAAATCCTGACAATTTGCTCTTTTCTGGGTGTTTCCAATGGCACCATCATTATTAGTACCCTATTAGAGTCATGTTTTATATTTTGTTCCTAGACTTTGTATCTGACATATTTCTCTTTAATTTCTAACCTAGAGAAGGCCCCTAAAGAATGTCATGAGAAAGGCAGCTCTCCTCTGAGACTTGGTATTAGGCAAAAAAAGACCTGTTTTCAGATCAGCTGCTCAGGTGGAATTACTCTCCAAAGGAAGTCTCATTTCTCTGAGGTGAAGTAGATCTTCCCCCTTTTTGTCTTTCAGGGACTAATGAGATATACGGGTCTTCAATGCCAGTCACCTCATGGACTCACCACCTAGTTTATCAAGGAGAAGTTGACGCTGGGAGCAACTACAAAAATGAAGCTACTCTGATTTAGATGGCACAGAAAAGCAGGCGAGGGTTTCTCCCTCCTGTCTCATTTGATCATTTTTCATGCTTTACCTGTGCTTCTAGGGGCCAATCTATCTTTTTTTTTTTTCTGTCTTCTCTGCTTCAAATGTTCCCAGTTCTGGCTGGAACTTGTCTTTGAATAAAGAAAGATTTACTTCTTTCTTGATTCTTTTATTCCCCTCATTTTTGTTTATTCTCTTCCTGGCTCTTAGAGCTTTTCTCTTGACATTGTGACTGGTGCATCTATTTTCTTCGTCTCTCACCTCCTGCCCATGAACTTATTTATGAGGAAATGTGTAGGATAATAGAAAGAGCAATGATTTAGCTTAAAGGGCACTAGCTGTGTGACCCTAGTCACGTCAGTCAACTCCTTATAAACAACAGGTTTCTTTTCTCTAAAATGAGGATGTTAGATTCTATTATCTCAGTAGTTTGTCTCAGCACTAATTTTCTATGATTCCTTTTCTCATAGTGCTGTCTACCTTGCAAGCCCAGTACATGTGTATTAGTTCTCTATTGCTGCTGTAACAAATTGCCACCAGCTTAATTGTTTAAAGCAAGGCAAATTTGTTATTTTATATTTCTGTCGATCAGACATCTGGCATGGTGCCCTTGTGCTAAAATCAGAGTGCTGACAAGACTGTGGTTCTTTCTGGAGCCTTCAGGGAAGAATTGGTTACCTTGCATTTTCCAGCTTTTGAGAGCACCTGCATCCCTTGGGTCATGCCCTTTTCCTCCATTTTCAAAGTCCAAAACAGGATGTCAAGTCCTTCTCTCTTCGCATCTCTTTGAACAACTGTAGCCAAAAAGATTCTCCATTCTAAGGACTCCTGTGATTTGATTGGGTGCCTCTACATCACTCAGGATAATCCTCTGACCTCAAGTTCTGTAACTTGAATCACGTCATAAGGTAATCTATTCATAGGTTCTGGGGATTAGCGTGTGGGCATCTTGGCAGGCAATTATTTTCTGCATTCCACAATGATACGGAAGAGCTAGGCTCCTGGCTAAACCCCACCCTTAAGCCTGGGACGGTGACCATAAGTGAAAACATCTGACCCCATTTTCCTGCCCAAATGTTGCCTTTTTGGCCCAGTCTGCCCCTATTCTGTGCCCACAACAGACTTCAGCTGGCAGAGCAACACAAGCAGCTGAATATCAAGAGGTGAAGAAGCAACTGGGCATCCGAGACTATGGATAGATGCGACTTAACTTCAGATGGCACAGCTTTGGAGAGGAGCCCAGATGGAGATGACCAGGCTTCAAGGAAAGATCACCTTCATCTTGCACCCTCCCCTTTCAGCTCCCCTTCTGCTGAGAGCTACTTCCATTGCCTAATAAAATCCTCTGCACTCATCACCTTTCAAACCATTCATGCAACCTGATTCTTCCTGGATGCCGAACAAGAACCTGGGTACCAAGAGGGCAGAGTATTAGGCTGTCACCCCAACTCTCCACTAAGCTGGTTAACACTTAGCTGCCATGGACAGCAACTGCTATAAGAGCATTAATTTTATCACACCCCTAGACGCTGCCAGGGGGCTGGGGCCCAAAAGCATTTGCCCCAGCTCCAGCACCGGCTTGCTGGTGTGCTCCTCTCATGAGGGGTTGAGCCCAGCGGGTTTGAGTGAGGGAAGTTCATCCCTGTTGGCATCAAAGTGGCAGGCTGGACCCAGAGCCAGTGCACTCTAGTTCCCACCTGCAAAAGGGTCAAAGGAACTCTCCTGTCTCAGCAACATATTACTGACTAACACAAGCATCTTATGCCTGGTAGCATCAAATTAAGCAAAGGTAATCAAGTACTTCCGTCCTTTTTCCCACTTTTCTTGTTTCAGATGGCATCATAGAATGATCCTGCTCAGTCTCAAACTATCACCATCCAGAACACACTCTTCTGAAGCCATCCTCACACTGTCCCTCAGATTAGATCTTTCAGAAACCTACATTCCTGCCTGTAACTCTTCTGGCTATCTACTGTCCCTGCCTGAACTCAGTTTGCTGTTAAGTGTATTTCAAAGATTTCCCCTTTCTATATTAGCTTCTCAACATCCCACCTTATTTTTCCATCATTGTTCTCCTCTCCTTTTATCTTTGGTCATTCTAAGTGACTACTGCTGTCTGGCTTTACACTCTACATTCCTAATGAGGACAAGTTGTGACACTAGACTTTTGGCTTCCTGTTGTGGTTTCAAAACGCTTGAATATAAAAGACATATCTTCTCTTGGACCTCTCAAGAATCTCTTGAGATTCTTGCTCTAGCTATGCATTCACCTTTTTAATTCCTTCCAGTTATCATGCTCATTCGACAGGACCAACTCATAGGTAATTGACCAATGCAGCCACACAAGGCTCCGTGCTCAGAAGAGGGCCCCATTCTTGGGGCTGAATGCTATGTCATTGCCATCTTGAAATTCTTAGTAATTCTATCTTTGAATTTATGTTTGGATAGTAAAGTCTGACACCACAATTGAAGCATGTACCAGAGACTTGGAGCCTCAGCTCACTGCCATTTTTCTACCATCCTTCTTTCTTGGCAGATCCTAAATGTAGCACAAGGGAGAGTCAAGGATGATGCTGAATTGACAGGCAGAACCCAGGGTGCCTGTGAAACTCTGAAGTTGCTCAACCTAATGACATATTTCCTTGGGCACAGGATTGCCCAAGGAAACATGACATTAATTAACAAATAAAAGACACTGGCCAGGTGTGGTGGCTCATGCCTGTAATCTCAGCACTTTGGGAGGCCAAGGCAGGCAGATCATGTGAGGTTAGGAGTTCGAGACCGGCCCAACCAACAAATTAGCTGGGTGTGGTGGCACATATCTGTAATCCCAGCTACTCAGGAGGCTGAGGAAGGAGGATTGCTTGAACCTGGGAGGCAGATGTTGTGGTGAGCCAAGATTGCACCAAGATTGCGCCATTGCACTCCAGCCTGGCGACAGAGCAAGACTCCATCTAAAAGAAAAAGACACCATGAAAGGCAGACAAAGAGAGAAAAAAAAAAAGTTTTTCCTCCTTTTTGAACATGGGGCCCTAAATATTTATTTTGTACTGGCCCCACAAATTATGTAATTGTAGTTGGCCCTGTCAGTTTCATTTGAGATTTATCAACTTCAGCACTTTTGACATTTTGTCCAGATAATTCTTTGTTTGAGGTACTATCCTCTGAATTGTAGGGTATATAAAAGCATCCCTGGCATCTGTCCTCTGGATACCAGTAGCACTCTCCAAGCTGTGACAATTGAAAATGTCTCCAGACATTCCAATATCCCTGGGAAGAGGGGTAAAATCATCCTAGTTGAAAATTAATGGTTTGCTTTTTGAAAATTTAATCCTTATTCTTGACTTTCCTGTTTGATGAAGGTACTTATTTCTACCCTGAACTCTAAGTCCAACTACTTTAATTGTCTAATATTGAGTAAAATCACAGGGGCTAGAATCTATCTTGGATTTGAAACTAAGCTTTTACCTTTATTAGTAGTATTAGTGTGAGCAAGAAAATCTTACAATCTAGTTTTCCCAGAACAGGGGAAAAAAATTATCTTTTCCTTCTACTCTCCTAAGTTCATGGCCTCTATTACAAAAGACAGATTAACAAGAGAAAAGTATACAAATTCATTTAATATAAGTTTCACATCACACAGGAAATGAAGACCTTCATAAGAAAATGAAGATCTGAAGAAGCATTTTAACATAAACGTGCATTTTTTTTTTTTGTAGTAGCTTTGATGAACAGTGGAAAGTTGTGGAGAAATATAATAGGGCAAAAAGAGTATGATTTAATGGTAATAAACTAGGAAAACCTTAGCGAAGCCTATTTGTTCAAATTCTTCTCTGTGTCCCTGTGTTTTCAGAAATAAGGATGTTCCTTTCTTCCTGCTATAGAGAAGGTATGGTTCACCTGAGGACCTTCTGACCTGCTTCAGGGAAAGGTCAAAAGTTTCTTCCTAGGTTTTATGACCTGCTTCAGTGGAGAAGGTAAAGGAGGTCAGAGTGAACTTCCTGCTTCTGTGATCTCAAATTATTCTTTCATCTTAAAATGTTTAATATGCCAAGGTGCTGTATTTTGGGTGGTGTAACCTGAACCCCATCATTACCTTTAACTGAAAATAATAATTATAACAACATCTACAATAAAATATTATTGTGAAAATTAAATGGTGTAATATATGTAAAGTTCTTAGCACAGTTCCTTGGTCTGGCACATAATGGATAATCAAATGATAATATTACTATTATTATATTGGCATTATCAGGGCCAACTCCATCATTCCTAGAAAACTATACAGTGCTGGTTCCTTTGAAGTGTTAACTTTTTCCTTTACTGATTTTTGTTAACTTCTTTGTTGTAACATAACCACTAGTAGTTTTGTGCTTAATGTTGATCTTCTTTGTCTATTGATTTAAGTTAATGTCAGAGTCCTTCCTAGCGGTCATGGGGTTTTGATAACAGAAGCTAACATAGTTGTATCTTCTCTTTCCTGCAGGGTAGCCCAAATGCCATGTCTTCACATTTTATTCCACTTGGATCTCCTGTAGAATGGCTGTTTACCATGGAAGGGCTGATTCCAATTCTCAGGTCAATCACTTACAAGGCAGAAACCAGCTAGTCTAGACTGGTAAAGAGCTTTCCAGTTCATTCATCAGCCTCCTCTGATTCTCTCAGGGCTCATTCAGATGTTCCCAATCCTTTCACAAGATAACAATTCAACACATATGGAAGCACAAAAAAAAATGCTGATTTCCTCACATAAATAATAATTAATTACTAATGAAGATAATGGTGGCAGACTATGGGACTTAAGAAAGAACCTATGAGGATGTATCACAGAAAAATCCTTTTAAAAATTAAACTATTTGCAGACATGCAGCAAGTCAAAACTAACAATCTGTTAAAGAAGCATTTCTCAGATATGGCTGTAACAACATAGCATTCCTATAAAAATGAACATTTAGGTTAAATATATCTTTACACACACATGCACTTGCACCCACATGTACACACAATCTATTTTTGGATCTACTGAATAAAGCATCATTATTTAAAGTGAAGCAATAAAAGTTTCAACGTCTTTTTTTCTAAGTCAAGTATTAGCCTAGAAGTTATTCACCCTAACCAAAGCACTAAGTTGTTCAAGGAAACACCTTGAATTAATTGCTCATTTTCAAGTTCCTTGCACATTCATTCAACAAATTGAGTCTTGTTTTTTGTTTTTAATTCTCAATTCAATTAAACAAACTGATTTGGCTAATCACCAAATCTACTGAATGATTTACTATTATATTCATAGGAAGAGCAGAGATTGTGTTAAATATGTTGGCAACCCTTTTCATTCAGCTGAAATTTGTTGGTGTACCCATAGTTCTCTGTACATGACCCATCACCACACTAACTGCTTTGTACTCTGTGATCCCTGTCTGTCTGTTGCACTGGATTGACAGCCTTATGCCCAAGTTCCTGGCACAGGTTAGGCCTCAAAACATGTTCACTAACTTGTGAATTTTCTATGTTTTGACAATTTCCACCAGGTTTAATAATTTTTTAAGAAAAAATTCTAAATGAACATAGTAAAATAAATGGAAAAAATCAAGACAGTATATATCAAAAGACAGTAGATATATATATGCACCTGTTTTTTAAAAAAATGTTTATAAACTCATTTGAAATGAGGAGATATGGTTTCTATTATTTAAAAAACACATACTAAAATTCAGAAATCTTTTTTTAATGAAACAGGTGAAGAAATGTAGACATAAACCTAATAAAACTGAAAAGAAACTGAAATATGCTATTTACCTGATGTTAAAGAATGAAACAATCTTAAAAATTAAAATTTAAAATTAGAAACCTCTTATTATTAAACAAATATATACCAATCTTGGTTGTATTTGGGGTAAGAACTTTTTGAAAACAGATGATGTACTCTTCATAACCTAAAATGTTTCATGCATATTCATTTAAATTCCAAAGAGGATCTCATTATCTCATCCAAAAAAGAATTAATGATCCTTAATGGTTTCCGATGACACTTGTCTTTGTCCATTTCTCAAACGTGCAGATGACTTTAAGCATACAAATGTTTCTGCTCATGCTTTGACCTCTAAAGTTTCATGCATGATTACAGAATTGAAAAGAAATCATTCTTTCTATACTTTGTTATGAATTTTGTATTCCTCTTTTACATATGTCAACAAAACTGTACTTGGGTTTACTTTATATGTTTGCACCAAGTTTTTAGAATTTAAAAAATTAGCAAAATAAGAAAGGGGCCTTTGTTGATTCTTAGAGGAAAGCAAAGTACTGATGGTAAAGGCCCCTGTGGATTTGGGATCTATTCCTCAACACAACAGGAAATCACAGAAATGTCCTTAGGGATGAGCAAATCAAACAGACCTGGGTTCAAATACAGCTTTACTGTCCACTCAATGCCCTCAGCTACTCAACAGATGCAAAAATAGTAACTATCTCATTCGATTATGACAACAATGATGTGAATGTAAATGACTTAGTATGCTACTGGACACCTAATAAAAACATGCACATTTTAATATATTCAGTTCAACAGTTCATTGAGAATTTCACACTAGATATAAAAATGAACCAGTTGTTTTTTTTCCAATAACCACGTTCAAACTGTATTGCCAATTCTTCCTTTCCTGCCTTTCAACAGTGTCTTAGACACATTTTGTAACTCTCTAGTTACTTTAGGTCCATTTTGAAATTCTAGTGTCATACATTATTTTAAATTCTTCTGACCACAGCTACTCTGATGGTTGAAGGGGACCTGAAGTGAACAGAGGGATTGATCTGCTTTTATTCTTCCTCCTGCTCTGTTACTTTAAAGTAGAGAGTCTGTCCTGGTCTGATTTTGAGATAAAGGCAATCTCTTTCTGTGGCTTCTATCCTCTGTTGTTAGATGGTACTATGGTCTGAATGTCCTAAAATTCATATATTAAAATCGAATTCATAAGTTGAACCTAAAATTCATATATTGAAACCGAATTCATACGTTGAACATAAAATGCATATGTCAAAACGTAATGTAGGTGAAACCTTTGGAAGGTGATGAGGTCATGAGGGCCAAGTCATCATAAATAAGATTAGTGCCCTTATAAAAGAGTCTCCAGAGAGATTCCTCACCCTTTCCACCACGTGAGAACAAAGAAAAAGATGGCCACCTATGAAGAGGGTCCTCAACAGACAGAAAATCAGATGGATCCTTGATCTTGTACTTCTGCGCCTCCAGAAGTGTGAGCAACAAATTTCTGTTGTTGATAAGCCATCCTGTCTGTGGTATTTTGTTATAACAGCTTGAAGAGACTAAGACAGATGGTGCTTATGAAGAGCAAAGCATGGAGGTAGTTGTCTGCTTACATTCCTGGACACCTGTCTGGATTAGAGTTGTCTCACATGGTACTATTATTTACATCTAGTGGATTCTACCAGTATGGTGGTCTCATGTGGACTGCATGTGGTTTTCTAGCAATGAATTCATCTTCACTCCACTACCGTTCAAAACCGAGAACTCCCTCAGAGATCAACAGCTACATTTCCGTATGGTCTGACAATGTGTCCAAACCCCAATCCCTATGGATATTGCGTTGCTTTGTTAAGCTGCCACTCAACTAGTCCAAAAGCTCTTGCCTCCTCCCGTATCTACTGTGCTCCTTCCTGTAGAAAGGTATTGTCTGCTAAATCTTTCTAAGAAATCTGGTATGGGAAAGGCACCTTTTTCTTCCTAGGCACCCTACAGTTACAAACAACTGGGGAAAAATTTTCCTGAAACATTGTCACCTTTGAAATCTCCATTCGAAAAGTGTGAGCCATACTCTAATTTGATAAACATTCCTAAACTCCAAGGAAAGATGTTAAGCTTGCTCAAGAACTTCATCCTCTTTTTCACTGATAGAACCCAAGCCAGCTTGAAGACTGTAACCCAGAAAGCAATGAGCCTTAGGCCAAGAGTCCAGTCTCTCCTTCTAGGACTCTCTAATCTCTCTACTGATTCTCTCCAAGCATAACTTCCTCTGACCAGTAAAAGTATAGGAGTTGGTGAGGTTAGATATATTTACCATAAACAGTTCACCCCCCTCAAAACACATGATCCCAAACTCTGATTCTTCTCTCCTTATACCCATCCCCAGATGGCCTCTTGTATGAAGTAGGAGGGTTATATGATAAAAACAGCAGATACAGTTCTACCACTTTCTGATGAAAATATGAAGGATTTCTCCTAGTAATTTTGGAGTTAACTGGGCTACTTCCTTACACAGGAATGAAATAATCTAGTGTGCAGAGCAAAGATAAAGAAGCAGCTGTGATTTTGGAAGTGGAAAAGAACAGAAAGGAGAAGGTTGAATGTTTTGAGCTAAAAAGCAAAGTCTCACATCATAAGTAGGATAACAAAAAACTATCAAAGATGGAGGAGCAAGGATACAACTTTAATAATCTGTACCTAGATTTGGCTGGCAATGCCTATTTTTTTCCAGGGTTGCATTATTATGTATACAATGCAGCTAACAAAGTCATTTGAGGAGTTAAGAAATATCACCAAGATCCATATGTAACGTTTTATTCCCTTTTGCATCCTGAAGATGTGGATTCCATATCACAGGGGAGACTTTCTCCATCACTTCATTGGCCTTGTGTGGAGAATCCTGCTGGTTATTCATTTACTTGTTGGCGTGGCTGCTGCTGAATGCTACAGTTGTGATGGTGAGTTATACAAGGTCTTCCCATGAGAATTGCTTAGGTGTTAGGAATGCACTCAAAAATGTATCTAATAAATTTTAAAACATATGTATATATGTATACATATGCAATAGTACTCCAATTTCTTCTTTTTCACTATCTGTATTGGGAGCTTTTATTATTTAACTTATTAGCTAATATCTCAATTTGATAATTTGAAACCATTACTGGCAAACCATTTATTTTCAGTTGCAAGTAGTTAGGGAAAGTTACATTTTTATCTTATCCTTAGGCATTATAAATTCCTGAGTGTTATGCAAAGCATTACTAGAATGATTTGCACAACAGGGGGCTCAGTTTTTAATAAAAGTGACTCTTATTTTTAATTATAGCAATTAAGATCTTCTTATTGGCAGCCAGGCTACTGCTTTGCAGTGATGAGACTTTGCTTCTGCCATTCCACTGGGCTTAGAATATATCCTACTCTTTCGGTTATGAGTCTCAAGATTATTGAACATAGATAAGTAATATACGGAAGGCATAATTCTTGAAAATAAGTCTGAGGAACTGCCTTTATCCTGGCAGGCTCAGACTCTCCTCATATCTTAGGAAAAGGAAAAAGAAAGAAGCAGTGCATAAAGAATGAATATGTATCTTTGCAGAAACCTTGGTTGGAAATATTTTGTCACTGTAACATATTGTGAATGAATATTACACTTCAGCTTGGTACATACTTCAACAATATGTTTTAAACAAATGACATGTTCGTTTTCTCACTCTCTATATGTGATCCTCATAAAGAAGAAACCCCATACAGGAATTAAAACTGCCAAAATGCTAAGCCTTGTGACAGTTCTATTTCTGTGGTAGACCTAATTAAACCTGAAATTTTCCAATATTTTCACTGACATCATTTATGTTGTAATTAACACTTATTACTGGTAAAGACAGTTGTTTTCAGATGAAGTCTTTCATCTTGTTGTGGTTATAACTACAAAACTGAAATAATAAAACCATAATTATGAAAATTTCCTAGCCACAAGTTTGCACATGAGACTGCTCTACATCTGAACAACAACAAAAGGTAATTAAATGTAGACGGGTGTAAGATTGCAGAATCATAGAGCACTGCCTAGTGTTTCCATCTTTCTGGTATATTTTAACAATATTTGTAATTTGGCAAGCTATGTAGATGATGGCATTATTATAAACCTAGAAAAATGTATATTTTGAGCAGATGGAGCAGCTAACTACAACAGTGTGGATGAGGAAGAGTCAGATAACTATATATAAATATTATGATGACACCTGGAAGTCTGTACAATTTATATAAACTAGCATAACAGTTGGTAACATATGAATCTGTAGTCTGACATACATACACACACACACATGCATATATGTATATATTCTTGGATATAAAGTGTTAGGCTAGATAGTAATATAAGTGTCTAGTAGATAACTAATCAAATTCACTTCTGAATATTACTTTAAAATCCTCAACATGTATGTTTTTAAATTTCCATATTTTACCCCAATTCATTTCAATAAAAAAAATTATACAGAAAAAGCGCTCCATTTATAGTAGTTTTCTTTTAAGTAGAACAAGGTTGAAATAAATGAAGAAAATTGACATTCTACCTTATTGGTCATCATAAAAAATGAAGAGGAAAAAGATGTTGCTATTACAGAATGATTTGATCAATTGTATTGATGGGCTGAGATAAAAGTGCTGAGAACTGTACCTCAGGTTGGCACAGCTCACTGAAAGCAAATTTGCTGTGAATGATGATAATTTGTACTGAAAGAAATTAGTGCCAATTTGATTAGGAATTGCCCTTCTGTTCAGATTTCAGTCGCTAATATATCCTGTCATGGTTACAGCTTTATCTAGGACAGAGGAGTTAAAAAAAATGGTCCAGAGAGGAAAAAGAATGATTCAGGGACATTCTCCTCCTTTGATTTATAATTTTTTAGGGCCAAGACAGGAGCACAAAATAGATGATATAATCATACTTTACATTTCATGAAAAACTATGCATTTTCCCCACCTGAGGGCATTATGATAATTTATCTTAAGCTTGAATGATGCATGAAATGAAAGTGTTTCTAGCTCCTGTTTCCCCTTCATTTTATGAGTGAGAATAATAGATCTTTGTCAACAATGGACTACATACAGTGTTCCCATAAGAACACTGAACTGAAAACTTCCTATCACCTAGTGACATGGTAGCCATCCTAATATTGTAGCACAACACATTACCTTTTCTGTTTAGATAAACAAATACTGATCATTGTGTTACAGCTGCCTACAGTATTCACTACAGTACCATGTTGTACAAGTTTGTGGTCTAGGAGCAATAGGCCACGCCATATAGCCTAGTGGGTAGGTAAGCTATTCCATCTACGTTTGTGTAAATAAACAGTGTGATGTTCACACAATGACAAAATTGCCCAGTGACACATTTCTCAAAACATATTCCTGTCATGAAGCAATGCATGACTGTATTTGTTCATCTGCTTATTATATCTCAGCATGTAAGCTCTATGAGGTCAACCATTTTGCCCTGGATCTAAATAATGCTTGACACATATTACTAATAAAAGCTAACACTAAAGAGTTCTTATCACATATTCATTCCTTTACTTGATTTCCTGTTAAATAGATAATCCTAGCTTCTCCGTTTTAGATATGAGAAATCTGAAGCACAGCAAGTTTAAGTAATTTGTCCAAAGTCAGACAACCAGGAAATGATAGTGCTGAAATCTGAACCCAGACTGTGGCTTAACCACTATGTTGTAGACCCCTAAGATATACACATGAATTAATAAGTGGATTAGTCAAAGAATGTTGTTATTGGATGTAGTTTGGGTCTCTGACCTTACCCAAACTCATGTCAAATTGTAATCCCCAGTGGTGGAAGAGAAGCCTGGTGGGAGTTGATTGGATCATGGGGGCAGATTTCCCCCTTGCTGTTCTTGTGATAGTGAGTGAATTCTCATGAGATCTGGTTGTTTATAAAAGTGTGTAGCACTTCCCTCTTCTCTCTCTCTTCCTCCTGCTCCAGCCATGTAAGATATGACTCCTTCCTCTTTGCCTTTCATCATGATTGTAAGTTTCCTGAGGCCTCCCGAGCCATGCTTCCTTTACAGCCTGTGGAACCATCAGCCAATTAAACCTCTTTTCTTTATAAATTACCAGGACTAATGTGGTTCTTTATAGCAATGCAAGAACAGACTAATAAAGAAAATTGGTACCTAAGAGTAGGGCATTACTATAAAGATATCTGAAAATGTGAAAGTGGCTTTGAAACTGTGCAGAAGTTGGAACAGTTTGGAGGGCTAAGAAGAAGACAGAAATTTGAGGAAATGTTTGGAACTTCCTAAAGACTTGTTGAATGGTTGTGAGCAAAATGCTGACAGTGATATGAACAGTGAAGTCCAGACTGAGAAGGTCTCAGATGGAGATAAGGAATTTATTGGGAACTAGAACAAAGGTCACTTTTGCTATATGAGAGCAAAGAAGTTGAGTTGAAGGCATTGTGCCTCTGCCCTAGAGATCTGTGGAACTTTAAACTTGGGAATGATGATTTAAGGTATCTAGTGGAAGAAATTTCTAACCAGCAAAATATTCAAGATGTGGCCTGGCTGCTTCAATCAGATCACCTCTATGCTTAAGCAAAGATTACCTCTATGCCTAAGCAAAGGGGTGATCTGCAACTGGAACTTATACTTAAAAGGGAAGCAAAATGTAAAAGTTTGGAAAATTTGCATCCTGGCCATGTGATACAAAAGAAAAACCTATTTTCCGGGCAGGAATTCAAGCTGGCTGCAGAAATTTGCCTACACAAAGAGAAGCCAAATATTAATAGCCAAGACAATGGGGAAAATGCCTCAAAGGCATTTTGGAGACCTTTGCAGCACCCCTCCCATCACAGGCCTGGAGGCCTAGGAGGGAAGAATGGTTCCTTGGGCCAGGCCCAGGGCCCTGCTGCCCTGTGCTATCTCAGGACACTGCCTCCTGTATCCCAGCCACTCCAGCTTCAGCCATGGCTCAAAGGGCCCAAGATATGTCTCAGGCCACTGCTCTAGAGGGTGCAAGCTATAAGCCTTGTCAGCGTTCATGTGGTGTTAAGCTTGCAGGTGTGCAGAGGGCAGGTGTTGAGGCTTAGGAGCCTCCACCTAGATTTCAAAGGATGCATGCAAACTCCTGCATGTCTGGCAGAAGCCTGCTGTATGTGTGGAGACCTGATGGAAAACCTCTATGACAGCAGTGTGGAAGGGAAATATGGGATTAGAACCTTCACACAGAGTCCCCACTGGGGCACTGCCAAGTGGAGCTGTGAGAAGATAGCCACTGTCCTCCAGACCCCAGAATACCAGATCCTCTGATGGCTTGCACTGTGTGCCTGGAAAAGCTTCAAGGACTGACTGTCAGCCAATGAAAACAGCTGAGAGGGCCGTGACCTGCAAAGCCACAGGAGAAGAGCTGTCCAAGGCCTTGGGAGCCCACCCATTGCATCAGTTTAATCTAAATGTAAGAGATGGAGTCAAAGGGTATTATTTTGGAGCTTTAAGATTTAATGATTGCCTTGCTGGGTTACGGACTTGCATGGGGCCTGTAGCCCCTTTGTTTTGATGCATTTCTCCCTTTTGGAATGAGTGTATTTACCCAACTCTCATATACCCATTTTATCTTAAAAGTAAGTAACTTGTTTTTGATGTTATAGGCTCATAAGCAGAAGGAACTAGCCTTGTCTTAGATGAGACTTTGGACTTTGGATTTTTGAGTTAATGCTGGGATGGATTATGACTTCGGGAGACTGTTGAGAATGCATGATTGTATTTTAAAATATGAGAACATGAGATTTGGGAGGAGATAGTGGCAAAACTGTATGATTTGGGTCTGTGTCCTCACCCAAATCTTATGTTGAATTGTAATCCCTAATGTTGGAAGAGGGGCATGGTGGGAGGTGATTGGATCATGGGAGGGGATTTCCTTCTTGCTGTTCTTATAATAGTCAGTGAGTTCTTATAAGATCTGGTTGTTTATACAAGTGTGTAGCACTTCCCTCTTCTCTCTCTCTTCCTCCTGCTCTGGCCATGTAAGACGTGACTCCTTCCTCTTCACCTTCCACTATGATTGTAAGTATCCTGAAGCCTCCTCAGCCATGCTTCCCATACAGCTTATGGAATCATCAGCCAAATAAACCTTTTTTCTTTGTAAATTACCCAGTCTCAGGTAGTTCTTTATAGCAATGTAAGAATAGACTAGGCATTATTAGTTAAGACTTGAGTAGTAAACAAACAGACTATTGAAAAACATTTCTGACTACAGTCTTCTCTTGGAGTTTTGAACCATTCATGCATGGACTTTGCCAAAAATACTATTAACTTGAAATCTGAAAATAGATGGGAGTTTACTCAGATCTTTTGTTTACAGTTCTCCTAAACTATCTGGTCAAGAAATTTGTAAATATTATTGTTTGGGGTTGTTTTCCCTTTATAGACTAATCTTTTGTAAAAAGAGAACTGCTATTAGCCAATTTGCTAATTAGGGTCATGTTTATAGTGGAACAACAAAACATCCACTTGATCATTTATTACTTCCCATAAGAGTTCAAGCACTTGAATTTCAAAACCAGGCAAATTATCAGCTAGGTCGCAGTCAGCATTCTATTCCCAGTCAGGGTGGAAGTTAAGAGTTTGTATTAAGTTACTAGGCTTTTCTTTAGCTGAAATAATGAGTTTACAATAATATTACAATCAGCATCCAATGACTTGATAATGAGTTCTTCTGTTTGCCTGGAATTCATAGCTAAGTAATAGCAGTTATATGATATATGTTTAACTATACAGAGGTTTAAAATTAAAAATACCTTGCTGTAAGTATTTATTTAAAAAGACCATTAAGCTCTCCTCTAACAATATACAGTTTTTAAACATACTCACTTTTCCTATCTATAACCTATGGTTCAAGATGAAGCTAAGATTTTCAGTGAAACTCATTTAGGGAAGTTGCTTGTGTTTTATTGCTCTCCCGGTGCCCCCTGAAGCTGGTGTCTGTAGGCTGCACTTTTTTAGGCTTCAACTCTGATCTGCTCTGCAGCCCTAAACAAGATGAGAAATGTGCTGCAAAATCTTTGAGAGTCAAGACTACCTGGAGTTTTATTTATTCAATGTATAGCACCAACTCAAAAGACAGCCTGAAGGATTGGAGTAATAAATAACATTTATTTTTAATAAAAATATAGAATATGCCAATTCCTTTCACCGTAATTCTTACCCTATCTATTATCTTAATAGTAAGGGTTACTAATGTTGATGTTTTACTATTTGGCATGTACAGCCTATACACACCCTGATATATTAGAAAAGTAAAAATAGTGATTTAACATTTAATATGGGATTATTTACTTATTTTATAACAATATACTCCATGTCTCTAGATAAAGGGAAACGGGCACATTTATTTTCATTCTGACTAAGTTGTATGGACTCAATTTGCATGACATGTTACCAGTAACAATACAGTATGCTTCAAGCTACATTCAAGACAGGAAAGCAGTTTGCCAAGTTGTAAGCACACTGTTTTCACCCAAACCAATTATTCAATGTAATATTTAATAAAAAGGCTGAATAGCATGTGGTTCAGTGCTTGACAATTCATAGGATCCAAATACATCTTTTGAATTGAATTGAATTGGCTGAAAACCTCACATACAGGAGACTTTTTTGAATGATGTTAATTTATCGTCTCTGAAGGAAAGAACATTTAATCTCAGGCAAACTTCCTTTAGTAAATTCTTCTTTTGATTTATACAAAGGGCATCTATTACAGTAGTATAAACATGCACAACACTCTCCAAGAAAAAAAAGGAAGAGAAAAATATGAAAGAGTAAACAGTGAATCATTTAAAAATCTTTTTTTGTGTTTTGCCTTGCTTTGTTTTTTGTATTGAACACAGCACTTAGTTAAGTTAAAATAGTGTTTAGTGTAAATTATTCCTGGGCTGATCCAAGGCTTAATGAATAGGTGATTGCTTAGCTGCAGGGCTTCAGAAATCCAAATTGCCTTCTTGAAACAAAGCCACACCCTATTATTCTGATCCCAGTAAAATATGTCATAAAGGTGGTAGCTGTGGATTCAGAACTCTCATCTTCAGTAGTAAAAACCTAGACCAGAAACCCATAAGCTTCCAATTATTATCTTAGTACAAATAGAGAATACACTCCCTGAAACCTCTTCTGTAAGAAATTATTAAACTTTTCTGTTTTCATGCTACTTGTGATTTTGTTTGCCCATAGTAATTAGTAGAAAACTCTTAATATTTATTAATAGTTAACATTTTTTAGCATTTACTACATGCTGCGTGCTGTTCTAAGAGACATATATTAGCTTTAATCCTATAAAAACCTTATGAGAGCATTTAACACTACAAGCTAACTTCCAAAAAGGAGGAATTAGAAAAAAATCACTGGCTCCTATTTAGAGTTGGGTATCCCTCCATGGACCATCTCTGACTCCCTGACTCCATACATTCCTCCTTGGGTATTGTTAACATATTCCTGATGCCCACACATTTGTTCTTTCCTGACCACAAGTATAAGCATAGCTGCCTTGTCTGGAGATGCAGCATCTCACAGGGGTATCAATACTATATCTTACAAAGCAACTAAACTCTACAATAGGACCTGAGGGTTGTGTATACAGGTAGAAAAAGACAGACAGAGAACTCTTCCACTTTACAATAATGTGGCACCACGTGGACTATATCCTCATCTAATCTCAATGCTAGATGTCCAGCTCCCTTTCAACCTGTATCACATCTAAATCCTTTCCTCCTTTACCTGGTAAATCCCAGACCAACTTCTTCCTGTCTCTGGCCTCAGCCAAAGCTGTTCCCACTATGATCTGACCGCTATTTTCCCTGTTAAGAAAGAAGTCAGGGCCAGATGCCAGATGCCAGATGCGGTGGCTCATGATGTTATCCCAGAATTTTGGGAGGCCAAGGCAGAATAAACACTTGAGGCCAGAAGTTTATGACCAGCCTAGGCAACACAGTGAGACCCTGTCTCTACAAAACATAGAAAAAATCAGCTGGGCATGGTTGCACCAGCCTATAGACGGAGCTACTCAGGAGGCTGAGGCAGAAGAATTGCTTGAGCCCAGTGGGTCAAGCCCAGAGTGAGCTAAGATCATGCCACTGCACTCCAGCCTGGGCAACAGGGTGAGGAAGGGAAGAAGGAAAGAAAAAGAGAGGGTGGTGGGGGCAGAGAGAGAGAGAGAGAAAGAAAGAAAGAGAGAGAAACAAAGAAAGAGAGAGAGAGAGAAGAGAGAAAAGGAAGGGAAGAGAATGAAAAGGAAGGGAAGGAAGGAAAGGAAAATGATGGGAAGGAAAAGAGGGAGGGAAGGAGGAAGGGAGGAATGAAGGAAGGAAGGAAGGGATGGAGGGAGGGAAGGAAAAAGGAAGGAAGGAAGGAAAAGAAAAGAGAAGAAAAGAAGTCAGAACGTTGCCTCAGAGAGACAACCCAAAGAAAGAAATTAAGAAAGTTGCTAGTGAGCCTCTCTAAAGGGCAGACCAGCTTTGGTAAAAGAAGCCACAGTTGAAGAGGAGTCACCTGTCAAGCCAGAGGCCCCTCCTGCTGCTCCAGCGTTGGCGCCAGCTGGGTCATCCAGCATGACTGCCCCTGCTTCTACTACGCCTTATGCAGGAGCCCGCTAAGAGGACACAGGCTGTTAGCAAGAAGATAGCAGCCAAGAAGGAGAAAAGACAGAGGAGAAAGAGGGACAAATTCAACAGAGAAAAGAGAAAAATTGGCTCAAAAGGTGGCTGAAGAGAGCACTCACAGTGAGGAAAACTGCTGAGGGTTAGAAGCTGGACAAGTCAGAAGGAAGAACAACTGTAAGGGTGAGCAGAAGAGAGAATGAAGGTGGTGGGAGGAGACGAAATGCATTCAGCAATAGAAAGAAGCTAATGTTCCTGAAGAAGAGAAAGCCCCACAGGATGAAAGCAGCATTTCCCAGGACAAGAGCAGGAACGCTGTAGACAAAGAAGTGACTTGAGCAGATTAGGAAAGAACCAGGAGCATGGAAGCTACAGGTAGGAACATTTTGACCTAAGAAATGGGGATATCAGTGTCTATACTTCCATATGAGGCACACTGCCCAGGAAACAAGTCCTAGCAACTAGCTCCTCTGTTGGAGCTCAATTAATCAGAGAGTGACGATGGAGAACCCTGTCCATGTGGAAAAACAGCCAAGTGAAGAGACGGTCTATTCTGAATGAAAAGTTTAGAGAAATTATAAACCCACCCATTGCTTGAGCCCAGGACATCAAGGCTATGGTGAGCCGAGATCACACCACTGCACTCCAGCCTGGGTGACAAAGTGAGACTCTGTTTCAAAAAAACAAAAAACCTCTGCTAAAATCTGAGTGGGGAATGATGGGCATAGATTGAACAAAGGGCATGCCAATGTCCTCAGTTTTCTCTTCAGGTTGAAAGGCAAGGCCATCTGCTAAGGAAGGGGTGGATGAGAGTCAAGAAAGCCAGAAAATGTTGGGAATAATTGCTGACAGAAACAAGATAGAAGATGGCAAAAGACAAGTGAAACAATGACGAGTAGTATAAAGTTTTAGTGAATATTACTGGATAAAATAAGTCCATAATTGACATAGATATGGATCCTGTGTTATTAGACATTAGGTGGTAGGTAGTAGATTTGGTAATACTTAATAGAATATTTAGAAAGACACTGACTTTGATTTAATACAAATAGACTAGTATGTCTCTGTGAAGTGATATGTCAATAGGACCCTTTATCTAAAATGCTTTTCTGGCTGTCTGAAATTCCTTTACGAAAAATTCACTCATTTGACTATGAAAACTTTTCAAGACTGGCATGATGGCTCATTCTTGTAATCCCAACACTCTGGGAGGCTGAGGCCGAAGGATCACTTGAGGCCGGGAGTTCACAACCAGCCTGGTCAGCATGGCAAAAGCCTGTCTCTACTAAAAATACAAAAATTAGCCAGGGGTCATGGTGTACACCTGTAAACCCAGCTACATGGAAGGCTGAGGCATGAGAATCACTTGACCCTGGGAGGCGGAGGTTGCAGCGAGCCAAGATTGTACCACTGCATTCCAGCCTGGAGGAGGGAGTAAGACTCTGTCTAAAAAAAAAAAAAAAAAAAAGCTTTTCAATTCTAATAATTTTCTTCTAAAATCCTCTAACACTCTGAGCATTATTAGCTGAGGACAAAGCCACAGAGTAATGGAAACCTATTTTTTAGATAGAGGGTTACTTCCTAGGGACAGAGACCACAGAAACTGAAACAGGACTTGGAGGTGTAGACCCTGAAAATGAGCAAATTAAACCTACATTGATTTTTAAATTTTTACTGCTGTAAAATCTGACTATTCATCTCAAGAACTTCTTGGTAAATAGTTACCACCCTGGAAATGTTTCTTTGCACAAAGGATCAAAATTACTTTTCCCCGGAGTTCCTTTTATGATCCAACTCTATTGAAGTCACGGTTATATTTATCCTTGGGTTTCTTCTATCACATAAAAGCTGCTAAATGCCATCTATTTGCGTGTGTGTGCGTGCGTGTGTGTGTGTGTGTTTCCCTTACTGAAGTTACAATGCAAGAAGCATTGATTTTGCTGAATGAAAAGGTGCCATGCTCTCAACAGAAATGATAACTTGCAATTTATTATGAAATTTGACCTTGGTGGCACAGCAATGAAACTGTTGAAGGGGATCAATGTGATATCTTGGGGAAAAATACCATTTAAAGTTAAGGTTGATGAAGGTCATTCTGTCTTATAATTCTCTCCTGTACCATTTACAGTCAGCAGTGAAAACATGAGAAAGAAAAAAGACCAATATTACTTTTTTTCTAGGAAAAACTTTGACCTTGGAGGAGACCTGTTAGTTCAGTAGAACACAACAATGAGTCTTCATAGTGGGTGGAGAACAAAAGTGTTTTGCATAATTAAATTGGGGTAGATCCTAGAAAGCAAGCATAAGAGATTCAAGGATGAGGCCAAGTACTTGGGCAGAAAGCAAAGCTAAGCTGATGTATCACTGCATTCATGCAGAGCAAAGAGGTGAGAACATCCTGGAGGATGAGATAAAAGTCAAAAGGAGTGAACTAAAAGTTGAAAACTGGACTTGTTTAATGGTCAAAAAATTTTATTTGTCTAGTCAACATTTTGAGATAACAAAACATGACAGACAAACTGTCTTATTACTTTCCTAAATACTTTTTTACCATGCACTCACACCACAATGTGATTTTTTTCAGCTGACAAAATGCATACGTATTTATCCTTAGTGTTAAATGTAAAAATGTGAATTAAGTCTGATATCACAGGCTTGGTAGTTGTGAGGTTAAAAAAGAATTATCTTTTAAAATAAAACAGTAACTTGTGTTTTCTTGATCTAATTTCTCTGAGGATTGGAACTTCATTTTACTTCACAGTTAAATTAGGTAATAACTAAAGTCTCTTCTTTTACCAAGTTGTGAATTTAATATGAAAACACTGCTTGGAATCTCTCAGTGAATAGTTCTACTCTCCATGCCCAAATTAAGTATTCGAGGTGCACCAATGTTTTAAGATCACAATTGTATTTAATGTATGTAACTTCAATGTGGCAAGTGGTACCCTGGGGTTTCCTCATTTGTCTGTAACACATGCATTCATATCAAAATATGTAAAAAAAGACAAAGTAAAATCATCACATAACTATTTATTCAGGAGAACTTAATTCATTTTTTGAAGTGAAAATGAAGTCTTACGCTGATAAAGGGGGAAAAGCATTAAGTCAATATTTGAAGAGGGAGGGTGAATACCAACTGCCAATTTGCTAATCAGCTCTCATCAATGTCCAAGATGACTGTCTTTCATTGAGAATGCATTTCAGTCTCTGTTTATTAAATTTCAGATGGTTTACTACAACTGCCAACAAGAGAACTAATTGATGCCAATTACAGGGTCTTTCTCAGAGGAATTGGAATGAGTCCACACGATCATTTCACACACATGACTCATCTTCCCTCAATGTAATAATGTGATTAGCCACCTTGATACCATTATAGACAAAAATACAATCTCTGAATTGTCTTATAAGATATTTGATCTGAAGTTAAATCAAGATAATTTACTACTGGCATTGATAGAGCAAATTTCCCAGAATTTGGATTTAATGTTAGTTTTCTCAGTATTACCATCTCTGTAGGAATGCAATATCCAGTTTCATAAGAAATAGGAATATATTTTTAAAATATTGTGGAAATGCTGCTCTTGAAAAGCCTTTTTTTTAGAAAATGCAAAAATAACACAAGCTGTGCTACTATAACACACGTCTGACTTAACAACACAAAAAGCATTTTAATCTAATTCTGAATGACAATTGCTATTTATGCTGTTGCTTTTTCTAATGTAAACAACTGATCACATCTCCAGAAGTTAATGTCCTGCCTCCCTAAAGCTCATAGAAATACTCTCTTCTATTTAAAAGCTACTATACAACTCCACAGCATCATATTGTATTTATTCTTATAGGTAAAGAAGTGGGATGGGCATGATGGCTCACACCTGTAATCCCAGTACATTGGGAGACTGAGATGGGAGGATTGCTTGAGGACAGGAGTTTGAGACCAGTCTGGGCAACATAGTAAGATGCCATCCTTTAAAAAAAAATGAAATTCTTACATTGCAAAAAGAAAATCTTTTCTTTACATATTCTTAATTTAAAAAAAGATCGTAGGGTTATGCCTTAAAATGAACTAGGAGAACAGAGGATAAACTCTATCATTTATTGGTGCTAGGATATACCAGACTTTGCACTAAGTATTTTATATATTTTTTCTAATTTAATCCTCAGAGTGTCTTTGTGTTGTAGATATAATGATTCCTTCTCAAGAATGAAGAAATGGAAACTAATTCTCTGGTAGCACCATTATGCCAAAAAAAAAAAAAGAATACAGCATGGAAATGAAAGGAGACCTGGAAGGGATGACTACGAAGTTCAAATGGTGAATGACTTTGTTCTGAGTATAAGTGTTTTTCATATGAGTCAAAATAATTTTATATATATGTATATATATGTTTAAGTTCATATAATAAGTAAATAGGGCTTTTTGGTTTTTACTTAAAAATATATGAAGAAATTGAACCTATTTATTTTGTTTCTACATACAACATTTGGTTCAAAGATTGGCAGTTTCTCAGCTAAGTAAAATTATTATTTTTTAAATTCGTTATCCCACCATCACCTAAATGTCACCTTGAGAACACAATATACATATCCAAGGTCTGGTTTAAAAAAAAAAAAAGAGCCAAAAATCTAAATTTCCAAACATTTAGAAGGGAAGAAGATAATCTTGGAAATCAAAGGTGGTCAGTATTACCAGAAAAGTAAAGAGACTATCAAAAGACACCGACAACATGACGGAATTGGCCTACACATCACAACCATCATTCTTCCTACCTTGACTCCACTGAAACTTTTTTATCTTTTTTTGTGGGTTTCAGATGAATTCGGAGCACGAAATGCCTTAGTTTCTCTCTGGACTAACATATACTTTATTCTACAGAGTAAACTCCTCCTGATAATAACATTGTATGAACTCTTACTGTGATTGGCATCACAGAACTGAAATGCCTTGTTTCTCTCTGGACTGACATATACTTTATTCTACAGAATAAACTCCTCCTGATAATAACATTGCATGAACTCTCTTGCTATGATCAGCATCACAGAATCTATAACTTCTGTAGTAGTAAACTTTATTTCACCGTTTTTAAAGGTGCACTAAAGATTTAATGGTTAACATTTACTTAAAAAGTAACTCACTTATAGCATATTAATAAACTCTCTGATAGGGTATTAGTCCATTTTCATACTGCTATGAAGAAATACCCAAGACTGGGTGATTCATAAAGAAAAAGAGGTTTAATGGATTCACAGTTCTACATGGCTGGGGGAACCTCACAATCACGGCAGCAAGCAAAGCAGGAGCAAAGGCACGTCTTCCATGGTGGCAGGTAAGAGAGCACGTGCAGGGGAACTACCCTTTATAAAACCATCAGATCTCATGGGACTTATTCACTATCCTGAGACCGGCATGGGAAAAACCCACCTCCGTGTTTAAATTACCTTGCACTGGGTCCTTCCCATGACACGTGGGGATTATGGGAGCTACAATTCAAGTTGAGATTTGGGTGGGGACACAGCCAACCCAGATAGATGTTACTCTTTTTCATGCCCCTAAAATAGGTTTTAATTTTTTTTAATTGAAGAATATTAAAAATAACCTTGTAGCCCTAAAGTTTCACTAGTGAGGAACTCAAGCAAATTACAGTTTATACTTACCTACCTGTCTCATCCTTTTAAAGTAGTTCCAAAGTAGTTCATCTTAACAATGAAACAAGTATGTCCATATCATCTACCTGGTTCCTAAAGGGAAAACAGTGGACAAGCAAATGAGCGAAAATAGCAAAAGTTTAAGAAAGATCATTGCATGCAGTCCCAATTACCTAGTCCCAAGACATTGCAAAGTCACATTGAATGAAAATGGATGAACTATACTTTTCAAAACCTACATCAACTATTGCCACATCTGAAAATTTACCCATTGCATCAGTTTTAAATTTGTCAAAACAGCAACAAAATCAAAAACAACAAAATAGAACTATGTATCTTTGACTTTAATCCTGATATTACTAAATGTATTCACAGAAGCAGTCTGTCTATTCTGCTGTTTGCTTGTTATTGGCGGGTTTGTGATTCCCTTTTCCACCTAATTTTCTGTTAATTTCAAGCTTAAATGCAAGCAATTTCTTTGGCCTGAGAACCGCCCCCACAAGTAAAATGAAAAACGGTGCAGGAATACAAAGGATTTACTTAACAAGAGTCTAATGAAATCTGATAAACCTTTCTAGGAATTTCAGGATAATTTTCTCATTAATTAAGATCAAATATAGAAACACGTGCCAAGGGATTTCAAAAGTTATGTTAATAAAAGCATGGAATTTTCTGACGTCTCCATAGATAAGAAAAATAAGGTTATAGCATAGAGATTTTCTTTCTTTAAATGCCGTCATCTGCAACCTTGGGTGTATGAATGAATGAAAGGTATAAACAACTGAATGAAGTTTATACTTAGAACAAGAAACATGTTTAATTATTTTAAAATGCTTTTTGAAATATCAAACGTCATATCAGAGCTGAATAAAATTATTTTCCCCTAAGCCTATTTTCTAAAAGATATGTATCAGACACTGTATATTGTATCTAAAAGCTTTTTTTTTATATAAAAATGTTATAAAATGTCGGTAGAGAATGGAGCCCTAACATGTTGGTGATCTCATTTTTAACTGTATAATTTATACATTGGGAATTTGACAGGAAGAAAAATATTTCAGTGTTGTAGTACAACATCATTTTGAATGTCAAAAAATTCTCAGAGGACTTGGTAACAAGAGCCATTCAGCACAAAATATTCCATGTCCTCTAATATACTGAGAACTATTCACTAATGAGAAGCAGAAAATAGTAAGAAACAAATTTAGGTGCTTAAACATTTGCTGGTATTGCCAGAGAAATACAGGAAAGCTGTGATCCGTATGTTATGGTAATTAAAAAGAAGAAGGCTGGGCGCGGTGGCTCACGCCTGTAATCCCAGCACTTTGGGAGGCTGAGGCGGCTGGATCATGAGGTCAGGAGTTCGAGACCATCACGATCAACATGGTGAAACTCGTCTCTACTCAAGATACAAAAATTAGCCGGGCATGGTGGCACACACCTGTAATCCCAGCTACTTAGGAGGCTGAGGCACGAGAATCGCTTGAACCCGGGAGGCGGAGGTTGCAATGAGCCAAGATTGCACCATTGCACTCCAGCCTGAGTGACACAGTGAGACTCTGTCTCAAAAGAAAAAAAGAAGATACTTGTCTAGGAGATTTCTGTCAGAATTAACTTAAAATACTCACATACTCTGGTATTACTACCTCGCATCCAGATGTTTCAACAGAATCTTTCATTTCTAAACAACCTCAACAGGAGATGAACATTTATGCCAATAAGTATCTAAGGTCTGAAATAATCACTCTTAGCTGGCTGAATCAATACAATAAAGAGAATTATTAGTTCAAATGAGGGAAGGAAAAATAGGGATTGTATGAAATACTGTAGGAATTTGCAAGCTATTAGTAATCTAAATATCATACATAAGGATCAACCAAGTGAATTGATTATCGAACTCATTTATTACAAAATGGGCAGCTTAGTTTTAGACAATACTTTAATCGTCAATCCACAGCCTATGCAAATCTTACTTCTAATTTATAAATGAATACATGGTATAAATATATTTTTCTCCAAAATACTGTAATGAGAATTCACATCCTCTTCTCATTAAAAAATTATTAAAAAATATCTTATGTACTTGACATATTTGGTAATGCTTTATGTAGAAGTAGCTGAGACCCACCTGCTTTTCTTATAATTTAGGGAAGAAAGGTCAAAATTAACAGAGGATATTTTTGATTGAATGAAAAGAAAGAACATTTCAGTACATAATGATGAAATGATAGACATAGCAAGGCCTGCTTGTTTAGATTCCTCTTGCGTCCTGTGTCTTTAAAGATAAGGATGCTCTGTTCTCCCAGGTAGAGGGAAAGCACTTATCACATTAGGGTGTGATGACCTGGTTCAGGAGAAGGTCAGAAATTTCTTCCTAGGTTCTATGACCTGGTTCAGTGGAAAAGGGTTGGAGAAGGTCAGAGATTTTCCTGCACAGGCTGATTTTCAGATTTCTTCATTTTAAATATTCAATATGCCAAGGTGCCACATTTTGAGACAGCATGTTCTGAACAGCATCAATGTCTTTTAAATTCATCATAATGCTGACTATAATTACGTATCTACTACAGAAGACACAGTAGGCCAAGCACTTTAAATATACTTTAATCCATACAATACAGAACATTTCGTGTTAAACCCATTGTAGGGACGTGCAGAGCAAGTTGTGGAAGTGATAAAACTACGTTTCATCCCAGTTAAATAGAAGGCATTAAAGCAGGGATTGTAACCAACACTCTCTGACTCCAAATCCCAAGTTCTTTTCACATTATGCTGCTTCTCACAACTACTTATTCCACAAATATTTATGGCTTCTCTAGTGTGAATCAGACATTGTGTTAGGTGCCAGGTACTATGCTAGGTGCTAAAAGCTTGATATGGTCTGGCTCTGTGTCCCCACTCAAATCTCACCTTGAATTGTCATCTGAATTGTAATCCCCTAGTGTAGGGAAAGGGATGTCATGGGAGGTAATCAGATCATGGAGGCAGTTCCCCCATGCTGTTCTTACAATAGCGGGTGAGTTCTCACGAGATCTGATTGTTACTTCACTCTGCACTTCTCACTCCTGACAACTTGTGAAGAAGGATGTGCTTGCTTTCTCTTCTACCATGATTGTAAGTTTCCTGAGGTCTCCCCAGCCATGTGGAACTGTGAGTCAATTTAAACTCTTTTCTTTATAAATTACACAGTCTCAAGTACTTCTTCATAGCAGTGTGAGAACAGACTAATATAAAGCTGAAGAGGCAGAATGTATGCAAAATAGTATACACTTTTTCATGAGACAAATTTGAATTTAAATCCAGTTCTGCTCTTTGCCCACTCACTATATGACCATAGGCTGAGTATGTACTTCTTGCAGTCTTGGTTTCTCCTCTATAAAATGGAAATGGCAGCAGGATCTTTTCCATTTGTTGCTATAAAGATTATTTTTGTGAGCATTAAGTACCTAACACAGTGCCAGGCACATGGTATACAGACACAAAGCAATACCTGTTATTATTGGTACTTCATAGAATTTTTCTGAAGATTAAATGAGTTAACATCAATTTCTTAGCACATCAAATATATTAGTTTTAACCTTTACCACGTACTAGCAAAAGACATAGCGCATATCTCTTAGGCCAAATAATTCTGGTTTTCTATGATGTTGAAACCCACAGATAATTAACAGGAAATTATAGACTTAGCCTAATGAAAACATAGTTATTATTGACTAAACTGCTTATGAATCCAGTCTGGGTTTTGCGGGTTATATGGCAATAAATAAACAGAAAATCATCATCAACAAGAGGTCCTTCTGCTCAAGAAAAAATAGTTCTTGCTTTTTTGTCTAATATGTCAAAACCAGAAAGACTAAGTTTACTATCTTTGGATTTTGTAAACGATAAATATTTATTGAATGGGTATATGATTCTTCTTTCAAGATCTTTCTCCCTCTCTCTTTCTCTGTGTGTGTGTGTGTGTGTGTGTGTGTATGTGTGTGTGTGAGAGACCAAATTAGTCTAACTCAAGAGGAAAACACATATAAGAGAAAGAGCAGATAAGGAAAAAGAATTGTGAAGATTCCAAAATATGCCATCCCAAAATATGCCTCTTTGGCATCTGGAATATTTTGAACTAAAGGCTATCAAAAAGTGGCAAACCTAGGAAAAGTTCCAAAAACAGGGCACGAGTTTTCTTTCTATAAAGAAAAGTCTTATTTGGAAAAGGTGTCTCTCTCTCCTGTACCAGAAACAGGAAGACTCTTATCAATTCTTATCAAAGGAGAAAGCACCAATGAAAATCTGCATAAAAATCTTATCAAATGGCCCTTATTTAACATACTTTTTTAGTCACCTTTCCATAACTCGCCTCTTCCATATGAAGACCAAAACCCCTTTTTCTTTGTTTAGCCTAAGGTGGTATATAAACCCAAGTTCTGACTACCCCATGGGGTTTCTCCTCATTGAGTGCTCTCATGTGTATGTACAAGGGACATCTTGTTTTTCTCTTGTTAATTTGTCTTTGGTCAGTCTAATTTTCAGAGTCCCAGCCAGAGAACCTAAGATGGATAAAGAAAAAAGATTGTTTTTCCTCCCTTAGAGTTGGATAGAAAAAAGCATCAGTTTGACTTTGGGAAAATTCTTGTCTCTTAACTTGTTGCAATCATTAAAAGTTGTTTGGTTCTGGATGGTTGTGATCCCAGAGTAATGGAAAATCTCTGGCAAAGTGCTGGAAAAACAGAGTTTAAATCTGCCTTTGCTGTATCTCTTCATTTCTGTGAGCCCCTTCTGTGAGAATAATAATACTGTCTAGCAAGCACTGGGCAATTACCATGTCAATCTCTTTATATCTATGTAATCATTTAATCCTGTAAACAATGAGATGGATACAGATGAGGGGCCATTGGTACTGGGAATTTTTTTCAAACATTTTTGTTTCAAAGCTAGTTTGCACTAGAATCTGGATTACAACCAAGAGATTCTAGCAGTAGAGTTTCATCCTCAACTGTAGGGGAGGAAATATTACTTCCTTCTGTGCTGCTGGGTTCTTTGGCTGGCCTAAAAATTAAATTGACATAAGACATATTAACAGGAGAAAAATAATTTTAATTATGTATGTATGCATACAAGTCCCACAAAAATATGGGACTCAAAGAAGCTGGATGATTCAGGCTTATATATTATCCTGAGCTATTGAAAGTAATAGGGGTTTGAGGGTAAGAGCGAGTAAGGAGGAAGGCCCAGTTAAGACAAAATGGTGAGTAAAAGCACCATAAAATAAACATAAAGTTTGTTATGCAAGGTTTTTTTTTTGTTTTCTTTTTGAGATGGAGTCTTACTGTGTCACCCAGGCTGGAGTGCAGTGGCGTGATCTCGGCTCACTGCAAGCTCCGCCTCCCGGGTTCAAGTTATTCTCCTGCCTCAGCCTCCCGAGTAGCTGGGACTACAGGCGCCGCCACCATGCCCGGCTAATTTTTTGTATTTTTAGTAGAGGCGGGGTTTCACTGTGTTAGCCAGGATGGTCTCAATCTCCTGACCTCGTGATCCGCCCACCTTGGCCTCCCAAAGTGCTGGGATTACAGGCGTGAGCCATCACGCCTGGCGTGTTATGCAAGTTTTAAGTCCGTGATTGAGGGTCCATTCATTAAAGAGTCTCTAGTGATTTAGTCATCTTCTATTCCTGAAGCAGAGGCAGATACCCTTACAAAAGGATATTTCCTTTATAGATACAAATTTCTCTTACAGATGGGCAACGTCTCACAGATACTTCTGTATCTACAGTTTCTCAAAATAACCAACTCAAAATAATATGCAAAAGAGGTATATTTTTGGTTGGTGTGTCCTGAGTCTCAATACAACCAATACACTATGTGTAAAAATGAAAGAATCCGTCTAGGTGGGCTCAAGGACTCCCTTCCAACACCAGCATTCTTTGCGCTTATGTTGGGTATGAAAAAGATGACAACAAAATTGACTGCCTACAAGTATGGGAATTATTTTAGCTCACAACCATGATGCTTCACAAAAAACAAATTCTGTTTTTCAGATGTAACGAGTAGGGATAGAATACTTAATTCTTAATAATAATTTTCATAGGATAATTTTTGTTTTACTTTCAAAGCAGAAATCAAACACTTCTCCTAAGGGATAGAATTTTATTGGTAAATGATTTCTCTTCCTGCAGATCTTTTTCTTTATGTCAATATGATGTTTTTTTGTTATAGATTTAAAACATTGTGTTGTATTTTTTGTTTGTTCATTGTTTGTTAGCCCCTGGCAATATTTACAAGATTGAGAAAAAATACAGTCCCTAGCAGTGTGGCTTATCATCTCAAAGACAACACCAACACACGCATATTCCACACACAGACACACACACACCCTCCTCATAAATGACTCAATCCAGAGTTTCAGATGCTAAAGTCTGACAGTTGCCACCGTTGACAGTTTCAGCCAGGGAGGGGAGAGGGTGTCATTCTCTCTTTATTCATTTTCACTTTTATTATGTAACTGTATAATGTGAGTGAAACCTGTATTTTAAAAGGAAAGAAAGGGGTAGCCTATTCATGCTCTCTAGGTGTATGCAAACCACTTGAAACCAATTAGGTGTCAACAGAATTGTTAATTATCCTCGGGTCACCAGCTTTTGTGAAGCCTTTCAGAGTAAAGGGGAGGTGTGGCTTAGCACACAGCAGGTTCAAACAACCCTCTAATTGACAAATTTTATACTCAGCAGTTGGGTTGGCTAGAGAGGTTAAATCACATTTACTCTCCTTCACAGGAGAACATGGATAGACCATTATGTTTATTATTCATTCATTTATGAAACAAATATTTATTGATTTGCTGGTTTTAACTTTAGGGTTTGGCTACCAGTGGTTAATAAGAGAAGCAGTCACTGCCCTATGAATATTTCTTTATGAAAGGATACTCTCACTTCACAATTTACAAATAATTAATTAAGAGAAACTGATTGTAGGATACATCAGAAAACTATAATTCTAGAGACTTCTAGAGCCTAGGCTGCTTTGTTTCCCAATTCTGAACCTGAAAAGTCAAGGTGCTGTACATTTACTTAGGCTAAAGAATTAACAGTCTTCATAAGCACAGCCCCACACCCATAAAACACCAGCTTTCTCCATCTACATTTTTAATTCCAAGATTCCCATTCCCTTTTGAAGAAGCTACCATCACCACCTTCCTTTCACCACTATCTCAAAATATAATACGGATTATCTTGAAACCTACACTTTCACACAGAATCAATTAAGAATTATACTTAAATTGGCTTTAAGTTTCATTAGTAGTTTTAATATGCTGTGTGGAAAATATCCTGCATCAGGAGAAAAATCCCTGAATCCTGACTTCTGCTCTTACACTTAACAGCCGACTAATATTGGGCGAGTTTTAACTTTTCTAACCTTCATTGCCCCCATCTGTAAAATGGGGCTGAAACAATCTCTTATCCATTTAACAGTGTCAGTATAAAGGTTTACAAATGCTGTGCATAAGATTAATTTGAAAATGTATCAAGAGTATGTAAATATAGAGCATATAAAATTGCCATGATTGCTTTCTACAAACTGGAAATAATAATATCTATAATCCACCCTGCATAATTGTTCAGTTAAAACAGTAGTTTCCATGGTCAAATCCAAGAACCCCTGATGGTTCCTCATACACTTTTAGGGGGTCCATGAGATCAAAACTGTTTTGATAGTAATACTTCTGTGAACCCCTCAATTCTGAAACAGGTCTCAGTTAATTTAGAAAGTTTATTTTGCCAAGGTTGAAGATGTGCACCCGTGACGCAGCCTCAGGAGGTCCTGACGACCCGTGCCCAAGGTGGTACGGGCACAGCTTGTTTTTTTTTTTTTTTTTTTTTTTTTTTTTTGAGACAGAGTCTCGCTCTGTCGCCCAGGCTGGAGTGCAGTGGCGCAATCTCGGCTCACTGCACGCTCCGCCTCCCGGGTTCACGCCATTCTCCTGCCTCAGCCTCCTGAGTAGCTGGGACCACAGGCGCTGCCACCACGCCCGGCTGATTTTTTTTGTATTTTTAGTAGAGACGGGGTTTCACCGTGTTAGCCAGGATGGTCTCGATCTCCTGACCTCGTGATCCACCCACCTCGGCCTCCCAAAGTGCTGGGACTACAGGCGCCGCCACCGCGCCTGGATAATTTTTTGTATTTTTAGTAGAGACGGGGTTTCACCGTGTTAGCCAGGATGATCTCGATCTCCTGACCTCGTGATCCGCCCACCTCGGCCTCCCAGAGTGCTGGGATTACAGGCCTGAGCCACCGCACCCGGCCCACAGCTTGGTTTTATACCTTTTAGGGAGACATGAGACATCACTCAAAATGTGTAACGTGTGCATTGCTTCAGTCTGGAAAGGTGGGACAACCCAAGGCTAAGGCAGGACAACTCAAAGTGGGGAGGGGCTTCCAGGTCATGGGTAGATAAGAGACAAATGGTTGCATTCTTTTGAGTTTCTGATGAGCCTCTCCAAAGGAGACAATCAGATCTGCATTTATCTCAGTGAGCAGAGAGATGACATTGAATAGGATGGGAGGCAGGTTTGCCCTAAGCAGTTCCCAGCTTGACTTTTCCCTTTAGCTTAGTGATTTTGGGGGCCCCAAGATTTATTTTCTTTTCACACTATGAAGACATTATTTGTCTTTTTCACTCTTATTCTCTGAGAAGCATATATTGGGTTTTTCCAGAAGCTACATGACACGTGATATCACAACAGATTAAATGAAGAAGCAGATGTGAGAATCCAGAAAGGAGTATTTTTTAAGCCAGATATTAAAGAGCTTTTCCAAATTATCTTAAAATGCAACTTTTCTCAGGAGTTATTTTCTATTTTGGAAAATGATTCAAAATGTCCTTAAGATATGTTATTTATATCAACATAATACATTATGTACTTCAAATGAAATAAGAAACATTTTTAAATTTTTCCAATTTTAATTTTTAAGAGAGTGAATATTGATTAATATAATCTCTCTCTCTATAAGCTCTAGAGGGTTGTAGAGGAGGAAACGTACAATTCTGACTTTCCGTCACAGTCACCAGAGCTGTAGCGGAGGAAGTTTTCTCTCTTCCCTTTCTGAGTTCTTACTGGAACTGTCTGCAACAAAAGACAGATGAACAAAAGAAAAACAAACAGAAATGTATTAACATGCACACCTCCTGTATATACATAGGAGATACCCAAAGAAATGACTAAATCTCCAAAAGGTGGTTTAGACTTCAGGCTTAAATACTATCTTCAGCTGGAACAAAAAGAGGACACCAGTAATGGGGAGATGACCCAGAAAAGCACAGTTAAAAAAAAAGTGAAATTTGTTGTACAGATTTAAGTCAGCGCCTTAGCCATTAACAAAATTTTCTTGTGATTTGCAACCATCTTTCTCTTTAGGAGATACTCTTACAAATGGATATTTCCTTCATATATTTAGATTTCCTTATAAAAAAATTTCTACTCTGTTTTCAGAGCTTTTCCTGTGTCTGAAGTTTCTCAAAATAATCAACTTAAAATAATTCTTAAGCCAAAAGAGGCATATTTTAATGTGGCGTACTCTGGTCTCCTACAGTCATATTTTGAGGTAGCATATTCTGTTCTTCTATAGTCTGCTCAATATTTTTTTAAGAATGTAAAGAGATCAGGAGGCAAAGAAGTTTGAAAACTGCCTAGCTAAAATAATACATAAAAAGGGGCTTTTTTTTTTTTTTTTGAGACAGAGTCTTGCTCTGTCGCCCAGGCTGAAGTGCAGTGGCACAATCTCGGCTCACTGCAAGCTCTGCCTCCCGGGTTTCAAGCGGGTTTCTCCTCCTTCAGCCTCCTGAATAGCTGGGATTACAGGCACACACCACCATGCCTGGCTAATTTTTGTATTTTTTTTAGTAGAGATGGTGTTTCACCATGTTCGTCAGGCTGGACTCGAACTCCTGACCTTGTGATCCTCCCACCTCGGCCTCCCAAAGTGCTGGGATTACAGGCATGAGCCACTGCGCTCGGCCACAAAGGGCTTTTTAAATGTGAAGTATCATATTCATAAAAACTGTTAAAACCTGAACTAGAATTAAGTCATTTGTAAACAGACTTGTATAATTAGCTGTTCCCTACTTTGTGTTCCAACCTATTTCACTACACATGTTTGTAATAAAACCTGTTCTTACACAGGATTAAGAACACGGGTCTGGCTTGGCGCAGCAGCTCACACCTGTAATCCTAGCACTTTGGGAGGCCAAGGCAGGCGGATCACCTGGCCTGGCCAACATGGCGAAACCCCATCTCTGCTAAAAATACAAAAATTAGCTGGGCGTGGTGGTGGGTGCCTGTAATCTCAGCTACTCAGGAGGCTGAGGCAGAAGAATTGCTTTAACCTGGGAAGCAGAGGTTGCAGTGAGCCAAGATTACACCAATGCGCTCCAGCCTGAACGACAAGAGCAAGACTCTGTCTCAAAAAGAAAAAAAAAAAAAAAAAAAAAAAAGAACGGGTCTGATGGCCTATTTACATGCATTTAAGAAATAATGAAACAACATTAAATTATGGCAGAGGAGTGTAAATGAAATTCATGTTTACATAATCAACCCAAAGCTAGCATATTATTTAGGATGTGAAGAGTACTGGTATTCTGACACTTTTTTTCCCCATAGGAAATGTCATATTAGTGGCACATCGGTCCCTGTCAGACACTTAAAGAAGTTAAGGGTTGAGGTGTGGGGGTACTCATTCTCTTCCCCTCTTGCTCTGGGAGCTGGGGGAGATTGGTTTAGGAAACTAAGTATTCTTACCCGTACTTTTGAATCCTAAGACGGTAAAGCAAAGGGAGAGAGACAAACAGAAAATTCACAGCAGTCATGGCAGGGTTGAAAATGTAGTTGTGGGCTGGTAAGCATCTGCCCTACAGCAGTGGTACCAGCTGTAGTGGCAAAGGAGAGTCCATTGTTGGTGGCTGTCGTGTCAAAGACATAATCTTGCCTCTGTTTTCATCAGCCTAGTCTCTGTTGGTTCAAGTCCAAATTCTGAGTCTGATTGTGGAGCCTTCCCATGATGCTGCAATTACCTTGTCCTTCCAGTTAAATTATCTGCTTATTTCACCAGAATTGGGAATTTTGTTGTTTGCTACCCAGAACCCAACAAATACTGGCTGCTGAATTAGACAGATTTGGGCATTCAGTTCCAGTTTCACTATGTTCAAGCTATGTGAACTTAGCCAAATTGTTTCACCTCCCAAAAAAGTAAAAGAAATAATAAGTGTCTCTTTAGTTTTGGTTTATTGATCTGTATATTAAAGTTATTGTTATGAAGCTCAAATGAGATAATGCATCTAAAAACAGTACAGCATATGCTTGGAATAGATTTGAAATACAATAAGAGAAAAGTACATTTCACAAATAAAATTACTCTAAGATTAATATGAGTGAATATAGACAAGACATTACTCTTACATTGTTTCAATATTTTTTTTTCCTGAGGGAACACGTAGAGTTTAACAAAAAATAACCATTAACTTTTCTATCATATTCCTCTAATCCATTTCTGTTGCTGTATCAAATCATCATTTCTTCTTTCTACTTAGAGCTCATTCAATACTGCTTTTTAAAGTAGTGATATTGGTATTTTGGATGGGACAAGTGTTTATTGTGCAGGGCTGCCCCAAGCATAGCAGGAATTTATCATCACTGATTATTGCCCATTGATATGGTTTGAATATGTCTCCACTAAATATCATGCTGAATTGTAATCCCCAATGTTGGAAGTGGGGCCTGGTGGGAGGTAGGGATCGTGGGTAGGGATCCCTCTTGGTGTGGTGCTATCCTCGCAATAGTGATTTCTTGTGAGATCTGGTTAATGCAAAGTGTGGCACCTCCCCCCACCCAATCACCACTCTCTCTTGATCCTGCCCCCTCTGTCTGAGATACCTGCTCCCTCTTTGTCTTACATCATTATTGAAAGCTTCTTGAGGCCTCCCCACAAGTTGATGCCAGCACTATGCTTCCTGTACAACCTGCAGAACTGTGAGCCAATTAAACCTCTTATAAATTACTCAGTCTCAGGTATTTATTTATAGCAATGCAGGAATGTCCTAATGCGCCCGTGTACGAGCCAAGGAAAAGTTTATCTCCATCCTCTAGAAGTTCACTGAAAATGAACTAACAAAAAGTGGATTATAGGAGAAAAAGGCATAGGAAGTTTATTTTAATATGCATATGGATATGAGAGCTATACACAAAGTGAGAGACTCAATGAGGTGCCAAATGATTGAGGCTTAAATATTCTCTTCATAGGGGAGAAATGTATGGACCCAGGAAGCAGACATTATTTTGAAAATGATTCTCTTTGGAAGCTAGATGGGAAGGTTATGGGAACGTGAGAGGCAGAACTGCACAGGAACAAAAATTGTCTTATTCTGGAGATAAAGTCCTCTAGGTAATCTCTGGGAGCCTCCTCACAAGAATAAATATGAAGTCTGTTAGGGTGTGGTGATGACTTCTGGTCTCACCTCTTCTATGGTGGTTAATCTTTGCTGATTAATTGATGATGTTACTTGGAAGGGTGCATTAGTCTGCTCTCGTATTGCTATAAAAAAATACATGAGGCCAGGCACAGCGGCTCACGCCTGTAATCCCAGCACTTTGGGAGGCCGAGGTGGGTGGATACCTGAGGTCAGGAGTTTGAGACCAGCCTTGGCAACATGGTGAAACCCTGTATCTACTAAAAATATAAAAAATTAGCCAGGCTTGGTGGTGGGTGCCTGTAATCCCAGCTACTCTGGAGGCTGAAGCAGGAGAATCACTTGAACCTGGGAGGCGGAGGTTGCAGTGAGCCGAGGTCATGACACTGCATTCCAGCCTGGGTGATGAGAGTAAAACTCTGTCTCAAAGAAAAAAAAAAAAAAAAAGAAAAGAATACACCTGAGACTTGGTAATTTATAAAGCTTATGGTTCTGCAGACTTACAAGCCTGAATCTACTCGGCTTCTGGGGAGGCGTCAGGGAGCTTTACTCATAACCGAAGGCAAAGTGGGAGCAGACACATTACATAACCAGAGCAGGAATGAGAGTATGGCAGAGGAGCCACATGCTTTAAACATCCAGAATTGGAGAGAACTCACTCACAATCCACTACCACAAGGCTGCCGCCAAGGCATCTGAGATCCAGCTCCTGACTCAAACACTTCCCAGTAGGCCCCGCCTCCCACACTGGGAATTACATCTCAACATGAGATTTTGCAGGAATATATATCCAAACTATATCAGAGGGTGTCTTAGGACAATTGCATTTCCTTCAGGTATCTGTTCTAGGTAAGAAGCCTCATGTACAGAAAGAACATAGACTTTGGATTCATCTAGGGATAGACTGCAGACCACAGACAAGTTACTCTCTCTGGGCTTCAGTTTTCTCATCTGTTAAACTAGAATAAGAATTATATCAACTGGATGAGGCTGATGTAGGATTAAGTGAGGTAATACGTGTAAAGCACTTCAAATAATGCCAGACACAGAGTATGATCTCAGCGTGTTAGTTGCTACCAAGCCATCACACTAATATTTTGAATTATCTATGAACTGGGACTGAAATTAGCACCACATCATCAGATTTTAAAAAGTAAATGAGACAAAATATGTAAAATGTGTAGTTTTTCATAGTAAATTCTCAGGGGATGTTAGCTGTTGTCATTCTTAAAACTTTGGTTCACTTCCTATAATATGAAGTCAAGAAGATGGATGCTGAGGTTTCCTCTGTGTAACAGGGCAAGCCTTTCTTCCCTGTAATATAACAAATGGAGCTTTATAAACTACCCTGGCTTTTGGCAAAAAGTAAATTTTCAAACTGAATGTGCTTTAGAATAATTTTCAGACAGTTATAAATGTAACTCTCATGCAGATATAAAATGAATATATGTCAAAAATTTCGTTAAACTCATTAATGAAGGAACCAGTAGGATGTTAAAACAAGTTCAATTTAGAGTTTATAGAACAAAGCTAAAGCCAAGAATGTTGAAATGCATTTTCTGAGAGATGCAAAACTGCTTAATATCCTATAGGACCATATAATGTAATAATTGCTGTTATGTTTTCTACAGAGCAAAAATTAATTGTATATCATCCAGACAAAATTTACTTATGTTGATACAGACAAGAATCACTTTAATTACTGTCAGTTTTCTATAATTTAACTTGTATTCCGCTAAGTTCTAACCCCTAGAAAGCCAGTTAAAGGTACATGGCCCTATGGAATCAGATCATCTCTGAAAGTTTGCGTGACAAGACTCAGCATTTTATCGAAAGGACACCTGATAATATTTTTTGCCCATTTCCAATATTGAACATTTATTTTCAAACAAGTGCTGCTTCTGAATACTGCCCTTTCAAGGAGAAGTTATTTATTCTATGACAATTTTACAATACATACTAGATAGCCCCCTCCTCTCTATCTATACCACTGTGTGTATATGTTTATAGACTTTTTAAAACATTATTTGCCAACTTATTTTTCCAGTTGTATTTATTTATTGGTATATAAAAAGACCACACAAAATTAATGTGTACAATTTGGTGAGTTTGACCTGGGTATTACCATCACCAAAATTCAGGTAATAATTAAATGTTCTTATTATTATAATCAATGAAACACATTGTTATCACCCAAAGTACATAGTTTAAATTAGGCTCACTCTTTATGTTGTACATTCTATAAGTTCTGGCAAATGTATAATAACATATATCCACTACCGTAGTATCACGTAAAGTGGTTTTACTTTCCTAAAAATCCTCTGTGCTCTATTCATCCTTCTCTCCCTCCAACCCCTGGCAACTACTGATCTTTTTACTGTTTCCATAGGTTTGCCTTCTCCAAAATGTCTTATATTTGGAATCATACAGTATGTAGTATTTTCGTATAAGCTTATTTCACTAGTAAACATGCATTTTTCTCCATGTCTTGTTACGGCTTCACAGCTCATTTCTTTTTAGCACTCAATAATATTCCATGGTCTGAATGTACCACATTTTATTGATTCGTCTACTGATGGTCATCTTGGTTGTTTCCAAGTTTTGACAGTTATAAATAAAATTGCTGTAAACATTTGTGTCCAGGTTTTTGTGTAGACACAGGTTTTCAATTCCTTTGGGTAAATACGAAGAAGTGTGATTACTTTGTCATACGGTAAAAGTATGTTTAGTTTTATTAGAATCTGCAAAACTGTCTCCCAAAATGGCTGCACCATTGTACATCCCTACTAGCGTTTTATTAGAATCTGCAAAACTGTCTCCCAAAATGGCTGCCCCATCGTACATCCCTACTAGCATGCTCCACACCATCTCCAGCAGTTAATGTTGTCAGTGTTTTGGAATCTGATCATTCAAATAGGTTTGTAATGATATCTCATTGTTCTTTTAATTTGTAATTTCCTAGGGACCCATGATGTGGCACACATTTTTATATGCTTGTTTTCCATCTACCTATTTTCTGTTCATGTATTTTGTCAGTTCCTTTAATCAGGTTGTTCATTTTCTTTCATTAAGATTTAAGAGTTCTTCGTATATTTTGAATAACAGTCCTTTTTCAGATGAATATTTCATAAAGATTTTCTCCCAGTCATTAGCTTTTCTTCTTTTATTCTTGACCATATCTTTTGCAGAACAGAAGTCATTAATTTTAACATCGTCAAGCTTATCAGTTATTTCTTTCATGGAACATGCCTTTGGTGCTTTACCTAAAAATTATCATCATACACAAGGACATCTAGATTTTCTCCTATAAGTTTTATAGCTTTATATTTCATATTTAGGTCTGTGATCCATATTGAGTTAATTTGTGTGAAGGTTGTATAAAGGCTGTGTGTAGATTCATTTCTTTGCATGTGAATGTTCCGTTGTTCCAGCAGAATTTATTGAAAGGACAATCTTTGCTCCATTGAATTGCCTTTGCTCCTTTTTCAGAGATCAGTTGACTATATTTATGTGGGTCTGTTTCTGGGCTCTCTGTTCCATTCTATTTATCGTGCTTAGAGTTCTCTGAGCTTCCTGGATGTGCAGTTTGGTATCTGATCTTAATTTGGAGTAAATTCTGTTATTATTGCTTCAAATATTTCTTCTGTTCCTTTTTCTCTTTCTTCTTATTCCGGTATTCCCATAAGGCATAAGTTACACCTTTTATAGTTGCCCCACAGGTCTTGGATAGTCTGTTCTGGCTTTTTTCCCTTTGCCCTTCCATTTTGGAAGCTTGTATTGACATATCCTCAAGCCCATAGATTCTTTTCCTCAGCCATGTCTAGTCTACTAATGAGTCCATCAAAAGCATTCTTCACATCTGTTACACTGTTTTGATCTCTAGCATTTCTATTTATTTTTCCTTAGAATTTCCATTACCCATCTGTCTTTGCAGGTTGTGTACTTTATCCATTATGCTCTTAGCATAGATACTCAGTTGTTTTATATTCTCCATCTGATAATGCCAACATCCCTGCTATATCCACGCCTGGTTCTGATGCTTGCTCGGTTCTTCAAACTGTTTTTTTTTTCCTTTTTGCTCTTTAATCTTTTTTTAATAGCCAGACATGGCACACTGGGTAAGAGGATCTGTTGTAAATTGGTCTTTGGCCATGTAGTGGTGAGGTGTGGGAAGTGGAAGAATTTTTTCATCCTGTGATTAGGTCTCAGTCTTTTAGTGAGCCTGTGCCACTGAACTGTGAACTGCACAAATGTTTCTCTCACTTTAGCAGGGATAGGATGACTAAAGGACACTGAGGCTGAGTATGTTCCTTCAACCAGGTAGGTTAGAGTTTGGTAAAACCCAGTAAGTTAGGCTCTGGTAAAATATATTCTCCCAAGGACAAGTCTTATTAAGAAAAACAGAATGCCCTGGCATATGTCATAATGATTCCTTTTCCCCATCCCTTGCCAGAAGCACAAAGGAATTTTTCCCCAATATTCACTGTGAGAACCTGGTTGAGCTCCTGGAGGTAAAACTCACCAAAATGTGCCCCTCCCACAATGCCCTGGAGTTTTCAACTCTCAGACCTGTCCATGCTGAGCCTCAAGGATTTGTCAATTACAGTTTTAAGGTTTCCCTAGTAAATACTAGTTCTGGAGAAGTTTGCTCCTGGGTTTCTGCCTATCAGTCATTCCAATTTTGGGGGTAGTGGTTTGTCCTGTAATCCCATTCTCTAACAAATCTATGAAGGGTTACTGGTTTTTCAGTTTCTCAGCGTTTTACTTACTGTAAGGACAGAGTGAAAACTTCCAAACTCCTCAGATGCCAGATAGAAAATCCTCCTACTGTTTTTACTGTGATTTTACCTACAGATTTGACGTCATACATTCCCACTTGTGTGTAGCCCACACATTTTCTCCAAATTAACCTAGAATTGCCATTGCCACTTCCAGCATTTGACCAAAAAAATTATCTAAATATGCTGTCTTTCTGTTTATAGTAATCGTCATGGGAATACTAGGACTAAGAGAAAAATGCTACAAATACAGGATTTATTTTGTTCACAGAGAGTTAACAATGTGAGGGAAAAAAGCAATGTATTTAAAAACTGTTTCTTCTTGTTCATAGGTACTAAATACTGTCCATCTCTTTAAACAGTTTACCTCTCTATGTGCCCCATGGTAAAGTGAATTCTACTCTTAACTATTTGGAAAGCAGTTTGTTAAGCAGAGAAACACTGAGCTGTGGATTAAAACTTCTAATGTGACACTGGAGGCACATAGAATTGTATCCAGATATTATAGAATATTAATGTATTTAAATTTTATTAAGCATGTCAATGGGAGTAATTTCATGGTGATAAGATATCTAATTTCATTGCCTTCAGTGGCCCAGCTTTGTCTCATGTTTTTGTCCATTTTTTGCAGGCTTAGAGCTAAACTGTTCTACACATAGACGTCATCTCCTCTATTTTAAAATATTCGGACACCTGTAATAACACACAGTCATAAAGCTCTTTTATATTGAGTTATTCATCCTTCAGCTTGTTTTCATTATAGGTCTATTGGAAGATTTCCACCCTCAGCCTTACTCTCTTAGCAGTTAATTAAAATATTCTTGCTACTGAAATACACTATATAGTTCCTATAAATTAGGGGATGTCAATATTGTAGTTTTCTTAGAGTAGCTAGGATTCTTCCTTTTTAAAAAAATCCCACTATTTCATACTTGCAGCAATTTAGAAAAATTGCCAATGCATCAATTAATGCAAATTGTCTAAAGGCTTCTATAATTTGAGCTTAAAATACTAGCTTCAACCATAGAGCTTTGTATTTCCATGAACTGAGACTTAAAATACTGGGTTCAATGTTCATTTACCTAATGTTCCCCGGTAATAAAGACATGTCTATTAAGGACATCTGTTACAATTTGGTAACCTCTAATTTTAATGGAAAATAATAGAGTTCATGTCTGTAAGATTAGAGGTTATGGACTAGGTCTTTACACTGGTTTGGCGTCCTGGATAGAATGTTCTGCCAGCCAACCTAATACATTCGCAAAAGGCCCAAAGTCTTGGTTCTGCAGGCCAATAAAAAGAAATAAAGAAAAAAAAAACTTTCCTATCTTGTCACTTTGATCATTGCCTTGTTGAAAATCTGTCACCACCTGCTAGAAAATAATACTCTGTTTCTCTTTTTAAAAAGCACATGAGGAGACAAGAAACCAGTGAATAATTACACAGTAAAATGTACTCTGCCAACTAACAACAAGAGGGTGGGAAAAGGCGGAAGAGAGAAGAGAAGTAAAGAAAAGGGTAGGGATGAAAATCTCTGAAACTCTGTATAGTCCCCAAAACCCCCCATGGAGTTCATGGCCTCTCACTGATATTTAGGTTTTTGATATTTTTCTCTTTGTAGGGGATGGGGATTGGGGGTGAGAGACAAAATCTTTGCCTCTTGAACTGACAACCTACAGATAGTAAAAAGAATGCATCTGAGAAAACAATTATATCTGCCAACTTCAGCCACTATAACAATGAAATCGTGACTGTTTTTAAATTCAAGCCAAACTTTAGCATTCCTTTTGAATCCAAGTCCTTAATGGCATTTATGACTCTCACGGGTATTTATTTTAGCTGAATATCTTGCATTTGCTATGCCAAGAGCAATCCCGAGTAAAAGGGATTCCTGTCACTTTATTCAGGCTTCAACAAAAAGCACCCAAGCCAGTAAATCACTAAATGGGACTACCAACTTCCTATGACATGCATGAATAATGCCTTAGCAGTCAGCTCACCGGAAAAATTAGAATGGGAGTGAATAAAATCCTGTAAAAGTATGCCTTCCCAAGCTGAGCCCAGAACTCTATCAAAATCGATTTCTTCCATTTGACATCTGAGTATGTTGAAATGTTCTCACAAGAAGCAGCAGAATCAAATTTCTTTTCAACTTGCTTTCTGCATAAAGGAAGAATTATGATAACCAAGCTCACCAGGCTTTAGGTATTACTCAAAGTCCAGTGTTAACTTGAGGCCACCTTGAGGCAGGAAGAACAAAGACGAAGGCAAAAATTTGGTGTTGGACACCTAGATTGACAAAAATTGAGCAAGTCAGGTTTCACACAACTGTTTTTTCTTTAGTGACGGAAAGTTGGAAATGTCCTTGACCCAGTTTTGCATTGGAGTATCAAAGGAAAAGGTTAGTTGTGTAAGACAGTAACAAGATTGTGGAATAGGCATAGAAAGTTACATATATTTTACTATGATCAGTCCTCTATATAACAGTCCGTACAACTTCCTTCACTGAAACCATGAGGCCCCTCGTAACTGAAACTATGTGCTTAACATCTCTGTTGAAGAAATAGAAAGTCATTTAGATGCATTCAAATGTGTTCCTTTTGCTTTTTAGTCAGACTGTGCTTGCAGTTACCTTTCTAAATGCATATCTCATTTTACATGTTGTTTTCTTCAAAAAAATTTTTTATCTTAAATTGATTACCCATTACCAAAATGACAAAGAAATTTTTAAATCCTAGGAAAGAAACAAGTTTTTAATGGCATAGCTAATGAAACACATTTCTGTTGTATTTTCTAGTATATTAATTTATTTCAAAGTATTTCTAAATGTACCAAAATTCGCACATATTTTGCTGAGTTTATTTCAAAATGATTTAGTGGTAATAAAAAGTAGAGTTTTTATATTATACTAATTAACATTCTTATCTTGAAAGATCTGACCTATCATTTAGTATTAGTAGTAATACAGAATTTTTCAATAAAAAATAAATAAGAAAGCTAAGGCATCATTTTTTGCAGGCTCATGTGGCTCTTTTGGTGATTTATAGACTAATCAATCATTAATAGAATTAAAGGCCATTTATACTAAATAAATTGCTTATGGCTGCAGCAAATTGTGTTTTGAGATTTACTGGTAAAGATTATAAATTGCCAGTCATGTTATTAGACATATAAATCACACAGTTACTGAAAATTGATTATCTGACTCCAATTTTTCTGAACATATTGTTACTCTTGCTTATTATTTTTCTTACCTAGGTCAGAGAAGTTCAACGCTACAGTGAGTGAAGAAATGTGCAATTCTAGTATCTAAGGCTAATACTCAAATGTTTTTTGTTGTTGCTTTCTTGTTTTCTTTTGATTTCAATATTCTTTGAGATGAAGAAAATAAGATTTTTCCTTTTACGTAAATGTCGTAGTGTTGTTTTGTTTTTTCTATTCACTGTCTGCTATGGTTTGAATATTTGTGCCTCCCCCAAACTCATATACTGAAATCCTAACCTCCCAATGTGATGGTATTAGGAGGCGGGTCCTTGGGAGATGATTAGCTTATGAGAACAAGGCACTCTCTAACAGGTTTAGTGCCTTAAAGAAGAAAAGTGCTCTCTTCTACCATGAGAGATTATGGTGAAAAAACCATTAGAAAGAAGGCCCTCCCCAGACCCGCCTGTGCTGGAGCCTCATCTTGACTTTCCAACACTGAGAACTGTCGGAAATAAATTTCTATTGTTCATAAGCCATCCAGTCTATTGTATTTTATGACACTAGCCCAGATAGACAAAGATACTACCTGAGTCTAATCATCCCAGGTATAAAAACTAACATATATTTTAAAAATCATTGCAAAATATCTCTTGAATTTTATGGTGGAATAATGTTATAACAAATCCATAATGAACACAGCTTCTTCCTCCTCCTTTGGCATTTTGCTAAGATCCCAAATATATAGTCTGCTTCTAAGAATAGAAAAATCACAAAAAGTTAAGGCATGCACTATGAATATTTGTGGTGTTTTGATGGTCTTTATGATAATTATTTAAGAGATAAGGTAGCATGTAGTATTTGCATCTAGATGAAAAATTGGTTTAGGAGAACATTCTGGATACAGATTTTGAGTTCTAAATTAGTATGCTAGTTTCCCTGTCACTTGTCTTTTCCTATCTGGTATATGATATACCCTACACAAAGTTACCAGAATATTCTTTTTTTTGTTTTGTTTCGTTTTTGAGACAGAATGTCGCTCTATTGCCCAGGCTGGAGTGCAATGGCAGGATCATAACTCACTGTGTCCTCCATTTCTGGGCTCAGGGTATCCTCCTGCCTCACCTCCTGAATCGCTGGGACTACAGGCACGTGCCACAGTGCCCAGCTGAATTTTATTATTTTTTAAATTTTTTTGTAGGGAGGAGGTCTTGCCTAGGCTGGTCTAGAACTCCTGGCTGTAAGTGATCCTCCTGCTTCAGACTGCAAAAGCACTGGGATGACAGGTGTGAACCACCACACCTGGGCAGAATCTTCTTACATATGGCTCTCATGGTTCCTCTATTATTTATAGTATAATTTTCAAGAATTCCATTTTCTCAAACTACTCTTCACAAGCTCTATCGTCCAGTCAGTCAATTCCAAAAAGTGACTGTTACCTAAACACCCACGTGCCAGATCCACTATGACTGCCCTTATCCCTGTGATGGTGCTTTGCACCCCCACCACTACCGTCTCCATCCTTCAGGGCCAGCTCAGAGACAACCATCTCCAGAAAGTACTTGTTTTCATCAAAATGCTAACACTGTTTCATCCCCTTAGGAAGCATTTCAAATGGTCAGTTCATGTCATGTACTTATATTTGTATTTATGCATTTATCTACTGTATCTACTTTTTTTTCTTTTTTTTTTTTTTTCGGAGACAGAGTCTGGCTCTGTCGCCCAGGCTGGAGTGCAGTGGTGCGACCTCGGCTCACTGCAAGCTCCGCCTCCCAGGTTCACGCCATTCTCCTGCCTCAGCCTCCCAAGTAGCTGAGACTACAGGCACTCGCCACCACGCCTGGCTGATTTTTTTGTATTTTAGTAGAGACGGAGTTTCACCGTGTTAGCCAGGATGGTCTCGATCTCCTGACCTCGTGATCCACCTGCCTCGGCCTCCCAAAGTGCTGGTATTACAGGCATGAGCCACCACACCCAGCCTACTGTATCTACTGTTAAAATTTTTTATCCACAAAATGTATATGCCTTCTTATAATCTACAACAGGCAGAATGTAAATTTTAACAAATTGGGGATCATAGCTTCTTATTTCAGTATTTTAGGTATGATGTACTTTATAGAACAGGCAAGTATCTCCACCAAATCACTTGTTAGCAATCTGATATATTGCAATTTGATAGCAATTCAATAACACACAATTATCAAATGATTTAATTAACCTGGATACAAATATCTGCAAATTAGAAACTAATTTTAAATATCTTGCAAAATTCTCCATTCCCATCAGGTCTGCAAATGTAAGATCTTGAAAAGAAAACAAGGTCTGATCAGAGATGAGGGAATTCAGAGTATGCCATCCTCAAACATGTAAGCTCTACCTAAGGTTTACTTTGAGCTGAAAGCAATTTAAAAAGAAACAGACCTGAGAAACTCTCTGCCTTCCTGTTTCCCTCTCTACTAGGAAAGACAGGAGAATGTCTAATCAGAGGAGACAACTCTAGACCTTAATTAGCCCAGAGATGGCACAGAAGCATCTGCATAACAAAACTTACTAACTAGCCCTTATCTTCTATTTGAGCCCACCCACAATTTGCTGCCCTAGAAATTCAAGTCCTGGAGTCTCACTCTGCCACCCAGGCTGGAGTGCAGTGGTGCAATCTCGGCTCACTGCAACCTCTGCCTCCCGGGTTCAAAAGATTCTCCTGCCTCAGCCTCCCACATAGCTGGGACTACAGGCACATGCCACCATGCCCAGAGAATTTTGTATTTTTAGTAGAGATGGGGTTTCACCATGTTGGCCAGGCTAGTCTCCAACTCCTGACCTCAAAGGATCCACCAGCCTTGGCCTCCCAAAGTGCTGGGATTACAGGTGAGAGCAACCACACCTGGCCATCTTCTCACTTTTCTACAACATTATTTTTCTTTGCTAAGATGTTATATAAGCTCAAGTTCTAACCACCCCATTGAGTTACTACTCAGCACTGAGCATCCATCGTGTGTGTGTGATGCACATGTTAACAAACTTCTTCCGGTTTTTCTCTTTTTGATCTGTCTTTTGTGTCTAATTTACAGGGCTTCAGCCAATGAACCTAAAATAGACACAGAAAAAATAAACTGTTTCCTTCCTTACAAAGGAAAAGGGTGCTCTGCTTTTCTGATGGACCACCACTGAGCCACAATGGTGGGGCAGTAAAAACACAGAAGGTGAGAACCTCTGGAATGAGAAACACCTACATTCAAATTTCAGCTCTTACCTATTTGCTATATTATGATAAAACACACACACACACACACACACACTAGCTGTTATTTGATGCATGTAATAATTTTTAGCTTAAACTTTGCAAAAAATTTATGTAAAATCGTAACTTGGTCCCATAATTCTTCAAATATATAAAAAACTCATGCTCCTTTGGGAAAAAACATTTTTTGAGCAAAGATGTAGGGCAAAATGCTAGCACCGTTTCTTACATATTCACACTGTGTTTAATCATCATAAATGTCATGACTTGTGCTTATACATGCAAGCTGAAGTTTAGAACAGAAATACATATCCAATTAATTTTGTTACAACTATAAATATCAGGAACTCTTTCAAAATCCAGAAAAAGGGATTTGTTAGTTGTTTTTGTTGTTTGAGTTAGTGTTAGTTATATTTAAAATGACTTCCCTCCTATGAGTACAAAACATCCAACTTTACATATCTCTAAAGATTTTTAAAGTAAACCATGATAGTAATACCTTTCTAACACTTGATTACAGAATCACATTTGAACTATGTACAAGATCTCAGGATGTTGGAGGTGGTAGGGCTGTTCTTGTTTTTTCACCATGCTATAAGTACCATAAGTAATTTCTTCTAACAAAAGGTTTTTCAAAGGTCTATTATGGCTAAGATGTTAAAACTGCTGGTAAATGGTCTGAGGGTTTCACTAAACCACAGACCTTTCTGCAGGTTTTTTTTTTTTCCTTTTTTTAAAAAAAATACATATTAATTTCCCCATGGGTATACTACACCTTAGGAACTATTTTTTTTTTCCCGTGAAATGGAATAGCCCTTTGGTTGAAGGAAATAAAAATATGTTGCTGTTATTCTTAGCCATTAAACCAATATTTGCTTTAGTCATAATAGAATTCCTTTTATGGAAGCCAGTTAAAGGAAAATCCCTTCAAAATTACAACAAAAAAATCCCTCCAAAACTATATGCTTTTAAAGATCACTATATATTTGAGGAGAGATGTGACTAGAATGATTTCAAGAATTATTTTCAACTATAATTAATTAAGCTATTGTCTTCTATTTTTTTTCTTTTTGCTTTCTCCTTTTGTTTTGAACAGTTGCCTAACTGATACCAACGTCAGAAAAAGTCATTAGCACTAGAAGATGCAGAGTGTGCAAGAAATATAAAAACTTTCCTGAGAGGTGAACAAGCCAAAGCTGATTTTGAACTCTTTAGATTGCACCTGACTAGCGCTAATAAAGACTCAGGATTCAGGTGACCCACAGGGGCCATGTGGAAGTGTTACTGGGGGTCCTTGCTCCCAGAGCTCCCAAGATGGTGGCGGGCTGCTTCCAAAATGGTGGCAGGCAGCTTCCAAGATGGTGGCAAGCCTCGTGTTCTCTGACCTGGGGTTCTTGGCCTCACAGATTCCAAGGAATGGAATCTTGGGCCATGAGGTGAGTATTATAGCTCTATTAGAAGCCGTGGGTCATGGAAGAGAACCATGGAACCCAGTGACTAGTGTTCAGCTCGATTAGGACGAACCCGGGCACTTAGCCATGCAGGGACAATGGCGAGCCTCTAGCCCGATCAGGAGCAGCAATGGGCGCCTCAGTGGATCAAGAGCACAGCGGACACCCTGCTGGATCTGGCGGGATGGAAGTCAGTGGCGGGTCTGGGTCTGCGACGGCAGCAAACATCAGTGGTGGATGGCGAGCGAAAGCTCAGCTTGAGCCGTAACAAACATTGACCAGAGAGTGCAGTTGCAAGATTTAATAGAGTGAGAACAGAGCTCCCATACAAAGGGAGGGGACCCAAAAGGGTTGCTGTTGCCAGCTTAAATGCCTGGGTTTATATCCTGATCATTGTCCCTCCCACTGCGCTCTCAGGCGATAGATGATTGTCTATTTCTTTACCTCCTGTTTTTGCCTAATTAGCATTTTAGCGAGCTCCCTTTACTCCCTGATTGGTTGGGTGTGAGCTAAGTTGCAAACCCCGTGTTTAAAGGTGGATGTGGTCACCTTCCCAGCTAGGCTTAGGGATTCTTAATCAGCCTAGGGAATCCAGCTAGTCCCATCTCTCAAAAGCACTTAAGTCACAGACACAGAGAATAGTCTTCTTTGGAACTCTCATCAAATTTGCCTAAGTGAATATGGAAGGGAAGAATCGTTGCAACTTCCATAATACATTGAATCACATTAATTTTAGCCTATACAAAAGATATAACCCTTTTCTTAATGGGTGTTGCTTTTATTGTTACCTTTATCTTTCTTTTTCTACTTCTGAGCAAATATCCTATCCCACTTCCTGCTAATGTTAAGGTAGAGGTTAGAGAGGGTAAAATATACACTGTCAACTCTGTAAAACAAGTAAGGCACCAGAACCGGATATTCAGTTTTGGATTATCATATCGAACTGAAGTCAGCTCACTAATCTACTATTTTCTCCCTAAGATTCCAAATCGGCACGCGTATGCAATTTAGTAGTTACCAAAATGATTAATAGGTTTCTCTGGTGCTAACCTAATTGCTATGACACTAAAGACAAGAACATTACAAAAGATAAAGCATTAAGACTAGAATTACCTCCCTTCTAGGCAACAATCAGCAGTTCAAGGCAATTCTCCAGCTTCTTTGAGCAACAAACAAATTACTGTCACCAACTATGGTTTTTGCCTTTCTGGATTCAAATGGAAGATATTATTAACAAACCCTCATGACCAGGTCATTATTTTCGATCTTATCCGAAGCTTGTGTTATAAACTTTCTCCTCCAGGAAAAAAAATTCATTAAAAAATTCTAATTAGTATTCTTACATTTCACTTTCACATAGCATCATATTTCCATATGTGCCATAGACTTAGTTTTATTTAATGTAATATCGCTAACCTAAAATCAAACGAATGTGTAGATGTATTTAACACACAAGAAATGTGTCAGGCCTCTGAGCCCAAGCCAAGCCATCACATCCCTTGTGACTTGCACATATATGCCCAGATGGCCTGAAGTAACTGAAGAATCACAAAAGAAGTGAAAATGCCCTGCCCCATCTTAACTGATGATATTCCACTACAAAAGAAGTGTAAATGGCTGGTCCTTGCCTTAAGTGATGACATTACCTTGTGAAAGTCCTTTTCCTGGCTCATCCTGGCTCAAAAAGCTCCTCCACCAAGCACCTTGCCACCCCCACTCCTGCCCACCAGAGAACAAACCCCCTTTGACTGTAATTTTCCTTTACCTGCCCAAATCTTATAAAATGGCCCCACCCCTATCTCCCTTCGCTGACTCTATTTTCAGGCTCAGCCTGCCTGCACCCAGGTGATTAAAAGCTTTATTGCTCACAGAAAGCCTGTTTAGTGGTCTCTTCACACGGACGCGCATGAAATTTGGTGCCATACTCAGATTGGGGGACCTCCCTTAGGAGATCAATCCCCTGTCCTCCTGCTCTTTGGTCCATGAGAAAGATCCACCTACGACCTCAGGTCCTCAGACCCACCAGCCCAAGAAACACCTCACCAATTTCAAATCCGGTAAGCGGCCTCTTTTTACTCTCTTCTCCAACCTCCCTCACTATCCCTCAACCTCTTTCTCCTTTCAATCTCGGCTCCACGCTTCAATCTCTCCCTTCTCTTAATTTCAATTCCTTTCATTTTCTAGTAGAGACAAAGGAGACACATTTTATCTGTGGACCCAAAACTCCGGCGCTGGTCATGGACTAGGGAAGGCAGCCTTCCCTTGGTGTTTAATCATTGCAGGGACGTCTCTCTAATTATTCACCCAGGTTTCAGAGGTGTCAGACCACACAGGGATGCCTGCCTTGGTCCTTCACCCTTAGCAGCAAGTCCCGCTTTTCTGGGAGAAAGGCAAGTACCCCAACCCCTTCTCTCCGTGTCTCTACCCCTTGTCCGCCTTTCTGGGGGGCAAGAAACCCCCAACTCCTTCTCCTTCACCCTTAGCGGCAAGTCCCGCTTTTCTAGAAGAGGGGCAAGTAACCCAACCTCGTATCTCTGCACCCTGATCCCTTATTTCTGCCCTCCGACCTCTCTGTGCCCCAATCCCATATTTCCACGCCCCAACCTCTTATATCTCTGTGGCCTGATCCCTTATTTCCATGCCCCAACCTCGTATCTCTGTGCCCTGACCCCTTTCCCGCTTTTCTGGAGGGTAAGAACCCCTGAACTGCTTCCCTCTGTGTCTCTACTCTCCCTTTTCTTTAAACTTGCCTCCTTCACTATAGGCAAACTTCCACCCTCCATTCCTAATTCTTCTCCCTTAGCCTGTGTTAAGAACATAAAACCTCTTCAACTCTCCCCTGACCTAAAACCTAAATGCCTTATTTTCTTCTGCAATGCTGCTTGACCCCAATACAAACTCGACAGTAGTTCCAAATAGCCAGAAAATGGCACTTTCAATTTTTCCATCCTGCAAGATCTAAATAATTCTTGTCGTAAAATAGGCAAATGGTCTGAGGTGCCTGATGTCCAGGCATTCTTTTACACATCGGTCCCTTTCTAGTCTCTGTGCCCAATGCAACTCATCCCAAATCCTCCTTCTTTCCCTCCCACCTGTCCCCTCAGTCCCAACCCCAAGCGTCACTGAGTCTTTCTAATCCTCCTTTTCTACAGACCCATCTGACCTCTCCCCTCCTCCCCAGGCTGCTCCTCACCAGGCCGAGCTAGGTCCCAATTCTTCCTCAGCCTCCGCTCCTCCACCCTATAATCCTTTTATCACCTCCCCTCCTCACACCGGGTCCTGCTTACAGTTTCATTCTGTGACTAGCCCTCCCCCACCTGCCCAGCAATTTCCTCTTAAAAAGGTGGCTGGAGCTAAAGGCATAGTCAAGGTTAATGCTCCTTTTTCTTTATCAGACCTCTCCCAAGTCAGTGAGCATTTAGGCTCTTTCATCAAATATGAAAAACCCAGCCCAGTTCATGCCTCGTTCAGCAGCAACCCTGAGATGCTTTACAGCCGTAGACCCTAAAAGGTCAAAAGGCCGTCTTATTCTCAATATACTTTTTATTACCCAATCCGCTCCTGACATTAAACAAAACTCCAAAAATTAAATTCCAGCCCTCAAACCCCACAACAGGACTTAATTAACCTCGCCTTCAAGGTGTACAATAATAGAGACAGCCAAGTAGCAATGTATTTCTGAGTTGCAATTACTTGCCTCCACTGTGAGACAAACCCCAGCCACATCTCCAGCACACAAGAACTCCAAACACCTGAACCGCAGCTGCCAGAGATTCCTCCAGAACTTCCTACCCCAGGAGCTTGCTACAAGTGCTAGAAATCTGGCCGCCAGGCCAAAGAATGCCCGCAGCCCAAGATGCCTCCTAAGCTGCGTCCCATCTGTGTAAGACTCCACTGAAAATCGGACTGTTCAGCTCACCTGGCAGCCACTCCTAGCGCCCCTAAAGCTCTAGCCCAAGGCTGTCTGACTGACTCCTTCCCACATCTGCTTGGCTTAGCAACTGAAGATTGACACTTCCAGATCGCCTCAGAAGCCCCCTGGACCATCATGGACGCCGAGCTTCAGGTAACTCTCACAGTAGAAGGTAAGTGCATCCCCTGTTTAATCCATACAGGGGCTGCCCACTCCATGTTGCCTTCTTTTCAAAGGCCTGTTTCCCTCACCCTGATAACTGTTGTAAATATTGACGGCCAAGCTTCAAAACCCCGAAAACTCCCCCACTCTGGTGCCAACTTGATCAACACTCTTTTATGCACTGTTTTTTAGTTATCCCCACCTGCCCAGGTCCCTTATTAGGCCGAGATATTTTAACCAAATTATCTGCTTCCCTGACTATTCCTGGACTACAGCCGCATCTCATTGCCACCCTTCTCCCCAACCCAAGGCCTCTGTCGCGTCTTCCTTTCGTATCCCCCCACCTTAACCCACAAGTATGGGACATCTCTACTCCTTCCCTGGCAAGCGATCACATGCCCGTTACCATCCCATTAAAACCTAATCACCCTTACCCCACTCAATGCCGGTATCCCATCCCACAGCACGCTTTAAAAGGATTAAAGCCTGTTATCACTCACCTGTTACAGCATGGCCTTTTAAAGCCTATAAACTTTCCTTACCATTCCCCCATTTTACCTGTCCTAAAACCAGACAAGGCTTACAAGTTAGTTCAGAATCTGCGCCTTATCAACCAAGTTGTTTTGCCTATCCACCCCATGGTGCCAAACCCATATACTCTCCTATCCTCAATACCTCCCTCTACAACCCAATATTCTGTTCTAGATCTCAAACATGCTTTCTTTACTATTCCTTTGCACCCTTCATCCCAACCTCTCTTTGCTTTCACTTAGACGGACCCTGACACCCATTAGGCTCAGCAAATTACCTGGGCTGTACTGCCACAGGCTTCACAGACAGCCTCCATTACATCAGTCAAGCCCAAATTTCATCCTCATCTGTTACCTATCTCGGCGTAATTCTCATAAAAACACACGTGCTGTCCCTGCTGATCGTGTCGGATTAATCTCCCAAACCTCAATCCCTTACAAAACAACTCCTTTCCTTCCTAGGCATGGCTAGTGCAGTCATTTCTTCCCTTCTGTCAGACATAATTCCTCAGTTTAGCCTTCCCACCTCTATACAGTCTGATAACACACCAGCCTTTATTGGTCAGATCAGCCAAGCAGCTTTTCAGGCTCTTAGTATTCAGTGAAATCTTTATATCCCTTACGGTCCTCTGTCTTCGAGAAAAGTAGAAGGGACTAAAGGTCTATTAAAAACACACCTCACCAAGCTCAGCCACCAACTTAAAAAGGACTGGACAATACTTTTACCACTTTCCCTTCTCTGAAGTCAGACCTGTCCTCAGAATGCTACAAGGTACAGCCCATTTAAGCTCCTGTATAGACGCTCCTTTTTATTAGGCCCCAGTCTCATTCCAGACACCAGACCAACTTAGACTGTGCCCCCAAAAAACTTGTCATCCTTAATATCTTCTGTCCAGTCATACTCCTATTCACTGTTCTCAACTACTCATACATGCCCTACTCTTGTTTACACTGCCACTTTACACTGTTTCTCCAAGCCATCACAGCTGATATCTCTTGGTGCTATCCCCAAACCGCCACTCTTAATTCCCTCTTAGAGTGGATAGATGACCTTTGCTGGCAAGGCACCCTCCAATACTTCCACCCTGATGAAGTTCTATTCTTTACTTTAATACTCACTCGTATTCTCATTCCCATTCTTATGCCACCCTCTACCTCTCCCCAGCTATCTCCACCACACTATCAACCTTACCCATTCTCTCCTAGCCACTTCTAATCCCTGCTTAGCAAACAAGTGCTGGCTTTGCATTTCCCTTTCTTCCAGTGCCTACACAGCTCTCCCCACCTTACATGCAGACTGGGCAACATCTCCTGTCTCCCTACACCTCCAAACTTCCTTTAACAGCCCTCACCTTTACCCTCCTGAGGAACTCATTTACTTTCTAGACAGGACCAGCAAGACCTCCCCAGACATTTCACACCAGCAAGCTGCCGCCCTCCTCCGCACTTACTTAAAAAACCTTTCTCCTTATATTAACTCTACTCCCCCCATATTTGGACCTCTCACAACACAAACTACGATTCCTGTGGCTGCTCCTTTATGTATCTCTCAGCAAAGACCCACTGGAATTCCCCTAGGTAATCTTTCACCTTCTTGATGTTCCTTTACTCTTCGTCTCCGAAGCCCAACTACACACATCACTGAAACAATTGGAGCCTTCCAGCTGCATATTACAGACAAGCCCGCTATCAATACTGACAAGCTCAAAAACGTTAGCAGTAATTATTGCTTAAGAAGACACTTACCCTGTATCTCACTCCATCCTTGGCTACCTTCCCCTTGCTCGTCAGACTCTCCTCCCAGGCCCTCTTCTTGTTTACTTATACCCAGCCCCGAAAATCACAGTGAAAGGTTGCTCATAGATACTCAACGTTTTCTCATATACCACGAAAATCGAACCTCCCCCTCTACGCAGTTAGCCCATCAGCCCTTATTACAACCTCTGACAGCTGCCGCCCTAGCTGGATCCCTAGGAGTCTGGGTACAAGACACCCCTTTCAGCACTCCTTCTCACCTTTTTACTTTACATCTCCAGTTTTGCATCGCACAAGGTCTCTTCTTCTTCTGTGGATCCTCTACCTACATGTGTCCACCTGCTAATTGGACAGGCATATGCACATTAGTTTCACGGACGCGCATGAAAAAGTGAAGTGCAGGAAAGGCAATAATCTGAAGAATTTATGCGTTAGTTCCATTTGTGCCATGTGTATATTTCCAAGGAAAGTACTTTTCTATCAAAGTACCCACAGTATTGTTTTAGCTTTTTCATTTGCTTTTCTCTGTTTAGATGACCTGTTCATAAAATGTCCTGTGGGCTATGTCGACAAAAGGAGTCAAACTCTTTGAAATATTTGAAGAGATTTATTCTGAGTCAAATATGAGTGACCATGGTCTGTGACACAGCCCTCAGGAGCTCCAGAGAACGTGTGCCCAGGGCTGTCAGGGTGCAGCTTGGTTTTATACATTTTTAGGGAGGCATGAGACATCAATCAAATACATTTGAGAAATACATTGGTTTGGTCCGGAAAGGCAGGACAATTTAAAAAGTCGGGAGGGGGCTTCCAGGCTATTGGTAAATGTAAACATTTTCTGGTTGACAATTGGTTGAGTTTTTCTAAAGACCTGGGATCAACAGAAAGGAAATGTTCAGGTTAAGATAAAAGACTGTGGAGACCAAGGTTATTTTGAAGTCTTACAGTGGCTGCCCTTAAACAGGAGAGATGACAGTTGTTTCCTATTCAGACCTTTAAAAGGTGCTGGACTCTCAGTTAATCCCTTCAGGATTGGGAGGGCCTGGAAGAAAAAGATCTAGCTATGTTAATAGAGATTTTTTGCAGATGCAAATTTTCTCCCACAAAGGATGGCTTTGCAGGGCCATTTCAAAATAAGGCAAAGAAACATGTTTTAGGGTAAAACATTTTGATTTTCTTCTTAGTCATGTAATGTTATGCCAGAGTCAAATTGGAAAGTAAGTCACAATGGGGCAAGAAAATAGGGTCTGAGGCAGGGAACATAAGGCCAATTCACACTCCAGCTACAACAGGAAATATCCTCTCCACAGGGCACACCTCATAAATGTCACTTTACTTCATCCTCTCCATTTACATAAGGTGTACCCAAAGTAACCAATGGAATCCTCTAGGGTGTAAACTCCCCAGAGTTCTGTAACGGGGCCTTTGAGCCCCTGTGCTCAGGCCTGCAACCACACTGTGGGGTGTACTTTCATTTTCAATAAGACCCTTTATTCCATCCTTGCTTTGTGCGTTTTGTCCAGTTCTTTGTTCAAGACGCCATAAACCTGGACACCCTCCACGTTTAACAACAATATATAGAGTTCAATAAAACCCATCTGATGGGAATTTGTGGTTTGTAGGGCATAACTCCCCAGACCCCTTAGCTCGGAATTTGGACAAGATGAGAAAAAATCAGAGCTTAGTCCTCAACTACAAGGCACCAAAAACACATACTGAAAACCGAATAATCAATAAAATCTTAAATTTTCTGTTTCTTTTTTTCTTAGTGTTTACAAATTTCTCACATTAAATTGAAATATGACTTTTGATTAGTTAAATAAGTATGAGTTAGTTATTTTCATAACAAACCTAAGTCTCCTTTTATGCTATGTTCTACCAAAACCAAGTTCATTAATAGATGCCTGTGTTTTTTTATTTAAATCCCTGAACACCAGTGATGGAAACATGAATTTCTAAACTGAAAAAAATATGTATGTGCTGATACTGTTGGCTACATGTTCTATCCTATCATCATAATAGAATCTGCAATACCTGTAATTTCCCCTAAAATAGAGTTTGTCAGTTGAAAGAGAAATATTTTCTTTCCTTTTGTACTTTGTGATTCCAATACTTTATTAATCTGTTTAAAAAAGACATTCTAGGTTTCTTTAGCTTCTCTACTTGGTGGCATTGCCACCACTGAGTTTTTATTATGTAAATTATTGCAATCTGGTTAGCTCCTTCCGTCCTTTTCTTAACAAAAGGGGTCTGCAAGTGCTAATCAAAATGTTGCAATTTACATATTAATGAAGTTTTTATAATGACATTTCCTTCATACACAGGGTGGGCAAAAGGGAGACTTTTTATCCTTTTTTGAGAAAGCAACCACAAAATTTTGACCTTATGAGGTATCTTTGAAACTTTCCAAAGCTGATTGGAATAGCGTTGATGTATTTTAATCAGATACAGAAAGACTTTACAAAGTATGAGCTGCACACATGCTGTCGTAATGCTTATAAGCACTAATTTTTTTTGTATACATTCATGTACTTGTAATTGCACAAAATGCGAAGGATACATTTGGCGGTGAGGATGCTGTGCACAATCAAGTCCTAATCATTTTCAGGAAAGGATAAACATTCCACTAGAAATGAGGAAAGACAAGAAATGTTCAAAAGCATGTCAAAAGTGTCCAGCTGTTTTCATAGAATATAGGTGATTTCCTGGTGCTAGCAAAATCCAGAAGAAATGTTATAATAACTAGAAATGTCTATAATTGTGAAGAAGCCCAAGTATGAAGATTCACAAAAATAGAATAAGTGGATGAAATTAGTTAAAACAACCTTCTTAGTAATGAGGTACTCTGATTATAAAAGTACTTTGACTCTTTAGAATGTGTCACTGAACACCAAGCTGAAAAAACAAATTAACAGTCTGTCACTAGAACGTGATCTCCCACAGACAATATGCTCATAAATGAAAAGACAGAGAGTCCAATATTCATTATTATTCAGTCAATGACATTATTAGGAAATTCAGGCAAGGAACAACTTGTGTCATATTTTCTTTAATTATCAAATGAGCATACATAGGCACAACATTTGTAATGAGAATTATTTTTCAATCGATAACATTCTTAAAGACTATTTATATATATAAATATATATATTTAGTCTAGTTATATATATATGCTAAAAGAGAAAAAAGATAAAAGTGGCCCAAATATTTTTGTCTGATTTCCTAATTGTACTATACAAAGTATTTTATGTGAAAAACTTATTGTCACTAACAAGCCTGAAAAATTGCACTGTTTTTCCAAATTAAACTCCATCCCCCCCTAGAAAATTGGTGTGAAAATTAGTAATTTGTTATTTCTAAGAGTAACAATGTAATATTTGATTTGTTTCCTCTAAAATAATTTTGTTATAAGAGACAACTTAGTGTCTAAGATCAGCAAAATTTTTAGAATGTTAAACACTCTTAATAAATATTAAAAATTAGCTAATGTATCATAAAATAGTTCCTAAATCTGAAAAATAAATATATATATGTAGGTCAACTTACCTTGGATTAAATATTAGCTAAATTTTTTTTAGAAAATGGCAGTTGATGAGAACAGACAATTTATGTTTTAGATTCATGGAAAGACACCCCAACGAGTGAAATAATAAGACAGGTCTTACTTCTTTTCACAACAGGACAAGGACACCCATTCAATTGGATTAGATGACATCATGCCAAGAGCCATTAATCCAATCATTGACTTGTGCCTGCAAGTGCTGCCATTTAGACACATGGAACCACTTCCAGTCACATCTGGCCACTTGGGCATGTGAGTTGGCACAAGCATGCCATGGAAAGAATAAATACCCCTGCCCAAACTACCCCAAATCGTTTAATATTTTGAGGTCGTTTCTTTTTACAAAGAAGAATCCTTAAAACTATAAAACTCTCAGCTGGGCATTTATTATCCACAGAAAGTTTGTTTTTCTTTCTCTTCTTCACTTGAGTGGTTTGGTTTCTGAATAGCTTCAAGCTGGCTCAAGGCTATTGAACTGTTAATTGCTCATGTTCAGGCATTGATTTCGGGTTTTGCCAATTCTTTGAAATTGTACTTAATTTCAAAGGACTTCCATCACTTGCTAGAAGACCAGTTAGTGTAGAAGTGGACAAATGACTTTCCTCTGGGGAAACTGACCTTTTCCAACCACAGGTGTACATAGGCCTCTCAATGACAGAGAGTAATGGTTCTAATCTTTTGCTGATTTTCCCACTGGTCTCACAACTGTTTCAGTCTCCAAAGGGGAAAAAAATATTTTGCTTAATTTTGTTTGCTATTGTGTATCCCCAACCCCATTTATAATTACTAATGCTAAACATGACTGAATTTATACACTTGAACTGTTTTAAACACATTAAACTATAAACTCTGAAGAACCGAATGATATACAATTGTTAGTTATCTTTTTTTTATAGTACATGGTCATCCAAAATTAAAACCACACATGCAGACTTATACACATACACATGCAACACACACACACACACACACTCACACTCTCTCTCTCTTCAATAACTCAACTAAAGCAATACAGATGCTTTAGAGATTCAATTATTTTCTAATTCTTTCTTTGCAATCATCAAATTCTGAACCACTCTTTGCTGACTTGGCTCTTTTATGAAACCTCACTGTGCCTTGTCTGTTTACCTCAACTTTATGCTGTGATTGTTTCTGGTACTATTTGATTAGAATACATAACAGCTGGAACTTGTCAACGTAATACCTTTTTCCTCGAGAGGTATATTTGGGATTATTTGACTTTAACTTAATCAAAACAGCATCAACATGGTTTCACCCTCCTTTTCTCATCTCAAAATGAAAGTGTAGGAGACCAGAGAGTAAAACAATGTTTTACTAATTGGGCTTTTGTTTTCCTTCCCCCAAGTCCAATACCTGGTACTCACAGCGTTTTGCCAGCCTAAGACTTTTATAAGTATATGTCAGGGTATCTGAAAAGAAACAAGGGAAGCATTTGGTTCAACTTGGATTTGCTGCAAATAAACAAATCTGGAAACACATTAAGAATCTATTAGGCCAATCCTATCGGAAAATAATAACTAAAAATACCATTAAACAATGTCACCAATGCCAAGGACTGAACTCATTACAATTTTAATTGATCTTCTGTTTGACATTGTAGGGGAGAAAATTTTTTTTTTTTCTCACCCATCACTAGGTTCATAGCTAAGATACCCATAACAAAAGACAGACTAACAAGAGAAAAGCCTAGAAACTTCCTCAATATAAGTTTTATGCTAACAAATTAAGTTTTATGTGACACAGAGCCTTCATAAATAAAGACCCAAAGAAATAGGGAAACGTGTTTTTTTGTTTGTTTGTTTGTTTGTTTTTTGCTAAGTTAGATAAAGAAGTAGATAGCTGTGGACAAATATGACTGGAAAAAGGGGTACAATCTATTAATAATAAACTGAGGGAACAAACTTGGTAAGGCCTGTTTTCTCAGACTCGTTTCTATCTTTCTTTGCCTTCAGAGATGAGGATATATTTTTCTTCCAGGTGTAGGGTGAGCATTTCTCAAATGACGGTCTTATAACCTACTTTAAAGGAAGAACAGGAAATTCTTTCATGGCCTATTTCAGGGGAAAAGGGTCTGGGAATATCAGAGTGACCTTCCGGCTTCTGCTATTTTTCTCAATGCCATATTTCAGGGTAGATGGCTCTGGACCCCAGCAAGATTGTATTTGTAAGTCTTATTTTCTATGTTTAAAGCAAAATGTATTTAAAATATTTTAAACAGAGGCTCAACAAATTCCCTAACAGCACTAGAAAATAATTATTTCACTTTTAAAGGGCTTGTAAGAGCTTAATAAACCAATTTTCAAGAACAAATATATATAATTCACAAATGAAAATGAATGAGAATATAATACTAATAACAAACGTACTAGAAAATAGTGATGCATTAGACACATCTTAACAGGTTACAAGCTCTTTAATTTCTTTTTGTTTTTTTCTTTTCCTTCCTTCTTTCCTTCCTTCCCTCCTGTCTTTCTTTTGCTCCTTTTCTCCTTCCTTCCTTCCTCCCCACTTCCTTCTTTCTTTGAATTATTTCCTCTCAAATTTTTTTCTATAGTATGCCAAGCCAATCATAGAGAAAAGTTTCTATAAATTTTTCCTCCATCTCACTCCTCTTTACAGGTTTCTTGTGCCCTACCTAATGAAATTGGAAGACTGTTATTCAGGCGGTCTCTGACTGTACCAGCATTTAGCACTTCCTCTTCCTATTCTATCTCTCATCTATTCATAGGTGGGATGTTCTCAAGCCTCTCAGTTTCCTAATAAGAGCAAAGCTTTATTTCAATTGTTTGAAAAAGTTTCCGTTGCAAAATCTTCTCACAGTTTGAAATTCTGGCATAGAATCTTGGAAGCAGATCATAACTAGACATTATATTTAAAAAACACATTTAGCATTTTTAGCACTAAGTCAAAATGTAAAAATACTAAAACTTTTCACTGGGAACATTTTTTTCTTTTAAATGGAAAAATATGAATTCTTTACGTTTATTAAATAACCTGTTCAATACATATATTATTTACAGCACTCTTCACAGGTTTCTGAGTTTATTTATGTAGAAACATAAAATATATTGTATGTATCAAATGATTTGTGTATTAAATTACTGTTTTGCAGGGTTTTACTTACCAGTCAGAATTTCCATTCTTATCTCCTTCTTTGTTAATGTTCCTCCATCTGGTTCTTAACCTGTAGTTTTGTTAGGGCTGGGAAAGTGATACCTCAGAGACTGACACTTTGGCTGAGAGTCCTTAGACACTTCTCAGAGTCAAGGTCCATCTAACCTTATTTTGTTTCTCCCCACCCCCAACTGTAGAAAGAGACTCTCTCTTTCTCTGGAATTTCCTTCTTTGACAAAGAAAGCTTCTTTTCAAAATAAACACAATTTCCTTCCTTCCCTCCCTAAAATTTTATTATCTTTCTCAGAAGAAAAGACTGAGAAATCCAGCCATACTAACCATACCTAGAGGGACTTTTTTTTAAACAAAACAATGCTTGCATCTGGGATTCATTCAAATTACAAGGAGAATTACTTATAAGTTAATCTCTTTTCATCCATTCTCCTGAATAATCATTTGCTGCCACTTGAAATCATTATCTATTTCCCCACCTTTCCCTGCTCCCATGAAAAAGAGTATTTAAGCTTTTATACCCCATTTGGTTATTGGTTAATCATTTTTCTAGCGATTTTTCCCATGCTATGCTCATTAAAATAAAATTTTGTATGCTTTTCCTTTATTAATCTGCCTTTTTGTCAGATGCAAATTTTCAGAATGCAAAAGGGAAGTTTTCTCTTAGTCTCTATAGTTCATTGACTGGGACCTACATAGCAGCTGATTTTTGCAGGGACAACACAAACACATGCATGATTCCTGTAGTGTGGACTCTCCCTATGATTCACAAAAGCATATTTGAATGGAAAAGTGTGAAAAAGATATCACTGAAATAATTTAAAAAATATTTTTAATAGACAAAAGAGAAGTAATTCACTTGTAAACTTTAGAACGTTAGTTAAGATTACTCATACCACTAATGATAATAACATATAGCATCAGTGACACTGATTGAGTTCCATTGTTCTGCCCTACCAATTCAATAAGTACCCTATCTATTTTATTGTCTACAACTTCTTGGGGCTTAGAAACAATACCTCAAAATGAAGACCTCAGAAATAGCCTCAGAAGTTAAGTTTTTCTTTGATCTTCTCCCGCACTCCTTCTCTCAGTCCCATTCCCCCTCCAGGCTAGCTATAAAAAGTAGAATCCCTCTTCCCCAAGGTCATGGAAACCAGAACTCCTTTTCCCCAAAGCCAGGCATAAAACCTATGAGGACTAAGCTCTGATTTTCCTTTTTAATCTTGACCAAATTCCTATCTAAGGGGTCTGGGGAGTCATGCCCTACAAACCATAAATTCTCATCAGATGGGTTTTATTTAACCCTATATATCATCATTTACTCTTGCATAACATTAGGAAACAAGGAAGAAAATAAGAATATTTTACCCCAAAATGTATTTCTCTGCCATATCTTGAAATGGCCCTGCAAAGCTGTTCTTGGTGGGGGAAAATTTGCATTAGTAAAGATTCTCTATTAAAATAACTAGATCTTTTACTTCCAGATCCTCCCAATCCTAAAGAGGTTAAGTAAGAGTCTAGCACCTTTTTAAAAGTCTCAGTAGGAAACATTGTCATCTGTTGTCTCCAAGGGCAGCCACTATCAGACTTCAAAAGAACCTTGGGCTCTACAATCTTTTATCTTAAAGGAAACATTTCCTTTCTATTGATCCCAGGTCTTTAGACAAACTCAACCAATTGTCAATCAGAAAATGTTTAAATTGGCCGGGCGTGGTGGCTCACGCCTGTAATCCCAGCACTTCGGGAGGCCGAGGCGGGCAGATCACGAGGTCAGGAGATCGAGACCATCCTGGCTAACAGGGTGAAACCCCGTCTCTAATAAAAATACAAAAAATTAGCCCGGCGTGGTGGCGGCCATCTGTAGTCCCAGCTACTCGGGAGGCTGAGGCAGGAGAATGGTGGGAACCCGGGAGGCGGAGCTTGCAGTGAGCTGAGATTGCGCCACTGCACTCCAGCCTGGGAGACAGAGACTCCACCTCAAAAAAAAGAAAAAAAAAAAAGTCTACCAGTTATTCACATCACAAACCTGACTGCATATTAAAATTATCTGTTAACTTTCAGAAAATACTGATACTAAAGCCGATGAAACAGGACAGTTCGCAGAACTAGTAAAGGGGTTGTCTTACTCAGCTTGCAGCTCTCAACCCCTTGTGGGAGAGGGAGCATGCAGAGGAGTGGGTGCAGAGGCCGGGACAAGCTGCTGCTGGGCAACTGGCAGGAGCAGAACTTTGTGCGGCCCTGCGGCAGCGTCTAGGGGTTGTCTGTGACCCCTGGAGCCCCAGCGTCTAGGGGTTGCCTGTGACCCCTGCAGCAGCGTCTAGGGGTTGCCTGTGACCCCTGGAGCCCACACTGTGTTGCAGTGTGCCCTTTCGGCTTTGCCATCCGTGGATGGCTTAAGTGTTAAACAGCTCAGTGGAGGGTCAGTGTGACAGCCTCTTGCACCTGCACTGTGGGGCCCTTGTCCCGCATCCAGGAAAAATCAGGTTGCGTGAATGAATTGAAGGGTGTTGAATATGGAGGATTTTATTGAGTGGTGGGAGTGGTTCTCAGTGGGATGAAGAGCTGAAAGGGGGATGGAATGGAAAGATGGTCTTCCCCGGGAATTCAGCCATCCCCCGGCAAACTCTCCTCTGAAATACTGACATCAAGCCGTCCTTCTGAAGTCAAGCTGCTTCTCTCCAACATCCAGCTGTTTCTTCTCTTCTCTCCTTTCCTGCCGCTCTGCCGCTCCACTAGTGGGGTCTGGGGTTTTGATGGGGCCAGGGCGGTTTTGGAAAAGGCAACATTTGGACAGGAAAATAGGAATGCAAGTTCTCACTTTGGGCCGCTGGTCTAGGCTTGAGGGTGTGGCCCTCACTGGGGACCACCCTCTTCTACCCAGTATTTCCCCTGCCTCCTGCTCGTCTCACCACCACACCGGGCTGACTAAACCAGAACCTCTCAAGGTAAAAACCTGGCAGAATAGCTTGAGAAACGAAGTTCTACATTCTTGTCACCATCTCCTCGTTTCTATCCATGCACTCCTCATTTAACTGCGATCTGGCTTCATTACTCCACTGAAACTGTCCAATTCAAAGTTATACTTTTCAGTTGCCAAACACAAAAAGCATCCTGTGTACTAAATACACAGTGTAAATCATTCTTGAAATTCTCAGCATCCGGTCCACAAGACTTCAGCTACCGTTTGAGTATTTGTAATTCCAAAATGTACAGCTCTAACTCAATTCTCTCTCTGGGCATTAGATAAAATATTCATTTATTTAATAAACATTTACTTAGCATTTACTATTTGCTCAATATCCCATAGGTTTCTTAGACTCTAAGAATTCATACATTAATTAATTAGTCTTCTTCTCTTTTCCCCCTTTTACTAATTACCTCCCCCAAACACAAAACAAATAACTTTTAAATAAAGCAACATAGCGCAGTCTGTCTTTTAAGTCATAAATGTAGGAGTAATTTTTCTTGGTTTCTTTCTTTGTCTTACTTCCAGATCCATTAAATTATTACATCAAATTCAATCTCACTTGCTGGAATCTCCCTAACGTATTTATTTATTTATTTATTTTTGCCTATTTTCATTGCCACACACACACACAAAATCCAGGTGCTCACAATGCTTTTCTTGGATTTTCCCAACTATTTTCTAACTAATTTCCCTAGGCTTAATACCCATCTACTTATTCTTTCTAAACACCGTCACTACTTTGAACTCTTTAAAATAATGGTTTGATAATATTATTTCCCTGCTTAAAGTGTCTCATTGCCTCAAGGACCATTTCCCAGATCTCTTGGTGGAACACCTTAAGGTGTTAATGTGTTTAATTTTTTACAAAGATTGATATCAACAATGTTATTTTATTCTAACATCTAGGAAATTGTATTTGTTAGACAACTACTATTATCATGCTAAATATGATTTTAGGAAATGGAGAACCCTAGGGAATTGCATAGAAGATTGTTTTAGGTGTAAATATATATGCCCAATCTGAGATTAATGGCAGATTCAAGGTTTCATTAATTGTCTATATAGAATTGCCTATTTGATTATATGCTTACAATACGTATCTTAATATTACAAAAATATTTTGATATTTGTTTCATTGTGCATAAAAGCATATTTATCATTTATCAGAGCAAGTAATTTTTTCCAATGACCATTTTGCTGTTTTTGCTTTTTACGGTAATATTGTCCCATATGCTGGTTTTTTCCAACATGTTATGATTTTTAAAATATTCAAATACTTCCATGATCAACTCAGTTTTACACTGTTGTCTTACCGTATGGAATCCAAACACTCTTCATTCTTTGTTTGCCTTCCTGAACAGTTAGATTTCTCACAGTTTCCATTCTCTCATAGCTCTCTCTCTCTTTTTTTTTTTTTTTTTTTTTTTGGCACAGGACATTCTCTCTATTATTGAGTACCCTGATTCTTTGAGTTTAGTTTGGATATACGGTGAGCTGTCTATGCTCATGTCTCTTTACACCTCTTTACTATTATTTCTGTTGCTTACAGAAGATAGCTAATACTGAAAATTTGATGAGCTCTGGTCGCAATAGACTAAATGTTTGTGTTCCCCCTAAATTCATTTATTGAAATCTTAACCCCCAATGTGATGATATTAGGAGGTGGTGCCTTTGAGAGGTAATCAGGAGGTTGGAACCCTCATGGGATTAGTGCCTTTATAAAAGGGACCTCAGAGAGTTCTATCATTTTCTTTCTGCCATATGAGGACAATGAAAAGAAGCTGTCTGCAATCCAGAGGAAAGCCTGTACTAGAACCTGACCACGCTCTCATCTTGATCTCAGATTTCCAGCTTCCAGAGCTATAAAAAATCAATTTCTGTTGTGTATAATCTACACGGTCAGTGTACTTTGCAACAACGGTTTTAACTGACTAAATTAAAGTGTTGGCTAAGTTAATATATTATATTGATTAGTATTTGACCACAATTCAAACTTGAAAAATTATATTTATTTAGTTTTTTAAAATGAATTATACCATAAATTATTGGATATGGAAATATACATATATATATAAACTTTTGTTAGTTTATGACAAAATAGGCAAAATCCAAACAACAGAAGAAACCAACAGCATATTAACAAAACAAAAATATAGGCTTTTATTTCCAATAACTTATTATTCTAGAAAGCATCAAGTATAAACTGAAAACGCTCATTGTATTAGAGAAACAGCCATTAGGAGATTGACTTACTCTTTTTTAAAAAAAGGCTTAAACAATTATGGAGACGGAGGAGTTCCAGAATGTGCAGACCCTGGAGAGCCGATGTGTATAGTCCAAGTTTAAAGGCCTGAGAATGAAGAGAGCAGATGCTGTCAGTTCTAGTCCAAAAGCAGGAAAGTTCAGTCCTCCAAAAGGGCTGATGTTTCAGTCTGAGACCAAAGGCCGGAAAAGACCAAAAGCTCAACATGTCAGGCAGGAGAAGTTCCCTTACTCGGGCTTTTTGTTCCATTCAGGTCTTCTACTGATTGGGTAAGGCCCACCTTTATTAGGAAGGGCAATCTGCCCTACTCGGTCTACCAATTCAAACATCAATCCCGTTTGGAAACACCCTCACAGACATACCCAGAATAATGTTTGGTCTAATGCCTGGGCACCCCATGGCCCAGTCAAGTTGATACATAAATTAATAGTCACAAGTCTACCCCTTGTCAACTTGGCATACACATACCTTTCTTTAAATCATACTTAAGCTCTAAATAAAGGAAATTACAAGGTAATTATTCCATTTAACATGGTACAACCATGGTGTATATAATTGAAAACTCACTAACACCCTAACCAGAAGAGAAAGTAAAGTCCTTCAGTGATCTTTACTCTTCTTTTTAATATCTCATAACTTCAACAGTATCATGTAAAATGTACAGTACTTAAATACCAGAATATAAAGTCACATCTTATGTCACATGATAAGGGAATAAAAGAGGGAAGAAAAAATATATTTGCCTTATACATACACACACACACACACACACACACAAACCTATTAAAAACAAAATAAGTAGAAAATACTTTTGAAAATTATGGTTCTTATTTTTATAACTGGTCACAAGGTTGTAGCTAACATTTAAAGCTACCATCTTCCATTATTCATTTGTTATTCCCTTTGCCTTCAGTAAGCACTGCAGTTGGTTGTGGTTCTTTAGCAGGTAGGGTGACTCAAACACTCTTTGCTAAGGAGTCTGAACTATTGGTAGAACTATGTGGGTTGGTTCATTGTAGTTGTCCATTGACCTTAATTACAGGACATGGTAATACTAAGGGACACCCTATGGGGTCTCCTGTGTTTCAAACATTCGCTTCCTTGTCTCCACTGTGGAGAGGTAATCAATATCTCCTTGGCAGTTAGAATCAACTAGTTAAGGTAACACAAAAATTCCTTTCTCTGCCTTATAATTCAGAGGTATGAGGAGCTTAAAATGGCTGGGTGACAGTCTTAACTTCCAGTCATATGGAATCATTATTGGATATTCTGGTGGAAGCATTCCCCTCTCTGGAACTAAGATTTCTAAGCCCTGAAGAACATAAGGTCACTGGAATAGGAAGCAATAATTTTTCTAGTGGATCACTGGGTGTAATAGTGAGTGGTGCTACTTTTATTTCCACTCTTCAATTTCTGGATCCATGAATCCTGGCTATGGAGGATACAGGACAATATATTGGATGCTAATTCAAAGCACATTCAGCTTTTTAAAAAATCTTGCTTTAGCCCTGCAAGGTTTTACCCCCAGCTGATGTTGTGAGTCTTCAAAAGGCCATTCTATCATTCTATCAGAATGGTTGCTTCAGGATAGTGTGAAACATGATAAGACCAGTTGAATTCCATAAGCCTGAGCCCATTGCTTCACTTGTTTTGCTGTGTCGTGAGTTCCTAGATCAGAAACAAATGTATAGAATACTATGGTGGCGGATAAGGCATTCTGTAAGTCCAAGGATGGTGGTTCTCATAGAAGCATTGTATAGAAGGAAGGCGAATCCATATTCAGAGAAAATGGCTATTCCATTAAAACAAAATGTTGGACCTGGCCGGGCATGGTAGTTCACACCTGTAATCCTAGCACTTTGGGAGGCTGAAGCAGGTGGATCCCTTGAGCCCAGAAATTTGAGACCAGTCTCAGCAACGTGGCAAAACCCTGCCTCTATGAAAGTTACAAAAATTAGCAGGGCATAGTTGCACGCTCCTGTAGGTCCCACTACTCAGGAGGCTGAGAGGCAGGAGGACCAGTTGAGGCCAAGAGGTCCAGGCTGCAGTGAGCTGTATTCGCACCACTGCATTCAAGTCAGGACGACAGAGCACTACTCTGTCTCAAAAGAAAAAAAAAAAAAAAAAAAAAAGTTGGACCTTCCAAGATGGAAGCAGTTCAATGTAATTGGCCTGCAACCAGGGTAGCTGGCTCATTACCCTTGGGGAATGGAACCATATTGAAGATTTAGTGTTTGTCTCTGTTGTTGGCACATTGGGTACTCAGGAGTTGTTGTAGTCAAGTCAGTGTTGGTGAAATTATGCCCAGCATAATTTCCATTCCTGTCACCATAACCACTTTGTTCATGAGCTCATTGAGAGATGACAGGAGTGGCTGAGGAGAGGAGTTGACTGATATCCAGAGAAGAGGTTATCCATCCAGTTGATTATTAAAATCCCCCTCTGCACAGTTCATCCTTTGGTAAGCATTCACATGGCATACAAATATCTGTATTTTTATGTTTATTCAGAGAGGTCCATTTACATATCTGTTCTCAAAATTACCTTGTCATCAATTTTTCTAATCATGGTCCCTCCAAATCCCTGACCATCCAGCCATATCATTGGTCACAGATAATGAATTGGTATATAATCACATGTCCAGCCATTTCTCCTTTCAAGCAGTGTGAACAACCAGGTGCATTGCTTGAAGTTCTGCCCACTGGGAAGATTTCCCTTTATTGCTGCCCTTCAGATATATCCCAGAAAGGAGCTATAGTGCTGCAGCTGTCCACTTTTGGTGGTGCCTGCACATTGTGCAGAACCATCTATAAGCCAGGCCTGAGTTGTCTCTTCCTTTGTCAACTGATTATAGGTAATTTCTCACGAGGCCATAGCTGCAGGAGGAGAGAAAGAAGGCAACGCAGCAGCATCAGGAACCATAGCTATTTGGGCCACTTCTTCGGGGAATTTACTTGTGCTTTAGGGCCTCTCTAGTCCAGTCACAAATCTCTCCCATTTGATGATGAAATGCTGCTGTGCGCACCCAACTTTATGACTAGGTGTGCCAGACAATACCCGTTTAATGATGGGCAACTCAGGTCACATGTTAACTTGGTGGCCCACGGTTAAGTGTTTAGTCTCTACTAAGGCCCAGCAGTAGGCCAAGAGCTATTTCTTAAAAGGGAAGTTATCAGTAGAAGACAGCAAGGTTTTGTTCCAAAATCCCAAGAGACTAGGCTATGATTCATCTACGGGGGCTCCAAACAGCATCTCTATCTGCCACTGACACTTTAGATCGTATGGATCATCTAGTCCAAGTTGCAGAGCAGTTTACATGGAAGCATGGACTTGATAAACAGATGGTTTTTGTTCTGGGGCCCACTCAAAGCTACTAGCTTTTCAGGTAACTCAGCATATGGGTGAGAGTAACACACCCAAATGGGGAATATGTTGCCTTCCAAATCAAAGAGGCCCAATAGGCATTGTGTTCCATTTGAGTGTAGAATGGGTTATTTTTTATCCTAAGAAGAGTATCTCTACATGTCCCATATTACTAGACCCTTAGAAATTTCACAGAGGTAGAAGGCCCCTGAATTTTTGTTGGATATATTTTTCTACACTCTAGCACATATCCTACTAGTAAATCTAAAGTGATTGCTACTTTTTGTCCACTAGGCAGATAAGCATAATATCATCAATCTAGCGGACATTTTATAATGTGATATCTTGTGGAAAGGAAAGACAATCAACCAAGATCCATGAAAACTAAATCATGACACAGGGCTGGAAAGTAGAGATGCCCCTGGGGTAGGATAGTGAAGGTGCATTGCTGGCCTTGCCAGCTTAAGGGTAAACTGTTTCTAGTGAACCTTATTGATAGGTATGGGGAAAAAAAGGCATTTTCCAGATTACTAGCTGCATACCAGGTACCAGGGAGTGTGGTGATTTGCTCAATCAATGAAATCACATCTGGTACAGCAGCTGCAGTTGGGATCACCACCTAGTTAAGCTTAAAATAATATTTTGTAATTCTCCAATCTCTCTCTGTCTTCTATGTAGTCCAAATAGATGAGTTGAATGGAATGTGGTGGGAATCACCACCCCTGCATCTTTTAAGTCTTTGTTGGTGGCACTAATCTCTGTAATCCTCCCTGGAGTGCAGTATTATTTTTGGTTTAGCATTTTTCAACATAGCGACAGTTCTGTTGGCTTCTACTTGGCCTTTCCCACCAGAATAGACATCATTCCACAGACTGGGAAAAGGAATGTGGAGACTCTGCCAGCTGATGAGCATATCTATTCCAATTATGCTTTCAGAATTTAGAAAATAACCATAGAATAGGGCCAGGGACCCACTGGACTCACTGACATGGACCTGAACTAAAACTCTATTGATCATCTGGCCTCTATCAGCTGCTACTCTGACTAATGGATCACCATGGCATTTTGTGTCTCTTGCAATTAGTGTTAGTTCAGTGCCAGTGTCCAGTAGTCAATGAAAAGTCTGATTATCCCTTTCCTGTGATGCAAAGTTATCCTGGTAGAAGGCTATGTGCTGCTTTGGGGGATGCTAGGACAAAGACTAACAGTATAAATTTTTGGTAGGTACTAGGATCCTCTTCAAGGAGATGCAGCCTCCCTTTGCAGGCTGGAGTGCAGTGGCGCCATCTCAGCTCACTGCAACCTCCACCTGCCAGGTTCAAGTGATTCTCCTCCCTCAGCCTACCGAGTAGCTGGGATTACAGGCATGCACCACCATGCCCAGCTACTTTTTTTTTCTTTTTTCTTTTTTTTGTATTTTTAGTATAGACGGGGTTTCACCATGTTGGCCAAGATGGTCTCGATCTCCTGACCTTGTGATCCGCCCACGTTGGCCTCCCAAAGTGCTGGGATTACAGGCGTGAGCCACCGTGACCAGCCACCTCCCTTTCATATAAGGGGCTCTGGGTCTGTAAGCTGGTTCAAGTGTTAGAACTGATTGAAGGGCTGTAATTCTCCATCTGTATTATTCAAGTTAGCTTTCATTCACTTGACCTAGACATTTTCTTTTTTATTTTTTCTTTTCTTTTTTATTTTTGAGATGGAGTCTCACTCTGTCACCCAAGCTGGGGTGCAGTGGCATGACCTCAGCTCAACGCAACCTCTGCTTCTCAGGTTTAGCAATTCTCCTGCCTCAGCCTCCCAAGTAGCTGAGACTACAGGTGCCCACCACCACACCTGGCTAAGTTATGTATTTTTAGTAGAGACAAGGTTTTGCAATGTTGGCCAGGCTGGTCTTGAACTCCTGACCCCAAATGATCAAACAGCCTCGGCCCCCAAAGTGCTGAGATTACAGGTGTGAGCCACTGCACCTGGCCTGACTTAGGCATTTTCTATTTTTACAGACCGAGTAAGAATTTAGTAGGCTTTCTAGTGATTTTACTGCCAGGGACACTGTGATCAACTAGCCAGTGCCAGACCTTTGAGAATCAGACGACTCTGATTACTGGTTTGACAATTATGGTTACCAAGCTTACCTTATCTATTAGCAGTTGAGTGACATCACTTTGCCTCAGACATAACAAGATCCAATCTCATCCACTGCATTTAGGTTTCCTACTTTCATTGCCACAGTTCCGTGTAAGGCCTGATCTACAGAGAAGAGTAATCACAGAGCTCTTCTAGGATGCTAGCATTCCCTTCACAAATTTATTTCTCACAGTCATGAAAAGTGTGTCTTCTGGACTTTCTCAGGATGAGTGAGTAGGTTTTAAATGGGTCTAACATTTCAATCTCTCTAAAACTTTGAATTCCTTTCTCCACCTTAAAAAAAAGATAGGTCCAACATTTGTAACTTCCTCTTATGGGCCACCTTCTTGTCCATGTTTCAGCAAATCAACCAAACAAACCATTATAGCCCTTTCTAACTCTTCACACTGCAACATTAAATGAAGAATATCTGCTTAATAAGCCCATATCAACGAATTCAGCCTGATCCAACTTTATGTTTTTTCCACCATTTTCCCATATGCCTAATGTCCTTTCTCAGCCCATGTTCCCCAGATTTCTGTCTGTATAAATTAAAAATGTCATATAGCTCTTCTGTAATGCAGCACACTTCCTCTTGGTTCACACTTAGTACCTCACCTTTAGGATCCTGCTGGGACTTGAATCTATCATAGGTCTAGATGCAAAGGGGGCTGGTCAGGTAGGTCCTGAGCAGAATCAGCATTGTCTTGAGAGGCAACTGCCTCAGAAGAGGCCATTCCAACTTCTTCAGGCAATGTAAGGTTAATCTCCCTCAAACAGGAGTGGAGAAGCCATTTCCACTGAGCCTACACAGGCTGCTTTCACTGGCAAAATCAACTCATCAAAATTTAGGGCTTCAGTATCCCCATCTTCATCAGTGACTTCCCACACATCCCCATTTCAATTTTACCATCCCATTTTTTTTTCCAATCAATGCCCTCATTTGAACAGTGAGCACCCTGTGAGGCTGAGAGTTCAACTTGTACCATAATTCAGCCACTCAGAGGATGAGACTTTAGGTACGTTTTCAGCAATCTCAGTCCTGTGGCTATAAGGAAATAAGTTTCAGGGCACACAAAAAAGCTTTCAATTCTTTTATGTGGCACCTGAGCTGGGAATTCAGATCCCTGACCTTATCTTTTTCTTTCCCTGCTTTGTCCAATGACATTAGAACAACCAGCCAACCCATTCTACTCATTAGTTTGACAAAAGTGTTGAGGATATCATATACGTAGTCACCCAGGTCTTTGCTTCTTATACGTGTTTGATTAGGAATATCCAGTGGTGACATTTTGCAAGTCTCTCTTGCCAGATCATGCCATGGACTTTCAGTGCTTTATTACTAGAAATGGATTATTTAAATCTAATCAGATTAGAGAATCAGTTCAAAAAACCACAGAACCAATTCAGAACACTTATCTTTAAAACGTTGTTCCTCTAGCTTCACTCATGGTACCAAAATCGTCAATTAGCACACATTATTATCGAGGATGAGAAGTGTCGAGATCTGAAGTTGGCAAGCTGGAGATCCAGGAGAACTGATTCCCAATGTCAGAGAACCAGGAGAGCAGATGATGCAAATTTCAGTTCAAAACCTGGCAGGCTGTAGACCTAAAAAGGGCTAATGTTTCAGTCTGAGTCCAAAGACCAGAAAGAGCAATATCCCAAGTCATACAGTCAGGCAGAAAACGTTCCCTCTTGCTCAGCCTGTTGTTTCATTCGGGTCTTCAATTGATAGGATGAAGCCCATCCACATTATGGAGGACAATCTGCTTTACTGTCTACCAATTCAAACGTTCATCTCATCTAGAAACACACTCACAGACAAACCCAGAATCATTTGTGGCCAGATGTTTGGTGGCCCAGTCAAGATGACACATACAATTCATCATCACAGTCATTTTTAGAGAGGAGCTGAATAATAATAAAGGAAAAACAAAAAATAAAGTAAATTAACTTTAAATAAAGTAAATTAACAAAATACTATTTTACATTTGGAAAAAAAACCTACTTAATAATAATTTAGCTACTTGAAACTTTACCCAAGATGAATTAATCTCATTTTTGAGAAACCTCTATTAGTAGTTTTTGCTTTAATATTAATATGCTGAAATATTAATTATATCGAATTGATCTTATTTTTAAATATCTAAATTCTGACTAGAGTTGGTGAAAATCTCTGTACGATATTATGTATTTGTTTATTGCTTGAGTTTCTATGAACATTTCCAAATATCAGCTTTTTACACACTCTGAACAATAAAAGAAACTCAAATGTGGCCATACGAGTTAAAGGTTGTTAGGAGCACACAGAGGGTGGCATGTCCTGGTAAAATTCCAGACTTCATTCCTAGACTAAACACTGGAACATAAACTGTGTTGTATTAATTCATTTCATAGACCTTCTCTCTGCAAGACATGACTTGAAGGGGTGTGTGTGTGTGTGTGTGTGTGTGTGTGTCTGTGTGTGTGCTTATTGGCTGAATATCCTTCTGAACTTCATGGGGACAGGGTTCCTGTTTCTTTTGTTCATTATCATATATCAGGCACCTGGCACTGTCGCTGGCAGGAAAAAGAACTCTGCAAATATTTGTTGAATGACCGAATGAACGAAGATGAATTATGCATTTTCTAGGTGTTCTTCTGTTTTCTCCCCAAAAGCAAAATCTGTAGGCCAGTTACAGCACATCTAACTGTAATTCTTTTTTACCCTTTAGAAAAATAAAGGGCAGGCCAAGATTGAGCCTCTGCACTCCAGCCTGGGTGACAGAGAGAGACTCCATCTCAAAAAAAAAAAGAAAAAGAAGGGGCAGGCTGAAAGCCTTTTGATTTAGAATTTAGGCTGGTTTGCCCCTTGTTGTTAAAATTCCATGGGTAAGTTTTGCACATAAATTAACATAATAGAAGATATAAGAAAAAGAGTAGAGCAATCAAAAGATATAAACATGCAAAGGACAGAGTTAATAGATTCTATATCTCCAAAATTTTAGTATGATTATTTTACATGTTCTAAGGGGTGACTTGTTTCATGATCTGACTGAACACAGGGCAGAGCTACCACCATGTTTGTTTGTTTGTTTGTTTGTTTGTGTTTTGAGACAGACAGGTTCTCACTCTGTCACCCAGGCTGGAGTGTGCTGTGGTATGAACAGGACTCACTGAAGCCTTGACCTCCCGGGCCCAAGCAAGGCTCCCACTGCAAAGCTCCTGAGCAGCTGGGACTACAGGCCTGTGCCACCATGCCCAGCTAATTAAAAAAGAAAGAAAATAATTCGAGAGATGGGGTCTCTCTATGTTGGCCAGGGTGGTCTTGAACTCCTCGGCTGAAGCAATCCTCCTGCCTCAGCCTTCCAAAGTGCTGAGATTAGAGGTGTGAGCCACCACACCCATCCTACTTTCATTTATATTTGCTTTTCTGTTATCTAGGAATAGATATGCTATAGCATAAATTGACTAGCAATAAAATTCTTCTCATTCTCTAATAACTAGTTTCACTTTTATTTTTAATTGTATATATACACTAGCACTAAAAATTTCAAAAGTAGTTTACAGAATCTTATGGGATGAACTATCTTACATAAATTATAAAAATTATACAAGGAGAAAGCCAACAGTGACCGAACATAGCACTAGTATTTAGGCAATCTGTATTACAAACCCTTCTCAGCTGGATGAGCATAGTCAATTTTCTTGCATTACCCGGCTTTTTCCATCTTAATGTGGGGTAATGAAAGCACTTCGTAAACTGAAAAATGTATATAAATGAAAATTATCATTACTGGTCATAAAAACTGATTGCTGTGTAAAATTTTAATTTGGAAATATGCATTTTCTAAATAAAGCAGTAGGATGGAGAAAAATTTCAGAGAGCAATGTAGCAAAAAGTCATTTTGAAAATTTTATGTTTATAGAAAATTCAGGCTAGGAGCAATGGTGGGAGAGATGGTGGGAGCGATGGCTCACGCCTGTAATCCCAGTATTTTGGGAGGCTGAGGCGGGCAGATCACTTGAGATCATGAGTTCAAGACCAGACTGGCACCAGCCTGGCCACCAAGGTCAAACCTAGGCTCTATTAAAACAAAAATTAGCTGGGTGTGGTGGCACACATCTGTAGTCTCAGCTACTTGGGAGGCTGAGGCAGGAGAATCACTTGAACCTGGGAGGCAGAGGTTGCTGTGAGGCAAGATCTGCAACTGCACTCCAGCCAGGGCAACAGAGCAAGACTCAGTCTCAAAAAGAAAGAAAGAAAGAAAAAAGATGGAAAAGAAAATTCAATTTCGATAAAGCAATAAAACCTCTTACCTCCTCCCCAACCCCAAAAAGGTGTAGTAATTTATGGAGTATTTCCCCTCTGCAAATAATGGTAGCACTACTACTATAATAAACTAGATTACAAAACAAATTTTAATTACATATAGAATGGTGCAGGAATGATGCAAGAGAGAGGCAAAGTCACGCCTTCTCTGCATTTTCATAGAGCATTGCTTAACTCTCTAATTGCTCTTAGAGTGTGTCATTGTTTTCATTTTATGGCAACTACTGTGAGAGCTAATCTTTTACTATATGTATTAGCAACTAGACTTAGGCAAGTATCTGAACATAATGTAGAAAAACATAAGAATGTCTTCAGAATTAACCAGGAAAAGATAAGTGGTTATCCTTATCAAAACCTTAATCAAGGAGTATTATGTTCCTCGTACATTATATCTTCAGTGCACAAAATAACAACCGTTGTTCTTTAGTGCCCACACATAATTAGTTATTTCCTTTTCTGATATGCCAAGCAAGGTGACTTAGCTGGAAGGGTCACCTTCCATTCAAAAGCTGTCTTGGCTACATGTGTGCTAAAGCTATTAACTTATAGCAAACAAAGGCTCTGCTTGTGTAAAAGTGGACAAAGCCTTGAAAAAGCTTTCAGTTTTGGACAGTCACAATTGAGTTATTTGCAGAGGTATAAACATTCATCAAAGACCACCCGTCTCTATCATAGCACAAGGCCAACCAGTTTAATGGTTGTTAAATCTGTGTGGCAAGAATGTGATTAGCAGCTCTTGTGATAGCACTTCTTTATTGTTTGCCAAATATGTGCTCAGAATTAAACAGGATGATAATTTAGATATGAGATTCTGATAAACAGGATGTGACTGAGGCACTTTTCACAGGAGAAAGTGTATAGCTATTTGGAGAAAGCTAAAGTGGGGCCATATTTTTACAAATCTCAAGCCCTACTTCATATATTTATGCCGCCTTTAATTTTGCATTGGAAATGGCAGTCATTAATAGGAAATCCTTCACTCTTCTATAATCAAACAACAAAAATATCTATGTTTACTTTCTTTTCTTCTTTCTCACTATCATTGCAACAGAGAAATGGACCTTTTCTGTCTCAAAGGTTTTCTGCCACTACTCTTGATCTCATCTCCCCTATAGCTTTGACAAAATTAGCTGTCCTTAACTATCCCATCTAAAATATATCTTATTACAATTGTTTTCATAGCCCTTATAAAACCTGGTACTACTTTTCTTAAATGTCCATATTTTTCTGCCCATCTAAAATTAAGCTATATAGAGACAGATATCCTAGTTTGTGTTCTGTCATCTGGAAAGGCTTTATGTACAAACCAGGAAAAGAGACTTTATGTACAAACCAGGAAAAGAGACTGGGAATTTCCTAGACAAATGAAACAGTGAATGTTAATCATAAGGAATAGAATAAACAGATATATACAAAACTATGTAAGTACTTGCAATGTTTGAGAAACGGCAGTAGTCTAGAGCATGCACTATTTCAGAAGAGGAAATAGAGAAATGACAATTGTAGAAGATAAGGCAGGAAAGTGAGGTTGGAAGAGGCATATTTATTTGAATCAGTCAAGAATCTGTATTGACTGTATCTTCCAGGAAAGGGAAAAGAGCTCCACAAAACAAAAGAAAACGACAACGAAAAACCTCTAGCAATTATGAACAGGTACAAGGGCTTACAAAATTGAATGGAATGGTCTGCTGCAATGATAAATATGAAATTTGAACTTTATTTTGTAGGAAGCACCAAAGATTTAAATGTGAGGCCAGGCGCTGTGGCTCATGCCCGTAATCCTAGCACCGTGGAAGGCCGAGGTGCCGTGGAAGACTGATCGCTTTGAGCTTGGGAGTTTGAGACCAGCCTGGCAACATGGTGAAACCCAGTCTCCACTAAAAATACAAAAGTTAGCCAGGCGTGGTGGCACGCGCCTGTAATGCCAGCTACTCAGGAGGCTGACGCATAAGAATCGCTTGAATCTAAGAGGTGGAGGTTGTAGTGAGCTGCAATAGCAGCACTCCACTCCAGCCTGGGAGACAGAGTGAGATTCTGTCTCAAAAATAAATAAATAAATAGATAGATAGATATATAATGTGAGCAGTTTCCAGGATAGATTTGCAAAAAGAATTTGGGTAAATTGATAGTATAGTGAGAAGGGCATGTCTATAGAAAAGAATAACCAGCTGAATAAAAAGAAGTTAAGAAAAATAAAACAGGATAATCCATAAACTTGAGAGGGTCTTAAAATATAGGTATTATACATGGAATATGAGGTAGATGATAAGAGGGAATTGTTATCACTTTTGAGTGAAGAAGACTCAAGATGTTAAAAGTGCTTTAGGAAAACTACTACTAAGTTAGTGGCTGATTTGAAGGAGAGACTTGGATGGAGTTAGTTGGAATCAGCTGTATCTGTCTGGGAATGCTGCAAAAAGGTAAGACCTTTCTGTAGGACACTGGAATAATCATGTGTTACATAGCGGTTCAAAGAAATATAAACTTCAGCGTTTTGTTCATTTGGTTCAAATTTGGAATGCTAACTATGCTTCATATTTAGTAAATAGATATTCATTATTATTCTCATTTTACAGATGAGGAAATTGAGGCACCGAGAGTTTAAGGATCATGTCCATGGCCACACAGCTAGAAAGTAGTGCAGTTAATTCAGTAAAGATGAATATGGCAACTTTTTTACTAGTGTGCTATTCATGCTTCAAATATACAGTATTTCACATATAAAAGCATAGGTGAACATGGTTTTCTTGTTATTATAAATTCTAGCAGGATGTATGTCTCTGCTTTCGACCAGGCAAAAATAGAGAGAAATATTTTAACATAAGATGCAAAAGCACTCTGTTAGGGCTACTCTGTTTTAATCTTAATTTGAGGCTCCCCACAGTTTTCCTTTATGGCTATAAGTATTATTTTGTCAGAAGCCAATGTCTGAACCTCCCTTCTGCCTACAGACGCCTCAACACTTGACTTCACTATTTCTTTCCAGCTAGTTATTGGAAGAATAATTGCATTATAGTCTCAGACTGACAAATGAATAAGAGGCCAATGTCATTGTGTCAATTTTTCTCTAAGAATTACAAAACCAAACCAAAATAAAGATAGCTTTTATAAAAACTACAAACCTCATCCAAGCAAAAAAAAAAAAAAAAAATTACAGTCTTCCAGATCAAGGACTGTAGATCTGAAGATAGTATAGATCTGAATGTCACTTCATTTTCAAACCATCAGCTTTGAAATTCTACTTCTTAGCTGCATTCCAAGGTCTGGGAGCTGGGTCCTTGTCAGCTACAAGGCGATGGAAAACAAGTGGGAGTGGAAGAGTCCTGATAGTCTGTCAAAACCCATGAAATTAGGTACGAGTAAAGTCTCTACTGTTATAAACTGCCTGGATTTGAATCTTAGCTCTGCCACTTTTTAGCACATGATCTTGGACAAATTATTTGAATACTCCATGCCTCAGCTTCATTATCTCTAAAATGGGAACAATAAATATATCTACCTAGTAGGACTGAAGTAAAGTAAAATGAGTTAATATATGTAAGCAGAATTAGAACAGTACCTACATATGAGTGAGCTCTGTAAGCTTTAGCTATGGATGTGATTGTCCCCGCTCAAAGAAAAACTTCTTGAAAGAGTGATCAATAATAGTTGTCTTCATTTTCTTTCCTCATTTCTATCTTTGAAGATAGAAGTTCAATTTGTTTTCGCTGACTACCAAGCCATTGAAATTGCTTTTTTAAAGATTATCAGTGATATTCATGTTTTCCTAAGTCATGTGTTGTTCTTTATATTACTTAACATCTCCGTGACATTCTATATAGATATATATATATAGTTTTTTGAGACAGAGTTTCGCTCTTGTCGCCCAGGCTGGAGTGCAGCAGCACGATCTTGGCTCACCTCAACCTCCGCCTCCCAGGTTCAAGTGATTCTCCTGCCTCAGCCTCCCGAGTAGCTGGGATTACAGGCTTGCACCACCACGCCTGGCTAATTTTGTATTTTTAGTAGAGACGGGGTTTCTCCATTTTGGTCAGGCTGGTCTCAAACTCCCGACCTCAGGTGATCCGCCCGCCTCGGCCTCCCGAAGTGCTGGGATTATAGGCGTGAGCCACCGCGCCCGGCCCGACATTTAATATTTTTAAGCACCGCTTTCTTATTAAAACATTTTGTTTCCTTGGCTTCCAGGAGATCACATTTTCCTGGTCTCCACCTTATTCAGTGACTCATTCCCGCCACTTCTAATTCCTCCTTTACAATAAATAAGTATTTGAATGCCACAGAGCTATTAATGGATTGTAGATTCTTTTCACATATACTGCCTTATTCCAGGTAATCTCATACAACTTTATGGCTTTAAATAGCATCTTTATATGAAGATTGAATTTATAATTTTAGTTCTGACAGCAGTTCAGACTTCTCTACATGCCTCTCTACAGGCCTCCAGATTGATACTGAAATCATGCAATCCCTTAAGTGATATCTCCACTTGCAAATATAATAGAAACCATGAACTTAAAATGTCCAAAACAAAATACAGCCAATCTGCTATTTCAGATCTCCTCAAAAAGAAGAGTCACTTCATCTTCCTATGAATCAATTGTTGTAGATTTTGTTACAACTTCTTTGGGATAAACATCAAAGAAAAAAATGTCATATGTATTTAGATTACTCTTGTGTTACAAGTTTCTGAGAGTTAAAAAACCCTTGTTTTACTAATCTTGGCATCAACTGAAAATTCAGGAGATTTTACTACCAAAAGGAAGGAGAGAATGAATAATAGAAAACAGCTGTTTCTGCAACAGAGGTGATTGATAAATATTTTGCTAAATAGAAGAACCTGATGTCTTCAGTTTAGAAAATAATGATTAAGTTAATCAAAATTAACATGGCCCTGATTTTTATTTTATTTAAAAAGCTATATTAATAGTGTGAGATTTCTCATTTAGGCAATGACACATATCAAAAATATTTCACATCATTGTAGTATTATAATGCTAGAAAATTCCCTATTTCTTACACAGAAATAGGAAAAGGAAAAGGCCAAAGCTACATCTGTTCATTGATTATACTAGTAATAGGTAAAATGTATTTGTTGATACGTTTTCAGATTAAAATATGTCAGAATCGAATGGCCAGAAAAAATGTTTCTATCTTACAATATAACTACATGAAGAACATGTTTGCTGTTTCTCCTCCGTGAATTTGCAAAGCTACCCAGAGTCACATCATCTCCATCGCTGGCTCCACAAGAAAACAAAAACAACAAAAAACAGGGAGGCATCACTAGAAACCTTAATGTCTAGACTTGATTTACAAGGTACAGATGCTCTGGATTTAAAACCAACTTCTTTTTCCTAACTTCAAATTAACTTACTAATGTACTTGGCCCTGATATTTGTTCACTCAGGCTTATGGTTTTTTATTTCTACATTTGGAGTTGAAAAATGTATAAATATAATAGAAGCAATAATAACCAAGGTATCCAGTCTTAGGAGTCAAATACCAGTTTGGATTTAGCCTTGACTCGAGGCCCTTTGATTGACATTTCCATTGCTAGAGTTAACTCAAGTAATTTTAAGATCCAACTAAATTTTATTTTGCCTTATCTGCAGGTTATCATTCTTGCAAGAATCATCTCATCCTGGCAGGATCTTGATTTAAGGCTTTACAATTTAGTGAGGCTCAAAGAGATTTTACAAGGTCGTAAACAGTGTAGGTTTGTTTGGTAATACAACACCTGAAGATGGAATGCCAGCTCTTGAAAAGTCTAGGCAATAGTTAGACATGTCACACACTATATTCTCATTTACAATCAGGATAACTTTTAAAGTGTCTGATTCACAGTTTTCTCTTATGACCTGATTTCAATATTTCTTTCAGGTATACACTTCTTATAAAATTTTGTTTCTCCCCAACTCATTCACCTCTAGGGAGGATGTCAGGAAAGATAATAGTATCAGTGAACACTCTGACAGTACACTCCAAAGGAATATTAATTTACCACATTTTTACTCGAACAAGATAAGTTTTCCTCCTGTGGAAAGTTTATTTTAGTCCCGTAAGTCACAAGTCATATAGAAGCCACTATAGATATACAAGCATCTATGGATATTCAGTTAACACTTGAACAACACAAGTTTGAAATGCACAGGTGCACTTATACATGGATTTTCTTTCACCCCTGCCATCCCTGAGATAGCAAGACCAACTCCCCCTCTTCTTCCTCCTCAGCCTTCTAATGTGAAGACGATGAGGATGAAGACCTTTATAATGATCCACTTCCACTTGTCAACAACAAGGGTCAAACTGCAAAATATTTGAAGAGATTGATTCTGAGCAAAACATGAGCGAGTGACCATCGCCTGTGACACACCCCTCAGGAGATCCTGAGAGCATATTCCCAAAGTGGTTAGGGCACAGCCTGGTTTTATATATTTTTGGGAGACGCGAGATACCAATCAAATACATTTAAGATGTACATTGGTTCGTGACAACTGAAAGAGGGCAGGGGCGGGATTGGGGGAAAGGAGGGTTCCAGGCTATAGGTAAATTTAAAAATTTTCTGGTTGACAATTAGTTGAGTTTATCTAAAGATCTGGGATCAATAGAAAGGGAATGTTTAGGTTAAGATAAAAGATTGTGTAGACCAAGTTTCTTAATTCTCATAGTGGCTGCCCTTAGAGACAATAGATGACAAATGTTTCTTATTCAGACTTTAAAATGTGCTGGACTATCAGTTAATCTCTTCATGATTGGGAGGGCCTGGAAGCAATAAGATCTAGCTATGTTAACAGAGATTCTTTACAGACGCAAATCCCCCCCCCCCCCCCCCGCCCCCACCGCAAAGGATGGCTTTGCAGGGCCATTTCAAAATATGGCAAAGAACCATGTTTTGGGGTAAAATATTTTGATTTTCATCTTTATCTGTCATGTAATGTTATGCCAGAGTCAGGTTGAAAAGTAAGTCACAATATATAGGGTTAAATAAAACCCATCTGATGAGAATTTTTGGTTTGTAGGACATGACTCCCCAGACCCCTTAGATAGGAATTTGGGAAAAATAAGAAAAAAATCAGTTAGTCATCACACTTAATGAGTAGTAAATATATTTTCTCTTCCTTATGTTCTTTTTAAATAACATTTTCCTTTCTCTAGCTTTCTTTATTGTGAGAATACAGTATAAAACACATATAACATACAAAATATGTTTTGACTGTTTATGTTATCCATAGGGCTTCCAGTCAAGAGTAAGCTATTAGTAGTTAAGTTTTTTGGGGGAGTCAAAAGTTATACACTAATTTTCAGCTGTGCAAGAAGTTGGTGACCCAACTCCCACAATTTCAAGGGTCAATTATACACATAGAAGCATCTATAGACATACAATTAGATATTAATAAAGAGAGTTTGTTAGAATGTTGTCACTCAATGATATGTTATTAGTAGTGAGATGGGTAATAAGTTATTTGATATTAACGTTAGCAAAAGTTCTGAAGTTAAAAAATATGAGAAGTGATATGAAGGGGAGAAAGAAGGCTAAAAAGGCATTTAGAAGCCTCACTGAAATATAATCGAGAGTATTCACCTGGAAGTGGTATATGGGCTGATGTTTATATGGGCTGATGTTTATAGACAACCAAATTTTTTGCATGCATGTGGATATGTCACAGTTATTTTTGCTATAATTTCATATTATGCATCTGTGGAACAACAATGTCATCTTTCAATTTCAAGATGGATAATCTGGTATTTTAAGTTATTTTGTAATTTATATCCATATTGAAGATTTTAGGACAGTTTAATTAAACTGTGTCGATATGTCATATAATACAAAATGGAGTTAATTGTATAGACATGTATATGTAGGTTAAAGAGTTAATAAGCCATCACACTTCTCTTGCTGCTTAGCATTCGCAAGATAGCAGGGTGAAGAAGGGCACACATTTGGAGTCAGGTTGAGTTTGACTTCCAATCAGATCTAGCATTTGCACTTAGCATGATCTTAGTCTGATTCCATAAGCACTCTAGGGTGAAGATTCTTCATCTGTTAAATAGGGATATTGAAACTGACCTCAGAAGATTATTGTAAAGGTGAAATAAGTTAGCACATACGTAAATCACTAGGTACTTAATGGATGTTCATAAATGCAGATTTTTTTTTTTTTTTTGAGACAAGGTCTGTCTCTGTCACCCAGGCTGGAGTGCAGAGGCATGACCTCAGCTCACTACAACCTCTGCCTCCTGGGCTCAAGCAATCCTCTCACTTCAGCCTCCCAAGTAGTAGGAACCACAGGTACTCACCACCACAACCAGCTAATTTTTGCTTTTCGTTTTTTTGTAGAGACAGGTTTTCTCCATGTTGCTCAGGCTGGTCTTAAACTTCTGGGCTCAAGCGATCCACTCACCTTGGCCTCCCAAAATGTTGGGATTATAGGCGTGAACCACTGTTCCCGGCAATAAATGCAGATATTTTAAGTTTCTGATAAAGCTTGGTAATCTTGGAGGGTGTAGGTTAAGAGTAGTATCATCCAATAAGGTATGTGGTGATCACTAGTGGGATGAGTAACAAGTCATTTGTTACTCATGTTAGCAAAAGTTCTGAAGTACATAAATGTGGAGAATGGTATACTGGAGAGAAAGAAGGCCACGAGCCCTGCCACACACGCTTCATGATCAGGAGTCCGTGTTCCATTAAGAAATAAGAGGTATTGTTATTAAATTACAGTGCATACCGTTGAAGTCATGTTGATCCAGTGTTAGCTTTTTTGCTATAATTATTGCTCCATGACCACAAACTAATTATTTTGTAATATGTCTAGATATCTTACAAGCGTGTATTTGGCTTTAAGGACAATCATGTGGGAGAACATGGTAGAAACCACACAAGCTGTCTTTAATGCTGGAAAAAAAAGCTCAGTGAACCTCTTCATTGTATGACTTAGACATTTTCTATGTTATTCTGTCATGCTGCTCGAAAATATTTTAGAGAAAAGTGTTTAATGAGATCAGGCCTTTCCTTAAAATATAAGTCTTCTCTTACATTTTTAGAACTGGAACCAAGCAATAAAAGTGCCCCAGAATCATCATACCTACGGAACAATAAAACAGGGGAGTTTGTGGGGCAGGAGGGAAGAGAGAGAAAGGAGGTAATAGGCATAGAGGAATAGCTCACAGATAGAGGGTCCTGATGCTGTTTGACTCACTGTCTCCAATTATTCCTGTGGTTCAAACTGATTCCCCACATTCCTGAATCTCTTAAGAATACCCCATATGCTTACTCCCAAAATCATTTTCTAGCAGTCTAATTTGAATCAGATTTCTGTCTTGTGTAACAGACACTTGTGTAGCAGAAGCAAGAAACGTGCTTCTTGCATGCCCTTCTGTATACACACCTTTCTCCTAAGCAACCCATTTTGCTCTATTACTTTAAGTTGTCTAGAAGAACCACATTTCAAGTCAACTACTATCTAAACGGCTTCATATCATATTCCTTCTGCTCCCTCAAAAATTCTCTTTGCCTATACTACTATTTTAGGACAATACAGTTTGCCCATTCTCCTCAGCCAGAATCAGGAACTTTCTCAATAGCTCTTTTTCTTTTTTTTTTTTTTTGGAGATAAATAATATTTATTACAATCTTTAAAATCAAAACTAATGCAAAAATATCCACGATGAATAAAATACCACATTTATAGGTAAAGACAAGATTACTAGTATGCTGTGTGGAGCCATCCTTTTCTTTTTCAGCTCCACTTTATCTCCTCTCTCTTCTTACCTATACTTATCTTTTTAAAGCTATTATCAGTATTTTCTCGGCTATTAAAATAGCTTTCTAACTGTTCTCCTCACCTAGCCTAAAAGCCCTTCAATTTGTCCTTAACTTAGCTAACAAAGTCATTTCTAAGCATGCAGATCTGATTATATCTCTTCATTGCTTAAAACCTTTAATAATGGTCTCCATTTTCACATGTTACTGAATGTGCTATATAAAGCGTTTTATGATCAGGTCCCTAAATCTCCAGCCTCATCTCCTACTACTTTCTGTAGCAATTCTGAACTTTACCCTTCCATGATACTAAACTTCCTTTTGTTCTTTAAGTGCATTGTGGCACTTCACTCACCTCTGCTTTTTTTACGTGTTATGCCTTTGACCTAGGCAGTTTTTTTTACCACTTACCCCCAATCTGTCTATTAAGCACTTTCGTCTTTCAAACCCAGTCCAGATTTACTTAATCTAGGAAGATGGGTATCAAATATTATTGCTCTATAATTCTCTGTTTTACTTTTTTCCCTGTTCTTTAGCATTAATACACTTTCTCCTTAGATTATCTCAGCCACTTCCCGTATCTTCAATTATCGATGACTCCCAAAGTCGGGATATGACCCCACCTTCTGAATTTTACACATATATATTCAATTGCAACTTATATATAAAACAGACAGCTCAAGTTCAATATGGACAAAAAGAAAATTTTATTCCCCCTTGAATTGCTTCTTATCCAAGTTCTCTGCTTCAGAAAACTGCACAACTCCATTATTTAAGGAAAAAAAAATTAATGGAAATCTTCCTTGACCCTTCCTTCACCCTCATGATGAGTGTTATCCCATATGCAGAACCCTGAAGATACTCCAGCCATCATGTTGGCATTGCTAAGGTTTACATCTTTCCCAATGCCATGGTCACCAATGCTGCTGCCAACACTGTTGCTGAGATTTCTGCCAGTGCCATGCCCCAATAGTACTGCTAACACCATCAGCACCAATGCTGCCAATGCCCCACACTCTTCATGTCCCACAGCAATTACAGAGCAATAGCTCTTTTTAGCTGGAGCTTCTTAGTTTGTGTTTCAGTCCTGTTGTCCAAGGATTTGTGTGTGAGATAATGAGATCTGGGCTATGTAACAATCTCAGAAACACAAACCCTGCTCAGAATCATCCCTTCCTTCTGTGTACAATATGTGCCAACAATCCTTCAACAAAGCCTACCCATCTTGACCCTCTTTTCCCCTAGGATGAATTTTTTATTTTTCTAGGAGGTTTTTTGATTCTCCATGTAAACACACCCCTGGAAGCTATTCCCCAGTTCTACAAATTATGCCTGAACAAGAATGAATCTGACAGTAAACACAACTTAGGCTCATGCAATTACCATTGTCATAGGACAAGTATTTGTTAGTTAGTGAATTGTTGTTGAAAACATAAGTGAATATTTACTTTATACTTACGTTAAGTTTTGGAGGGTTTTTTATTAGGTCTTTATTCTTGTTTGATTTCCTTTTTCTAAAATACTAATCATGTTCCTAATGGATTAAGTTTTCTTTTTTTCTGAGCTCTAAGGGATTATTCTTAAAGAGCTAGGACCATGTATATTACAATTATCATTTCAACTACACACAAATTGAAAATATAGGTAAATATCCTATTAATTTTTAGAAATATAGTTTCTATTTTCATGTTGTAGCTAACCTGTTAAAAGGTATAAAAGGTAAAAGACAAGATATCCAATCCTCCTGAGGGCAAGCTCTTTGTATACTCAGTGCTTAGCACATTATCTGGCATATTTTATTTTAGGTCCTCAATATGTATTTGTGAAGGGAAGAGTGTCTTAGTCCATTTTCTGCTGCTGTAACAAAATACCACATGCTGGGTAATTTACAAAGAAAACACATTTATGTAGCTCACAGTTCTGGAGGTGGGGAAGTTTAAGAGCACAGCACCAGCATCTGATAAGGGTCATTTCACGGTGGAAGGGCCAAAGACAGAAGCAAGAGCACATGAGACAAAGAAAAAGGGGGTTGAATTCCCATAATAACTAACCCACTCCCCAAGTAATAACACTAATCTATTGATGAGGGTGGAACCCTCATGGCCTAGTCACCTCTCAAAGGCCCCACCTCCCCACACTGCCACACAGGCAATTAGGTTTCAACATGAGTTTTGTGGAGGGACATTCAAACCATAGCAGAGTGTTATGTTCCTGAAGCTTGACTTCTCACAGCCTAGAATCACTTGGATGAGGAAGCAATGTGCCATGGTCTGAATGTTTCCCCAAAATTCAGGTGTTAAAACTTAATTGCGAGTGTGATAGCATTAAGAAGTAGGGCCTTTATGAGGTGAATAGTGGGATTGAGGGTGTTTTCACCACTTTTTCCTTCTGTCCCTTCTGCCATGTGAGGACACAGCATTCAGGGCATTATATTGAAGGCCGAGTCCAGGCCCTCACCAGACGCTGAAACTGCCATTGCCTCGGTCTTGACTTTCTCAGCCTCCAGAACTATAAGAAATAAATTTGTATTATTTATTAATTATATAGTCTGGGGTCTTTTGTTATAACAGCACAAACAGACTAAGATACCAGGTCTCCATCTTTCTAATGGGGTTGGAGCATGTGATGGTTTTCACTTTATTGTGTTTCTTCGATGGGCTTGAGAGAAAATAATTTGAGAGTCGTATGATATGATAATGATTACCTACAAAAGAATCCTAAAACCAGGTAAGATCTAGTTAATGTGAGAAAATGCATCATTTGAGTCAGAAATGCCACAAACATTAAAAAAATTCCCTTCCTCTCTCTTTTTGTTCTTTTTAAAAAAAGACATGTAGTTCCAGCAATAGATCATCCAGATGTCACAATGAATCACAGATAAATTACATTCACTGGGCCGGGCACGGTGGCTCACGCTTGTAATCCCAGCACTTTGGGAGGCCGAGGTGGGCGGATCACGAGGTCAGGAGATCGAGACCACGATGAAACCCCGTCTCTACTAAAAATACAAAAAAATTAGCCGGGCTTGGTGGCAGGCGCCTGTAGTCCCAGCTACTCGGAGAGGCTGAGGCAGGAGAATGGTGTGAACCTGGGAGGCGGAGCTTGCAGTGAGCCGAGATCGCGCCACTGCACTCCAGCCTGGGCGACAGAGCGAGACTCCGTCTCAAAAAAAAAAAAGAAGAAAAAATAATTTCATTCACTGGGCATGAACAGATATAACACTATTTAATTAATGCCATTTATTTGAGGTAATGTGGTCCTATCTACACAACGATTACCTGGAGTGCTTGTTAAACATGCAGATCCCGTGGGGCACTGGGGCCCAGGAATCTGGGTTTTACTGATACTCCAGGTGATTCGATGCACACATATTGTAAAAGCTACTGATTGAAGGAATTTATAAGAACAACATAGATTGTATGCTGGTTAAACTGGTACATATCTAATTAATTTATATTGAAAATAGTATCATATATTTAAATTAACATTAAATAAAATAAAAAGTGTAGGTGAGAGTTAAGAAGAATTTTACTTGATGGTATTGTTGCCATAGTACCTGCTTCTGCCCAATGCCAAGATTTTACTTTATGTACTAGCTAAAACTTCTTATGACTTTGATCATTTTCTAGGGATAATACCAGTCAAAACGTTAAAGTCAACTCTTGGTCAAAATTGTGTGATGCAACCCAGATGAGATAAGATTGATATTTATGTTTTAGGTACACAAGAGATGCAAGAAGTTTGAAAGACTAGTTTTTTAATAACTACCACCTTCTGTTATTTAGAAAATTTGTTGATATGAAATGTAGAATTGTGGTTTTCCTTTTCTATGAAAGAAAACCAAGTATTTTACACAGTTGTAACCAATCTTCATTCTACACAGTATTTCTTTTCCGTCAGATATCCTTTGCCCTAGCTTCTCTTTTTGTTCTCTGAGAAACTTCAACATTTTAAAAATCTCCTTCCCTGTTGGAATATAGAACACATACCTGACTCACACTTAGAAAGTCTATGAATTGCATGGCCAAAAATGGAACTAGCCCAGCTAAGCAACTCTTTCCACTCCTTGTTGGATATTAGTGTAGGTTCTCATGAGCTCAGTCTCCTGGGGAGCGTTTTAATAGTTTTTTCACCTCCCCTGATGACCATATTTATGCTGAGTTTTGATACAGTATACAGGACTTGTGTAGTAATTAGCATTCAAATGGACTAGTGATTTCCCTTTCAGTAAGTAGGTTGTACATTTTCAAGCTTGGAAATGGAATCCGATGAGTTAGAGCTTGTAATAATCAAGATATATTAACAATTCAAATCCTAAATTAAACATCCAAGAGAGAAAGTGCAAAAAGGAAGCATCATCCATGTCATGGATTGCTTAAAAAACCAAAAGGGAATAAAATAATGAAGAGGGCAAACTATCAGGGCTAATGTTTATTAGCAAAAGTGAGTAGCTATATATGTATACATAAAAATACAATTCCAAACCGATATTAAATGATGAAATATGTCACTTTTAAGGTTTAAAATATTCATATCTTTAACCACTGGTTGAAATGTTTTCAATATAGTCATTGATAAAATTTAGGCAAGAAAGTAATGAAATAAAAATTCAGTATACCTGGCTGATAGATATTTTAGGGCATTTGAGGGAATTACCTACAACCTCAATAAAGAGCTGGCACTTATTCCAGATAAAGCTTGAGAATCAAAATAATTTTGCAGTTTTCTCAAAGCCCATTATAGTATCTGAAAACATTTAACTTTTAATATTATAATATTTTTAGACATAAATCCCCTGTCAAATCTAATGAAATTCTTGTACTTTTTCCTTAGAAAAATGTACATCTATTCATACAGCAACTTATTAACACTCTCTTTTTGTCATTATATGAAAGAGGTGGAGCAAATAAAAGTAAAATGACTTTACACTTCAGGTCTTTAGTAAATAATAATCACATAATTTATATTCATATTATTGATTTAATTTCGATTTTCTTTTATTCCTAAGTCTATACCTATAATGAATTGTTAAAAAAATAGCAACAAAGATATTGAATAAAAACATATATAAAGATAATTTTACTAAATAAATCTCTTTCAAATACAAAATAATTAAAGGATTATTGTTTGGTAAACAGTCACCTATCAGGTTTACAAAACATCGAAACAGTCACTACTATTCACATCTACAAATGAAAGGGAAAGCAGAAGAAATCAAACTACTGTAAACTACCCGTATTTTATTTAAAAAATACTTTTGCTACATTTATGCCCTCCACAAAAACCATGAATATATTTTTAGCACAATTAACCAAATACCCTTGAGCCTACTTTCCTGTTCATGGCTTGAGGTTGGTTAATGTGAAATTTAATTTGTGCTAATCTTCTCAAGGTCAGTAAAGTGTGAAATACACTGTACACTGGATTTACTCAACTTACAGTAGCAATGCAATTATAAAATTTTAGAAAATAATGTCTTAGAATTTTCTAATAAAAAAAAGAAGCATTGAAGATCTATTACCAGGGTTGAAACTATGCTAAAATTATAAAGGAGAGGGAGTGTTCCAGGTAGGCCAACAGAGACTGCAAATGAGCTTTTCAAATGAATTTAGGAATTATGGAAGGACTCTACTTAAAGCTATGGTTACAAATTATTTATTTATAAGCTGAAACTTAAGAGGGATGTAGAAGTCACCTGAACGTTACTCTTAACAAAATATACCTTGTAATCTAAGAAACTATATCCTCTAATAACATCTAATAATGCAATTGTCTAGGATCAATTCATGTAGTAGTGAAAATTTGAAATTTCTCTTGTATAGGAACTAACTGTCCTGGCTCCATATAAGCTAGAAAAATACGCATCTTATATTTAGGGGACTCTGTGAAATCATTTAGGTGGCCAATCCAGTTACATACCTAATTCATCTAAAAAGCATTAGTTAGTGGCACATATAAACAACTTTTAAATGCACAGTAGGTGGTAAAGAAGATGGGTGTGGTGTACAATTTCTTTTCTAAATGCACAAAGCTATTACATTAGAAGAAAATCTTACGAAACACTTAATGGATTAAACTTGAAAAGGAGTAATGATGTGAAAAAATATACAGGAGAAGAAGCAAATTGCATGCAATAAGGCAGAAAATAAAATTCAATGATATTTAGATTTGTACACAGTTATCTCAAAGAAGTTCTCATTTTCTGGGAACTCATAAGAGAGCTATAAAAATGCAATAAGGGTTGAATAACTTGATCCTACAAAATTAAAATACATGTGTGTGCATGTGCATGTATATCTATACCATTTAGATAAATAGTATTCAAAGCCATATTTTAACCATATACCAGCATTTAAAGGAAACACAAAGCAAATAAAGTAGAAATTTATTCAAAATAATTCACAGCAACTCCATTAAAGTATTCCATGGTGAGCTCAGTATGGTCAAATAAAATATATGAAATTCATTGAAATCTAATAAATCTGTTATTTTTTCTATCTGAAGATAATTTTATAATACCGCTTTTAACATTATTGACACTTTTAGTTATCCATTAAGAAAACTAGTTAATCTGGAAATAAAAAGATAAATGGAAAAATATTTAGACTCATATTTAAAATGGCTTTACTTATAAGGGAATAATAGGAAAAAAGAGGAATGTGTTTTAAAAACAAACTTTATCTCTTGATTTCAAAAAAACTTCAGATTTTAGATTTACCTTGTGATAGATGCAAAAAATTCTTTTAACCTGCTCAGCCTAAACTGTCCAAAGAAGATGTTGAAAAATACACCACTAGAACTTTAAACTAGACTAGAAAGCACAACCAGTAATATACCTGGAAGAACCTTCTATATTAACCAGCTTATTGAGATGATGGGAATAATTATCTTTATTGATCAGAATTAGAAAAATAATGTAGCATCTCAAATAATGTACTATCTCAAGATATTCGACACTTAGCTATGACTGTACTTTTCTTATCATCATAATTATTCATATGTGTTACAAAATGGTTGAAACCTTAATTAAATGTAACTTCATAATAATCATGTAATTCTCTAGCTTAATGAGTGATTTGAATATTCAAATAATAACAACATAGGATTTTAGTGATGACTCTGCAAGGCAACATAATATATGTGCATTGCATGTTCTTAGGCATGTCTCCAAGTTAGAAAGAAAATGGCTGTAACTTTTCTATACCCATTTACATTATTTTCATCCTTCAAAGATCAGTGTTGAGTTTCACCTTCTCTATGAGACATTGTCAATATTTTCAGCCAAAACTGATTATTTTCATTTCTGATAATCTAGATGGCCTGCTTAAATAATATTGGCAAACCAGAAGCTTTAAAAAAACAGGCAAAATTGATGGCATAAATATTTTTTGAAAAACATCATAAAGTCAATAGACAAAAAAAATTAGAGGGAAGATTTATAATGCAATGGCATAAGATTAATACATGTAAAATATAAGGAGCTTGGCAGTACATTGCAGAACAAATGCAGATGCCATCAAATAAGAAAAGACACTCAGGCTCATTAAAATTTAAGAAAACACAAATATATATATATACACATGCACATACATATACATATTATATATGTGCGAATATACACACACTATATGGATATATATATAGTGTTTAATGCAGTGTTACTGATAAGTACAAAAGCAAAAAAAGAAAAAGGTGAATGATCATCAATAGAAAAATGGAGGAGAAAATTTTTGTACATCAATTATATTAGTTTGTTTTCACGCTGCTGATAGACATACACAAGACTAGGCAATTTACAAAAGAATGAGGTTTAATGGAGAGCTCACAGTTCCATGTGCATGGGGAAGCTTCACAATCATGGTGGAAAGCAAGGAGAAGCAAGTCACATCTTATGTAGATGGCAGCAGGCAAAAGGAGAGCTTGTGCAGGGAAACTCCGCCTTATAAAGCAGATCTGGTGAGATTTATTCACTAGCACAAGAACAGCACAGGAAAAACCCGCCCCCATGATTCAATTACCTCCCACTGGTCCCTCTCATAACACATGGGAAGTCAAGATGAGATTTGGGTGGAGACACAGCCGAATCATGTAATTCCAACCCTGGCCCCGACAAATCCCATGTCCTCGCATTTCAAAATCAATCATGCCTTCCACAGTCCCCCAAAGTCTTTTCTCATTTCAGCATTAACTCAAAAGTCCACAGTCCAAAGTCTCATCTGAGACAAGGCAAGTCCCTTCCACCTATGAGCCTGTAAAATCAAAAGCAAGCTAGTTATTTCCTAGATGCAATGGGGGTACAGACATTGGATAAATACAACCATTTCAAATGGGAGAAATTGGCCAAAACAAAGGGACTACAGGCCCCATGCAAGTCTGAAATCCAGCGGAACAGGCAAATCTTAAAACTCCAAAGTGATCTTCTTTGACTCCTTGTCTCACATTCAGGTTACAGTGATGCAAGTGATGTGTTCCCATGGTATTGGGCAGCTCCACCCCTCTGGGTTTGCAGGGTACAGCCTCCCTCTCAGCTGCTTTCATGGGCTGGTGTTGAGTGTCTGTGGCTTTTCCAGGTGCATGGTGCAAGCTGCCAGTGGATCTACAATTCTTGGGTCTGGAGGACAGTGGCCCTCTTCTCACAGCTCCACTGGGCGCTGTGCCAGTAGGGACTCTGTGTGGGGGCTCCGACCCCACATTTCCCTTCTGCACTGCCCTAGCAGATGTTCTCCATGAGGGCTCCACCCCTGCAGCAGACTTCTGCCTGGACATTTAGGTGTTTCCATACATCTTCTGAAATCTAGGCAGAGATTCCCAAACCTCAATTCTTGACTTCTGTGCACGTGCAAGCTCAACACCACGTGGAGACTGCCAAGGTTTGGGGCTTGCACCATCTGAAGCCATGGCCTGAGCTCAATGTTGGCCATTTTTGGCCATGGCTGGAGTAGCTAAGATGCAGAACACCAAGTCCGTAGGCTGCACACAGCATGGGACCCTAGGCCTGGCCCACAAAACCAGTTTTTCTTCATAGGCCTCCATGCTTGTGATGGGAGGGGGTTCCATGAAGACCTTTGACATGCCCTGGAGACTTCTCTCCATTGTCCTAGGAATTGATATTTGACTTCTCATTACTTATGCAAATTTCTGCAGCTGGCTTGAATTTTTCCTCAGAAAATGGGTTTTTCCTTTCTATCACTTTGTCAGGCTGCAAGTTTGTCAAACTTTTATGCTCTATTTCTCTTTTAAAATTGAATGCTTTTAGCAGCATCCAAGTCACCTCTTGAATAAGCTTTGCTGCTTAAAAATGTATTCTGCCAGATACCCTAAATCATCTCTCTCACATTTAAAGTTCCACAAATATCTAGGGCAGGGGCAAAATGCTGCCAGTCTCTTTGTCAAAACATACCAAGTGTCACTTTTGCTCTAGTTCTCAACAGGTTCCTCATCTCCATCTGATACCACCTCAGCCTGGACCTTATTGTCCATATCACTATCAGCATTTTGGGCAAAGCCATTCAACATGTCGCTAGGAAGTTCCAAACTTTCCCACATTTTCCTGTCTTCTTCTGAGCCCTCTAAACTCTTCCAACATCTGCCTGTTACCCAGTTCCAAAATGGCTTCCACATTTTCAGGTATCTTTTCACCAAAGCCCCACTCTACTGGTACCAATTTACTGTGCTAGTCCATTTTCACCCTGCTGATAAAGACATATCCAAGACTGGAAAATTTACAAAAGAATGAGGTTTAATGGAGAATTCACAGTTCTACATGGCTGGAAAAGCCTCACAATCATGGCAGAAGGCAAGGAGGAGCAAGTTACATCTTAGGTAGATGGTGGCAAGCAAAAAGAGTGCTTATACAGGGAAACTTCACCTTGTAAAGCCACCAGATCTCATGAGACTTATTCACTATCACCAGAATAGCACAGGAAAGACCTGCCCCCATGATTGAATTACCTCCCACTGGATCCCTCCCACAACATATAGGAATTCAAGATGAGATTTGGGTGGTGATACAGCGAAACCATGTCATCAATGTTTTGGAATTTTATACAGAAAGAAAAAAAAGTCAAGTATCTCCTCACTCCCATAGTGCAATTAAATCATTCTGTGTTCTTTAGGTTTCCTCACTTTCTAAAGGTAACAATTGTTAACCTGACCAAGTAAGCCATGCTACTTTATATGGTTTAGCTGTGTCCCCACCCAAATCTCATCTTGAATTGTAGTTTCTATAATCCCCATGTGCTGTGGGAGGGACACAGTGGGAGGCAATTGAATCATGGGAATGATTACCCTCATGCTGTTCTCATGATAATGAGTGAGTTCTCAAGAGATCTGATGGTTTTATAAGGAGCTTTTCCCCTTTTGCTTGGCACTTCTCATTTCTGCCTTCATGTGAACAATGACATGTTTGCTTCCCCTTCTGCCATGATTGTAAGTTTCCTGAGGCCTCCCTAGCCATGCTGAACTGTAAGTCAATTAAACCTCTTTTCTTTATAAATTACCCAGCCTCGAGTATCTCTTTATTAGCAGCGTGAGAATGAACTAATACATAAATTGGTACTGGGTAGTGGGGTGCTGCTGTAAAGATACCTGAAAATGTGGAAGCAACATTGGAAGTGGGTAACAGGAAAAGGCTGGAACAGGTTGGAGGGCTCAGAAGAAGAGAGGAAAAGGTGGGAAATTTCAGAACTTCTTACAGACTTGGAAGGCTCAGAAGACAGGAAGATGTGGGAAACTTTAGAACTTCCTAGAGGCTTGTTGAATGGCTTTGACCAAAATGCTGATAGTGATATGGACAATAAAGTCCAGGCTGAGGTGGCTCTCAGATGGAGGTGAGGAACTTGTTGGGAACTGGAATAAAGGTCACTCTTGCTATGCAAAGAGACTGGCAGCATTTTGCTTTTGCCCTAGAAATTTGTGAAACTTTGAACTTGAGAGAGATGATTTAGGGTATCTGGTGGAAGAAATTTCTAAGAAGCAGAGTGTTCAAGAGGAAGCAGAGCATAAAATTTTTGAAAATATGCAGCCTGAAGATGTGATAGAAAAGAAACTCATCACCTTTTCTGGGGAGAAATTCAACCTGGCTGCAGAAATTTGCATACGTAATGAGGAGCCAAAAGTTAATCAACAAGACAATAGGGAAAATGTCTCCAAGGCATGTCAGAGACTTTCACAGCAATCCCTTCATCACAGGCCTAGAGACCTAGGTGGGAAAATGGCTTTGTGGGCCAGGCCTAGGGCTCCCCTACTCTATGCAGCCTCTGGACATGGTGCCCTGCATCCTAGGTGCTTCAACTTCAGCCATGGATAAAGAGGGATAATGTACAGCTCAGGCTGTTACTTCAGAGGCTGCAAGCCCTAAGCCTTGGCAGCTTTCACATGGTGTTGGGCCTGTGGGTGTACAGAAGTCAAGAACTGAGGTTTGGGAACCTCTGCCTACATTTCAGAGGATGTATGGAAATGCCTGCATGCCCAGGCAGAGGTTCACTGCAGGGGTGCAGCCCTCATGGAGAACTTCAGCTAGGGCAATGCAGAAGGGAAATGTGGGGTCAGCACCCCCATACAGAGTCCTCTCTGGTGCACTGCCTAGTGAGGCTCTGAGGAGATGGCCACCGTCCTCCAGACCCCAGAATGGAAACTGACAGCTTGCACTGTGCACCTGGAAAAGCCACAGACACTCAACACTAGGCCATGAAGCAGCTGGGAGGGGGACTGTACCCTGCAAAGCCACAGGAGCAGTGCTGCTCAAGGCTGTGGGAGTTCACATCTTGCATCACCATCACCTGGATGTGAAACATGGAGTAAATGGAGATATTTTCAGATCTTTAAGATTTGACTGCTCTGCTAGATTTCAGGCTTGCATGGGGCCTGTAGCCACTTTATTTTGGCAAATTTCTCCTATTTGGAATGGGTGTATTTACCCAATACCTGTACCCCCATTCTATCTAGGAAGTAACTAACTTGCTTTTAATGTTATAGGCTCATAAGCAGAAGGGACTTGACTTGTCTCAGATGAGACTTTGGACTTGGACTTTGGGGTTAATGATAGAATTAGCTAAGACTTTGCTGAACTGTTGGAAAGTCATGATTGTGTTTTGAAATGTGAGGATATGAGATTTGAGAAGGGCCAGGGGCAGCATGATATGCTTTGGCTGTGTCCCCATCCTAATCTCATCTCGAAGTGTAGTTCCCATAATCTCCACGTGTCATGGGAGGGACCCAGTAGCAGGTAACCGAATTATAGGGCAGTTACTTCCATGCTGTTTTTGTGATAGTGAGTGAGTTCTCATGAGATCTGATGGTCTTATAAGGAATTTTCCCCTTTTGCCTGGCACTTCCTCCTGCCATAATTTGAAGAAGGGTGTGTTTGCTTCCCCTTCCACCATGATTGTATGTTTCCTGAGGCCCCTCCTAGCCATGCTGAACTGTCAGTCAATAAAATCTTTTTTCTTTATAAATTACCTAGTCTTAGGTATGTCTTTATTAGCAGTATGAGAATGGACTAATACACTACTTAATGAAGACCAAAAGCTACTAAATATTCTTTTGGAGCAAGACAGAGTGCAGTTTTTTTTGTTGTTGTTATTTTTAACCAATGCTAAATATAAACAGTATAGATCAGCCACCTGATCTTTCTGTCCTCTTCTCTCTGGTAACATGCATGCCTATGGCAAAGTATTTTAATTCTTTCTATAATCAGGGTTGAGCATGCTTGGACCCAGCATCAGCAGGAAAGGATAGTCTTCTTCCTCTCAAATCCTACCCCATGTCAAGGAGCTCAAGAGAATTTAAGATGATGAATATATCACGAACAATACAGCTGAAACAGACATCACACTCCCAAGTCACAACCAGAGTTCTTCAAAAAAGTTAGTGTATATAAGTAAAGTCTTTCATATGAAAGAAGTCCAATAAATTTGTTTATAATTTTTTTTTTTTTAAAAGCATGCCTTGCTGGGTGCAGTGGCTCACACTTGTAATCCCAGCACTTTGGGACGTTGAGGCGAGTGGATCACCTGAGGTCAGGAGTTCGAGACCAGCCTGGCCAACATGGTGAAACCCTGTCTCTACTAAAAATACAAAAATTATTTAGACATGGTAGTGAGTGCCTGTAATTCCAGCTACTCGGGAGGCTGAGGCAGGAGAATCACCTGAACCTGGGAGAAGAAGGTTGCAGTGAGCCGAGATTGCACCACTGCACTCCAGCCTGGGCTACAGAGACTCCATCTCAAAAAAAAAAAAAAAAAAGAAAGCATGCCTCTTCATGTTTCAAGATTCTATGATAAAATATAATAAGAAAAAGAAATAAGTTGGAGGAGTGTGTGTGTGTGTGTGTGGCTTTCTTAAACTTAAAGCAAACACTGAATATGTAATTTGTCCTTTCAGCTTATGTGGGTCAAGTCAATATCATCTCCCAAATTCAGTATTTCAAATTGAGATATCATAAATTAATTTCACCACTTCTTATTGTATAATGAGTGGCATTAACCCAGGTGGGCATGGTTGTGTTAATATATGAGCACTTTTTTATGAGGGAAAGTCTCTCCTATGTTTGTGAAGAAGATGAATGCATTAGGTGCAATTATGAACTTGAGTTAAATCTTTCTTCATTATTCATTCTCAAGAGAATTTGAGATCATATTTTGTTTCCTTCCTGAATTCTCTTGGTATATATAATAGGGGCTTGTTTAATTCATTTTGATTTTTTACATTTTCTTCTCAGTTCAGTGGCAAGAAATAAGCATTTTTAAAACTCAACCTTCAGAATTTTGGTCATTATTATTATTTTTAATTTAAGTTTAAAAATGTTGCAAGTATGGATTTTCTTTTGAAGCATGGCTTTGAGTGAAAGGAGGGTCATCAAACCCATTTATAGCATTACTTTATGCTCTCTCTTCTGTTTCAAGACTTCCAAAGAATTAATTAAAAGTTGATAGGATTGACCCTAAAACCAATTATCTTTTGGTCTGAAATGCTGAGCACACATTATTGAGTTTTCAAATAAATTGAAAAAAATTTTAGTCAGGCAACAGCATTATCTTAATTTATAAACATTAACACAAGAAAATATTGGATTTGTTTTAAATAATTACTCCACACTGCATTACCAGTATTATCTCTTTCTGCTGTTTAGATGTGTACCAGAATACATTCCCAATCTATAACAATGAACAACCATGCAAAATTTCTCTGATATTGAATAGAGTGTTCTAGTCGACGTGTTTCTCGAATTTAGTGACAGAGTACTTCACCAGATTTATATTGTATTTCAATTTCTCAGTTGATGAAGCCCTCTAACCTATTTGTCTTTTCTATCCTGCAATATGGAGGACTGATGGCTTCAGGGACTTTTGCCCTCTAACCTTTAAATCTGTTTTCTTGTCATTGTAACATGATTGTCCCATTTTCCATAAACACATTTAATTTTTCTTCCTCCACATATATGCACACAGACACACACACACATACACACACACACACACACACAATATGAGATTTATAAAAATTACAGGCAGAGACTGAGTTTACTTGCACTGTAGGTTTTTGTTATCCTAAAAAATGTTAAATGAAAGAAAAAAAAAGAGAGACACAAAACTCCTTGAAAACAATAGCTAATATTTAGGTATCCTTATCATGTTGGGACACTGTGTTAAAAGTCTAAATGTAATCCCTTAATGTAAAGAGGAGGAGCTAAGGCTCAGAGATGTTGAATAAGTTGCCAGGGTCTCCTGGGAGAATAAGTTTTCAGACCAGGACCTAAATTGAGGAAGTTTGATTCCACCATCTTTCATTACAGTACCATGTGTTAGTTATTTAACAAGGACACTCTCTGCCCAATACAGAGCTGAAGAAAAAGCTGTTAAAAAGCATGACGTGACACCCTGTCTTTAAGACCTCCAGTAAGTCACCATTCTTAGTTTCTACAATAACTTGCAAATAGTTTGGCTAAATAAAATTTGCTGAATCAATGAATAATTGAAGAAAGAAACAAGATCTGCACAGGCAATTCCCATTTTAGGAACAGAGTCAATTCTTACTGTTCAGTAATAACACTGTTATTTGAACTTCATATTAATTTACATTTAGAGGCTTTATCTGGGGGTGAGGGGGTTGGGGTATGGTTTCAGTGACATTGGGAGATCTCAATGTGTCATTTAAACATTGGCTTCAACGACATTGAGAGAGAGTTCTCTATTTAATAATTGATATTTTAGCATGTTCTATATTCACTCTGTGACCTTATATTACGTACTCCCTGCATACTCTCACATAATCTTGGTGATATGCTTATTTTCATTTGACAATCAAAGGACAGGCAATGGGCAGCCAAAGAAGCAGGAATGTAACATGATGAAATCTCAGTAAAGTCCCTTCTTTCTCCAATCTTTTTTCTTTTTCTTTTTTTTTTTTTTGGGATGGAGTCTTGCTCTGTCATGCCCAGGCTGGAGTGCAGTGGCGTGATCTCAGCTCACTGCAACCTCAGCCTCCCAGGTTCAAGCAAATCTCCTGCCTCAGCCTCCCAAGTAGCTGGGACTACAGGCGCACACAGCCACACCCGGCTAATTTTTTGTATTTTAGTAGAGACGGGGTTTCGCCGTGTTGCCCAGGCTGGTTGTGAACTACTGATCTCCAGCAATCCGCCCCCCATTGGCCTTCCAAAATGCTGGGATTACAAGCATGAGGCACCATGCCAGGCCTCTCCAATCTTTACATAGTAATATGTATTAGCATTATGCAATTGTTTGAACATGATTTATCCAGTTAATTCTAGTTTCCCCTTTTATTTTGTGTAGTTGATGGGGAAGATCTTAGAAGAATTTCTTATTATCTCCATAAACGTTTGTAAGAAAACAAGAATAAAATTGCCCCAATATATTACTAAACTTCCACAGTTCTTTGTCTGTGCAATACAGCTATAATTCTAATAAATCTCCAAAATTTTGCCAACAGAATGGTTGATTTCCACACATACATTGTTGTCTCCCAAAGAATAGGAGAAAAGTGAAGGAAATATTGCCTAGCTTTCTCTATTGCTGCGTCCTAAAATTTCTCCGTATATATCTCCATTTTTATACATAGCAGGTTCTTCTGAATTATTTAGTTGTTTCCAGTATGTTTAGCACTTTCTTCTTTGAGCCACCTGAGAATTGCATCAATGTGCTATTTTTGCTCACTAATGAAAATGTCAAAGATCAGGTTTAAAAATGTTAAATAAAACTGAGCCAATCAGTCCCCTACCGTTGTTCATTTTGAAGCTGACTTTATTCAAAGACTCCTTTACTCCCTGTTGTTGCTTCTTAGCTAAGCCTGTAATTGTCAGTAAACATTATCAAACAGGTTTGGCATTGTCACTGTGAAATAGATGCTCTTGACTATGATTAAAAGTAACCATTCAAAGGCAGGATTAAGCAAAAGTCATTAATTTAGACTACTAACCAGAGGAGTTCTAAAAATCACCCAATACTCAAACATCCAAACCACCCTCTCAAACTTGTTAACATGTTCTCAAGGATTCATTTTATGAAGAATATTTCTGTGGAAAGTATCAGGAAAATAGTGAAGAATTTACAAATATATTTGTAACTATAAAGAATAAGATATAGTTCTTTTAAAAACTTTATAAAATTCAGGAAATCACTGGTAGCGAGAACCACTATTAACATATCATATTTCGTTCCAAATATATTCATAAATTTGGGACATAAAATTGTATGTTTATATCCTGATTCTTTTTTACTTAACATATATTCCATGAGCTTTTCTATATCCTTAAAAATGTGTAATATATAATATGTTTATAATGCAGGATATCCACAAAGTTGAGAAACAGAATAAACTTACTTTAAAACAATATGTAAGTTACATTTTCAAATAATGCTCAACATGTTTTCAGGTGAAGTACCTTTAAATTTACCACAATGGAACCAATTGTTAATCTGAAAGCAGTAGAATAAATATAACACAGAATGTCAAACGTGTCTAGATAGAAAAAAAAAAAGGGTATATTTATTGCACTCTGTTCAGATTAACACTTGTACACACCACTTTAAATTTAGAGATTCTTCATCTGAAAAGTGTCTGGAGGCTAAAGAAAAATAACTTGGATGTATTACTTAAAAACACAGCCAATATATAATTTAGAAATAAGTTTATCTTACATTTCTCACAAATAGTTTATCTAGTTAAAATGACATAATCACAGTTAATATTTTTGGTATCTCTCCTTTTTACTGGTAAAATGCATCACTTGTCGTTTTGCTTTTATAACAACAATCAAGATTGACAACCTTTCATCTCATCAGTACAAACTCTGTAACCTCTTTCTCAAATCAGATCTACGAAAACAAAGTCACATTTAAACCACATTCTCAGAACTCTCATGACTATCGTGTTGAAGTTTTCATTATCATTTTTAAGCTCTTGTCAATATGAAGACAAGATTACCATATATAATGATTTATGTTTATGTTTGACCATCTGATAGTGAGATTTTACCATCAGACCATCAAATATAAATACTTAACCAAGAGAGGATACCAAAGAATTATTTACTTTGAACTTTAAGTCCCTTATTAGATCATATAAGGCACCTGCTTTCATTATTATAATAACAGTATCATTTTTCCTTTTTTGCAAAGGCCGTCTTCTATTAACCTGGTTAAACGTGGAATAGGGGCCCACAATGGGGTTATGCACTTCACCCTAGGAATGAGGAGTGATGGGACAAATCCACATTTCACCGAATTTTATTCAAAAGATGATGCCTGCTGTGCAGGAGGCACCTGCCAGGCAATAAGGATATGAAGTTCATCAAGCCACTGTCTCTGTCTTCAAGAAATCCATAGTCTGATGTGTGATATAGACAAGGAGGTCACTGATTATAGAATATCATGTTAACAAATGAACAAGTCACAAGAGTGGATGATTCCTAATTCAGACTGTGAGATCGGAAATGGATTCCTGGAGATGATATATGAAAGCAAATAGGAAATAGATAACTCTTGGGTGGGGGGCAGCAGGAGCAGTAGCTATATTGCATGGGCAGTGATGACATAGAACATTCCAGAAAAAGAGTAGAGGTGAATGTAAGGGAACAATTATAAGTTTATGAGGTACTAGGGGAGGAGAAGAAAGTAAAGCAGGTAGACAGGCACTAGAAAAAGAAAGGACTTAACACCCTAAGCTAAAATGTTTACCTTTACCCTGAAAGTTTTGAGAAGGAATTTAGAAGTTTTAAAAAAGAGAATTGTATGATTAAATTGACGTATTATTAAATTGACATTAAATTGACATTTTAGCTGCAATATGAAAAGTGAATTAAGCAGAGGGACTATCATGGAGGTGGTAGACCATTAAGAAGAGTACATTATCCTCAAATCAGTCCTAAGACTGTGGGGGTGGCAATCGAGGACAAGATTGGTTAAGGGAGGGAATTCAGATGCTGAATCTACAGTGCTGGAGGATTGAGTGGTTTGATGGGGACAATGAAAGAAAGCGGGTATCTCGAATGATTGCCATGTATCTAGTTAGGCCCTCTGGGAAGTTAAGTAGAGAATACAGGACTATGTTTGAGGGGAAATATGAGTCCAGATTTGGAAATACTGAGTTTGAAGTGCTTGTAAAACTTCCACATAGATGTTCCTTAGGCAAATCTATGCATTTGAGACACAGATCTGAGATCCATAAGAATATAAACAGTAATTAAAGACATGAGCAAGAAGAGAACACTTAGAAGGAAAAACAAAAACAAGATCAACATTAAGGGAACATTAACTAATGAAGTATGGGTGGAGAAAAAGATCTTGTGAAAGAAATTTTAGACGAAGTAGCAAGAAAAAATAGAAGGCAAGGAAGCAAATTAGAAAAGTAAGATTTGCAATCAAAACCAATTTTCTTTAGATTTAATATTAAAGAGGGCTTTGGTGATTCAAATAGAATTGTTAAAAATGAGAAAAATGAAGATCCAGTAAAGACAGGTGGTATTCGATGGAGAAAGGGACTAAAAGTAGGCAGCAGGGGATTGGACCCAAAGCCCAGGTGGAGAGCTTGCTTTAGGTTTGGGGACACTGCTTCCACTGATAGGTGTGAAAGGAGAAAAAGATTTTCCTTTCTATTTGTGGCTAATTTACAAGTTGCCCTAGGTAATAACCTGGAAATTATAAAGCTAACCCCATCTAGAGAGAGTGAAGAGCTGCACAGAAGAAATGTGGGGGCTGATTAGCTATTGACACTTACACTACACTTATACTAGATTTGTTTACAGGCATCCATCCTTTTATTGTGCATTGCTTTATTGTTTTTCACAAATCGAATATTTGTGGCAAGCCTGCATTGAGCAAGTCTATTGATACCATTTTTCCAACAGCATGTGCTCACTTTGTGTCTCTGTGTCACATTATGGTAAGTGTTGCAATATTTCACACTTTTCATCATTATTTTATCTGTCATAGTGATCTGTGATTTGTGGTCTTTGATGTTACCATTGTAATTTTCTGGGAGCACCACTAACTGCACCCATATTAAAAGTCAGACTTAATCCATAAATGTTGTGTGTGTTCTGACTGCCCCACCCACCAGTCATACCCCATCTCTCTCCCTCTTACGATATACATATTAGATTAATGAATAACCCTATGGTGGCCTGTGGTATTCAAGTAAATGGAAGCCCATGTTTCTCACTTAAATCAAAAGCTAAAAATGATTTATCTTAGTGAGAAAGACATGCCAAAAGCCAAGATAGTCTGAAAGCTGGGCATCTTGCACCAAAGAGCCAAGCTATAAATGCAAAGGTAAAGTTCTCAAAGGAAATTAAAAGTGCTACTCCAGTGGACAATTTTCAGAAATTAACCCACAATCCTGTACTTCAAAAAACAGGGCACACCATGGTTAATTTGAACAAAAATAGAAGCAGATGTTATTAAGCAAAGCCTACACAGAGCCACACTTTTGCCTGGGCATGGTGGCTCATGCCTGGAGTCCCAGCATTTTGGGAGACCAAGGCAGGAGGACTGTTTGAGCCTAGGAGTTAAAGACCAGTCTGGGCAGCATAGTGAAATCCCATCTCTACAAAAGATTAAAAAATTAGCTGAGTGTGATGACACATGTCTACCGTCCTAGCTAATTGGGAGGCTGAGGTGGGAGGATTGCTTGAGCCCAGGAGGTCAAGTTTGCAGTGAGCTGTGATCACACCACTGTACTCCAGCCTGGGCTACAGAGCAAGACCCCATCTCAAAAACAAAAAACAAAAACAAAAACAAAACAGTATGCACATGCAAATAATCCCATAGTTGGGTACTCAGAATAGGCTTCACCTGACTTCGTTTCTCAGTGTACCTTCAGCTGGAAGATAATCACAGAAAGAAAACAGAATTTTTGTGGAGGATTTTGGGTCCTAAACGCTCCCCTCTTCCAGACCCATAGTGTGAGATCATGAATCCCCAGGGAAAATAGCAGTACACAAGGTGCCTTGTCAAGAACTCTTCATGGTCTGGTTATTGCTCCTGTCATGTCTTTTCACATCACATTTTAGCTCATCTTTCAGGAAGCAAGTTCAGAATGACAGAGCAACCCAAAGAAGTTCTTTGTTCATTTCATTTGTTCAGAGCTTTGTGTGAGCATGTACACGAATGCACACACACACACACACACACACACACACAGGCACTTCAAACCTCAAAGGGGAATGCACCTCTACTGTTGCTATTCATTTCTATGAAGAGCACAGTCAAAATTTACCCAAGCATTTCAGACATTCTTCCAATTAAGATTTTGTATATTTCTTTTTGTAATGATCTTGTTTCTTTCCTGACCTCTCAAGAGTATTTTTAAGTGAAGGGTATTGAGATTACAGTGTGAAATAGCAACTTTCTTCTATTTCAGCCTTATTTCTCTTCCTCAGAGCCATTTCTAGGCTATCGTCCAAAATAGCCTCCAACCACCTAAGTTGTTCACTGAAGTGTATCGGAAAGCAATCCTTGAAATAGCTCTCGAAATATGTTCTCTTCCTTCATTTCAACATAGTTGCATGCCAATCAAAGGCAAAGCAATTAAAATCCTGCCAGGATCAAAGAACGTGCCTTTGCCAATCTATAAAACATTTCCCCATCTCCTTTGTTAAGGCCCCGGTGATCTCCACTAAAGCAATATCCACAAATCTACTTATGCTGTTTATAGTACTTGTTTCCAAATATATGTCAACAAATTTCTTATTGCAAAATACACACTATCAGTTTCCGTTTTTCCCACCTTCAGTTTCTCTACTTCATATACCCCCATTTTTTTAAAGTACCTCTCTTAACAACTTCAATATTCCTCTTTTATCATAGATATACATACATTTTATTTTAATATTTTCATTAAGGCTAGACTGTTTGAGGACTTGTCATGTACTCCTAGCTATCATGTTTATCCATTTGTTTTATGTGTTCTCCCTCTGCTAATAAAACAATCCCTTTGCAGATCCATTGAACCCAAGTACATTTGAATAGCAGCCTCCTGGAGTTAATCAGAGAATACATTGCTGTGGGAGGTAGACAGTCCCTTTCTGGATTATTCTGCCTTCTGATCAATAATCAAAAGCACCAGTTAAGCAATCTTCCATACTGTCTCCTAATCCTTTTGCTCACCCCTGAGTGCAGTAGATATACAACTTGCTAACAGCATTATACTCAAGACTTTTGAAGTTTTAGGGTACTCAGAGCATAGCTCTCTGACGGAATGTCAAGAAGCAAGCAAAACTATTTCTATGAATCTAAAACTGTCTATAAATGCAAAGAGACATGGAGAATTGCTGCAATTAATATGAATAACTCAAGTCAAAATGTGTCAGCTAAAAACACAGGCAATTGACGCAACCTATGTTCTGGTTTAAACTAGATGAACGATAGCCTATATTTCCCACTTTACTTTGTATATAGTTAAATGCCACATTACTAGAAATTTTTGATTCCCACAAATTCTAGGGACGGTTAAACTCCACTCTAAAGCTCTTTGCAACCTAGGCATCAGCTTAACTTTATCATACCAGCATTATTTTAGGCTTCTAATGTATGTCTAATAATTGCTTCTCAATTGGCTGTTTGCCCAAAACATAGCTCTACTGAGTCAAAATCAAATATGACACCACAAAATGTGCTTAATCCTTCAGTGCTTTCATCAGATTAGCCACACACTACTTAGCTTTAAGAAAAAAAGACCTGTAAGATCTCACATTTTTTTGAAAATACAATATTTTGTGTTTGTCAATTTAATTTTAATTCTGCAAGTCTGATACACTATGCCTTTTGGCATAATGGTATTTATTTCTATGTACATAAATAAACCTCATTAATTCTTTCTCCCCTTCATCATTATCTGCCTGTGCCAAGTTCTCATCCTGTTACTCTGCTTTTTGCTTGAAGAAGGGGAATAAATTTGGTCCTTCTGGTCTAGCATTTCTCAACTGAGGGTGGCACTGGCCCACAGAAAGGGATTTGGAAATGGTGCGGGGCACTTTGCTGGTCAACTTGATTGTGAAGACCGACGCTTGTCGGGCAGGGTCACACAAACTGAAAAACCCTCTCTAATTATCTCTAATTATTATGGTGTTTTTGTTTTAAATGTAAAAAACCTGTTTGAAAAAATTTAAACAACTCCAAGTTGAAATATGGGGAATTCAGATCTTATATTTAATCCCTTCACTTTTCCCACACACATAGGCTCGCTTACAGAAGTGCCAAACCCTAATATTTTATTCTCTTCCACTTGTCTCTCAAAATATTTTCTTGTTGGTATAAGGTCAGTACTTTAAAAATTATATTTCTCCAGAGCAGTTCCTTTGTCAAAGCCACCCTGAGCTTGTGACATTAGAAATTATCCTTAGCTGCTGTCAGTTCTTTAGAGGCTGAAAGTAGTTATGTGTCGTGTCATCGATGACGCTGAAATGAGGCTGAAAGTAGTCATGTGTCGTGTCATCGATGACGCTGAAATGAGGCTGAAAGTAGTTAGGTGTCGTGTCATCAATAATGCTTCCATGTCCATTGGTTTTTTCTGAAAACATCAAATGACCTCAGTAAGCAAGTACCACCACTGAAAGTGCTCATACAATTTTTAGAAAAATTTAGACTTCCTTTAAAAAACCATCTAATATCCAGTATATTACATCTTTCTTTTTAAAAATTTTATGCCATGTTATCTCACTCTACTATGTATTATCAGTCTTTTTAAATCCTAAGTTGAGATAATCCAAAAGGCAGGAGAATGGTGTGAACCCGGGAGGCGGAGCTTGCAGCGAGCTGAGATCGCGCCACTGCACCCCAGCCTGGGTGACAGAGCGAGACTCCGTCCCAAAAAAAAAAAAAAAAAAAAAAGAAAAACAGAAGCCAAGCCAGTGCAATCGAAGCATAAGATTTCCAGGGCCATTGTGTGATAAGGAGACAGAGACTACACAGTCCTTGTAGTCAAAAGTAAGAAGTTCAGAGGAATTACACAGTCTAAACGCTGTGAGGGGAATGGGGAAACAACCACTGTAGCAATGTTAATCAAAATACATTTATATAAGTTTTGTTCTAGCAATATCTCTAAGATACACTAGCACGTGTGTCAATTATGTGTGAATGAGGTTATTTATTGCAGTATATTAGCAAATGATGATAAACAACTCAAATATCTGTCAATAGGTGCCTGGTCAAATAAGATACGTCATTCAGTGAAATATTACGCAGCTGTAAATAAGAATATGAAAGTCTCTGTGTACTGTTACGTAAACCTCTCCAAGCCCTGAGGTTGAGTGGAAACGAGTTAATGCAAACAGCATAATAGCATGATTCTCTTTGTGCTGAAAGCAAAATAAGATTGAATTTATTTTCTATTTCTTCCATACAAGTTATCAGCAGTGTAAAAAAAAAAAAACCCCGTAAATTAAATTATTTATTTATTTATTTTTATTTTTATTTTTATTTTTTGAGACAGAATCTTGCTCTGTCACCCAGGCTGGAGTGCAGTGGTGCAATCTTCCCTCACTGCAACCACTGCCTCCCAGGTTCAAGCTATTCTCCTGCCTCAGCCTCCCAGGTAGTTGGGACTACAGGTACATGCCACCAAGCCCAGTTAATTAGTGTATTTTTAGTAGAGATGAGGTTTCACCATGTTGACCAGTCTGGTCTCGGACTTCTGACCTCAAGTGAACTGCCCACTTAAGGACATAAATTTATTATCTCGTGGCTTCTGTAGGTCAGAAATCTGTGTGGTCATGGCTGGTTATTCTTGGTAAGGTTCCTCAAGAATGAAATCAAAGTGTTGGCTGGCCTGGCCTCTTACCTGGAGATTCCAGAGGAAAAATATACTTCCTAGCTCATTTAGGTGGTTGGCAGAATTCAGTTCCATGTGCTTATAGTACCAATGTCTCTGTTTCCTTGCTGGCTTTTGGCTGGACGTTGTTCTGAACTCTAGAGGCTACACAGATTTTTTTAGCCTGTGGGACCCTCTGTCTTCAAACCAGAAATGGCAAATTACATCCTTCTTACTTTCCAAATCTCTCTGGTTTCCTCTTCTGCCTCGTATTCCTGCCTCTTTTTCTCTTATTAGACTTTTCTACCTTTCTTTTTTGTCTTTAAAGGGATTTTTAACCTTGAGTCCAGGATAATTAAAATAATCTCCTTATTTTCAGGTTAGCTGATTAGTGACTTTAATTACGTGTGCAAAGTACCCACAGTAGTATCTAGATTAGTATTGGATTGAATAGGGAAGAAGAATCTTGGTAGGACACCTTCAGAATTCAGCCCACAACAAATATATTCTTATGTGCTTTATTGTGAGAAATAAAATTCTGAAAAAATGTATGAGAATGTAATAATACTGGCTACCTAGGTTGTATGTGTATAGTAGTAAAGAGAAGGGGACAATATGCAGATTAAAGGGAAGAAAAGAAGTTTAATTTTTTTAATCGTATTTGAACCACGTAGCAATGTGAGTAATTCAACATTAGATTTTTTAAAGCATCACAAAACTAATAGAATCATATTTAAAACATTTCATTTTGCTGATCACAAATTCATACTGGCAACATGGATATGATACTGAGAGACATAGCTCAGTTTCTTTCAAATTGGGTATCATTTATTAATCAATATTATGTCTTATGGCATAGAGCTACAACTTTACCATATTTAAACTCCTGCAAAACATTTGTTCTTAGAACCTACAATATACTTTTTGTCTTTAATTTGGGGTAGACATCTGTTTTCATATCAAAATTGGCTCTGTTCTTTGCTCTTTGACATGGAGCAACTAAAGTAATAGCATCTGAGACATCCATAATAATCAAACATACAAATACAGAAATCAAATGACTATATAATGACTATATAAGATGGTCATACAAGTAATTCAGCATATGCTTACCTTATCTTTTCTAGAATACATCAAATTGAACTACAATATTAAAATTTTATAGATACCTGTGACATTCCTAGGATATGTCCCAAAACATGAGAAATCAGTGAACCCCAGTTTGTGGAACATTTACTTAAATGACACCAAACAGGAAATATGTCCACTTTGAAGGATTACCAGGAGCCTCTCTCTAATGCCCAAGTCCATGAGCTGCTTTCCAGAGCCACCCTACCTTCTTGCATCAGTTGATATTCTGGCCATACCTTCCCTGAAAGCTTCTATTGGGAGATTCTTCCATAGGCTCATTATTCTTTTTGTTGAGTTTGCCCAAAAATGCAAGGACCTGACCACTCTACCAGTGCCATTCCTCAGGTTTCTGTTTGCAACCTCAAGGGGATGAGGTAATGTCTCCCCCTGGGACAAAAACCAGACTTATTTATAGGGTGCAATGAACCGGTAAGTTTCCCAGGGCCAGTGTCCTTCTCCTGTAATGCAGCCTACTGTGTGTGCAGACATCAATCTATGCCCACTTGCATCATCCCGGTGGGAACTGAAGATCAAAGAACCAACATGACCATGCAGACAATCAGGCTACTGCTTTGATGTGAGTAATAAAGTCTTTCATCTCTGACCTAGGAGTCTTGTGGCTTCTGTCAGCATCCAGAGAATAGCGAAAGGCTAACTCGTTACCTTCCAAGTAAGGTAAAAATGTCAGGCCCTGCACAATTCTTGCCCCTCTCTCAATATATTTTTGTGAAAATATACTCTCATTTTTTAAAAAATATACTCTCATTTTTAATTTATCTCTCTGACTGCTCCTCCCTCCTCCTTCTTTCAGCTGATCATCTTCTCAACCATCTCTGAAAAATTGATGCTACTCAGGGCTCTGTCCGTGGTACTGCTTTACTTTCGTTTAATATGCTCACCTTGACAATCTTCCTTTTATCTATCATTTTTATTCTAATATTTGTACCCAAATGTTTTTAAGCACATATTCCAGCAAATCAATCTCTTTCTTGAGTTTCAGACTTCTTTTTTCAACTTCTTAATATATACTTTTAGTATAATATGCTCTGGACCTATCAAACTTAATTTCATTTAATGTAATGTCGATTAACTCATGTCCTTAAGTGGAGAATATTGTAGTCATCTTCAACCTCCCTGAATATTTTATCAATCACACAGCTAAATGTCTCAAGCCTCATATTTTCTTTAACAGCCATTCCTCTCTCACTTGACATGATGTGTGATAATATTAACTCCTGATCAAGCTTCCTCATTTTTTCACTCTCCTGTATATTTGACACTCCAAGCGCAAGTTTGTTTCTTAAACACAGATTTGAATATATTACTGTAAATCTCTCTTTTGCTTTTAGGTCAAATAGAAATGGTCATGGAATGACAGCCCAGATGCTTCACAACCCTCCTCATTATACTTTTCCAATTTCATTTCAAATCGCTTTGACATCATTACCATGCCAACTGGTGCACATGCATCCACAAGCATGCACACACACATATCCACCCACTTTGTACTGTATGCTGCACCCTCACAGGTCATGATAGCCACCTTACTATTCTTACTGTAGTCTCTTCTGTCTTGTTTGTACATGCTCCTTCTTGCAGAATTATAGCAGCCTTTTGAATAATTGCTACTCCTCCTTTAAATAATAGTGGGAGAAGCATTTCCTCTCTCCCTTAGCCTCCTTACTTGCTTCCTCAATTATTTATCTTACAATACTATATTCTCATTTTTATTATGTTCTGCACTTCCTTTCTTTTCACCAAATCTCTTACTGTTGCCATTCAAATGTTTCCACTACTCCCATGAAATAGCAAACAAAATAATGTCTATTCTTAATCTACTTTTAAATGGTTTCTACACTAGATTTTTACTGAACTCTAGCTCTTCCCCACATCACATAGCTTCTATCCATGCTTCCAAAGGTAGTCTATTCATCATCTCACACACCGTGTGCCTTTAGGTGGGAGATACATGAACATGCTTACAGCTTTCCAGGACTGCTTCCACATACCTATGCAAAAAAAAAATTCCTTCTTTTCTTCTCTATCTGTACTTATCTTTGTCATTTACTCAAGATCTATTAACATTACCACATTAACTGAATTCTTTAATCTCTATACCAGTCTTCTTCTCCACCTCAAGTCCAGCCGTCAGCTAGATGTCTTCAAAATCCATGGAGATAATTTTATCCAAAACTTTAGCCCCATGGTTTAGTGATGTTCTCACCCATATTTGAGCCATCCACTCCCATGGCCATAACATGTAAAAATATTTTGCCTGTAACTGGGTTACTTCTGAAATTCTGAACTGAACTGTGCACTGATCAAAACCTCCTACACTTTGTAAGCTTCATTTTATGATCACACTTCATCTGCTCTTTAACTTTATACTTATAATTCCTTAATCTCTCAATTTTCTTTCCTCAAAACATCTGTTCTTTTCTGATTTAGCCTAAATCCTATGAATATTAAACTACTTTTTCACCACATCCTAAATTTCTTTCCCTTTTATCCTTAAAGGTATTCACCCAGTAAAATGATCACATTGGCAAAAATTACTATTCATTTTCACTGGTTCAGAGCCTAGAGGGCTGAGTCCTATCCATAGAAAATTTACATAGAGACAACACTCCAAATGTCTACCCTTCAACCACAGTTATTTTGCATAGTACTATCCGTCAGTCCTTTCATTTATCCTCACTTATCTCTCTTTCAGATATTCTCCAATAACAGATGTTCACATTTCTTCTCAACCTCTCTTCAGTCCCTGATCTCAGAACTCTCAGCAGGCAAATGTGCCCCTTATGTCAGGATTCCACCACACTCAATCTCCATTCTATTATTTACACATTTATTGATATTTTCACCCCCCTCACCTCGCTTCTGGTTTTTTGAGAATGAGATTTCACTCTAACATTTTAATACAAATCTGTTTTATCTTCAGCTTTCTGCAATGCCTTGATTTTTTATGAGAATTATATTTTTTATATATGCTTTATCCCTCTTTCCTTCCCTCTTTCTTAATCTCTTTCCACATGCAATTTTTCATCCTATTTGCATCCTTAAAACTATCATTTCAAAAAATTACTTCCCTTCACATGAAATTACCACCTAGCTCACTCCATTTTTTCTTTACAAAGAGCTATATAGACTCTACTTCCTGACCCTCTATTTACTGTTTGGCACTTATTATTTAATCTGGGCTTCCTCTTTGATTCCACTGTACATGATTGCCTACAATGCAACATGAATTGTGCTAGTCATCAGGCATATGGTTATTAAGAAAATAGACTTTGCACTGCCTCCTGGAAGTTACCGTCTCCACCCAAAATTTTAACTCAACATCTTTTTCTATGAATCTATTGCTTTAAACTCTTATTTTCCCTAAAGATTGAGATATGAAACTGCTTCCTTTCTCTTATTCACCTCATCCCATGTAATCAATCACAAATTCTTGCATATCTGCATCATTGCTTAATGATTTCCTAACCTTTTATTCATACTGCCTGCCACTCTCCTCATTCATCTATGATCATTACAGGGCTGCTGTAATACACCAGCCCTGTAATTCAGCTCCCTGCTTTATATCTTGTATGAAGCAAATTCAGCCTGATAAAATGGTGTGTCAAAATACAAATACAGTTATGCTGCTCTTCTGTTCTAAACCATTTTTATTATTCTTTTTGGACCAAAGGGCAAATGTCAATCTGATATGACAGTCAAAATCCTTGAAAATCTGACCCTGTTTGATTCTCTGACTTTATATCTCACCACTTCCTGCATCGAATTTTACACTGTGTCAACCACAACTGCCAGTATATCCCCATGTGCAATATATTTTTTCTCACTTATATAAAGATATAAATCTTTATAACCAGTGTTCTACTGCATAGCTAACAGCTCCTCTAGAAAACCTTTCCTGACCCATCAAGCCAGAAACTAGCTCCTCTTTCTTTGTGTTCACATAATATTCTTTGCATATCTCTATACTTATGCATAAATATATTATATTGATCTTTGTGTATGTCTGTCTCCACAACAGGCATTGAGGTGATTGAGGACAGAGACTATATTCTGTTCAGCTTTTCATCCCTAGAAGCTGACAGTGTTTAGCAGATACTGTTTAATAATGGTTAAAGAAAGGAGTAAACAAATGCTACTCACCTTTTATAATATTATCTTGATCCTCAGTTATCTTAGTTCCTTGAGTGCATGAACTATAACCTATTTATCTTAATACTTCTACTTCTTAGCAAGTGCTTGGTATGTAATAGATTCTCAGGAAATGTTCATTCTATGAAAAGTTCTGGATTAGAATTGAATGGCAATGTATGGTCACTTGGGGCATGACATCATATACAATGGAAAAGAAGTGTTACCTGTGAAAAAAAGAAGAAAAAAAATCAGTCATCAATTGTTAACAAGTATACCAATCTGCCGGGGAACATTGATAATATAATGGACAGGCTATGCACATGGTGGGGCAGGGACTATGTGGGAAATCTCTACCTTCTGAACAATTTTTCTGTGAATTTGAAACTTTTATAATAAAGGAAGTCTTAAAGGAAAACACTGACAAAGGCAAATAATTTTACCTTAGGATATTAATTGCTAGAAGTCAGTATTTTAGGCTGGGGGTGGTAGCTCACACCTGTAATACCCACACTTTGGGAGGTTGAGGCTGGTGAATTGCTCAAGTCCAGAAGTTTGAGAACAGCCTGGACAACCTGGTGAAACCCTGTCTCTCCAAAAGAAAATAAATAAGTAAAATAAAATAAAATAAAATAAGAAGCCAATATTATATTCTAAAAATAACTCTATAGTTCTGATCGTACTAAAGAGAGCTTAAATAGAGCATGAGGAAATCTTCACTCAAAACAAACCCAAATTATAAAGTTGTTCTTTTAAGGGATCATTTTTAGATAGATTGATGCCAGTTGTGTTTGATTTTCTTTAAGATAACCCTAGCACTTTCTACCATATCTAAACCAAATCTGTTCACTATTGTCAACATATATGCATCCACCATGACAAAGAACAATAAAGTTAAAGACAAAATGTGCACTAACCTTGATAAAAACTCATTGTAGCAACAGTAGACTCTTACCAGTTGATTGCTGTGGGAAGCTTGAGTGTACATGGCTGCTATGATTCTGAAACCTAGAAGTGTGCCATTAGCTGCCACAACACTGACAAACAATAGCAATGTACCGATTTTCCTCAACTTCTGCAAAGAGTAGCTAGTGGTTGTCAGGATTGTACTTCTGATGGACAAGCAATTTATTTTAATCTGGGATGTACTTGATAAAAGCAAAAAAGAAGCAGCATTTTATTTATTTTATTGCTTTTTGAGCAAGTACTAAAGGATCCAAACAAATAGGTAAGGATCTAGTGTTGAAAAGGCACCACATTATATGTTCTAAATGGTATTAGAGACAGAAATCAGTTACTAACTGTGAAGAAATCCAAAATGATTACTGGAAAACTGACTTGGGAGCAAGAGAAACTGGATTCTGAAACAGAATCTACCATCATTTAACTCTATTGAAATGGAACAAATCCATGTATGTTTCTGAGCCTCATTTTTTTTTCCTTGTGCATAAAGAGTTGAGCCAATGGCTTTCTCAATTGCATTTCAAATACCACATTTCATAAATTTCAAGAAAAACCTGGAAAAAGTTGCCTACTCTCTTATCACTGGGCTCCGTAATATTTTCTCCACATGGGAATTATGGAAATACAGATGGAGAGATAAAGAAAAGGTGGAATGCCATTATTAACCAGTTTAATAAAGCATTTAAATAATCAAAGGTCTTTTGCATCCCCACATTGGGTTATGGGAAGAGCTGATCTGCGCTGATTTTATTTCAGTGTGAATAAACAGATAGCCTAGTCAAGAACTTGTGGCTGTGATGGGCCTGGAAGGGAAAATGTAGTACAGCTACAATCAATGCCATAGACAACTCGGGGAAAGAATTTCATATCTTCTGTCACTTTGTCCATTTCAACCTTACGTCTTGTGCCCACCACTTGGTAAAGAAATTTGGTTTTATTTCAAGTGTGATAGAATACTATTGAAGTTATAAGCAGGAGAAGTTTATAATTTAGTTGGTTTTAAAAGTCACCCTGATGTTGGAAGGTAGCCACGCCTGGTTAAAGAATGAGCAGCGAGGTGAAAAGTAGGGGAAAGTGTAGGCTTAGAGTAGGGTAGTTTCCGTGAGATGAAAAAAAAAAGGACTGATTTTGGATAAATATTTAAGGTACAACATTAGGTTTATTCTCAGTTTGTCCTCTTAATCCTCCAAACTTGTTCATCCTTCTCTGCAGCACTCAGCAGTTAGGAGACTGATCATCCAGACTGTGTCACCCATGCTCCTTTCCAGGTGACTTCTAGTTGGATTTGGCCAACAGGACATGCCAGCAGTAAATTGGAAGGTCAAAGATTTCTTTTTTCACATACTTCCTACTTCAGGCCTGACCTTCTCAGAGTTTCTGCATCTTTTCAAGAGTATAATTCCTCTTGCATGGGCTCTTCTTCACTTCCTCGGGTATTTCTGACTCTTGCAACACTCCTTTTTCCCTTTGCAATGGTATGAATGTTTATGTCCCCACAAAATTCTTATGGTGAAATCTTAGACCAAGGTGATAGTATTAGGAGGTGGGGCCTTTGGGAGGTGATTAGGTCAGGAGGTATTCTCACGAAAAGGATTAGTGCCCTTTTAAAAGGGGCTCTAGAGAGCTCTTTGCCATCTTTCCACCTTGTAAGGATATGACAAGATGGCAGTTAGCAACCTGGAAGAGGGCCTTCACCAGACCCCAACCATGCTGGCACCCTGATCTCAGACCTCCAGCCTCCAGAACTATGAAAAATAAATTTCTGTTGTTTATAAGCCACAAGTCTATGTTAATTCGTTATAGCAGCCCAATGAAGACTGACTAAGAGACTCATTATCCCGTCAGCCCCTGGGACATTCTCGGCTTTCTACTATTGCTAGTCTCTGGTTGCCTCACCACTCCTTATTTTATCCATAATTCTGCTCACATCACTGTGAGTAGTCCTTTCATTGAAGTATTTTTATTTGAACCATTTGTGTTGAATTCTGTTTCCTCTGGTGACTCTGAATAAATGAACAGCCAGTGCTTGCTGATGTGGCAGATGTGGAGAAGTGATGAAAAGTGAAGCGTCAAGGTCGGCTCTCACATTTTAGGCTGAAGCAGTTGGGTGCACAGGGTTGCACTGAATGCAGTGAAGAGGACTGAGAAAGAAATGGTTCACTTGTGAAACCAATATACCATCATATAACAGTATACATATCCCTAATATGTGTCCGGTGAATAGTCACATGAGCCCAAGACACTGATAGCTGAAGACTGCATCACCCAGCGTTATGCTAAGTTTCGGAAGAGTCATGATACGAGTTTTTTTTTTAGTACCACAGCAACTAATACATATGTGTACATTTCTGCTTTTTTATTTATTGCGTTATTTTATCACATGATCCGAAAAATATTAGAAAATACATGAATTAAGCATTTGATAAAACATATCAAAAGAAAACACCAAACAAATTTTAATTTCAATTATGTAAAGTAAAAATAATTGTAGCACATGACTCAGGGTAAGGGGAAGTGTAAAATTATTGCCAAACACAAAAGTTGAGAAGAATAGATGCATCTTCACTCAGAAGAAATTTAGTTTAATAAGAATCTAATGAATCCCACACATCTCCAAAATAATAACAAGTAGAGATAGGGTCTTATTATTTCTAGATAAAACATTTACTAACATTTAACTACATTTGGGAGATAGATCTAAGAACTCCTAGAAACATTTGCTTTATTTCCCAAGGGATAGGAACATAATTATTAAAATTCCTTATTATAAAATGTTATGTGATTTAATCAGAAACCTCATAGAGAAAGTTATCTTAATCTAACTACTCCAGTTTTTTTTTGTCTGACTCAGTGTTTATTAAAACATTTCTATCACCCCTTACTTTTTGGACATTATTATCCAAATTGGTCTAGATTTCCTAACTTCCACATATAACTAGTGATTTTTTGTGTCATAACAATTAATACTTACATAAATAGAACTAAGATAATATTATAGGAGAGTGCTGAAAAAGTATGTTCTAAAGAGACTTGAGTTAATCAATCTCAAAATATATATTTTTAAATTCCACATTTTATCTGATTTCTAAGGTTTCAACACAAACTTTACCATCTAATTAACATCTTATCAGGGGACCAGTCTAGCTTGAAAGTCTGGATGCCAACTGAGAGCACTGTATTACCCTGGCAAGTGGTCTGTAGACTTGGTAAATGTATAAAAATCAGTTGATAGTCATGTCACAGCTACTCCCCCTCTAAGTCCCATAATTTCACAAAGGCAGAGAATCTACAAGTACCACTCAACCTGACAACTACTGCCAACTTCATTTCCAGAAGGCTTTTGTATTTCATAAGTTGCTTAGTCAATTGGAATTATAATTATGTCATTGAGGTGGAAATTACTGTAAACTATTTGATCAGTAAACTGATAGTTTACTATTTGATTACTGTAAAACTATTTGCGTGAAAATGTTTGTTGGGTTCTTTGCTTTATAAATATATCCCAAATTCTATTATACTCATCAAAAGCGGTCAGTGGCTGGAGAATAATACATGATATTTTGAGAAATTTTAAAATTGTAAGGCTCCTTTCCTGTTTATTTCTTTTCCTTGGGCATTATCCAAGAATTTTAAAAAGCAGATACCAAAATATAAGCAGAATTCCACACAGAAAGCAGAATTCTTTTAGCTCAGATTATTGCCTTCTTGTTATTTGAGTTCCCAGCGGGGTCAATAATGGTCCTTTTGGGGAATGCTCAATATTTTCCCATTTGAAGTCAAGTAAGTTAGAAAACCAGCGCCATCAGAAGCCTCAATTCTTTTTTCTGCCCTTCAAATGTTGTGACTTTGCATGGGCTTTCCTGAGATGATTAATGACAGGTGTGACTGAGAGAAGTAATTATAGGGAATGATGGGAAGTTTAAGACTTTGGGGATAAAAGTGAACAATATGAACATGAAAGTTTTAGTGATGAAGTCAACTTCTGACAGGCACAACATGATCATTATGGAAATTTTGAAAGAGAATAAAGATCTAAAAAGTACGTCTGAAATGGAAGAACATAATTTAATCATTAGCCTCTTTACTATGGAGACTGAAGTCATATCCTGTGTTGAAAGCATTTGTGACTTGGAAGGCTAATTATTCATACCCCTACAATTTTATTCTATTTCATGCCTAAGTTCTTTGTATACTTTTATGGACTGTGTGCAATTTTCTCTGGTATTGAGGTTGTGTGGATGGCTACTCACATGGACTGGAAATTCTAAATAGAACCCACAAGTCAGTTAATTTTATACCAATCTCTTGTAGGCATCAAATTAGCTCATATGAAGAAGCCCTAAGTGACAAAGGACACTTCCAAGCATCTGCTGACTTTCTTCTTGGTTGGTCCTTTGATAGCACTGAAAATTTAATTAAATTGTAAATATCTGGAGAGCAAGGATCATATTTTACATACTGTACCTCAGATAGCATCTAGCTTTGTGTTTCACCAATAATAGCTTTAAAATGAATACATATAATGAGTAACAAGTAAGATCATATATTTTTTGGAAGAAGATTTAAGAAAGGACTGAGTGAAGATATCTGAGCATGGACTTTAGAAAATAGAGTTTAAATAATTTCAAAATTAGTTTGTTTATTTATTTTAATTTGCCAACAGAGTTACTTCTTATCTATTACATCCATAAAACTATTTGTGCTTCCATAAGAATCATTTTCCACTGTTGCAAACTAACAAGAACATAGGATATCAAATTTAATTTTTCCCTAGAAGTAATGCATATTGAGAAACAACCACCAAAAAGGCAGGGAAATAATAATGCTTTGGTAAATCTTTTTTTCTAGAGACAGTCAGGTAATTTTCAGGGAACAAATTTGCTGACATTGAACTTCAGTTCTTTATGGCATACACCATTTCATAGCTAATGACAAGTGACTTTTATCAGACTATCTGATTATTCTATTTGCTTCTGCTCATTCTGCTATAATCTGCCGTTTATACCACAAGCATTGGTAGATGCTATGAAATGGTGTATCCCATAAAGAACTGAAGTTCAATGTCAGCAAGTTTGTTCCCTGAAAATTACCTCTCTTCAGAAAAAGAGGCTCTTATTAAAGTCTAATGATTTAGACTAATTCCCACTTAGATTAATTCCCATTCCTTGAATTAATAACTCTTTTCACTTTTAACCCATGAATTTAGGTGGGACTTTGCTCCTAGCTCAAAAAGTAAAGAATGCGAGTCGAGCCTGGCCAGCCAGCCCACTGCATTCCAAAGTCTTCAATTTTGGGGTCAAGCATGTAATCAAATCCAAGCCACTGGAACATGGTTTTGGAAATAGTTTGAAATAATCACAGGCTGAACCCACAATCAACCAATACTGCTGACACTAGACAACTCATAACCAAGAAAAACAAAGTTCTGATCACATCGTTTGAACCCTGATTCCAACTGTGCCTGAAATTTGAGCTACTCTAACCTTTTCCAATTTTATGAACCATAGATTTTCTTTTATTTCTCAGTCAAAGCTGAGTTGGATTTTCTATCAAGTGCATCTGAAAGTGTCCTGACACTCTCTTGCTCAAAGACAACATGGCATGTAGTTGACTGTTTCTAACCAATGCCAACAACCTATGTCAGCTGCAGATATGGCTGGGTGACAATAATATTCTGAGTGAAGGGTCTCCCAGAATCAAGTACTATCTATCGTTCCCCTTGTGGATAGAGTCTCGAGAGAAGCAGGCTGCATGTCATTTTTGCTGTCTGCCACAAATTAGATCTAGACGAGAAACAGCTCCCTTGCTTCAATGTCAATAACACTCCTCCACAGGTGACAAACCTGTCTATTATCTTTAGTAAGGTTAGTAAGCAGTGAGTGAATTGGTGGTAGTCCCAAACAAGAGTGGTTTGAGAAATTCTAAGCTGGCTGAAGGTTGTAGGCTTTCCAAAAGAGAAAACTCAAGATCATTCAGCCAGGGCAGACAAAATTCACAGGAGAAGATCTAGAGAAAGTGACAGTCAACATCGCCTCTTAACAGAATGCCCCATGATCATAGATCATGTGTAAACTAAACAGGGGACATTTTTTAATATCCATTGTTAGATCAAGTGGTAATGCAAGACATGCCAAATTAAAACTTGGTCCTGAGAGCTTCCAGAAATCCACAAGTTTATACATTCATCAACTGAAAATCAAATCCCTACCTCCTGCCCCATACAGAGAGTTCCACTCAGAAATACCTTTTTTCTTCTCTTTCTTTCTTTTCTTTTCTTTTTTTTCTTTCTTTCTTTTTTTTTTTTTTTTTTGAGGCCAGGCATAAAAATTGGAGACAGTCAGTGAGTAGTCCAGTAACACAGCAGTACATTTCAGCCAGTGGCAGAGACTGCCAGGCACTGTCTGATAGGTACGTTGTGATAAACGAAATGGGATATGAAAGAGGGGCAGGGACTAACTCATAGATTTTAAGTCTTGGAGCCAGGTGTTACTGAAAGATAGAATTTGGTAAAAATCAAGTTCAAGAACAAAACCATCCAGAAGAAAAACCAATTCAAACCACTAAGATGTGGAAAGCTGGTGAGGGCTAGTGAAAGGCAGATCCTTAAGGTTCTTTTTTTTTTTTTTTTTTTTAATACTTTAGCTTTTAGGGTACATGTGCACAATGTGCAGGTTTGTTACATATGTATCCATGTGCCATGTTGGTTTGCTGCACCCATTAACTCCTCATTTACCATTAGCTATATTGCCTAATGCTATCCCTCCCACCTCCCCCAACGCCACAACAGTCCCCGGAGTGTGATGTTCCCCTTCCTGTGTCCATGAGTTCTCATTGTTCAATTCCCACCTATGAGTGAGAACATGCGGTGTTTGGTTTTTTGTCCTTGCGATAGTTTACTGAGAATGATGTTTTCCAGTTTCATCCATGTCCCTACAAAGGACATGAACTCATCATTTTTTATGGCTGCATAGTATTCCATGGTGTATATGTGCCACATTTTCCTAATCCAGTCTATTGTTGTTGGACATTTGGGTTGGTTCCAACTCTTTGCTATTGTGAATAGTGCCGCAATAAACATACGTGTGCATGTGTCTTTATAGCAGCATGATTTATAGTCCTTTGGGTATATACCCAGTAATGGGATGGCTGGGTCAAATGGTATTTCTAGTTCTAGATCCCTGAGGAATCGCCACACTGACTTCCACAATGGTTGAACTAGTTTACAGTCCCACCAACAGTGTAAAAGTGTTCCTATTTCTCCACATCCTCTCCAGCACCTGTTGTTTCCTGATTTTTTAATGATGGCCATTCTAACTGATGTGAGATGGTATCTCATTGTGGTTTTGATTTGCATTTCTCTGATGGCCAGTGATGATGAGCATTTCTTCATGTGTTTTTTGGTTGCATAAATGTCCTCTTTTCAGAAGTGTCTGTTCATGTCCTTTGCCCACTTTTTGATGGGGTTGTTTGTTTTTTTCTTGTAAATTTGTTTGAGTTCATTGTAGATTCTGGATATTAGCCCTTTGTCAGATGAGTAGGTTGCAAAAATTTTCTCCCATTCTGTAGGTTGCCTGTTCACTCTGATGGTAGTTTCTTTTGCTGTGCAGAAGTTCTTGAGTTTAATTAGATCCCATTTGTCAATTTTGGCTTTTGTTGCCATTGCTTTTGGTGTTTTAGTCATGAAGTCCTTGCCCACGCCTATGTCCTGAATGGTATTGCCTAGGTTTTCTTGTAGGATTTTAATGGTTTTAGGTCTAACATTTAAATCTTTAATCCATCTTGAATTAGTTTTTGTATAAGGTGTAAGGAAGGGATCCAGTTTCAGCTTTCTACATATGGCTAGCCAGTTTTCCCAGCACCATTTATTAAATAGGGAATCCTTTCCCCATTTCTTGTTTTTGTCAGGTTTGTCAAAGATCAGATAGTTGTAGATATGCGGCATCATTTCCGAGGGCTCTGTTCTATTCCATTGATCTATGTCTCTGTTGTGGTACCAGTACCATGCTGTTTTGGTTACTGTAGCCTTGTAGTATAGTTTGAAGTCAGGTAGCGTGATGCCTCCAGCTTTGTTCTTTTGGCTTAGGATTGACTTGGCGATGCGGGCTCCTTTTTGGTTGCATATGAACTTTAAAGTAGTTTTTTCCAGTTCTGTGAAGAAAGTCATTGGTAGCTTGATGGGGATGGCATTGAATCTATAAATTACCTTGGGCAGTATGGCCATTTTCACGATATTGATTCTTCCAACCCATGAGCATGGAATGTTCTTCCATTTGTTTGTATCCTCTTTTATTTCATTGAGCAGTGGTTTGTAGTTCTCCTTGAAGAGGTCCTTCACATCCCTTGTAAGTTGGATTCCTAGGTATTTTATTCTCTTTGAAGCAATTGTGAATGGGAGTTCACGCATGATTTGACTCTCTGTCTGTGATTGGTGTACAAGAATGCTTGTGATTTTTGTACATTGATTTTGTATCCTGAGACTTTGCTGAAGTTGCTAATCAGCTTAAGGAGATTTTGGGCTGAGATGATGGGGTTTTCTAGATAGACAATCATGTCATCTGCAAACATGGACAATTTGACTTCCTCTTTTCCTAATTGAATACCCTTTATTTCCTTCTCCTGCCTGATTGCCCTGGCCAGAACTTCCAGCACTATGCTGAATACGAGCAGTGAGAGAGGGCATCCCTGTCTTGTGCCAGTTTTCAGAGGGAATGCTTCCAGGTTTTGCCCATTCCGTATGATATTGGCTGTGGGTTTGTCATAGATAGCTTTTATTATTTTGAGATACGTCCCATCAATACCTAATTTATTGAGAGTTTTTAGCATGAAGAGTTGTAGAATTTTGTCAAAGGCCCTTTCTGCATTTATTGAGATAATCATGTGGTTTTTGTCTTTGGTTCTGTTTATATGCTGGATTACATTTATTGATTTGCATATGTCGAACCAGCCTTGCATCCCAGGGATGAAGCCCCCTTGATCATGGTGGATCAGCTTTTTGATGTGCTGCTGGATTCAGTTTGCCAGTGTTTTATTGAGGATTTTTGCATCAATGTTCATCAAGGATATTGGTCTGAAATTCTCTTTTTTGGTTATGTCTCTGCCAGGCTTTGGTATCAGGACGATGCTGGCTTCATAAAATGTGTTAGGGAGGATTCCCTCTTTTTCTATCGACTGGAATAGTTTCAGAAGGAATGGTACCAGTTCCTCCTTGTACCTCTGGTAGAATTCAGCTGTGAATCCATCAGGTCCTGGACTCTTTTTGGTTGGTAAGCTATTGATTATTGCCACAATTTCAGAACCTGTTATTGGTCTATTCAGAGATTCAACTTCTTCCTGATTTAGTCTTGGGAGGGTGTATTTGTCGAGGAATTTATCCATTTCTTCTAGATTTTCTAGTTTATTTGCATAGAGGTGTTTGTAGTATTCTCTGATGGTAGATTGTATTTCTGTGGGATCGGTGGTGATATCCCCTTTTTCATTTTTTATTGCATCTATTTGATTCTTCTCTCTTTTCTTCTTTATTAGTCTTGCTAGCGGTCTATCAATTTTGTTGATCTTTTCAAAAAACCAGGTCCTGGATTCATTAATTTTTTGAAGGGTTTTTTGTGTCTCTATTTCCTTCAGTTCTGCTCTGGTTTTAGTTATTTCTAGCCTTCTGCTACCTTTTGAATGTGTTTGCTCTTGCTTTTCTAGTTCTTTTAATTGTGATGTTAGGGTGTCAATTTTGGATCTTTCTTGCTTTCTCTTATGGGCATTTAGGCTCTAAATTTCCCTCTACGCACTGGGCATTTCCCTCTACGCACTTTCTCTTATGGGCATTAGGCTCTAAATTTCCCTCTACGCACTGCTTTGAACGTGTCCCAGAGATTCTGGTATGTTGTGTCTTTGTTCTCATTGGTTTCAAAGAACATCTTTATTTCTGCCTTCATTTCATTATGTACCCAATAGTCATTCAGGAGCAGGTTGTTCAGTTTCCATGCAGTTGAGCGGTTTTGAATGAGTTTCTTAATCCTGAGTTCTAGTTTGATTGCACTGTGGTCTGAGAGACAGTTTGTTATAATTTCTGTTCTTTTACATTTGCTGAGGAAAGTTTTACTTCCAACTATGGGGTCAATTTTGGAATTGGTGTGGTGTGGTGCTGAAAAAAATGTATATTCTGTTGATTTGGGGTGGAGAGTTCTGTAGATGTCTATTAGGTCCACTTTGTGCAGAGCTGAGTTCAATTCCTGGATATCCTTGTTAACTTTCTGTCTCATTGATCTGTCTAATGTTGACAGTGGGGTGTTAAAATCTCCCATTATTATTGTGTGGGAGTTTAAGTCCCTTTGTAGGTCACTCAGGACTTGCTTTATGAATCTGGGTGCTCCTGTGTTGGATGCATATATATTTAGGATAGTTAGCTCTTCTTGTTGAATTGATCCCTTTACCATTATGTAATGGCCTTCTTTGTCTCTTTTGATCTTTGTTGGTTTAAAGTCTATTTTATCAGAGACTAGGATTGCAACCCCTGCCTTTTTTTGTTTTCCATTTGCTTGATAGATCTTCCTCCATCCCTTTATTTTGAGTCTATGTGTGTCTCTGCACGTGAAATGGGTTTCCTGAATACAGCACACTGATGGGTCCTGACTCTTTATCCAGTTTGCCAGTCTGTGTCTTTTAATTGGAGCATTTAGCCCATTTACATTTAACGTTAATATTGTTATGTGTGAATCTGATCCTGTCATTATGATGTTAGTTGGTTATTTTGCTCGTTAGTTGATGCAGTTTCTTCCTAGCCTCGATGGTCTTTACAATTTGGCATGTTTTTGCAGTGGCTGGTACCGGTTGTTCCTTTCCATGTTTAGTGCTTCCTTCAGGAGCTCTTTTAGGGCAGGCCTGGTGGTGACAAAATCACTCAGCGTTTGCTTGTCTGTAAAGTATTTTATTTCTCCTTCACTTATGAAGCTTAGTTTGGCTGGATATCAAATTCTGGATTGAAAATTCTTTTCTTTAAGAATGTTGAATATCAGCCCACACTCTCTTCTGGCTTGTAGAGTTTCTGCCAAGAGATCAGCTGTTAGTCTGATGGGCTTCCCTTTGTGGGTAACGCGACCTTTCTCTCTGGCTGCCCTTAACATTTTTTCCTTCATTTCAACTTTGGTGAATCTGACAATTATGTGTCTTGGATTTGCTCTTCTCGAGGAGTATCTTTGTGGCGTTCTCTGTATTTCCTGAATCTGAATGTTGGCCTGCCTTGCTAGATTGGGGAAGTTCTCCTGGATAATATCCTGCAGAGTGTTTTCCAACTTGGTTCCATTCTCCCCGTCATTTTCAGGTACAGCAATCAGACGTAGATTTGGTCTTTTCACATAGTCCCAAATTTCTTGGAGGCTTTGTTCGTTTCTTTTTATTCTTTTTTCTCTAAACTTCCCTTCTCGCTTCATTTCATTCATTTCATCTTCCATCAGCGATACCCTTTCTTCCAGTTGATCGCATCTGCTACTGAGGCTTCTGCAATCTTCGCGTAGTTCTCGAAACTTGGCTTTCAGCTCCATCAGCTCCTTTAAGCCCTTCTCTCCATTGGTTATTCTAGTTATCCATTCTTCTAATTTTTTTTCAAAGATTTTAACTTCTTTGCTATTGTTTTGAATTTCCTCCCGTAGCTCAGAGTAGTTTGATCATTTAAAGCCTTCTTCTCTCAACTCGTCAAAGTCATCCTCCATCCAGCTTTGTTCTGTTGCTGGTGAGGAACTGCATTCCTTTGGAGGAGGAGAGGTGCCCTGCTTTTTAGAGTTTCCAGTTTTTCTGCTCTGTTTTTTCCCCATCTTTGTGGTTTTATCTACTTTTGGTCTTTGATGATGGTGATGTACAGATGGGCTTTTGGTGTGGATGTCCTTTCTGTTTGTTAGTTTTCCTTCTACCAGACAGGACCCTCAGCTGCAGGTCTGTTGGAGTTTACCAGAGGTCCACTCCAGACCCTGTTTGGCTGGGTGTCAGCAGCGGTGGCTGCAGAACAGCGGATTTTCGTGAGACCACAAATTCAGCTGTCTGATAGTTCCTCTGAAAGTTTTGTCTCAGAGGAGTACCCGGCTGAGTGAGGTGTCAGTCTGTCCCTACTGGGGGGGGTGCCTCCCAGTTAGGCTGCTCAGGGGTGAGGGAGTCACTTTAGGAGGCAGTATGTCCGTTCTCAGATCTCCAGCTGCGTGCTGGGACAACCACTACTCTCTTCAAAGCTGTGAGTCAGACAGGGACATTTAAGTCTGTGGAGGTTCCTGCTGAATTTTTGTTTGTCTGTGCCCTGCCCCCAGAGGTGGAGCCTACAGAGGCAGGCAGGCCTCCTTGAGCTGTGGTGGGCTCCACCCAGTTCGAGCTTCCTGGCTGCTTTGTTTACCTAAGCAAGCCTGGGCAATGGTGGGCACCCCTCCCCCAGCCTCGCTGCCGCCTTGCAGTTTGATCTCAGACCGCTGTGCTAGCAATCAGTGAGACTCTGTGGGCATAAGACCCTCCAAGCCAGGTGCGGGACACAATCTCCTAGTGTGCCGTTTTCCAGGCCCGTTGGAAAAGCGCAGTGTTAATGTGGGACTGACCCGATATTCCAGGTGCCGTCTGTTACCCCTTTCTTTGACTAGGAAAGGGAACTCCCTGACCCCTTGCGCTTCCTGAGTGAGGCAATGCCTCACCCTGCTTCGGCTCATGCACAGTGAGCTTCACCGACTGTCCTGCACCCACTGTTTGGCACTCCCTAGTGAGACGAAAGCTGTACCTCAAACAGAAATGCAGAAATCACCCCTCTTCTGTGTCGCTCAGGCTGGGAGCTTTAGACAGGAGCTGTTCCTATTTGGCCATCTTGGCTCCACCCCCCCAAGGTTCTTAAATGTGGATGCAAATAATATTTGAAGGAGAATCTGAGACTGCACCCACGCTCTGGAAACAACCAGTAAGCTTATGCACCTACCCTGATCTCTAGATCATTCTTCTTTGGTTAGAATTAAAATCACATCATTATTTTAACTCACAGCTTTTCTATATCTTTTTATTTATTTATTTATTTATTTATTTTTATTTTTATTTTTATTTTGAGATGGAGTCTTGCTCTGTCCCCCAGGCTGGAGTGCAGTGGCGCGATCTCGGCTCACTGCAAGCTCCGCCTCCCGGGTTCACGCCATTCTCCTGCCTCAGCCTCTCCGAGTAGCTGGGACTACAGGCGCCCACCAACACGCCTGGCTAATTTTTTTTTTTTTTTTTGTATTTTTAGTAGAGACAGGGTTTCACCATGTTCTTTTTTAATAAGTGTATTCACAGAAAAGCAATGAGATGTGTTCTTGCAAAATGAGCCACTCAGCTAGTTTCTGAAGGGTTAATGTTTAATAGTAGCATTCCCATTGCTACTGTATATTCTTCAGTTGCTAATGTTGTGATTTCTATCAGAAATACTTCATTCATGTCATCTGTCCAGCAGTCCGTGGTGAAATGAAGAAAAGCAATAGTACCTAGGTTGTCAAAAAGCTATGTATTGAATTTAAAAGAGTGCAGGATACTGAGATATGTTATTCCTACATTTTAGTGTTAAAAGTTATTTTCTTTTGTGTAATAATAGTGATAAAAAGTTGTTGTCATCATAGTCTTTGCCCTGTAAAGTAGAAGCTGATTACACTGTAGTGATTTCCAACCTTTATACACACACAACACAACACAACCATATACAAAGCAAAATCCAAATCTGTTCAAGAGAACTCAATGGTATCTCAGGGGAAAAAAGGTTCAAAATTAGGGATTTGAATTATTCTATGTGACGTTATTAATAATATTTTGAAGGGCAATTGACAGTCACCTAGAAGGTCAGAAACAATTGTTTGAAACAGATTTCTCCAAATCAAGTGAAACAAATCTCCCCCAATCCCCATATCACGACATAATGTATACTGAAACTGGTTTTGCATAAACAACATATTCAATTGGCAGGTTGTGAATACATTCAGAGAGTTATTGATAACCTTTCATCATGATTTTCTAACTTTGTTTTGCTCTACCACTCCTGAGTTATAAGCTCATCAACAACTCATTGAAAAAATGATGTATACAGAGTGAGTGAAAAAAAATGATGTATATCTAGTTAATCCAGTTGGTAAGAAGCAACTTCTCTGTATACTACTTTTGACATAAATTTATAGGCCATGTTGAACACTCTCTTTTTATAAATATTATTTTGTGACTACATATACTGGTATTTGATTTACAAATATAAGAATGATTTGAGAATTTGAAAAGTGAACATAAAAACATATTAAATATACTTTTAAGATAAAATATAATTTTGCTTTTAATTATCGAAAACAATTAGTGACAATGTAAAACATTCTATATAGATGATATCTAAATATGTGTAAGAAAAATAAAATAAATCAATTTTTTTCTTAGCCAGATATGTTTGATTTAAGTAGACACAACTTACGTACATTGTATTTGTAATGTTTGGTGCTTTTATGATACAAATTAACAAGTACATTTTAAAATTTACTTTTGACACCTTGTAGTGCAAAAAAATAAATAAATACTCAAAAAAATATATATAATGAGGTATATCAGAAGACACAGACCAAAGATGCTCCCATTAGCCAAATCTGGAACAATTAGAGCATGATAATAACCAAAAATAAAATGCTGATTGTAATGGATTGCAATCCTTAGAATAATATAAATATCCTTGGATCTAGCCGAAATAAGTAAATAAAATAAATAAATAAGGGATGGTACTTCGTTACAGAAGAATTTTGATTAACAAATGTAGAAAAAAAATGATGTAAACAGAAAATCACTATTTGGAAAGCACATATCACCAAATAGTAATGATTTTGAATTTATGTTTAGAATATTTAGAATCACCAATAGATGCTAAAATTACTGAGTAAAAGCAAAATGAGGGACAAGTATTTGCATAGTCCCAAAGTATCTCTTCACAAATCACTTATTCATTACAACAGGAAAAATAACTTTATAGTAGAGAAATCTGGCAGACACCACCTTCACCAAAGAGTCAAGTTTTACTACAAGTGATGGAACGTGCTAATATTAAGAACCACTGAGATGTGAAACAGCAAGGACTAAACATCACTTCCATTATATTATTGCCAAAAAATGCCTACCATGATTTTCATCATAAGGAAACCTCACACAAGTGAAAATTGAGGGATGTTCAACTAAATATATTTTTCGGTACTCTTCAAACATGAAACGGTCTCAAAGACAGATTGAAGAAATGTCATAGATGGGAGGGAACTAAGGTGATAACAGTTAAATGCAATATGTGACCTAGACTAGGCTTTGAACCAGAAATTGAACATTTTCACACAATTGGCAACATTTGGAGAAAGTTTGTAGATTAGTTAACAGCATCATATCAATATTAATTTCTTGGTTGGATAGCTGTAGTGTAGTGACATAAGATGTTAACATCTGGAGATGTTGGGTAAAGGGTACTGCCAGTAGGAAACACACTCACAGTGCTATTTTTCTATTCTCTCACTGAAAATAATCAATAAAATACTTCTATGACCAAATGTGCGGGGATTTCTCCCAACTAACAAGCAATTAATCAATTTTGCAATAGACATCAGGTGGATGTCCTCTAATTCAATTCCATTTTGACACTATCTACCTGGGTATAGCATCAGATCCCACTAGTGGAGGGATTAGTCCTGCACTTTCAATGCCAGTTGCAACCCCCTGGTTGTTTTACCTGTGCTTTGGACTAACTGGCTATAAATTAGGGATTTCATGACTCTTTCTTTTGTTTGATTCATTTGCTAGAGTGGCTCACAGAACTCAGGGAAACACTTAATTAGGTGTACTGGCTTATTATAAAGAATATTACAAAGGATATAAGTGAAGAGATGCATAGGGCGAAGTATGGGAGAAAGATCACAGACTTCACACACAAGGTATAGGAGAGCTTCCATGCTTTCTCCTGTCATACCACCTTCCAGGAACCTCCATGCGTCCAGTTATTCATAAGCTCTCCATACCCAATCCTCTTGGGCCTTTATGGAGACTTCATTGAATAAGCATGATTGAAGTGTGAACTGTGTAGAAATGTGATTGGACAAACAAGGAATAATCTAATACTAGTAGACTGAACGGGGAAACCCTGCAAGGCCTATCTGTTCAGATTCTTCTTGGCCTCTGCGCAACATTCCTTCCTCCAGTGTATGAAGCAGGACCCCTTCTGAAATGAAGGCCTTATGATCTGCCATCATACAAGATAGGTCAGAGAATGTCCTTATGGTCAGCTCCAAGTCAGAAAAGAAGGGGAGGAGTCTTGCCTTGGGAAGAAAAAGTAGCAGGTGAAAGGAGAGAAGGAGAGGAATAGAGAGAGATTCTGTTTTCTGAGGTCTGAATTGCCCCATGGGATTTGTTAGCTAGGAACCGTGGATGAAAACCAATATACATATCATAATATCACAGGTACACAGGAATTCACTGTACTGCAACTTTTTGTTAATCAATTGCAAATTGAAAATCAAATAATAAAAATGATTTGTTAAAGTTTTTGTAAATTTTTAAGAAAGTTCATCCAGAGCTCCATGGGAACATCATACATAAGGACCTTGATAGGAATTTAGAGAAAGGAGCTGTCTTGTTTGCCTGGAGAATCCCATGCCCTGCCTACTCCCTGGTCTTTGCTGCTTCTCCCTGAACACAGCTGAGACCGATTCGTCCTCTACAAGATCCCCATAGACCATGTCTTTAGAACCAAATCTTACTTTAGACAAGAAGATTCGCCACAATCAGTTTTAGCCACATGTGAATGGTATTGCTAGTTCAGTCCTCAACTTGTACCATAGTTCCAGTAAGAAAGTGTCTGCTTTGTCCTACTAAACTTCTCTAGGTGACCATTTTAGTTCTTCTGTCCTTTTAGCACTATAGTCCTTCCTTCCTCTTGCACTGTCACCTATTTTTAAATGGGAGACCTCCCAGATGCCAAATACTTGTCATCATGTCTGCGCAGACATGATTCCTCTGAAATCCTTATCTCTTATGCCATCTCCATTACTTCACAGTGACCCTCACCAAGAACCAGCTCCTTGTTTGCATTTTAGGTTATTCCTTGTCTGTCTTCCAGAATCTATGGATGTATGCCATCATAAACTTCCTGTAGTATATTAATTTCCCCAGCTCATTCCTTATCCCAGCAAGTAGCCTGAATATGGCTACAAAGGGTGCCCAGCCAAGCTTTAGTGCTTCACCCACCGCCTTCACATGGGTGCTATGGTTCTTCTTACATACCTGAAGTGCCCCCTAACAACCTAGAAGATGACAATACGCATCACGAACTACCCACGAGGAGCCATTCTAATAGGGACTGGGGAGGGATTTTGAGGCTATAACATTCAACGTTGCTTTTTGTGGCCACACTATGTAAAAGGTAGCTGCTATCAGGGGAATAGAAATTAAAATTAGATAACTCAGCAAACATAATCAGGAACAGAGGGTGCTATTTCCTAATTTTGTTCTCAAAAAAGATCTACACTGCATTTTTTTAATACGGAAATTTTACTCGATTTTACCTTGTCTGTTTGGACTAATTATAAAGAACTTGAAGGGCCATGACACACTGTAATTTGTGCTTTTTCTAAGTTGTAGACCTTATAATGCACATAAATGGAATTGACTGCCCATCCCCTGCGTTTCGGCATGATTTTATTGTTCTGTAATACAAATGTGTGTGCAGCAGCACTCATGAAGAATGTGAGAGGCTACATGTTGCTCAGAGAACGTCACTGCAATTTAAATGCCCTAATTGTTTATTCTAGTTGTATACTGGAAATTACAAAATTGACTTTTTTCTCATTATATGAGTTGTGAATGGCAAAGACTTTATGCTTAGTTGTATTTTATTTTTTCTTATTTCTGCATATGATTTTTTTTTTCAAGTTGACCTAGTTTTTTTCCAGGGGTAAAGGGTACAGTAATTTGAGAGAAGCTTCAACCTGTGCGGCTGCATTGTTCAATGTAGTAGCCACATTTAAATAACCACAGGTGGCTATTTAAATTAAAATTTAAATGAATTAAAATTGGAGAGAATTAAAAATTCAATTCCTCATTTACACTAGATACATTTCAAATATTCAACAGCCACATGCGCCTAGTGGCTACTGTATTGTGAGTGCATTTCTGTGATGGAGAAAGTTCTCTTGGACAACATGTTAATCTAAAGCATAAAGAATTTTAGAGGTTTTCTGATGGTAATATGTATGAAATATATAAACGATATCACAGAGAAATGGGTAACTCTCAAAAAGACGTGGTAACATCATAATGAAAAGCAGGAGAGGTTATAGAATGCTAAATGCACATTTTTTCCTTAATAAAAATATTCATGACCTTATGAATTGAATTATGCTAAATTTCTATATAATGTTGTATGCTATTGTGAGATGATTTTCTCTGCAATGATACTAGTCAAAAGCATATTTTTTGCTATAAGTTTTAAACATCAAATCACAATTTTCTTCTGACTGCTTAGCAGTCCACAGTAGCTTGAAAAATGTAAGATACCTGTCTTACAAAATTGCAGTCTAACATATAATGCCTCATTTGGAAAAATATATCCAGATGCTTTCATACAAATTTCTGTAGGTCAATTTTCAAACCCTTTCAAGTGTTAAATCCCATATACTATTGAATTAAATCAGATTTAAAAGAAATAGCTATAACAATAATAATATCCATTTAGATGATCTCAATATGCAGAAAGAATTTGTTTTGCACACACATAGCTTAAAATGTTCAACACATTGAAGATGAAAAGTATAGCAATTAAAATAGATGTAAAGCTGGGAATTTTTTAAAAAGTATGTATACTCATACCATGATTTTACTAGAGAAAAATCACTTTGATTCTTTCATACTACTTCTCACATAATTTTAACTTTGTAAAACAAAAATGCTGGGCAAGCTAACGGAGAATTCTCCTGAAAAGAAGCACAAAGGTGAACAACACACAGAAATGTCCTTCGAGAAACTCACAGTCGGCTGAGGTAGGCAGACATGCACACAAAAGTAGGATGCTTGATACAATTTAGTCTCTTCAGCAGCAGTGGTAGACCATTTACAAAAGTGGCTGACTAGACAGTCTAACAGTTTGCCTATTTTGACTGGCTGCAGTTGTCAGGTTTACGCTAAGAGTTGGCCAGTCATGCCTAATATGTCATACCTCAACTTCAGATATAAAATTTCTTTTTTTTTTTTATTATACTTTAGGTTTTAGGGTACATGTGCACAATGTGCAGGTTTGTTACATATGTATCCATGTGCCATGTTGATTTCCTGCACCCATTAACTCGTCATTTAGCATTAGGTATATCTCCTAATGCTGTCCCTCCCCCCTCCCCCAACCCCACAACAGTCCCCGGAGTGTGATGTTCCCCTTCCTGTGTCCATGAGTTCTCATTGTTCAATTCCCACCTATGAGTGAGAACATGTGGTGTTTGGTTTTTTGTCCTTGCAATAGTTTACTGAGAATGATGTTTTCCAGTTTCATCCATGTCCCTACAAAGGACATGAACTCATCATTTTTATGGCTGCATAGTATTCCATGGTGTATATGTGCCACATTTTCTTAATCCAGTCTATTGTTGTTGGACATTTGGGTTGGTTCCAAGTCTTTGCTATTGTGAATAGTGCCGCAATAAACATACGTGTGCATGTGTCTTTATAGCAGCATGATTTATAGTCCTTTGGGTATATACCCAGTAATGGGATGGCTGGGTCAAGTGGTATTTCTAGTTCTAGATCCCTGAGGAATCGCCACACTGACTTCCACAATGGTTGAACTAGTTTACAGTCCCACCAACAGTGTAAAAGTGTTCCTATTTCTCCACATCCTCTCCAGCACCTGTTGTTTCCTGATTTTTTAATGATGGCCATTCTAACTGATGTGAGATGGTATCTCATTGTGGTTTTGATTTGCATTTCTCTGATGGCCAGTGATGATGAGCATTTCTTCATGTGTTTTTTGGCTGCATAAATGTCTTCTTTTGAGAAATGTCTGTTCATGTCCTTTGCCCACTTTTTGATGGGGTTGTTTGTTTTTTTCTTGTAAATTTGTTTGAGTTCATTGTAGATTCTGGATATTAGCCCTTTGTCAGATGAGTAGGTTGCAAAAATTTTCTCCCATTCTGCAGGTTGCCTGTTCACTCTGATGGTAGTTTCTTTTGCCGTGCAGAAGCTCTTTAGTTTAATGAGATCCCATTTGTCAATTTTGGCTTTTGTTGCCATTGCTTTTGGTGTTTTAGACATGAAGTCCGTGCCCACGCCTATGTCCTGAATGGTATTGCCTAGGTTCTCTTGTAGGATTTTAATGGTTTTAGGTCTAACATTTAAGTCTTTAATCCATCTTGAATTAATTTTTGTGTAAGGTGTAAGGAAGGGATCCAGTTTCACCTTTCTACATATGGCTAGCCAGTTTTCCCAGCACCATTCATTAAATAGGGAATCCTTTCCCCATTGCTTGTTTTTGTCAGGTTTGTCAAAGATCAGATAGTTGTATATATGCGGCATCATTTCTGAGGGCTCTGTTCTGTTCCATTGATCTATGTCTCTGTTGTGGTACCAGTACCATGCTGTTTTGGTTACTGTAGCCTTGTAGTATAGTTTGAAGTCAGGTAGCGTGATGCCTCCAGCTTTGTTCTTTTGGCTTAGGATTGACTTGGCGATGCGGCTGTTTTTTGGTTCCATATGAACTTTAAAGTAGTTTTTTCCAATTCTGTGAAGAAAGTCATTGGTAGCTTGATGGGAATGGCATTGAATCTATAAATTACCTTGGGCAGTATGGCCATTTTCATGATATTGATTCTTCCAACCCATGAGCATGGAATGTTCTTCCATTTGTTTGTATCCTCTTTTATTTCATTGAGCAGTGGTTTGTAGTTCTCCTTGAAGAGGTCCTTCACATCTCTTGTAAGTTGGATTCCTAGCTATTTTATTCTCTTTGAAGCAATTGTGAATGGGAGTTCACTCGTGATTTGGCTCTCTGTTTGTCTGTGATTGGTGTACAAGAATGCTTGTGATTTTTGTACATTGATTTTGTATCCTGAGACTTTGCTGAAGTTGCTAATCAGCTTAAGGAGATTTTGGGCTGAGACAATGGGGTTTTCTAGATATACAATCATGTCATCTGCAAACAGGGACAATTTGACTTCCTCTTTTCCTAATTGAATACCCTTTATTTCCTTCTCCTGCCTGATTGCTCTGGCCAGAACTTCCAGCACTATGTTGAATAGGAGTGGTGAGAGAGGGCATCCCTGTCTTGTGCCAGTTTTCAGAGGGAATGCTTCCAGTTTTTGCCCATTCAGTATGATATTGGCTGTGGGTTTGTCATAGATAGCTCTTATTATTTTGAGATACGTCCCATCAATTCCTAATTTATTGAGAGTTTTTACCATGAAGAGTTGTTGAATTTTGTCAAAGGCCTTTTCTGCATCTATTGAGATAATCATGTGGTTTTTGTCTTTGGTTCTGTTTATATGCTGGATTACATTTATTGATTTGCGTATGTTGAACCAGCCTTGCATCCCAGGGATGAAGCCCACTTGATTATGGTCGATAAGCTTTTTGATGTGCTGCTGGATTTGGTTTGCCAGTATTTTATTGAGGATTTTTGCATCAATGTTCATCAAGGATATTGGTCTGAAATTCTCTTTTTTGGTTATGTCTCTGCCAGGCTTTGGTATCAGGATGATGCTGGCTTCATAAAATGTGTTAGGGAGGATTCCCTCTTTTTCTATCGATTGGAATAGTTTCAGAAGGAATGGTACCAGTTCCTCCTTGTACCTCTGGTAGAATTCAGCTGTGAATCCATCAGGTCCTGGACTCTTTTTGGTTGGTAAGCTATTGATTATTGCCACAATTTCAGAACCTGTTATTGGTCTATTCAGAGATTCAACTTCTTCCTGATTTAGTCTTGGGAGGGTGTATTTGTCGAGGAATTTATCCATTTCTTCTAGATTTTCTAGTTTATTTGCATAGAGGTGTTTGTAGTATTCTCTGATGGTAGATTGTATTTCTGTGGGATCGGTGGTGATATCCCCTTTTTCATTTTTTATTGTGTCTATTTGATTCTTCTCTCTTTTCTTCTTTATTAGTCTCGCTAGCGGTCTATCAATTTTGTTGATCTTTTCAAAAAACCAGGTCCTGGATTCATTAATTTTTTGAAGGGTTTTTTGTGTCTCTATTTCCTTCAGTTCTGCTCTGATTTTAGTTATTTCTAGCCTTCTGCTAGCTTTTGAATGTGTTTGCTCTTGCTTTTCTAGTTCTTTTAATTGTGATGTTAGGGTGTCAATTTTGGATCTTTCCTGCTTTCTCTTGTGGGCATTTAGTGCTATAAATTTCCCTGTACACACTGCTTTGAACGTGTCCCAGAGATTCTGGTATGTTGTGTCTTTGTTCTCATTGGTTTCAAAGAACATCTTTATTTCTGCCTTCATTTCATTATGTACCCAATAGTCATTCAGGAGCAGGTTGTTCAGTTTCCATGTAGTTGAGTGGTTTTGAGTGAGTTTCTTAATCCTGAGTTCTAGTTTGATTGCACTGTGGTCTGAGAGACAGTTTGTTATAATTTCTGTTCTTTTACATTTGCTGAGGAGAGCTTTACTTCCAACTATGTGGTCAATTTTGGAATAGGTGTCGTGTGGTGCTGAAAAAAACGTATATTCTGTGGATTTGGGGTGGAGAGTTCTGTAGATGTCTATTAGGTCCACTTTGTGCAGCGCTGAGTTCAATTCCTGGATATCCTTGTTAACTTTCTGTCTCGTTGATCTGTCTAATGTTGACAGTGGGGTGTTAAAATCTCCCATTATTATTGTGTGGGAGTTTAAGTCCCTTTGTAGGTCACTCAGGACTTGCTTTATGAATCTGCGTGCTCCTGTGTTGGATGCATATATATTTAGGATAGTTAGCTCTTCTTGATGAATTGATCCCTTTACCATTATGTAATGGCCTTCTTTGTCTCTTTTGATCTTTGTTGGTTTAAAGTCTATTTTATCAGAGACTAGGATTGCAACCCCTGCCTTTTTTTGTTTTCCATTTGCTTGATAGATCTTCCTCCATCCCTTTATTTTGAGTCTATGTGTGTCTCTGCACGTGAAATGGGTTTCCTGAATACAGCACACTGATGGGTCCTGACTCCTTATCCAGTTTGCCAGTCTGTGTCTTTTAATTGGAGCATTTAGCCCATTTACATTTAACGTTAATATTGTTATGTGTGAATCTGATCCTGTCATTATGATGTTAGTTGGTTATTTTGCTCATTAGTTGATGCAGTTTCTTCCTAGCCTTGATGGTCTTTACAATTTGGCATGTTTTTGCAGTGGCTGGTACCGGTTGTTCCTTTCCATGTTTAGTGCTTCCTTCAGGAGCTCTTTTAGGGCAGGCCTGATGGTGACAAAATCACTCAGCGTTTGCTTGTCTGTAAAGTATTTTATTTGTCCTTCACTTATGAAGCTTAGTTTGGCTGGATATGAAATTCTGGGTTGAAAATTCTTTTCTTTAAGAATGTTGAATATCGGCCCCCACTCTCTTCTGGCTTGTAGAGTTTCTGCCAAGAGATCAGCTGTTAGTCTGATGGGCTTCCCTTTGTGGGTAACGCGACCTTTCTCTCTGGCTGCCCTTAACATTTTTTCCTTCATTTCAACTTTGGCCGAATCTGACAATTATGTGTCTTGGAGTTGCTCTTCTCGAAGGGTATCTTTGTGGCATTCTCTGTATTTCCTGAATCTGAATGTTGGCCTGCCTTGCTAGATTGGGGAATTTCTCCTGGATAATATCTTGCAGAATGTTTTCCAACTTGGTTCCATTCTCCCCGTCATTTTCAGGTACACCAATCAGACGTAGGTTTGGTCTTTCCACATAGTCCCAAATTTCTTGGAGGCTTTGTTCATTTCTTTTTATTCTTTTTTCTCTAAACTTCCCTTTTCACTTCATTTCATTCATTTCATCTTCCATCAGCGATACCCTTTCTTCCAGTTGATCGCATCTGCTACTGAGGCTTCTGCAATCTTCGCGTAGTTCTCGAAACTTGGCTTTCAGCTCCATCAGCTCCTTTAAGCCCTTCTCTCCATTGGTTATTCTAGTTATCCATTCTTCTAAATTTTTTTCAAAGTTTTTAACTTCTTTGCTATTGTTTTGAATTTTCTCCCATAGCTCAAAGTAGTTTGATCATCTAAAGCCTTCATCTCTCAACTCGTCAAAGTCATCCTCCATCCAGCTTTGTTCCATTGCTGGTGAGGAATTGGGTTCCTTTGGATGAGGAGAGGTGCTGTGCTTTTTAGAGTTTCCAGTTTTTCTGCTCTGTTTTTTCCCCATCTTTGTGGTTTTATCTACTTTTGGTCTTTGATGATGGTGATGTACAGATGGGTTTTTGGTGTGGATGTCCTTTCTGTTTGTTAGTTTTCCTTCTACCAGACAGGACCCTCAGCTGCAGGTCCATTGAAGTTTACTAGAGGTCCACTCCAGACCCTGTTTGGCTGGGTGTCAGCAGCAGTGGCTGCAGAGCAGCGGATTTTGGTGAGACCACAAATTCAGCTGTCTGATAGTTCCTCTGGAAGTTTTGTCTCAGAGGAGTACCCGGCCGAGTGAGGTGTCAGTCTGTCCCTACTGGGGGGGTGCCTCCCATTTAGGCTGCTTAGTGATGCGGGACCCACTTTAGGAGGCAGTCTGTCTGTTCTCAGATCTCCAGCTGCATGCTGGGAGAACCACTACTCTCTTCAAAGCTGTGAGTCACACAGGGACATTTAATTCTGAGGTGGTTCCTGCTCACTTTTTGTTTGTCTGTGCCCTGCCCCCAGAGGTGGAGCCTACAGAGGCAGGCAGGCCTCCTTGAGCTGTGGTGGGCTCCACCCAGTTCGAGCTTCCTGGCTGCTTTGTTTACCTAAGCAAGCCTGGGCGATGGTGGGAGCCCCTCCCCCAGCCTCGCTGCCGCCTTGCAGCTTGATCTCAGACTGCAGTGCTAGCAATCAGTGAGACTCCGTGGGCATAGGACCCTCAGAGCCAGGTGCGGGACACAATCTCCTGGTGTGCCGTTTTCCAAGGCCGTTGGAAAAGCTCAGTATTAGGGTGGGACTGACCCGATATTCCAGGTGCCATCTGTTACCCCTTTCTTTGACTAGGAAAGGGAACTCCCTCACCCCTTGTGCTTCCCGAGTGAGGCAATGCCCTGCCCTGCTTCAGCTTGCGCACAGTGTGCTTCACCAACTGTCCTGCACCCACTGTTTGGCACTCCCTAGTGAGATGAAACTGGTACCTCAAACAGAAATGCAGAAATCACCTGTCTTCTGTTTTGCTCAGGCTGGGAGCTGGAGACCGGAGCTATTCCTATTAGGCCATCTTGGCTCCACCCCCCTCAGATACAAAATTTCTAAAGTGGGTGATGATGATACAATTTTCACATGCCTTGACCCTGCTATGAGCTCTGGCTTCCAAAACTTTCATTTATATGTCTTTGTCATTGCAACAGTACCTTTTCATAAGTAGAACTTTTCATATATTCTAGCAAGTGTTTCTCTTCGAACCCTCAATTGCTTCATGCATCTCATTAATTAGTCATTTACTTTCTCATTGATGTGGATCAGTCCCACTGAACACTCCTCAAGAAGAGTTGGTACTTCCTTCCTTAACCATATTCTATTGCAGCTCTTAAAGATCACAAGTATGGTATTCTGTATTGCATTTATTTGTTTAAAAGCCTGTCTCCCATACTAGATAATATTTTATGGCAAGAAATTATGTCTTAGTAGCTTTGTCCCTCAAGTTTTTCAGTCCTAAATCTTTGTTGAATAACATAAATAAATATGCTGCTACAAATAACTTATTATTTTTTCGATTATGTTATTTCCTGAAGGAAACCTTCACTGCCTCACCTGAACCAAATTCTCCTGGATGTCTCTTTTGTTGTACTTATCAAAATATAGATAACACTTTTATAAATTGAGGGATTTATTAATGTTTGTTTCCTACCTTGAAAATAGGTCCTTGAAAGCACAGACCCCATCTGTTGGATGGAATAGCAGAATAGTTAGCTAAGGTTATTATGTGGAAAGTGGAAATAAATAAGAACACAGCAGAAAGATCACAACTGGGATTGCAGGTTTGGTCCTCACCTAGTTTGAGTGATATTTATAGCATTGAAATTAAATGACTATGTGTACAGAGTGAAAAAAGAAGATCAAGGAACCAGTGATGGAGGTTTGGGTGACAGCCATATTTAAGAAATGAGGAAAGAAAAACAAATGATGGAAAGAAGTGGAAACAGTGAACAAAGATGGAGGAGAATTAGAAAATGCAGAATGGTGAAAAGTATGGAAGAAAGACTTTCAAGGAAGGGGGGTTTAATGACACCTCCTGTCATAAACAGGTCAAGTAGCACCAGAAAAAGGTAATGAAATGGGAACATTCTAGGTGATACTTGAGAAATTAATTTCAATAGTGCAGTGGGAGTTTAACCACATAGAGAGATTTATAAGAGATGGATTCTTCAAAGCAGCAGTTTTGCAGTACATGTAATGTTAAAGGAATTGGGCGGTCAGTGGAAATAAAACATTACAGTACTTTAGTAAGAAATGAGATCAAGTTTGAAGTCAAATCTGTGGACTCAAATCAGTCACTCCTGCCATAAGATGGAGAGTTGAGTTATTTCTACATTAACAAATAGCATATTACATATGTGCCAGGTGTGAATAAAAATTCTGATTTTCTGCAAACTTATTTTCAACTATAAGCAATACAGCATATGTAATAAAATAGAAAATAAAAGTTTGATATTTATTAGCAAGTACAGTCTTTTCTCCAATCAAATATAGAAAAATCTAATATTACCTTTGAAATACTCACAAGATAAATATGAATACTTAATACATGTACTTTTTAAAAGTACATATTTGCTTGAACAGTTTTGAAAATTAAAACAGAAGTATTGGGCTTTTCTGTTTTGTTTGTTCTTTTTCTTTCTTTCTTTCTTTTTTTTTTTTTTTTACTATTTTGTGTATTCAATAGACATTACCCATTCACTCAAGAATGTACTGCAAGCTTATTTTGAACCAGGTATTGCTCCAGCTGTTTTCATGTTTTCCCTGGGGGCAATTGTTCAGTTTTGTTAATTCATTGGTCACAATAAGATTACATATAAAATACAACTACTGCAAATTAGAAGAGTCAATTCTGTTTCATTTGTAGGTTGATGTATGTTTCCCTCATCTGGCTATAAGCTCCTTAAAGAAAAAGGCATGTTATCTGCGTTTTGTATTCTCAGCATACGGTCTGATGCCTGGAGCAAAATAGCTCCTCAGTCAGTGTTAGTGAGTAAGAGAACAAAGAGGCAAAATAAAGTAAAAATGTTAGGTTTTCTGTTTCAACTGAAGGTCCATCCAGAAAAGACATGGTTTCTGCAAATAGCAATTTCACACTTTACCAACTTCAGAAGTGAAAAACCAGGAACACTGAATGGTGAACCAACCACAGAATGCACCAATAAGTACGTTCATGAAACGTAATTTTCTTTGTATTGATTGTAAATTTTGTGAGTGCTTTTGGGTTAGGGATGGGGGAAAAGGAGACAGGTCAACTAGACAGTAAGTGGCCTTTGGATGGTTAAAGAAACACATTCTTCATAGAAATCCCTTTGCACTGTAGATACAGACCTTCTGTCCTCCCATAAAAAAAAAAAGGAGGTGAAGTTGTCATGTGAAGAAGCTTGAAACTACTGCTTATCTCACATGCTGGCTAATGTCCTCCAGATTTCATTGGTCACTTCCTCGAATTATTCTTCTGATGCTCTCCTTTTCGCTACACATTCTGTTTTCCCAGGTTTCAAAATCACCCTTCTTCTACACCTCTTTAAAGTCAAAAGTCTTTTTTACTTCAATTTCAAACACCATCCCAATACTTCCTTCCAAGATTCACTGAAAGAGTATGTCCTCTCAGAACTAAGAGAACTGAAATCTTCACATACAGACGCTAATGTGCTAAACACAATTTTAAATGTGGTACAAAGATAACTTGATGTCATGTCTGAGATGTTTGGCTTCCTCAGTATTTGTGCCTGGAATTGTATGTGTCACATTCATGTATAATACACTGTGATTTAATTTAAAAATTTCAGAAGGACGGGTATTGCCTTGCCCTTATTTTCACAGTCCTCAATACAGATCATGAATATGCATCTATTTGATCATAAATTCATAGCTTCCAATTAATACCTGTGTGACCCTGGTAAATTATTTAACCTCTATGCAGTTTAAAGTCTATGCTGAAAAATAGATATTAACTGTTGTAACTATATCATTTATTTGACAAAGAGATACTTTTGTGAATGGTAAATAATACCAAGTACTCTAGTAAAACAGA